>NC_135787.1:117217500-117895000 GCF_051106095.1 Pogona vitticeps
AAAGCCATTGAAACATATTGAGTCAGCTACAATACATTCCAATGGAGGATACATTGTATCGTTTAACGATGTTTCCTATGGGTTTTTTCGCTTAAGGACGGCAATCCGTGCCTATTGGAACCGATTAACCGGTTTCCAATGCATCTCTATGGGAAATGGTGTTTCGCATAAAGTTTTTTTCGCATAAGGTTTTTTTTTTTGGAACCAATTAAAAACGTTATGCGAGGCACCACTGTATTTACATATATTAAGCAGGAATTCCCTGCAGTGGAAATATGACCCCTGTTAAGGTCAAAAGTGGGACATCAACCAGGAGCACAGGAACAGACCACTGCCGGAAGCTGCTCAAAACACACAGTAACAAACAAGCTGTTACTTTTGCCATTTATACACACGTTTTTGCTTTCTTCCTCCCAAGCTTCCTAGATATTATAGTGTTGCAAAATAGTCTAGAAAACATGTCTTATTTCTATAAACCGTAACATAACTTTACATTTCTCCTGCTTATGTTTACTTCTCCTCTGATTAAATATGCAAATAAATTCCATCATAGTCTGAATTTTTACCACATTATCTAGCCATTGCTAGTACCGACATTCTTTGTTTTCGTTTAACAGCACCCTGGGATAAATTAGAATCTGATGATAACAGAACCCTGAGATAAATTAGAATTTGAGAGTGGAATCAGTCAGGCAACCCATTCAGTGCAATGTCCACAAGGAAAAAAACAAAACACACCATACTAAGAGCATCTGTGTGAAAATTAAAAGCCCTATATAAGAACACCTCAATTTAAATCTTCTGCACCTGACAGTCAGAGGTAAGATTTTTTTTAAACTGTGTCCTATCTATGCAAGTTCTAAAGTACTAATACAACCACTAAACACAGGCGACCAATGAAATATATATGTGGAAAGCTAGTGCCTAAATCTGGAAAGTCAAACTACTGTCAGAGTTCATCTGCACAAACCTTATGTTCTATGGCCAGGAGACAACTGTCAGAGACTCTGTGGGAGAGGAAGCGATTAGAGGTTCTTGCCCAGGAGTTTGCAGGGAGCAAAAAGGGAGATCAGAAAGGGCTCTTTGATCTCCGTTTCGCTTTTAAAGCTCTTTCCGATCTTCCTTTTCGCTCCTGTAAAAGTGTCTTAAACTGTTTGAAGCCTGTTTTAAATGCTTGCAATCGTTAGCCCACCTCCTGAAACCTATGCAAACTTAATTTGGTGTTGTTCTGAGTCTTCGTTAATTTTTGGTGTTTTTTTTTTCTTTCTCATTGAAAAGCATCGGATGGACGGTCCAATGCTTTTCAATGAGAGAGAAAAAAAATCACCAAAAATTAACGACGACTCAGAACAACACCAAATTAAGTTTGCATAGGTTTCAGGAAGTGGGCTAATGATTGCAAGCATTAATCTGTTCCAATTGGAACGGATTAACCGGTTTTCAATGCATTCCGATGGGAAATGGTGTTTCACTTAACGATGTTTTCACATAACGATTTTTTTATGGAACCAATTAACATCGTTAAGCGAGGCACCACTGTAGTAATATTTTCCCTGGGGCACTCATCTTTTGTGCTTCCAGAATCCCCTTTATATTCTTCTTTCACCAAACAAAGAAAAACTGTTAACCCACTGAATGCTGATAGTTCCAGTTAAACACAACTTGTACACACTCCAAATTTCAACCCACACAATTGCTACAAGTTTTCTTAATGAGTCAAGGTAACAGTAGAGGAGAGACACTAACCACAGATCATCCTCCAAATGGATCCATTATGAAGAAATGGGGGAAGGAGAGAAAGAAGTGCCTATTAAAAAGTTAAGTTTTGAATCTGGCATACTTTTATAGTTTCTGTGAAGATGCAAGAAGATATAATCCACACCCAAAGTGGAGATACAACACCACTAGAGTTACATGGCTTTTTGTATTTTCACCCACACTTACATATGAATGACTAAGGATGCAGTAATATGACTCGATGAATACTAAGTTCATGGAACAAACAGAAATATATGGTTCCAAAACATGTGAGCTTTCTGCTTCTGCTAGGGCTGCAGGTTATTTGGTGAGGTTGGGAGTACTCCCAATTATCCCGTTCTGCAGTCTGTGTGGTTGCTTAATTTGCTTCCAAATAGAGCTGTGGGCAACATTCTCTTCGGTGACAATCCTGTGATGTATGCAATGGGTAGTGACAGTACAAAGGACAGCAAAGAAACCTTTTCCTCTTCTCACAATTTTTTTGAATATAAGTGACGCAGTGCTATTTCATAGATAAGAGTATACAAGTTGATGTATTGCTGTAATACTATGCCCCTTACTAAATTAAGGTTCCCCTTGACATTTAGCCCAGTCGTGTCCGACCCTAGGGCGCGATGTTCATCCCCATTTCCAAGCCATAGAGCTAGCGTTTGTCCAAAGACAGTTTCCATAATCTCGTGGCCAGAGCAACTAGACACGGAACGTTGTGACCTTTCCACTGAGATGGTACCTATTTATCTACTCACATTTTTTACATACTTTCGAACTGCTAGGTTGGCAGGAGCTGGGACAAGCGACAAGAGCTCACTCCGTTACGTGGATTCAATCTTACGGCTGCTGATCTTCTGACCTTGTAGCACAGAGGCTTCTGCGATTTAACCCACAGCGCCACCACAACACCCCTCCAAAAAAGGGAAGGCACCACAGCCCGTGGAATCACTGCCACCACAAAAGGCAGGGAAAGGGGTGAAGAGGAAGAGTCAACAATCAAAAGGGGGATAAACTGGAGCAATCTGAAGCACTATCAGGATACTTCTCACAGGAGAAGAAACATCTCCTATGTGCACAAGTTAAAGATAAAATATATCGCACCAAAGATAACAGCCTTTTAATTGAGACCCAGATCACCCCAAATTTACCTAGTTGTGCTCTCAAACTTAGAAATATGCCACAGCCTTCCATTATAGATTTAACAAGTGTAGATAACCATGCTTTAAAGCAGGGCTAATTGTGTCTATTTTTCTAGATATAACTGTCATGAGAAGGCTGTATTAAATAAATCCTCATTTGTATATTGGCTCAAGGCAGTGAACTTGGTAAAGCCAAGCCCCCCTGCCATGTATTTTGTGTCCATGCTGCTGCCAGAAACGTTCAGTGATAACATTATTAAAATAACATGCTGTAGGAGTTTGCTTACATGACAGCCTCAGTATGAAAAGTGAACCTCCAATAAGTACCTCCTGGAGGGGGAGAAAAAGCATCTCTTGCTGGTTTGGAAGCTCACTTGAAACATACCACACTGGCTCTGCTCTACAGCAGGAGCCACCCAACAATTTAAGAGACAGAATCTATCAAACTTTTACCAAGAATATGTTACAGAAAACAAAGCACGGGTCCACAGTTCGGAAATGTTTGAAGTATGATCTAAGCGCAAAGAGATGTCAAAGACTGCGGCAACTACTGGAGCACTACACTGATTTACCAAGCAAGCAAAATGATTTTATAAGAAATTTAATATAAATGAAGAGATAAATGTCAAATGTTAATCTTAATTAGCAAAACTAAGAGGCACTAGAGATCATATACAAAATACAAGTTGGATACTATAGCGTCCAAAGAATTTTAGGAGAAAATCCAGTTTGTGTTTTGCTCATTACAGTAAATTCTTGGATCTTTACTAGATAAAAAAAGTTATATATAGTTATAAAAGAAGCAGATATGCCAGAACATCTGACTGTCCATGACCTACGCTCTAGACAAGAGGCTACTTTTAGGATAGACCATTATTATTATTGTGTGCTGTCAAGTCAATTCTGACTGGTGGCAACCCTTTCCAAGGTTTTCTACATAGAGAGTATTCCGAAGTGGTTCAGCATTCACTTCTTCTGGAGACATAATGGGACTGTGCAGCTTGTCCAAGGCCAATCAGGCTGGCTCTTCTGGGGTGCACAGTGGGGAACTGAACTCCCAACCTCTGGCTCTGCAGTTAGATACTTAACTCACTGGGCTACCCAGACAGCCAAAGAGGTTACTTTTAGGAGAGAATATAAAGAAACAGAATGATTTCCAATTGGCAGAGATGTCAGACCAGAGGACATTTTATCTCCCTATCTAATAAATTTATATGCAGATCATGTAGAATGGTGAATTAGATCTACAGTGGTACCCCGCTTGACGACGAAATTACTTTACGATGACTTTTTTGCGATTGCTATAACAATCACAAAATGATGTTTCAATGGTTTTTTTTCGCTTTACGATGAATAGTTCCCTGCTTCGGGAACCGTTTTTTCGCTAGACAGCGATTAGAAACAGCTGATCGGCGGTTCGTAAAATGGCTCCCCGCTGTTTTCTGGACCAATTGTTCGCAAGACAGGGATGCCAAAATGGTCAACCTATGGAGGTTCTTCGCTGGATGATGAGGTATTTCCCCCATTGGAATGCATTGACTGGTTTTCAATGCATTCTAATGGGGTTTTTTTCACTTGATGACGATTTCGCTTAACAGCGATTTTCCTGGAACGCATTAGCATCGTCAAGCAGGGCACCACTGTAAATGAAAGAATAGTGAACACTGGTGGAAGAAATACACAGATGACATCATACTATTAAGAGAAAATACCAGTGGTCTGAAACAAATACTGATGAAAGCACAAAAACTGGATTATAATTCAACATTAAGAAGAAAAAAATCATGACTGCAGAATAATTAAATAATATCAGTGTGGACAATTAAGAAATCAAAATTATTAAAAGATTTTCTATACTTTGGTCAAATCATTAACCAAAATGGAGAATGCAACCAGGAAATCCAAAGGAGATTGAGACTTAAAAAGAAAGCTATGAAAGAACTAAAATAAATAAATACATAAATAAATACATAGATAGATAGATAGACAGAGAGAGAGAGAGAGAGAGAGAGAGAGAGAGAGAGAGAGAGAGATAAATAAATAAATAAACAAACAAACAAATCCCTAAAACTAAGGATGTGTCCACTAGAGGCCATGTCAAGATAATTCATATTATGATATATCTGAAGATTCTCAGTCATCCAGGTGAGGTTATTCGGAAGTCGAGTTATGACAACTGGACTTCTTTCTTGTTAGGTTGAAACATTTTGCTAGTCATCCAAGTAGCTCAGGCTGAAGAAGCTACTTCAATTAGTGAAATGTTTCAATCTAACAAGAAAGAAGTCCAGTTGCCATGACTCAGCTTCTAGATTACGATATGATGTATGTGAAAGCTGGACAATGAAGAAAAAGGGCAGGAAAAGGTCAATTTTAAAAGTGATATTGGAGGAGAGCTTTACGGATATCACAGACTGCCAATAAGCGAATTTTAAATCCAGACTGAACTCTTACTGGAAGCTAATATGACTAAAAAATTAGAGTATTACAGACATGGAGACATTATAAGAAGACGAGATTCACTGGGAAAAAAAACAACTGAAGGAAAAATTGAAAGTAGTAAAAAAAGGAGTGCTAACATGATTGAAGCCATGGCCTTTAATCAGATATACCCACACTAAGACCTTTTGCAATTAAATAGCTGTAATCCTGTTGTTCTGTTATACATGCAGAAGGCAAATGGCATAACATTCAGTCACTTTCTTGCTGCAATCACCAGTCACTGCTGGGGTTTGGGGGCATGTCTGTCTGCTGGATTGGCACACAATCATTAAAAGGACTTGTTAATTGCCAGTTAGAAGCAACTAAATGCAATGCTGCTTGCCTTCTGCATGCATAACAAAACAGCAAGATTTTAGCCATTAATTCATCATCATCATGCACCATCAAGTTAATTCTGACTTATGAATGAATGAATACTTTATTACAGTCAAAGACCAGCAAAAACAAATCAATATAAAATACATACATGTAATTGTAGTTTCGTAAAATCAGGCAGAATTATAGAATTTCAATTAAAACATAAAACAACCCCTACTTTCCAGTTAATAACACTGTAAATCCTTAGTGTTAAAACCTCAGCCAGTGTTATTTTAAAAGCATTATATTATCCATCTAAAATCACCTACCCAAACATCTGAACACGAATAACCATTGTTGCAGCACAACGTTTGGCCACTTGTCTCGTAATATAAGGGGTATTGTCAGAGAGTAGCATCTGTACATAAGCCTCCTCTGATCTCCCGGGAGATTTACCGTTAATAGGTAGTAAAAGCTCCATATGTAGATCCTGATAGCAAGTACAGAAAAGGAGCACATGACCAACTGATTCAACTTTATCACTATTACAAGGGCAGAGACAATCTGATGTAGGCAAACCTTGAAATCTTCCCTCCAGAAGCTTAGAAGGTACAGTGGTGCCTCGCTTAACAATTGCCTCGCTTAATGAGGAAATCGCTGTACGATTAGGTTTTTGCGATCGCTTTTGTGATCGCAAAACAATGGTTTAAATGGGTTTTATTTTTGTTTAACGATGATCGGTTCCCTGGTTCCGGAACCGATTTTCGCTTTATGACGATTAGCAAACAGCTGATCGCCGGGTTTCAAAATGGCCGCCGGCTAAAGAAAATGCCCCCCCGCTGTTTTCTAGGACGGATTCCTTGCTTTACAGGCCACCATATGGAGGATCTTCGCTGGACGAGCAGCTATTTAGCCCACTGGGACGCAATGAATGGTTTTCAATGCGTTTCAATTGTTTTTTTTATTTTGTTTGACAATGTTTTCACTCTACAGTGATTTCGCTGGAACGAATTAACATCGTCAAGCGAGGCACCACTGTAGTACATTCAGCCTGGCTAGTATAAAGGCCCTTATGGCAAATTCTGATTTATGGTGATCCTTTTCATGGGTTTTCAGGTAGGGAATACTCAGAAATTCTTTATCATTTTCTTCTTCTGGGGGCACCCTGGGACTGTGCATCTTGTCCAAGGCCACAAAGGTTGGCTCTGCTAGCAAGAGGCCCTGTGGGGAATCGAATTCCCAATATCTGGCTCCACAGCCAGATACCTAAACCACTAAACTATCTAGCAGGGCCGCCTTAAGTCAAAAGGGGCTTGATAGTATATTAGCAACAAATCAGAGGGTGAAGGAAACAGGAATGAAAATTTTACAAGTGAAGAAATTATCCTGATACAGTAGTGGTCAAAAGACTAAGTTATGTTGTTAAATCTCTATGGATGAGTTAATCAATATATATAAACGTCTGTCGACAGTCAAACCATGGGACTTAGAACCTCTTGTCGTACCCTTTGACATACAGTGGTGCCCCGCATAGCGATGTTAATCCGTTCCAGGATTAACGTCGCTATCAGGGTTTGTCGCTATGCAGGGGGGAACCCCATAGCAACAGAGTTTAATGCATTCCTATTTGGGGAAAACTCACCACTATGCGGGGAACCCTCCATCCGACCGCCATTTTCGCCACCCGGTAAGCGAGGGCAGGATGCGAAAACGCTGTGGGCAGCCATTTTGTTGACCATTTTGGAACCACCGATCAGCTGTTCCCAAAACATCGCAATGCGAAGATCGGTAAGCAAAACGCTTACTGATCATCGCAATGCAATGTTTTGCCTATTAAAACATCGCAATGCGATCGCATTAGCGATCGCAAAAACGTGTCGCTATGCGGATTCGTCGTTAAACAGTGTACTTGTTAAGCGAGGCACCACTGTACTGTTTCCCCTTGGGATTTTTCCTTGCCTTTCCATTCAGGGATGAACCTCCTGACATAAGAGACGGATGGTCAAGAGAGACATACTAATTCTGAGTATTATTGCTTCTAATGTCATATTTGTATCAATTTATTCTAAAAGCAGGCCTGGCTATACACGAGCATACAGCTGTGTATCATCAGCATTTTTTTAAGCCATGATGTCATCTATCACTTACTTTCAATGATACAACCAAGTATGCATAACTTCACAACACTCAAAGACAAGACAAAAAAGACAACACAAAACCTTTATTGGCATAAAGAGAATAAAACATAACCAAACTGGTTCATTAAGTGCCCCACGCATTCAAAATCCAGGAAGTAGGAAAGCAGAAGACCAAACCCTTCAAAGAGATTTAATTGGAAGTGAGGCTTCGCTTTCTCACAATTGAGCTGATGAAATCTGCAATGCTTTCCAGAACGTCAGGCACCTCCACAGATAACAAACATATGACGGACCCATCAGATTTTCAATCCAATTTTAACAAGACCGGTGCCACAAATTTGGAGTGATCACTCTGGTGGAGTGAACAATGCAGAAACATGTGGGCAAGAGTTTAGTTTCTTTTGAGGTATGGGATTCCTTTGAACCTCCCATATAGTAAGGCTGCAGGCATGACACTGCATCTGGCTAGGGAGAATGCCCTGCATTTTTGTGGACACTTCAGCAGAGAAAGGAAGGCAGCTGGTTTTCCAGTCTTAAAGGAAATATGGGAAAACAGTGGTGAGCAGGTCTTATTGGCTGCATTCCTCATTTGCTGGAATTAAACATCCAAAATTCTTATTTTGATCATTTGGAAGGCTTGCCCTTGATTTAGTGAGCTCAAGTAGTCACTATCTAAACCAATCCATGTCAGTTTTTTTAAAAGGGCAGTAGACCCAAATGGAGGTTTAGAGTCCAGTAATAGTTGACATAATAAACTATCTGGGTTAGAGTTGTGGAAAGGTTTTAGCCAGAATTGAAATGATCTTAGCCAAGCCTTTGTTTCCAAAGAAGAAAATCCTGTCTCTAGACAAAGCACCGAACAGGGAACACAACTTGGTAGCCCTACCACTTCATGTAAGAATTGAGATTGTATCCGTTCAATTGTTCCTATGCCATCTGCAGAACTCATCTCTGACTGCCATACCTCAAACTTCTCCTGATCCAAACCAACCCTTAACCCAAGCGCTAATCCATCTCTGATAATAAAGGAGAAGCAGAGACGCACTCAAGAGGGCCAGTTGTGGATGGTTCTGATTTTCGAGATATATCTATGCCTCTCCCACTGGTACTAAATCCAGACTTATCTACTGTCCCCCAAACTGGTAATTGACTGAACATTTTCCCCACCATATCCTGAGCAGAAGAATATATTTAAAATCCTATCTTAGAATATTGCAGGTTGGAAAGGGCAAAAGTAATGATAATGTTCTTCTGAGGCCCGGGAAGCCTTAAGGGCTTTGATATTGTACTTCTATAGGAAACTTGGGTTTCTCACCAAGTTCGACTGGGAGGGTATGAATCCTGTTGTGCACGAGGAATTAAAGTTAAAACTAAAGGATGACCAACAACTGGCTTAGCCACATTGATTAACACCTGTTTAGTTTCTGAGCATATAGATATTTTTTCCTCTCAATGCCGTTTGACAAGGTTTTGATTTTAATTAACATATATATTTTCCCGGGCCTCAACAGTCCACAGCGGATCCTGCACTGGGGCTCCTTGGAAAAACCTATAGAGGATCTTGAGATCACGTTCCCTCTGGCCGAATTCATCATTGCAGGTGATCTTAATACCAGAGTGGGGAGGGATGACCAGATATTTCTGAAAGCCCTTGAAGTGGAGGGTGGTGTCTCCCTCCCACTTTGCTGCACCTTTAGTAGACAGTCCAAGGATTGCTCCTATAATGCGACTGGACTTGTTCTAGCTAAATTGTGTATTCAATTTAACCTAATCTGGTTTAACGTCTAACAGAATTTCCTGAGGCAGGGGAATTCACACATATCACCAACCAAGGATCCAGTGTAATAGATTACATCCTGCTCTCAATGTCTCAACCATGGGTAGTGAAATTTGCTGTGGGTGATTTTACGGCCAGTGATCACCTCCCATGAGCTACGAAGCCGATTTTGGGACCCAGCAGAAGGAATGTATCCTCAGACTCAAATAATGCTTCAGCCACCCCAATTAAAATAGCTTGGAGCAATCTAGTATTTCATAGGTTCCAAAATCTGCTATTAAGGGACAAGTGTAAGAACCTTCAGATTTCCATCACAAAATCCATCAAACCACTTGATAAAATTAAAGCATTTGACGGATTAATGGAACGTCTTCACTGTGAATGACAGTGGGGTCTTGACTTAAGAACGGCTCGAGTTAAGAACATTTTGACTTAAGAACCACTCTCATAAGAAAATATTGACTTGACTTAAGTACTTAGATTTGAGTTAAGAACTGAAAAAAACCACGTGGGAGGCAGGGAAAGTGCAAAATTTGAACTTTCAGTTAACTGTTGGCCAGTGAAAAGGGTGCCTGTCTGCTTCCTCACTCCTCCCAGCGTTTAGAGAGTGGATTGGGAGACAGTCTTCAGACTGCCTGGTACTGTATTTTCCCTGCCTTCCCTGAACCTTTCTTGACCTAAGAAAAAAAGAAACAAAATAACCCCCTCTAGTGGTCGAAGGCGGAATAGCCGCTTCCCATTAGTTTCTATGGACGAAAAAGAGCAGATACGGATCAAATGCTTTTCAATGCATTCCTATGGGAAATGCAGATTTGACCTGAGAACTTTTTGACTTGAGAACCGCCTTCCAATACGGATTAAGTTCTCAAGTCAAGACCCCACTGTACGACAAGCTCCTGCAACCCAAAGGTGCAGCAATCCCTCAAAGCAAAGAACTTGACTTGACCCCGACTATAGGGATCTGAAAAACTACAAATCCACTATTCATATGGAGAATATACTGCCCAAGATCGGCACAAATATCTCTCCCTAAAAACTCAATTAAGGAATTGTATAAAAGAAAAAAGACTAAAATTTATTCTGGAGCAAGCTCCAACAGGCAATGAGCCAGAAAAATAATAAACTATTTTGGACCATTGTGGCTGGCTCCTCTAGGCTGGAAGTACAAGACCTTGCCATAATATCTCCACAAAGATGGGTCCAATATTTTTCAGACCTTCTTTTCGACAAAGATATAGCTATTAGATCCACTACGCTCTTTGCTCTTTCTGATCTTCCTGTTTGGCCACCAGTAACCATTGAAGAGCCCAAAGAGCTAATTACTCAATTAAAAGCTGGAAAAACAGCCGGCCCCGATGTAATCCAACCAGAATTTACTGAAATGCGATCCGGACTAGTGGGCTTCCCTTTTTACAGCTATGGATAATACTGGGATCTTGCCAAAATTCTAGACCAATGCAATTCTTGCCCCCCACCACTCAGAAAACTTTAGACCAATCAGTTTATTATCAGTAACTGGAAAACTGTATGCAAAACATCTACTAATTAAACCTAATTCCTGGATGAAATAATCAGGCATTGCTTGGCCCTGAGCAAGCTGGTTTTAGGAAAGGTAAGGCCATAGTAGATAACTGCTTAATACTTTCACATCTTATTAACAAAACAGTTAAGCATGAAAATTCTAAATTGTATGTGGCTTTCTTTGACTTAAAGGCAGCTTTCAATTCGGTAGATAGTTTCTCTGGGGAAAAATTGAAAATATGGGCATAGATAAAAGATTCCTTTCCCTCATAAGAATTTTATACTCAGGCACAACATGTCAAGTTCGTGCCTCTTGAAAAGGTGAGTTAACTAATCAATTTCCAACCCACAAAGGAGTGAAGCATTCTTGCTCCCTCCCTATTCAACCTATTTGTGAATGACCTAGCCCCCTTTCTAGCCAATGTGGAGGATCATCCACCAAAATTGGGGACACATCATGTCCTGTTATTGCTTTATGCAGACAATGCTATTATCATCTTGCGCTCCCATCCAAGTTTGAAATGTTTAATTAACACAACTGTGAAATACCTGGACAAAAACAAAACGCAACTGAATTATAATAAATCCAAAATTTTGGTTTCCTCAAAAGTCGTGGAAGCAACTTCAATGGAGTCTAAATGGACACAAAATCAAACAGGTTAAAGAGTATAAATATCTAGGCATCCTGTTCCATTCTAAACATTCCTGGTCTTCCCATTGTAAAATGGTTATAAATGTAGACTGGTTCACTGGTCAGGCAATACTTTGTTCTGTTATAATCCTGGCAATTGTTATGTTCCGGCAACTTTACAGGTTTTTAGATTCATAATTATCCCACAAATTTTGCATGGCACCCCACACTCAAAGCAGGAGAACTAGTACCATGTAACAACTGTCAAACTTTATAAGAATGGGGAACCTTTGGTGCTTGAGATATTGTTTGACTATAACATTTATCACTGCTGCTGACCATTGACTATGCTAGCTAACTCTGATAGAAATTGCACTCCGCAAATTTTTGAAGGGCCAAAGGTTTCCCACATCATTCTAGATTACACTGGCCAGAATCCTACTGCAATTTTACTGCATAATAAACGAAATCATGTAATTTGTGGCAAGGAATTGCAGGTAATTAACAAGATACTAGTCACCTGCCTGGTCATACGATTGGCACAAGACCAAGCACATGACCAGGTAAATGATCAACTAGTTGCATTTGCTGCCATGTGATTTCACTTACTCCAGAGAAAAATCCTAATAGGATTCTGTTTGGTGTCTGATGGAATTTCTTTTAAAAAGGACAGAAGCATTTTACTGCTATTCTTTGCCTCTAGGTACTTTCCCTCCTTGCTCTGCTTCATATTGCCATAGAGTGGTGTAGTAGATAAAGTGACAATTACTCTGGAGACCAGGGTTTGAATCCCTACTTGGCCATGGAAATTCACTGCGGGAGTAAAACTGGTAAAACCACTCCTTAGGATCATTATAAGTCAATTCCAGCTTGACAGCACATAACTAACGTCTTGGCCTCCCCAACAATGCTGCGAAATAGGGACTGAAAATCTGGACACTCAGAGATTCCCCAGGCTTAGTAAATGGAGCCATTATTCTAGTTCTTGAGCTACTCTTTCCACACATACATTAGAGAAACTCTCTCTGTAAACCAAGAAAATCTTAACCCATTTGGGAATCAGAAACATAAGACACACAAAGAACATTGTTCTTCAGAGGTCTCTCTCTCTCTCTCACACACACACACACACACAGCTGCAGTTTTTCTTCTTTACTACAGTTCAATAAATTTGGGCAATCGAGGTGCATCTACCTTGGATGACTGGCAGTTGATACAACTACTCATTTCTTAGTTTGTGTCACAAAGATTCTTCTTCAGACCAGACTATAAAAATTAAATAGGATCTTTGCAGACAGAGAAATGCATTGTCAAACAATAACTGTGGTAATATCTTTTTGATTCAGTAACTGCCAATAAACATGCTACATGTACACACACACACACCAGTTTTCATGGGAAACAAATATAAACATAATGCTATGTCTAATCTACAGGCAAGCAGAAGTTCACCCAACTGTACATATTTCAAAAGGTGTCCCTGAATAAAAGAGAACACCAATCTGACAACAAAAGGAGTTATCGCCTGGATTTCTCCTCAGTGCCAACTGTTTATATGCAGAGACTTTGTATTTTTTACAAGAAAACGCACGTTAAGTAAGTTGACATTTATAGTAATAAATGGTATAGTCCAGAAACAAACTTAACCATTAGATGAATAGTTTGGGAGACCTATGCCTAAAAATGAGGATATGGCATGACAAAATAAATAGGACTAAATGTAGTTGTCAGTCCCAATTAGAGTAGACCTATTTAATCAGTAATGTTGATGCAAATATTAATTCAACAAGTCCCATTCATTCAATGAGTCTTCTCTAGTTCAAACAAACTACTGAGTTTAACTTTCAGCCAACTTGGCTTCCTACATGTAATGCTGGAAAATATTCAACTAAGTGCTTCTTCCTACTGTTGAACATAATTAAATATTGACAAATACTTCCATCCCCCTCATTACTACTAATTAATCTGATATCTTAAATGTATTTACTTAGAAGTAAGGCTCACCATGTCCAACCAAGGCAGCCCACCAGAACTGTGTAAATGTTGGAAGGCCAGGAATTATAAAACATATCTTCTACCATGCTCAATGATCTCCTTCCTTCCATCTTTAGTTTTCAAATGTTCCTGCACATGTACCACATAGTTTATTAATAGAGAGAATGATGAAATACTAGGTAATAAATCATGGTTTTTGCATTCAGAGGTGTACAGTACATTACATTATTACTAATTGATATAAACTTATTCTGTGGCAAAACAGGAATATCTATAGTGAAAAAGTAAGGCAACAAGGTGTTCAATCATACTTTACCAAAAAATCCAGTTTCTTATTTAGTACTCATCTACTGTAGCTTAAATTAAAAACTCTAATGGAGTACCAGCAAAGTCAAGTCTGGAATGACACTGGTCTAATTTAATATATATATACATATATTGATTGCAATTTTGTTGCCAAGTGTAGTAAGTTGCACAAAAGTAGGCCCACTGAAACAGTGGGGTTTTCATGAGTCAAATCCTCCATAAAAGCAAAGCAAAGCAAAGCGTGCTGCTTATATACCGCCCCATAGCTCTTCAAGCACTCTCTCGGCGGTTTACAATTTAATTATGCAGGCTACACATTGCCCCCCCCCCAGCGAGCTGGGTACTCATTTTACCGACCTCGGAAGGATAGAAGGCTGAGTCAACTTTGAGCCGGCTACCTGGGATTTGAACCCCAGGTCGTGAGCACAGTTTTAGCTGCAGTACAGCGGTTTAACTACTGTGCCATGAGGCTCCTCGTGAACCTACTTGAATCAATGGAACTTAGAGAGCAGATGGCTTTCTAAATCCAAATTGATTCAGGGGGCCTACTCCAGTGCAACTTATTTTTTATTTTAATGGATTTCAGCCATTAAAATAAAAAGCATCCAAATGCACCAATGCAGAAATAAATATGGAATTCTAAATATGAGTATCCAGCTTCAGGCTAAAGTGTCCTACTAAAAGCTTCCAAAGCTCCTTTACAAAATTTGGCATCTATAGAAATTTGAGAAATTCAGCAACATCGTGGTGTACCTAAGAATATCCAAGCCTATGTGTTTTCTCAGACATCTTATTCTTTTTTTCTAGAAACATGTGTTGAATAAAATGCCAAGCTCAAATGACACCTATTAAAAGTGCTTAAAATAGATAATTGTAGTAAGATAATCAGGTCAGTTCTGCTTCCTCATCAGATAAGCAAACAAGTTTCTCTCGCATATAAATGTTCAGACTTTCTTTTATTTCATCAGAGTTTTGTAAACATAAGAGGCTGCAATTCTGCAACTAGGGTAGTTAATATACATGTTCCACTAATTTCAGGTAATGGGGCCACAAATATAAAAGTAAGACCCAACATATCTAAGCTAATGACCTTGAAGTATGGTTATTTTTACATTTATACATATAAATCTACAAATACTGCCACCTTTTTTCTATTGTTTTTCTAATTAATGCATCAAAGTCAAATAAATGAAATAATCACATAATAATTATAATGAGCCATCAATCAAGTCTAACTTATTATGACCCTTTCGGGGTTTACCAGGAAGAGGTTTACCATTCCCTCCTTCTGCACAGCTTACCGAAGGCTACACAGGCTGGCTCTACTCATAGAAGGCACAGTGGGGAATTGAACTCCCAACCTCTCGCTTCGCAGCCAGATACCTAAACCACTGAGCTATCTAGCCAGCTGAAATAATAATAGGAAATGCTTAATTTGAGGGACGTGGTGGCGCTGTGGGCTAAACCGCAGAAGCCTGTGCTGCAGGGTCAGAAGACCAAGCAGTCGTAAGATCGAATCCACGCGACGGAGTGAGCGCCCGTTGCTTGTCCCAGCTCCCGCCAACCTAGCCGTTCGAAAGCATGCAAATGCAAGTAGATAAATAGGGACCACCTCGGTGGGAAGGTAAACAGCGTTCCGTGTCTAAATCACACTGGCCATGTGACCACGGAAAGATTGTCTTCGGACAAACGCTGGCTCTATGGCTTGAAGAGCGGGATGAGCGCCGCCCCCTAGAGTCAGACACGACTGGACAAAAATTGTCAAGGGGAACCTTTACCTTTACCTTTAATGCTTAATTTGAAACAAGGATACTTATCCTTTCACATTTACAAAAATAAGTAAGGTTCATCACCATTATATGCCATAAAATCAGTTCCATGTGTTGACTTTTCCAGAGTTTTCTAGGTATAGAGTACTCAGAAATGGTTTGCCATTTCCATCTTCTGTGGATGTTCTGAGAACTTGTAGCTTGCCCAAAACTATGCAGTCTAGCTCTTCTCCAAAAATGTCCAATATGGAATTGAACTCCCAACTACAGCTAAGCACTCAACCATGGTCTTAATTGTTTTTGACATTTTACTGATGTACCATACAAACCTAAGGTCAATACAGAATCTTAAACATCTACTGTTCCAAGGGATGCATATGCTACACCTTTAGTATGTTCAGAGGCAGCAAAGTAGGATGTCAAGTTCAATTCCTATATAATTCCTAAGCCCTAAACAGGTGTTACTGTTTGGTATGCTCACCTCACATGCAGGAAGCATGCTCTTGCTCTGCCCTGCAGCATCACTTTCGTCATGCTGAGTATGACAAGTCTGCATTGGACAGCCTCTGCAATCCAAGGGGATTCACTACACTTAATGGAACCCGCACTTTCCACAGCTCTAGTTCATGTGACGAACCCTCACAGGTAGAAGAGGCTCTCATGTTCAGGCCTGTCACCTTTCATGCCTTTAGGGCAACGGAAACCAACATGGACAAGTCTATAAGGCCCACCTGGATATGTGGTGAATATACTCAGATATTAATAGTTGAAGAGGGCTATCCTCATCATAGTCAAAATATATAGGGTTTTTAAAAAATAATCAACTGATTTGATAGAATTCACCCATCTATTTCTATCTTACGCCAAACACACGTTGATGTATGTATTTTCTGAGCATACATTTCAAGTCTGCCAAAGATGCTGCACATTCCTCAACTGGGGAGGAAAAAAAAGAAGCACTATTCTGTAGAAATGGCCACAAGAGAGTCCTGATAAGCCTAACTATCTGAGAGTCTAATCTTTCGCCCAAATCTAAGACTGTAAGACAGAGGTGCCTATAATGTTGAGGGTGTCCCAGATATTTCTGTGTTGTTTAGGATGTTGTACGAATGGAAATTTCACATGTAGACTCCAAATAGTGTCCTGCATCCCCTCTGCACAACTCCTACCTTCTCCGAGTGAAGCCATACATAACACACAGAAGAGCAGCCAGACTTAAGATTTTACACACCATTTTATAGCTAACAACAAAGCAGTCTAAATTTGCATTTGTTGCATCAGAGAGCTGAGTTCTAATTTTCATCCTGCTTTTAATCAGTTCATAAAACGGAAAACATGGTTTCTTCAAGGAAGAGATAAAATAACATTGCTCAAGGAAAAGGAAGGTATAGAATTAAATTATCCTGTTGAAGACTAGCTGAAGAAGTAAATCACTGCCTCACAAGAATTTAGTTTCATAGCACACCTATATGTAACAATGGCTAGTATGATACTGGGAGATCTAGGTCTTCTCCAATAAATCACAAGTAACATGCTTGAAAAACAAATTGGACATTACCCTGAGTGGATATGAACCACTTTCTTCCCCCACCCCCACCTCCAATGTTATTATAAGGATCAACCAAGTCTTTCCAGCCTGGAAGAGGCCAGCAGGGAATGCTCTCTGATTTGCGTTCCCACTCACTACATCAAAGCTAAGAAGCTTATTCCTGCCACTCCAAACACTGAAAAATCACTAACAACAATAGCAATGGGTTAAACTATTTCTCAAGTGGAGTGACACAAAAACGGGGGGGGGGGGGGACCCAGCCAGTCCTAACATTAATGGTACATTCATGCCACTGCAACCATGATGCATCCTATGAACAGAGAGACCAAAAAAGGAAAGTTTTTCTCATGCTGAATATGTTTCATTCCAATGGTACAAACTGGATCATCTACGTAGGTGAAAAGGGTTATTCTTTTTTTATCTCTTAAATATATATATATATACACTTTCTCTTTCACACATACAGAGTGTACCCTCAATGAGATTACTGCTACATACAGGATGTTAGAAGAGCCAGTTCAAACAAGCCAGGCTACTACAATGTTAAAAGATTAAATGGGATGACCCCATTCAGGAACTCATAAGGTAGCCCATAAACATTATCTTCAGCTTTGTGCTCTATTGTATTTGATATGGGAATATTTCTGATCCAAGTTGCACTAATTAGTACAGTAGGGGCTACTCTGGCTTTTGAATTCATTTACCATCCAACACCATAAGATTCTCTCCCTCACCCTCATATTATGCCTATACTTGTACTATGAAAACCTGTGGGCATTCTCAGGTTGTGACTGAGAGATCACAAGCATTACTGTCAAGTCAAATGATCTTTTGCCAGAATGGAAAACTGATTACAATTTGTGAAAACAGCACAGTCCCAGGACACCTCTCAGAAGAGAATGGTAAACCACTTCTGTGTATTCTCTACCTGGAAAACCCTGGAAATAATTGCCATTAGTTGGAATTGACTTGACTGAATGCCTTTATTATTATATTCTTTTATACACTATGTACCATTTACAAATAACTGCTTGTGGACTGAGAAGATTTACAGTACTGAAGTCTATAGTCAGATTTGTAATTTACAATAATTTATAGCAACCCCTTCCATGATCAATGTTCTAGAAACATGGAGCTACTTTCCAGTGAAGAAGCCACTGTCATCACCATGAATAGCTCAAATACAACACTGCCTGTATATCCATATATCCACTATATCCATAACTGTTTGCCCTGTCAAGCAACTCATGCAACATATCAATACTGAGATTTGCAAAGAAAACATGCCACACATCAAAGACTAGCAACACTGTGAGATGCCTCCTGGAACAGTTATTTCCACTGGAATCACTTTCATAAGGCTTACATAGCTATTAGCAGTTCCAGGAGCACTGAATTGTCTTTGAGAGAAGGCACAGCACCCCACTGCAGTGTTGTTTCCCACTTAAAATAAGGAGGATGTTAGTTTTTGCTAACATGGTAAATTTAGCAGCATGCAAAAACTAGCCTTGTAGTGTCCCTTCCCTCAGGGACGAATTTGGTCCCTGGAACTGAAGCAGTTGTCTACTCTTGCTATAAGCGATGTTGTTACTGTCATTTAAGTTTGCTCTTAGACTGACCTGACTTCTATGCTTCCTTGCACCTCTAATGGGCAGGTACAAGGCAGCTACGACATCAGCTCACAAGTGAAAGGATCTCAGATACAACCTCAAAAGAAGAAGAAAAAGAAAAAGAAGAAGAGAGTATTCTAACATCAAGAAAAATAGTTAACAGCACAAACCTATGCCAAATCGTAGAAGTAGATCTGATTATATTCAATACAGCTCACCCTCTCATATGAGTGTATTACAGTTTGTGAGGTAGTTCATTCTTGGGTTGAAAGGAAAACAGTGTTTCTCAGCTCACTAAGACCTGCAATATGGGGTTATTAATAATAAAAAAAGCTAATTTCACAGATCTTGATAGAATTATATCAATACGAATCCAAGTGAGACCTTTCAATATCACAGTAATCCACGTTTATGCACCAACCACCGATGCTGAAGAGGCTGAAATTGACCAATTCTACAAAGACTTACAACACCTTCTAGAACTGACACCAAAGAAAGATGTTCTTCTCATTATAGGGGACTGGAATGCTAAAGTAGGGAGTCAAGAGATAAAAGGAACAACAGGTAAATTTGGCCTTGGAGTTCAAAACAAAGCAGGGCAAAGGCTAATAGAGTTTTGTCAAGAGAACAAGTGGGCCATCACAAACACTCTTTTCCAACAACACAAGAGGCGACTCTACATATGGACATCACCAGTTCGGCAATACCAAAATCAGACTGATTATATTCTCTGCAGCCAAAGATGGAGAAGCTCTATACAGTCGGCAAAAACAAGACCTGGGGCTGACTGTGGCTCTGATCATCAGTTTCTTATAGCAAAATTCAAGCTTAAACTGAAGAAAGTAGGAAAAACAAATGGGCTAGTCTGGTATAATCTAAACCAAATCCCTTATGAATACACAGTGGAAGTGAAGGACAGATTTAAGGAACTTGATTTGGTGGACAGAGTCCCTGAAGAACTATGGATGGAGGCCCGTAACGTTGTACAGAAGGCAGCAAGAAAAACCATTCCAAAGAAAAGGAAATGCAAGAAAGCAAAGTGGCTGTCCAACGAGGCCTTACAAACAGCAGACAAAAGAAGGGAAACATAATGCAAGAGAGGTAGGGAAAGCTACCGAAAATTGAATGCAGATTCCCAAAGAATAGCAAGGAGAGACAAGAGAGAAAAAATAAGGAGGAAAATAATAAAAAGGAAAAAACCAGAGATTTGTTCAAAAAAAATTGGAGCTGTTAAAGGAACATTTTGTGCAAAGATGGACATGATAAAGGACAAATATGGTAGGGACCTAACAGAAGCAGAAGACATCAAGAAGAGGTGGCAACAATACACAGAGGAATTATACCAGAAAGATCCGGTTGTCCTGAACAACCCAGATAGTGTGGTTGCTGACCCTGAACCAGACATCTTGGAGAGTGAAGTCAAGTGGGCCTTAGAAAGCATGGCTAACAACAAGGCCAGTGGAGGTGATGGCAGTCCAATTGAACTATTTAAAATTTTAAAAGATGATGCTGTTAAGATGCTCTATTTAATATGCCAGCAAGTTTGGAAAACTCAGCAGTGACCAGAGGATTGGAAAAGATCAGTCTACATCCCAATCCCAAAGAAGGGCAGTGCCAAAGAATGCTCCAAATACCGTACAATTGCACTCATTTCACACACTAGCAAGGTTATGCTCAAAATCCTACAAGGTAGGCTTCAGCAGTATGTGGACCGAGAACTCCCAGAAGTGCAAGCTGGATTTCGAAGGGGCAGAGGAACTAGAGACCAAATTGCTAACATGCGCTGGATTATGGAGAAAGCCAGAGAGTTCCAGAAAAAAATCTACTTCTGCTTCATTGACTATGCAAAAGCCTTTGTGTGGACCACAGCAAACTATGGCAAGTTCTTAAAGAAATGGGAATGCCTGACTAGCTTATCTATCTCCTGAGAAACCTATATGTGGGACAGGAAGCAACAGTTAGAACTGGATATGGAACAAGTGATTGGTTCAAAATTGGGAAAGGAGTACAACAAGGCTGTATATTATCTCCCTGCTTATTTAACTTATATGCTGAATACATCACGCGTAAGGCAGGACTGGAGGAGTACGAAGCCGGAATTAAGATTGCCGGATGAAATATCAACAACTTCAAATATGCAGATGATGCCACTCTGATGGCAGAAATTGAGGAGGGATTAAAGAACCTCTTAATGAGGGTGAAAGAGGAGAGCGCAAAAGATGGTCTGAAGGTCAACATCAAAAAAACTAAGATCATGGCCACTGGTCCCATCACCTCCTGGCAAATAGAAGGGGAAGATTTGGAGGCAGTGACAGATTTTCCTTTCTTAAGTTCCATGATCACTGCAGATGGTGACAGCAGTCATTAAATTAAAAGACGTCTGCTTCTTGGGAGGAAAGCGATGACAACCCTAGACAGCATCTTAAAAAGCAGAGACATCACTTTGCCGAAAAAGTCCTGTATAGTCAAAGCTATATTTTTTCCAGTAGTGATGTATGGAAGTGACAGCTGGACCATAAAGAAGGCTGACAGCCAAAGAATTGATGCTTTTGAATTGTGGTGCTGGTGGAGACTCTTGAGAGTCCCTGGACTGCAAAGAGAGCAAACCTATCCATTTTGAAGGAAATCAACCCTGAGTGCTCACTGGAAGGACAGATCCTGAAGCTGAGGCTCCAATACTTTGACCATCTCATGAGAAGAGAAGACTCCCTGGAAAAGACCCTGATGTTGGGAAAGTGTGAAGGCAAGAGGAGAAGGGGGGACAGAGGACGAGATGGTTGGACAGTGTCACCGAAGCGACCAACATGAATTTGACCCAACTCCCCGAGGCAGTGGAAGACAGGAGAGTCTGGCATGGTCTGGTCCATGGGGTCACAAAGAGCCAGACACAACTGAACAACAACAAATTTCACATATCGCCAAGAATGGATATGAACTGTTCTAAATCCTTGAAAAGCTGTTTACAAATGCTGAGTACTATCATCAAGATGCCAGTAAGTCGGCATCTACTGCTTTTCTATCTCAAGATCTGACCCACAAACTGATACTGCAGTGAGCTGTCCACGCAGCTAAATGAAGCTGCCTCCCCATACTCATAGTACCCTTAGAGATGTTCTATTACCATTATGCTTCTGACAGAGGTTAATGTTACAATTAGCGAATTTAGAAAGTGCAAACAGCAGTTTTCAACTGGAAAGCCTAACTCAGAGAAATTATTAATTAAGACTCTTGACCAACCAGTTGAGAATACCTAACATTCACAAAGTAACTTTGCATCTGAACACATTATTCAAGAGCTTTCTATCAAGTAATGGTACTTTTGTTGGATTATTTGCTATTAAAGATATTTCCATATAAATGCAGGGAACTGTTGGCTCAAAAAGAAAGGGCCACCAGAGTATCCACAGCCATGTAGGATACCCAGTGAGCAGCGAAGGTGAATGAAAAATTAAGTCAGCAAACAAACAATATATATAAAGAAGTAACCCAATATATAAAGAAGTAACCCAATATAGTTGGGACGTGGTGGCGCTGTGGGCTAAATCGCAGAAGCCTGTGCTGCAGGGTCAGAAGACCAGCAGTCATAAGATCGAATCCAGGCGATGGAGTGAGCTCCCGTCGCTTTGTCCCAGCTCCTCACCAACCTAGCAGTTCAAAAGCATGTAAATGTGAGTAGATAAATAGGTACTACCTCGGTGGGAAGGTAATGGCATTCCATGTCTAGTCGCACTGGCCACGTGACCACGGAAACTGTCTATGGACAAACGCTGGCTCTACAGCTTGAAAAGCGGGATGAGCGCCGCCCCCTAGAGTCGGACACAACTGGACTAAAAAATGTCAATCTCAAGGGAACCCAATATACATCTACTATAAAAATATCAAACAGACTTAAAACCAACCATTTGCTATGCACAGCTTAATAAAAGAAAACTGAGAGCTTGTATGTAAAAATTATAACATAAACTTTACTAAACATACAAGACAAAAAAAAATACATACCAAAAAAGAGGTTGCTGGTAAACAAGAACAAAATGACTTAGCTTCAGGAGAAAAAACATAAAGCAAGCTGAATCAAAGAACAAGCAGGCATATCAAGTTAAAGGAGAGATAGCAGCAGATACAATACACAGCAACTGCTTCTGCTATCTACCAGCATCTGGTGAAAAGTTAAGTAAGGTTTTCCCTTATATCCAGAGAAAGAAAAAGAAGAAGAGCAGGTGTATCTATTACTGTAATAGCCTGAGACATGGTAGAAAAAAAGGAGGAGCTAGGCTACTAAAGAAAAAAGGTACATGCATGGCTGCATTGCATTGTAAGGAAAAACAAAACAACATCCAACAACAGGTAAAAAGCTTATGGGGGCTCACCAACAACACCAACAAAGTAATGCTAGAAAACAGGACATTAGCCTAAATCCCACTGAGAGGAAACCGTCCGCATAACAGCAACTGCACATATGGCTCCCCTCCATCTCAGTTTGCCATCTTTACACACTTGGGCACAGACTTTTTTATTCAAGGGGTAAATGAAGGAGATTACAGTGGACTACTGATTAAAGCGGTAGAATCAATTGTACCATTGGCCTTATGCAATCATGTAATGTAGCAGAATTTTGGCCACTGCTATTGCTGCCACGTAGAAAGTATTTAAGAGCAAAACTTTTGTCTCCCACTACAGAGAACACTTTTCTTTTCCTCTTCTATTTTTCAGATTCTTTGATTAGGTTGTTCAGAATAGTAGTCAACAACTATAAATTTTACCTATAAATGCCAAGCACCTCTTCAATTTGTCACAATAAGCCACAGCAACTTACATGATTATTCTTGAACAATCCCAACAGGATTTTGGCCAGTGTATATACAATCTGGAAAGCCATTAATTCAATACCAATATCAAACTCAGCACATGCTCCTACTTTTTAAACTATTTGTTATCAAAGTTTTGGAGTGGTAATTTCCAGTGTCATCAAATGCTAAACTTTTTCTTCAAAGCAAATTACGTTACACTAAGTGGAAGCTCAATCCACATAAAGCTGTTTTTTCACATGTTGTCTTTGTGGCAACATTTTCAGTATATAATATGTATAGTATATTCTGATTTCTGTTACTTGCTGACCTGAAACATCACTTTTAAAAAATTTTTGAATTTCTGAAAAACTTTAGCAAAATCAGTATTATAAAAATAATAGTCATCAATCCAAACACATTCCAAACACATATCCTGCATCAATTCTAGATTTTCAATTTCTCCTCATGATAACCAATTCACCATTCTAATCTAACAATGGGTCGTTTTCTGTCCCATTACTTTTTGAAGAATCTTACTATAATAAAAAACAGAAAACTATGTCATACAGTTGCACCACTGTTTCTGATGCCAAAGCAGATAAATGGTGCACACAGATAGGGATGCATGGATCCACCTACTAGTCCTGTCCTAATTTCAATATTTTTTAAAGTGCACTAAAACTTTCTATTAGATGCATCACTACAGTACAACATTCCCTCTAATTTTCAGCCCTGCTGGGCAGGGCTCCACCCCTCTAGGTTGCAACTCTGCTCCTCCCCTGCACATGTGGCTCCACCTCCCCACACGGGGTTCCATCGTGACTGGAACCAAAGAGGCTGGAAACAATTGCTGTGGCTCCACAGAGCAGGAGGAGCCCTGCATGGAGCAGGATGTAGTTGTATGCGCTGACACAGCTGCGCACCTTAGAGAGAACCTTGCTACAGTATTATGACATACTCCGAGGGCTACCTTTAAAGTTTTCTTCTCTTTTAAAAAAGAACAAAACGGATTAAAACCAATTCCAAGCGTGGGGGACCACCAAAAGCACACTTAAAATGGGCCACTAAATACCCCTGAGAAGCACAGCATGTCATTACATTTTTTTCTCTCTCATGGGCATTTCAGGGCCATTTTGAATACATGAAGGAGGAAATATAGTAGCAGTGAGGCTTTCTACGTTAAAACCTACAAAGAAAAAAAAACCCACTTTGAAAAATATAGCCTCCTACTTATCTCATAGTATTGTTAGTACTCAAAGAATATACTGTAAACGTTGTGGGATGGTTCCGCAAGCTATTTCCACTATTCCATTCATAATAGTCCTCGGACCTCTAAGACTGATTGTGATGAGCTGAGAGACCCAAAAACCTTAAGCTGAACAATCAAGTTTCACTACCATGTATTTTTTTCCAATTCCAAACACATTTGTTAGCTTCAGTAGTGCAAAGAGAATATCAGACCCTTACTCGTGCCATCGTAAACCCACACATTTTCTTCAACAAGCATAAAATCTGACAAATGTTAGCTGATTAGTCTACAAATCATATTACAAAACAAATCTGTCGATATGAACTGCTTGCAGTCATAAAGTTATTTCCTTTATCAAAAGTATGGGCTTGTTTTGCCAACACCACTCACTAGAAATCAGCACACACATTCACGGAACATGGTGGCATACTAATTAATCTCTGAATTACAAATGATGCGTGGTTCTCTACAAGTGCCCAAGATACTTAGGTTTAACTTGAGCCACTGCATCAGATTTAATCCATAAATATTCACTATGCACCTCTCTGCAACATTACCTTCACCACTATAAAAAAACAAAAGCTAAAAAAAAGAGACAAAACCCAACATCTGAGTATTCTTTTCAGCACAACGAAAAGTAAGTTGAAGAGCAGGCAACTGTAAGTATTGATTCAACTGTTGCATTTCCACTTGGGTAGTTTATAAAGACTATTGTGGAAACATGAGAACAGATGAAAGCATGCATTTACTTCCCCATGTAACTCAACATGGCACCAAACTATTAATGAAACAGTGAAATGCTAGAAAGAAAGACCCATGACTGCCAGGCACCACAATTTTTGACTTGAGATGTTCCTCGCTGCTCAAAAGTACCATATTGATAAGTGGAACCAAATCAAAACAGCAGCATTCACCTATAGTTATAATGAGACTTATTTGTGGTTATATTCAGTGTAACGGTTCAGCTCCGACCATACTTGCCAAAAGAAAGCTTGACAAAAACAATGGGGGGGGGGGGAGGGAAGAAGTACCCAAGTCCATGTTGTGAGCGTCCTGACCCTTACCTTCTTTATTAAGCCTCATCACCTCCCTGCTTTTTCCACCCTCTTTTCCAGTATCTTCTAGCTCTACACCTGCAAAGAGAAGCAAAGTCAGGGAAAAACAAACCTGAGACAGGCCTCAAATGGGAGTATACTGAGGGATACAAAAAGGAGTTAAGAAGTTATCAGCTACAGTCAATGGGGTGGGGGTGGAGAATAAATAAAGGCCCAGCAGCAATCACTGCACCTTCCAAGGCAGATCATGCCAAAGCAGACGCCTCCCCCCCACACACACATACTGCAAGAGCATCATCCATGCCTTTCCGCCCCACACCCAACAGCATCCTCTGAAGGCCATGGTCCAATTTATGAAATACCATGGTTCTCTCTCTCTGTCTCTCTCCTACATCCTTCCCCCCCACCCCCTGCCCGGCTCCCCAACACACCACAGCATCCTCCTGCCCCTCCCCCTTGACAGCCAGCCAGAGTCTTTCCCCGCTCACGCAGCTGGCCCAGCCGGAGGTGTCTAGGACTGTTGCAACCCGCCGGACCTGGTGCAACCCCCCATCCGAGAAGGGGAGGTCTATCCGTGTCTCTGTGCAACTGGGTGACGAGGGAGGGGAGCAAACCCTAAGGCGAGCTGGAGATCGCGGAAGGGGAGGGAGGGAAGGAAGGAAAGAAGGCAGGCAGGCAAGCAGGGCATGCAAGCTGCTGCTGCTGCTCCCTCGCTCGCTCGCTCGCACTCCCACCCACCCAGCCGCCCACCCAGCCCCTCGGATGCATCGCATGTGCGTGTTTGGGAGGGGGGGGAGGAAGAAGGGAAGCCGCGTCCCCTCCAGCCGGTCCTTGTCTCTGGCGGGTGCCCTTACTGTGCGGGGGGGCGGCGCAGTGCGTGTGCGGAAGGGCGGCCTCCCGGACCCAGGCGGCCCAAGGCTGGCCCAGGAACGCCTCGGGACTGGGCACGGGCCGCTCCAGGGCCGCCATGGCGCCGCCGCCGCCGCCGCTGCTGCTGTTCCTCCTCTTCCTCCTCCTCCTCCTCCTCCTCCTGCTGGTGGTGGTGGTGTTGCTCCCCTTCTTCTCCTCCTCCTCCTCCTCCTCAGCCGCCGCCGCCGCCGTCCTCTCCTCCTTGCCGCCCCTGCTCTCGCCGCCGCTCCTCCTGCCGCTCTTGCGTTCTTGCTGGTTTTCCCGTTTCCTTCGGCACCAACGAGCGAGGAGCCAACGAGCAAGACACGGGATTCGAGAACGCCGCACGTCATCCTCGGGACGTTCCGCCGCCCACACGGGGGTAGTGTCAGCCCCTGCTCCCTATCACATCGGGCTCCCCGGCTCTCGGTGCGCAGGCGCGCTGGCCCGAGCCGAAGCCGGTGCCCTTAGACGTTCGCTTCCCTTAAAATCGTGAAGGGAAAAGACCGGGGATGGCTAGGCGCAGGCGGACGGGCGGGCGGGGGGCCGGGAAGGTGGCTTGAGCGCGTCGAGCTCGGCTGGGGGAGGAAGGGCAAGGGCTAGGTTGGCGCCGCGGCACGCGCCGTCGCGCTCCAGCCAGCCAGGTGGGAAGGAAGGAGCGCGCGAGCGAGGGGACTCCCCCTCCGCAGGTGGCTCGTGCTGCTGCTTCTCCTCTTGGAGACAAAGATGCTGACAGGCGGGCTCTGCGCCGGGATTTTATAGCTCGAGTGACAGATTTATGCGCGCGCGCACTCACACACACTCACACTCTCACCAAAATAAAGAAATAAATCACACGCCCAGGGCGTCCACGTACAGAGAGGTCTTTCCTGCGGGTGCTCCCTTGGTCATGACATGCAACCATGTTATGTTCCTTCATGACACATTTCGAAAGGAAGACCCGAATTTTAAAGAAAGCATTTCTCTTCGCAGCCTCTAGGCGAGGAGCGTGAGGAGGCACCTGTTATCGCAGGACGCCAGGCGTTGGAGTTGGCGACTGCGGGGGGGGGGGGGCGAGCGCAGCGGGGAAGGAGAAAGAGTGAAGTTTTCTTGAGGCAGCGTGCCTTCCCTCCCCCCCCCCGCCCAGTGCGAATCGCTGCTTTGGCAGGTAGCGCTAAGAGAGAGGTGACAGAAAAATCCCAGCCGCCGTTTCTGCCTTCTCTCTGCCAGGGACTGTGGCGGGGAGAAGGCAGCTGTCTTGATGCTGACTGAGGACTGTCCCGTTGGTACTCAGGATAAGGAAGGGCGCAGAGGACGCAACTGAGATAGTTGGCCCCAAATGCAAAGGAAGCAACACATCGCCAGGCTTAGCTACTCTTGGGCTTCGCCTTGGCCCCAATGTAGTGCCACCAGAGCCCTAGTCCATCACTCTATCCACTACACCAATGGTCCCCAACCTTGGGCCTCCAGATGTTCTTGGACTTCAACTCCCAGAAATCCTGGCCAGCAGAGGTGGTGGTGGAGATTTCTGGGAGTTGTAGTCCAAGAACATCTGGAGCCCAAGGTTGGGGACCACTGCACACCATACTGCATACACACCCATCAGTATACGTAAGCAAAACCAAACCAACAAAAAAGAAAAAAAAACATCAGGTAGCTGCTATCATGAAAACCTTCCAGCCTAGATCTGAACTGGAAAAGAAAGTGAGGGCAGATGTTTCAGAGACAACTGGATTGAGAGGTTTTTGTTTTCAAAATCAGTCAGAAATGATGATAGAATGTTACTTAAAGTAATTCAAAGAAGGGAAAGGAAGGAACTAGTATTTTATAGCCATTTGTTAAATGTGCATTGTTCCTTGAAAATCTTCCACCTCATTTCATTTACTCTAAATATTGTTAGTTTGCTCCTTAGCATTTCACATCACAATAGTGGTCCAGTTGATTTTCACTAGTATACAAAATTGGATCACACTGCAATTCCTTCCATTCTTTATGTGACCAGCTTTACCACCTGTAACATTTTCACTTGGGCCCAAATGTATTCTCTCAATTTAAGTCTTATAAATCTTTACATAAGACACAATGATCGAAGTTAAAGGCAAATAATTTATTAATTAGGAATTCCTGTTTCTGAGCTGCGTTTTAAAATATTTTCCACTTGAAAACAGAAAAAATTGAAATACAACATTAAGGAACAGCAATAAAAATCAGCATTTTGAACATTAAGATATTAATTTCAAGTGCACAAACAAGCCAGCATGAAAACTAAAAATCTAAAGGTGGCCTATAATTAAAACAAGGTCTCCTTTAAAAATCAGCAGGAAGCAAAACAGCCATATACCCTGGGGGAGATAATTCTCATAATTAGTTGTTCTCTTTTGCCCACAAATCTAGTAATTGCTATTAGTGGACAAATGAATACGACCCCTCCAGCAAATGCTAAAGCTTGGATAGATGCCACCTGTACAATACTTCAAATAACTTGGTCCCAAACTATTATGGTTTTTAAAAGCCAAACTAATTGCCATGAATTGAGCCAAGATGCAAATAGGCAGCTGCTGCAATGCGCATAACATTGGTGTAATGTCCTCTGACCACTTCATCATTGGCTGACGGTTGTCAAGGCATCACACAATATTCCTCCTCCCCGTTTCATTCCGTAATTAGGAGGACAGCCATAATTTGTTATCAATACTGCAAACCTGTGGTCAGAAATGGCCACTGATAGGGAATTTAGGAAGTTTCTCTTCAGGATGTTCTACAAGTGCAGAGAAGCACCTCTGTCTACACTCCAAATATGGAAGGGTCCAAAAGGAGGCATGAGGTCAAGACTGTGCTGAGAGGGGGGCTCCAACCCATTCTCCCACAGAGAAGACAGTTGTGTACACACAAGTGAGCTCGTCGCTTCAGAGGAAGGTGGAAAACCGCATACTTGAGGAAGACACACCAGTCACATAAAAGAGCATATTGTGCTTAAACAATAGGAAAGAACCACTGACTGAAAGAAACAATGACTCCAGGCTGGATGGAATCGCATATATTGACAGAGAACAAGCAAAAATGTCCCCAAATGGGGTTTGGAGTGGTCTCTCACCCTCTTTTTTGTCTGTTTCAAGGCAATGATGCCAGACACTCTCTTACTCAGAGCTGACCTATACCCAGACACCCTCACAGCTGGCCATATGAGCTTCGGCCCAGTCAGCCCAGAGATCATTCACCTGTTATATGCTCCACACAACAGTATCTGTGGTAGTTAGCACCTCCCCTCAGTTTTTACATACAGTGAATGTGTTGGTTTCCAGCTTATTCATGCCATAAAGATAATACAGTTTCACCCATCTAGATTGCTCAGACCCTATGAAGTACAGAGTTTCCTTCATAAACCACCTTGCTGACAAAGCTTCCCCTTCTTTCCTTCTTCTTTTCTGATGCCACACAGAGGAGAGAGCTGCAAGACCTCTACACAGACAGAGGGCCAAAGTTTTTACAGCTGATGCCACAGTGCGAAGGGAATTAGCCCTGCCTCACTCATCCTGAGGACTGGTCAGTGACCACAAAATGCAGCCGCCCTGTCTTTGGAAGTGATTGGAGTCTGTGCTGTGTAGGTACACTCCAGTTGCTACTAAAGTCATCTGAATCAACCCCAGGTACTGCTGGCACAGAAACAAGCCTACACAGCAAACCAGATGGTAGTTCATAAGCAGTTTATCATCTCTGAATAGTCACATATGAATTCAATGAGAATTTTTTGTCACAATGCAAGCCTGTGATCCAAAGTCAGTGTGCACACCACCCAAATCAGATGGGCAAATTGAGGGTAGAAGAATCATAAGGTTGTACACACAGGAAATCCAAAGAGTGCATAGGAAGAGAGAAAGGTGGGGGTCACCAGGCAACTCAGTTTAGGTACAGCTGGTCATAATAATCACCTGTGCTACTGAACAATATGAAACATGCAAAAAGTAGGGAAGGGCAACGGCTTGCAGGGAAGTATTGTGGCAGGTCCTAGCAGTCATAGCAGCTTTCCAGTAATATGTTAAATCTCAGTGATGGAAGACTGGAGGGGGGAAGATACCATGTGTGCTAGGGCCACATATAACATATGCAGATTTGGAGAGGATAAGGTGGGGCCTCTTGAGCATCATCCAATCAGGTCCTTTCAAGAAATAAAACTGAGCCTTATTTGTGAATCATATGGGGTAGCCAATCCAGGAACATGCCTGGATATTATAAATGCAGGCATATCCAAACACTTCTCATTCAGATACATGCATGTTATTAGGGCCACAAGCTTGAAGAGGTGAGTAAGAGTGACTATGTAAAGTATCAAATAAAATCAAATTGAAATTTGATTGATTTGGATTTATGTAAAGTATCAAGATGAACTGATTGATGACATGAGGGTAACTGTAAAGTATGTATGCGTCTGTATGTGTAGCAAATGCAGTGGAAACCAAACCAGAACAGAGAAGATGTTGAGCACCAGGTGGGTGCTGCTCTTCAGGAAAGTAACAACGAGCACCTGGAAGGAGCCAATATGCAGATGGGAAACATAGTGTGGCCTGGTTCAATTCCTACACTGGCAATCCAGAGCTCCTCTTTCAGGAAGGCCATCCTGGAAAGCAGGCAGATGCAGACTAGAGGCTGGCAACTGTGGGTCAGAAGGAGGGCCCACATCACTGCTGCCCAAAGACAGGTGCATGTCATTCAGACCATGGCTGGTGAGTCTAAAGCCTATCCATTGATCTTTTATGCCCTGTCTACAAAACACCGAAATTCACCTGAGTGGCTTCACATTGCAGGTGGTGTGAATGAACAGATCCGGTGTGGAGGAGAAAATACTCAGCAAAGCAGCAGAAGTCAAGAATGAGCACATCAGATATATCTCACTGAACCCTGGTTTGAAAGTGAAGCTAACACATCCTTCGTAGCCATAAAGCTGCAAAAATGGTTGTTCCTCATCAAAGCATTGTGCAAGCCTGACCTACATGGTGCTCAAGAATGAAAACACAACTTTGCAGACAGTGTAGCCAAAACCATGCAAGGAATTGGGTCTTCCTGTCTTCGGGGAGTTATTTCTTTAGTTATTTCATTATTACCTTTTCTTTCTCCTTGTAGAGGGGCCCAAGAGGGCTTACAAATGATTTAAAAACATTAATATTAAAGCAATTAAAATATAATAAACCACACTACTAAAATATGTTGATTATTAAAAGGTAATAAATAGAATCCCTTTAAAACAATTTAAAAACACATTTAAAAAGATAAAAGCAACCCACCCATAGAATCCCTTTTCAGTAGTAGTTTACACATTAAAGACCTGCCCGAAAAGAAAGGCCTTTCCCTGTTGCAGAGGGATATCAGGAAAAGGCACCACCAGCCAGGCCTCTTATGGGAGTAAGTTTCAAAGCCTGAGGGAGCAGCCACTGAAAAGACCCTCTCCTGTGTCTGCCTGTTAGGGCAGTGAGTATGAGAAAAAAGCTTTCTTTAATGATCTCAAATCCCAGAGAGTCTGAAATGGAGAGCGATCCATCCTCAAACTAAGCCATTCACACCCATCCCCTTTCTCCATAGTAGAACCAGTCAGGTTGCTATGGAGAAGGCATCAGCGTACAGAGCTTCAGGTGCCCACGCATGGCCATGGCTATCAGCTCCCCCAGAACACACCATTTATCGGTCCTTCATCCCACTACCACTCAGGCCACCCTTGCTGGCAATGCTAATACTGTATAGCTTCAAAGGCAATCATCACTCCTCCTAAGATACAGAGGACATATGACTTAAGAACGAGCCCTGTAAATATTGGCCTAACCCTATATATGGAATCCTATGCATGTTTCATGCTGGTGATATGATTGACACTTTTGGCAATTGCCACAATAATTGGCCAGGCTGTAGCAAATTAATTAATTCAAGCAAAACTACCAGACCAGCAGAAAAAATGCCTGCCAGATGGGAAGGCTGTGTACTGACAAAATAGAAAAGGAGAATCCTCACCTCATTTTCATTTTTATTATTTACAACTTTCGTCAAATACACAACCAGAGAGTATGCAACATTAAACAAATGCATTAAGGCCACCTACGCATATATGGAAATGTACATAATGCATCCAATACTCTTTTGCTCCTCCTTTCCCTTCTTTTCTTTGTTTCTTATGAGTTTCTAAGAAAATGGCTCTTGCAGACAGCAGCTAAACAGCATCTGACCACATGATGGCATAGTTCATTGGGGTTCTACCACTAACTCTTAAGAAGCATATTGTGGATACTTATGTATTAGTTGGTTATATTTACGTCCCACATTTCCTCCAATAAGGTCAACCTAGAACACATGGTTCTCTTCTTCCCATTTTATCCTTGCAAAACCCAGAGAGATACACTGGGCTGAGGAAAAAAATCATCTAGTAAATTTCATGGGGCAGAGTCAAAGATACCTTGCAGACAGAGATCTGCACAATAGTGCACCATCGGAAGAGAGAATAGCATAATTTCAGCTTCTATACATCTATAATGACCCTGTAAGAACTTAGACATGGATATCTCTTGCCCCAGTCCTATTCTGCATTTTCCCCAATATATCAAATGAAATAAATAAAAATTTAAAAATAGCGAAAGCAGGGGAAAACACAGAAGGATTGCAAATGGAAAAGGATGGCATCTGGACCTCTAGTAAATTTCCCTAGACAAGGCCTCTGCTATGTAATCACACTGCGTTTTTTGTTGTTTTTAGTCGTAAGTGGTGCCTAAACATATAAAGCCATACATACATACATACATACATACATACATACATACATACATACATACATACATACATACATACATACATACATACATACATACATACATACATACATACATACATACATACATACATACATACATACATTTTTTTGTTTAGTCGTTAAGTCGTGTCCAGATCTTCGTGACCCCATGGACCAGAGCAAACCAGGCCCTCCTCTCTTCTACTGCCTCCTGGAGTTGGGTTAAATTCATGTTGGTAGATTCGATGACAATGTCCAAACATCTCGTCCTTTGTCGTCCCCTTCTCCTCTTGCCTTCACACTTTCCTGACATCAGGGTCTTTTCCAGGGAGTCTTCTGTTCTCATGAGGTGGCCAAAGTATTAGAGCCTCAGCTTCAGGATCTGTCCTTCCAGTGAGCACTCAGGGTTGATTTCCTTCAAAATGGATACGTTTGTTCTCCTTGCAGTCCAGGGGACTCTCAAGAGCCTCCTCGAGCACCACAATTCAAAAGCATCAATTCTTTGGCTGTCAGCCTTCTTTATGGTCCAGCTCTCACTTCCATACATCACGACAGGAAAAACCATAGCTTTGACTATGTTGACTTTTGTCGGCAAGGTAATGTCTCTGCTTTTTAAGATGCAGTCTAGGTTTGTCATCGCTTTCCTACTAAGAAGCGGGTGTCTTTTAATTTCATGGCTGCTGTTACTATCTGCAGTGATCATGGAGCCTAAGAAGGTAAAATCCATCACTGCCTCCATATCTTCCCCTTCTATTTGCCAGGAGGTGATATGACCAGTTTTTTGATGTTGAGCTTCAGACCATTTTTTGCGCTCTCCTCTTTCACCCTCATTAAGAGGTTCTTTAATTCCGCCTCACTTTCTGCCATCAGAGTGGTATCATCTGCATATCTGAGGTTGTTGATATTTCACTCGGCAATCTTAATTCTGCCTTGGGATTCATCCTGTCCTGCCTTTTGCATGATGTATTTTGCATATAAGTTAAATAAGCTGGGGGACAATATACAGCCTTGTCGTACTCCTTTCCCAATTTTGAACTAATCAGTTGTTCCATATCCAGTTCTAACTGTTGCTTCCTGTCCCACATATAGGTTTCTCAGGAGATAGATAAGGTAGTCAGGCACTCCCATTTCTTTAAGGACTTCCCATAGTTTGCTGTGGTCCACACAAAGGCTTTTGCATAGTCAATGAAGCAGAAGTAGATGTTTTTCTGGAACTTTCTGGCTTTCTCCATAATCCAGCACATGTTAGCAATTTGGTCTCTAGTTCCTCTGCCCCTTCAAAATCCAGCTTGCACTTCTGGGCTTTCCCGGTCCACATACTGCTGAAGCCTACCTTGTAGGATTTTGAGCATAACCTTGTTAGCGTGTGAAATGAGTGCAATTGTACGGTAGTTGGAGCATTCTTTGGCACTACCCTTCTTTGGGATTGGGATGTAGACTGATCTTTTCCAGTCCTCTGGCCACTGCTGAGTTTTCCAAACTTGCTGGCATATTAAATTGAGCACCTTAACAGCATCATCTTTTAAAATTTTAAATAGTTCAACTGGACTGCCATCACCTCCACTGGCCTTGTTGTTAGCCATGCTTTCTAAGGCCCACTTGACTTCACTCTCCAAGATGTCTGGTTTAGGGTCAGCAACCACACTATCTGGGTTGTCCGGGATGTCCAGATCTTCCTGGTATAAATCCTCTGTGTATTCTTGCCACCTCTTCTTGATGTCTTCTGCTTCTGTTAGGTCCCTACCATTTGTGTCCTTTATCATGTCCATTTTTTACACAAAATGTTCCTTTAATATCTCCAGTTTTCCTGAACAGATCTCTGGTTTTTCCATTCCTATTATCTTCCTCTATTTCTTTGCACTGTTCATTTAAGAAGGCCCCCTTGTCTCTCCTTGCTATTCTTTGGAAGTATGCATTCCATTTTCTGTAACTTTCCCTATCTCCCTTGCATTTTGTTTCCCTTCTCTTCTTTGCTGTTTGTAAGGCCTTGTTGGACAGCCATTTTGCTTTCTTGCATTTCCTTTTCTTTGGAATGGTTTTTTTGCTGCCTCCTTTTACAATGTTACGGGCCTCCATTCATAGTTCTTAGGCACTCTGTCCACCAAATTGAATTCCTTAAATCTGTTCTTTGCTTCCACTGTGTATTCATAAGGGATTTGGTTTAGGTTATAACAGACTGGCCCATTGGTTTTTCCTACTCTCTTCAGCTGAAGCTTTAATTTTGCTATGAGATGATCAGAGCCACAATCATCTCCAGGTCTTGTTTTTGCTGACTATATAGAGCTTCTCCATCTTTGGCTGCAGAGAACATAATCAATCTGATTTCGGTATTGCCGATTTGGTGATGTCCACGTGCAGAGTCGCCTCTTGTGTTCTTGAAAAAGAGTGTTTATGATGACCAGCTTGTTCTCTTGACAAAACTCTATTAGCCTTTGCCCTGCTTCGTTTTGAACTCAAAGGCCAAACTTACATCTCTATGATTCTTTCTAAGTAGCAGTGGTATTGTGTGAAATTTTAAGGTGTGAATGGTTATCATTGCATTCTGAGTGGCAACACCCTCCCCCCCAATATCCAAAAAATGGATCAACAAATGAGGAGCACTTATTTTATAAAGTTAATGACTGTTAACTGCTCATTCAGGTCTAAATCAGTCTCAAATATTTTACATTGTGGCAGAGATAGCTTGCAACAGATCTTGGGGGAAAAATCCTTTTCACACCCACCTACTGTACTATGAAGATTGCAACTAAACTCAGAGGATCCTGAGTACAGTACGAGTACAATTGCATAGTTACTACTAATCAGAAAGTTCCAGGGCTCAACTTGGTGAGCTCTGGTCTTGCTATACTATCTGCTAAGTAGAAGTGATCTCTGATTTAGTTTCAGCTAATTCTGATGCTTGTCTTTTCCCGGGAAAAGACACCCTGGAAAAGACCCTGATGTTGGGTAAGTGTGAGGGCAAGAGGAGAAGGAGACGACAGAGGACGAAATAGTTGGCAGTGTCAGAGTGTGTGTGTGTGTGTGTGTGTGTGTGTGTGTGTGTGTGTGTGTGTGTGTGTGTGTGTGTGTGTGTGTGTGTGTGTGAGAGAGAGAGAGAGAGAGAGAGAGAGAGAGAGAGATTAATTGGGGCCCACAGATTAAGATGGTTTAGTGAGAGTTTACTTATGAACAGCAGGAATTATTAGCTTTGAGGAGTGGAAACTAAAATATTTGTGGCAAATTCTGTTGCTATTGCATCAGGAGATTGTTTTGAAGTTACCCAAAGGTATATGTGCAACAGGTTTATAGATATTATTTTTTTAAAAATAGGAATTTACATAACTTGAAATTGTATTTTATAAATGTTTCTTCAGTTATAGCAGTAGCACAGCAGCTGCCTTGTGAAAGCTGTCCTCCTGCATAGGCAGAACACACCATGGAGCTGCTTATGTTGCCTCTCTTGGGAGCGATTGTTCTGTTTTAATGAGTTTAATTGGATGTGTCCAATTCTCCTCTTATTGTTTCCCTTCCACGCTGATGGAAGTAGAACCTGTAAGTATACATGCATCATATTTATGACTTATCTCATAGTTATGGTTTTCAAAGCAACTAGCACATAACTGTTACTATACAAAATTTAGATGGTAACTAATTTGGTTTCCCTTCTACATTCGTTCCATCATTAATGTTAGGATTCCCTCTGAATGATTTCATTTTAGTTTCAAACCACAACATTTGTTGCTAACTCATTAATTTCCCTGACTTTCCCTTGCATGTTTTCTCTTTCTTTCTGAAGCCCTTCCTTTCATGTTCCATTCCCTAATCTTGAGCTCCACCTACTAAATTAAACACCTGATGAAAGCTCTTTTTCCTCTCCTATCACTGCGCTCTTACCTGCCGCTGTCCTGTTTCTGCATCCACCTGTCTCCCCACTGAGACCCATCTCTTGGACAAGCCTTAAAGCCAATGCAGTCACGCTTGCAGGAACAAGCTGTTTAGTACGAGACTCCTCATGTGAAGGACCACTTTTACACTTTATGGGTGCTTTTGAAGCCTGCTGTGTTCCTGAAAGAGCAGATGTCTTCTATGGTAATAAGCGCTTTTGCTCAGATTTCACTAATGCATTAGCTGTGCCCGTACATGGAGGAGATGGATCGGGTCACAGTGATTTATACCTGAGTTTGAATCCTTGTTTAGCCATGGAAGCTCATTGGGGGTTGTGGAACTGAAAGAAAAAAACTACTCCTTAAATATCTTTCTCATTTTACAAGCCCTATTGTGATGGACAGCTCTCAGAACACTCCTGTCAGTCAGGTCAGAGCTCTGATATGGGAACCTATGACATGACAGAAGGGGCGGAACCAAGGAAACAAAAGGAGAAAGAAAGACAGTTTAGGCAGTTAGGGCTGTGGTTGTGTTAGAGAGAAGAGTAACAGAGAGAAAGAGAAAGAGATTGAAAAGATAGGAATAGGATAAGCCTTAGAAAGTTATGTGGTTAAGATTGGAAAGAGTTAAAAGTGCTAAGAAATAGAGGAATATAGTAATACCTTGATTAAAGTGAATCTACATGAGCAAACATAAATGTAATCAAAGCAACGTTTATTGAATGAATAATAAAAGACCATCCATGATTTTCTTTATGTGATTTACTTACAAACCCATAAATAAACATTGTTATATTTGACAGCACCTATCTAATAGTCATATTTGCTACAGTGAGGAACATATCCTCTGGTGGCAGCGAAAAAGGGTGGAAAGTATATGTTGTGCTCAAAAGGGAACCTGGGTGTGTAGAAAAACAAACAGAGGAACTGGGTGTGAGTGACACCCATTATGGTCTAATTTGGTTCTGATTTGATGGCATACAGTATATTATAACATACATGTTTTTAGTAAACAGTTTGTTATATCACATAACTTAAAACTATGAAATAATAGATTGGATCCTGACTTAAGTGTACTTAGAGCAGACACATTTAAATATATGGAAATTTGCTTAGTGACTAACTTATGCCTTATTGTCAGGACATTTTTTCTGAATATGACTAAGTCTTCAGCCAACTCAGTGTTCTGGTATTTTGTTGTTGTTGTTGAAACATTTTTTGCCAAAAACACAGTGGTGAAAATATGTCATCCCCACAGCTGTAGCTTGTGCTTGATCAAGCTTCTGAAACATGGCTAAACCTACATGAGTTGTAGACTGAGGTAAGCATGCATGCATATCTTATGCAGCAGACACTTAAAAAATAAATCTGTCTGCTTGTTGCCTTCATCTTGAAGCACACAGAAAAAACCATGCTGGATCAGATCAAGGTCTCCCAGGTCAAGCCTTTTTTTCCCTTCTTCACACAGTGTCCAACCTAAAAGGAGTCCACAAATGGAATAAGAACACAACAGAACTTTTGTGTTCCAGTTCCCCACATATCTAATTTATGTCTTAATACAGTTCTTTCCATTGTCTTAAAGGCAGTGGATTTGGCCCTTGACAGTTTCTCAGCCAGCCCGTTAAAGTAGGGAAGAGAAAAGAATTTGTTTGTTTGCTTTTTAATGTAAGTGATGTACATTTTCACTGCTCTACTAGAGCTTTAAAAAGACCACTTAACTTCCTCTGCCCCTCTGCTGAGGAGCAGAGGAAGTGTTTAATTAGCCAGTGTCCTGGAGTGGCTCTCTTATTAAGTCATTTTATAATATTGGCAACTCAAAGGAGGAAAGCTTTTGGTTATTTCCCAGCAATTCACACATGCTGGAATGAACCAAAAGAGAACAACCGTACTCACCCCCAAAGAACAAGAAGCCCCTGACAAGGGCAGAAAGGTGCAGGTAGGACAGCTCTGGGGACTGTTTAGTTCACTCCAGCGAAGAGCGAAACAGCCCATCCCTCCAATGCACAAAACAGCGGGCTTAATGCCCACACAGTCAGCCTCTAGGGTAATAGCTTTCTAAGGAGGGAAAAACTGAATGCTATGAGCTGCTGTCCTGGAGTGCAAAACACACTTTCTTCATGTTACCTCACTGTCCCCTCAACATCCTGAACACAATCACAAGCTAGTGCCTGATTTGTGTGATATCTTCCCTCTGCCATTTAGTAAGGCCTCACTCCTACAATTATAACAGCATCTAAAGTTAGGTATACCACACACTTGTAATTTAATTGAGTCATATATTAATTTTTGAGGGAGGAAGATATTAATGGTACCTTAAATAGCCATGTGTAAGTAGTTGTTGCTATTTGTAAGTAGTAATTTCAAGCTTTGCTAGTCTATTTGCCAAAGCCATGTTGGTGGTACCTTGGAGGTAACAAATTCCAATGTTTAAATATATGCTATGTGTACAGATGGGAAAAATTAATCTCTCTGACTATAACTCCCAGAATTCCACAGGATCCTGGGAATTAATCCAAAGAAATAACTCATATTTGATGGAGTAAAGAAATACATCCCTTACAAATTTTGCAAATAGGTAGTCATGTTAGTTGCAATTTAAAAAAAAAAGAACATTATGGTGCCCTGAAGGCTAACGAGTTTTATTTGGCTTAAGCTTCTGTACCTGACTTCTTCAGATGCCTTCCTTTACAGAAATACTGTTATTATTAGCTCGGTGCCTCAAACCAGACCAATACCCGCATTTACCTTGTTAAAACGGATAATGATTTCCAAAGTAGTCCTAAAACAAATCTCTTGTCAAACATAAGATGTTTCTTGAGAGCATACAGTTAAATATTGCAGTCACATACAGCCATTTCAGGTTTAGTTGAAGCTGAGGTCAGCTAGAGCCTGACAGAGATGCTCTGCCTTTTTCTTTTCCAAGCAGTGCAAAACTTAATCGCTGCCATATTAAAATGAGTTAACACTGCATGGAGTCCCTGCTCGGGCTGTGCACTACAGCTGTAGCATTCTAATAAGCATGTGCTGTTCAGTGATTTTAGTTTTGCCTTTGGGCATGGCAGACTGGAGAGAATTTACCTTCTCAAAATTGGATGCTGTTTTCTGCCTGTAGCTTTTCAGTGAATTCAGTAAGAATGACGGCAAAGGAACAAAGGGCAGACACTCAACTGTTCTTGACACCTGTCTCACTCTGCAAGAGACTCAAAGAAACAGTCTTGTGGCTCTGCCTCCCCCCGCCCCCCGCAGTCTCCTGTTCTGATGCATATGAAGGGCACAGATGCAATTTTACAGATAGATTATTTAATGTCTCCTTAAAACCAGAGCAAAGTACACATTGTAAAGTACATACCATTACTTTGTTCTCCTGCTTTTTGTAAAGCTAAGGGAAAGACAGAAATGAAAGCTGTTTTACAGTGTGAAAACACAGGCTTAAGCTCTCCTGCAATCTGAACCAAAACATTGCCTCCACACTGATATACATTGATGGGAATTGCAGAGGGTGGAGGTAGTGGTTCTTCAACATCCAAGAAAAAGTGGAACCCACAGCAGCATAATGGCAGAGGAGGAGATGCCCCCTACATTATATGTGTGATATGGAGTTTGGGGATACTTCTACTCACTGGTTTCACAGTGGTCCATTAAGGATTATCAAGATGTAGATCTAGGGTAAGGAAAATGGACCTTTCCTGATGATGTTGGGATACATCACCCAATGTTCCCCACTATTGGATATGCTGTCTAGGGCTGATGGGAGCTGCAGTCCAGCAACATCTGGAGAACCAATTTGTTCACCTGTTTATCTACAGCTATGAAGGGTTGCCAGTTTTCAAAGCTCAACGACTGTCTGACTTCACATGTGTCTGCCTGTACTTTGGGATTACTAATCAGAGATTCTTCTCAAGGTTCCTCCATCATGTTGTCAGATACAGTGGATGGTAGTTGGATAAAGAGCCTCTTCGAAGGAAGAGCCCCATCTTAAAATATTCTCTCTGGGACTGCAGATTGCCCAACCCTCTTCTGTCACGAACACCAACCTCTTCCCTGCATCTTAAAAGAAACTGGCAAATGACATAGCACCAAACTGATAACTTATGAAACCACAGTTGTTACCTGACATAGTGCTAATTGGGTATACATAATAAAAAAAATGGAGGAGAGACAAGAGGTGCTCACTTTAGGTTTCTACTGTACTGGTATATCCTTAAGTGAGCATCTCTCCTCTGATTTTTTTTTTTACTATGTTTGTTCAATTTAGCGCTATGTCAGATAAGAGCAGTTTGACAGTCTGTTGCCATCGAATCCAACCCACTGCTCAGTGCAGGAATCCAAATCAAAGTATGTCAGTGTGATGGGGATCATTTGAAATTTTGAGCAGTTCCTCTCTTTTGGCGGGAAACGATGACTGAGGCTCTTTTGAAACATTAACAACTTTATTTACATTAACATTTGGCGATTCCACAACTACTTCAATAGGCTCAAAACAGCTCAAATTAGGCAACTGTCCATCACGCAACGACGAGAACTCTGATCGTAGATGTCAAAAACTCACTGGGGGGCTGGACCAAACCGCTCCCGGTCCGTAGGCTTCCTCAACAGAGCACACCTCACTGTGCATATCATCCCACAACATGGATGCCTGGCCCAGTCTCCTTCCATCGATGGTTGATTGAATGACTGGTCCAGTCTGATCACCTTCTTTCCATGTCCTTGCCCTTGGGGAAAGACTACTACTGTCCATTCTAAGACTTCTGTTATTAATTCTCTTTCCTTTCTTAATTCTGGATCTGGTAATAGTCTGCCCACTTTCAAATTCAGGAAATCTTTCAACAACCCGTGTGTAGTCTCATATGAGTACTCATCTCTTTTTATCACCCTGTCTTCCTCCTTCCCTCTCCTTATCTCTATTTCTGGTATACTAAAACCTCTCTTCCTCTCCTGATCTTTTATATCTTCCTCCCATACTGTTATAATTAACTCCTCCTCCTTTTCTTTTCTCTTTCTCTCTCCTCTACTAGGCAGATTTCAACTTTCCTTCCTCCTTCTTTTGATCCCATTACTTCTCTTTCTCCTATAATCACTTCCTCCCGTTCAATTATTTCTCTCCCTCTTATCTCTCTCTTTCGCTCGCTCGCTCGCTCTGGTGTTTCTATTCGTGAGGCTCACTCTGTTCTTTCTCTGTTTATGCTGTCTCTCCTTCAGTCAGACAGAGGTTTGGACTGATATCAGCAATCACACGTGCCAGAAACTGGGGGGAAAAGTAATGCAAGCAGAATTGTTACCAAAAAACATTAGCACCTACTAGCTGAACCAAAAAAATCAACAAATTCCTGTGAAAAAGCCTGGGTTTACTCATGATTAGCTGTATGTCAGATAGGCAATGGAAATTACATCAGAGGTAACCTGGCAAAAACCTCAGGGTATATTTGGGTGTGACTGTACCCTAAGTAGTGCTAAATCTGGTCAAGACCACTAAGGAAAGGCAGAGGAGCAATTCTGGCTGGAGGGGAAGCCAGTCCCTAGTTCTCTTGCAGAGTACCCATCTCTTAACCTGTGGGTGGTGAACATGTAGTCCTCCAAGACAGTTGGATTACAACTCCCATAATTCCTTACCACCACCCATGGTGGGTGGGGTTGATCAAAGTCAAATGAGCCAAAGCTTAACCAGAATTAAGTGATGAGGACATTTACATCTACACAAACTTCATGACAAAACAGCAAATAACAAAACATGAAAATGTATTTTCTTTCAAAAGTAATTTAGGATGTCTATCTGTTTTTGGATTGCTGTTACTGCATGGAAACGGGTACATTTTTAGACATTCTAAAAACAAACAGTATTACAATCTGGCCTTCATTTGGCATATTGTTGTCAGATAGTTCCTTTCCATGGTTGAGACCAAGGTAAACTGGCTCTGTAGTTGGGAGGCAGATTGTGGACAACATTGATTAATGGGGGTGGGTTGACATCATATTCCTTTGTATTACTTCTGTCCCTGAATATGTTTTGCAGCTTTGATCCAATTTTTTAAAAATAAAGCACAGAAAGAGGGAGCATTTATGCATGCAAAAAAAGACTACAGTAATGCAGACAATATTAATCAGGAAGTTGGAGCAAAATATTTATGTATACACTTGAATGGGATTAAGTCCGATGAACACCAACTGGATTTAATACTGACTAGATGCAATTGCACTGCAATTCAGCATGTGAAGTGGAGACAAGCATGTTTGTCAACATGAGCCTCAAGACAGGGCTTTTTTTTAAAAAAAGGAACAGTTTGTGCTGTTTTTAATGATATGCTACACCCACAGATTGCAGTGGATTGCTTCTACATAATGTTTTTAAATTTTAAGCTGTAATCTTGGAACTGAAGAACTATGAAGGAAGGAAAATATTGCCCTGCACTGTTTTGCAAACATGTACAAATTAATGAAGAGCTTGTGCAAAAACTTACAGAAATGGTTGGTTGAATTATTGCAAAAGCAGAATAATACATTCAGATTTAGTTCTAGTTTAATTTAAAGTCGACCAGACCCCTTCCATTACTGTCATAGCACTTCTGGATCCAACTGAAGCATATGGGCCTAATCACACCTACTAAAAGAACCCCAGTTATACCGATTCATTTCATCCCTCTGTTGTACTGATACATTTATTTTCGCAGTCATGCAGTATATAGATTGGTGCAAACGTTCCCACTGTTTTTAAACTATATTGATTAATTTCTTTCTATTTGAACCATTATACACTGTTCTTGATTTTGTTATCAGTTCATTTTCTGTACTGTTTCTTAGGACTATCACCCCCATGTGCTTTTTTTAAAAAAAATAACAAAAGTGATACATCAACAATGCAAAAGAGAGGGCCTCGTCTTTCCCCTTTCCTCCTTCACCCAGTCCCTTTGCAAAGTATGGTGAAGAGCAGGGTTTAAAAAGAGAGATTTTTTTTTTGAATTTCTTTATAATTCAAAGCAGGAAATGTCTCTGCCCATGCCTTCTTTTACCTGCAAGGGTGGGGCAGCAGGCTGTATCCTTCGAGCAAAGTATTCATGATGATTTTTTTATAGTAGTAGTAGGCATCCTTCAGTCTCGAAAGACTATGGTAGCGTGCTCTGTATGGAGGACTTGGAACAGCGTCTAGTGTGGCTGAGGAGGCCAATTCCAGAGTTACAATCTCTTCCACACTGAAGACAAATCCAATCTGTCCCCTGTCCAGCTCCCTGGCTTTGCTTCCTTTGTGACTTCCTCTTTGCCTCGGCCTGCTGGACAAGGGTCTCTTCAAATTGGGAGAGGCCGTGATGTACCGCCTGCCTCCAGGCTGAACGATCAGATGTCAGAGTTTCCCATCTGTTGAGGTCTATTCCTAAGGCCTTCAGATCCCGCTTGCAGATATCCTTGTATCACAGCTGTGGTCTCCCTCTGGGGCGATTTCCCTGCACTAATTCTCCATATAGGAGATCCTTTGGAATCCGACCATCAGCCATTCTCACAACGTGCCCAAGCCAGCGTAGACGTCGCTGTTTCAGTAATGCTGAAAATTCCAGCTCGTTCTAGGACTACTCTATTTGGAACTCTGTCCTGCCAGGTGATACCAAAAATCCGTCGGAGGCAACGCATATGGAAGGTGTTCAGCTTCCTCTCCTGCCGGGCACAAAGTGTCCAGGACTCACTACAGTACAGGAGTGTGCTCAGGACACAGGCTCTATAGACCTGGATCTTGGTATGTGTTGTCAGTTTCTTATTGAGCCATACTCTCTTTGTGAGTCTAGAGAACATGGTAGCTGCTTTCCCAATGCGTTTATCCAGCTCGATGTCTAGAGAGAGGGTGTCAGAGATGGTTGAGCCAAGGTACACAAAGTCATGAACAACCTCCAATTCTTGTGTGGAGATGGTAATAGAAGGAGGTGAGTCCACACCCTGGCCCATGACTTGTGTTTTCTTCAGGCTGATTGTTAGTCCAAAGTCTTGGCAGGCCTTGCTGAAATGATTCATGAGTTGTTGCAGGTCTTCAGCAGAGTGGGCAACAATGGCTGCATCATCTGATTTTTTATATACTTTAAAAATAATTATTTTTTATATACTTTAAAAATAATTATTTTAAAAGTGGGTACAAGCTCAGTGGCCATGAAGTGGCCACGGCGCCTAGAAATCTGACCCCTTTGCAAAGGAAATAAATTGACAGTAACGTTCACATGGACTCAAATGATGAGGAATGAAGTGATTCATCACAGTACAAAATAAAACAACCCTCCTGGTGAGGGGAAAATAAACTGGAAATAAATCACTGCCCTGGAAATGAGTCAATCATGGCTGTTTGTCATGTGACTGGAAATTTATGAAATGATCTAAAAAAAATAGCAAAAGAGGTATAACTGGGGTTCTTTTGGCTCATGTGATCAGGCCCATAGAGTTGGAAGAGACCTCAGATGTCATCTCATCCATTTCTCACTCAGTGCCAGAGTATTGCAACTTGAGCATTCTTCATTGAGAACCACATAACATCTGCTTAAATGTGTGACACAGTGCAGTCTTAAAGCTGTTTTATAAGATATAATAATAGTAATGTTTGAACTGAAGAGCTGTAAAGGACCCTATGGATCATTCAGTCCCTGTTAAGGAGGCACAGTGGGGAACTGAACTCCCAGTCTCTGGCCAGATCCTTAAATCACTAAGCTATCCAGCAGTTCTATATAAAGGTCAGACTACATCCTAAGGCAAATTTATATTTCCTTAGTCCTCCAGATGTGCAGATCTTTCAATGCTATTGCACCTGAAACACCAAACATGCAAACAATGCCATATTATTGCCCAACTGAACAATTGCAACACAAAAGCAACCTAATTGGTCAAATGTGGATGGAAGCAAACCTGAGTAATAAAAACCTGCCATCAAATCATTTTCAATTTACGGCTCATTTCCCTTGAACCTCTAGCTCTTGAGCCAGGACTGTCTTTTCCTCTTAAGGCTTCACTGCTTCTAGCTATGCAATCAGTATCATGTGTAGAGAGGCCCTTGATTTCATTACTTTTCAGACTAAATCCAATGTACAAGGTTAGTCATCACAAGAGTCGGTCCATAGAAATTAATATGACTTACACAATTGGTGACTACATGCTCCATTCATTTCAATGGGTCTACCTTAGTTGGATTTGGGCACATCATGAGAAGGCAAAATTCTCTGAGAAAGACGATAAAGCGAGTAAAAGTTAAAGGCACCAGGAAGAGAATATGGGCTGATCCGCACCGGGAAACTTGGTGCAGTCCAGTCTGCACTCAAAAGGCTCATTTGAAGTGTGATCTATTTTAATTCTCACTTGAGTGATCCTTCCATCCATACTGGAGATCATGCTACAGGTCCAGAACAAGGTATATCTAGTTTACTCACAAGATAGGTTTACCTGGTTTATTTGTAAGTTTACTCATGAATAAGGGGGCAGCAGCTGAGGACAGCTGCAGCGTAAGGGGAAGATGTTGGGTTAAGGTTGGGCGGACAGAAGGGAGGTAACCCTTCCCCTTTTCACATCTTTCTCCTCAGCCATAGCTCTGCTGGGGCTGTGCTACATTTGTGGGGGCAGAGTCCATGGAGTCAACACAGCTCCCTTCCCTGCCTTTTCTCATGGGGTGACTTTCTTCTTGCTGTTGTTAGTTAAAATAAGTGGCATATAAAATGGCAATGAATCTAGGCTCGTCGTTGTTTAGTCGTTTAGTCGTGGCCGACTCTTCGTGACCCCATGGACCAGAGCACGCCAGACTCTCCTGTCTTCCACTGCCTCCCGGAGTTCTGTCAATTTCATGTTGGTTGCTTCGCAGACACTGTCCAGCCATTTCATCCTCTGTCGTCCCCTTCTCCTCTTGCCTTCACACTTTCCTAACATCAAGGTCTTTTCCAGGGACTCTTCTCTTCTCATGAGATGGCCAAAGTACTGGAGCCTCAGCTTCAGGATCTGCCCTTCCAGTGAGCACTCAGGGTTGATTTCCTTTAGAATTGTTAGGTTTGTTCTCCTTGCAATCCAGGGGACTCTCAAGAGCCTCCTCCAGCACCACAGTTCAAAGGCATCAATTCTTCGGCGGTCTGCTTTCTTTATGGTCCAGCTCTCACTTCCATACATCACTACAGGAAAAACCATAGCTTTGACTATTCGGACTTTTGTTGGCAAGGTGATGTCTCTGCTTTTTAAGATGCTGTCAAGGTTTGTCATCGCTTTCCTCCCCAGAAGCAGGCGTCTTTTAATTTCGTGGCTGCTGTCTCCATCTGCAGTGATCATGGAGCCCAAGAAAGTAAAATCTGTCACTGCCTCCATATCTTCCCCTTCTATTTCCCAGGAGGTGATGGGACCAGTGGCCATGATCTTAGTTTTTTTGATGTTGAGTTTCAGGCCATTTTTTGCACTCTCCTCTTTCACCCTCATTACAAGGTTCTTTAATTCCTCCTCACTTTCTGCCATCAGAGTGGTATCATCTGCATATCTGAGATTGTTGATATTTCTTCCAGCAATCTTAATTCCGGCTTGGGATTCCTCCAGTCCAGCCTTCCGCATGATGTATTCTGCACATTTGACCAATCTAGGCTAAGCCAATGTAATTAAATTATTGGTGCCAATTTTATACTCATCATCCACCTTTCCAGACCTTTCAAGGGAATTTCCCCAGTCATATTCTCAGTTACCCCAAACCTTCCAAAATGGAGTAACTTTTCTCAAAGTAACTTCTCTCACCTTGCTCTTTCCTCCCTCCCTTCAATTCAGCTGAAGCCAGTTTTCACTTAATTAATGCACCAGGAAAAAAGAGTTTTGTGACCTTGGGCATATTGCTTTCCCACTGGATAATAACTCTCTCCTCACTTAGTGAGCCCTTGTTCTTCTTCCTTTCCCTTTTTTCTCTGGCACAAGTCAATAGGTCTAAATTTCACAGGGCAACTGAAACTTGTTAACCCCTCTTTTGCCAGTCTCTTGACTTGCACTTATTACTCTCAGGGGTGAATGTTCCATGCATCAGTTTTGCAGATGAATTAAAGTGATAATATGTTTTACAGTTTAAGAAATGACATAATATGGACATTCACAAGATAAACTGGCATTGTATTAACATACATTTTCAGGTTGGTTTTAATTTGATTTAAATTACAGTTCTATACCTACTTCCCTAGAAGTAAGACTCATTTAACTCAATGGGACTTTCTTCTGAGTTGAGTTGTATAGAATTGCACTGTTAATTGGTGTGGCATCTGCCCAGGTCATGAATATTAATGTGCTATCTGCATGGACCAATGAGAGTGCTGGAGAGGTGGAGTCACAGGATATAAGAGTCTCTGCAGGGGGAGGAGAGAGATTAGATTGGCGATTAGAGGAGTTTTTTTAGAGTTTTTTTAGATTGGAAGATTGGTGATTTGGGGGTGGAGACAGAGGGTGTTGGCGGTTGAGAGTGTATGAAGAAGAATTGATTATACCTTCATCACCTGTAATAATAAACAATTTCTCTTTGGTTCTTTTTAAACTGACACATTACCTGGACCTCTGCGATTAATATTAAACAATGTTGATGTAAACTGGTGGCAGCGACACAACACATAGCTTGTACCCTGTGATTGGTGAAACAACCAAGAGACAAGCAGGAACGTGACAATTGGTATCTCACTAACTGAATGCAGTTGGTCCAGGAGATCTGGACCAAACAAGCATTCATTTTTTGACAAAGACAGTGATATATTGGTTGTTGTAAGTTTTTTGGGCTGTGTTCTGAAGGTTATTCTTCCTAACATTTCACCGGTCTCGCCAGTCACAGAGACTGGCAAGACTGGCAAAACGTTAGGAAGAAAAAGCTTCAGAAACACAGCCCAAAAAACCTACAACAACCATCGGATCCCGGCTGTGAAATCCTTTGAAAGTACTTTGAGAGTTACCACTGGCTCAGAATCCAGTTGTGATCTTTAACAGTTTTGTGCATAGAAAGCTATGTCATTTATCAAGCAGGTGCTTAGAATTATGTTGCACAGTTGTTTCAGAATGATAGCCTCACATATTTTTCCATTTTAAGCTCTTAATGGAACAAATTTCACCCATTAAAATTAAATAAAGTTTTGCCACCAGTTTTAGCTGAAATTTCCATTGCAGCACTAATGCTCCATTCCTGAATAACGAGGCTGGACTCTTTCTTGAAAAGCACTTGTTACTTTTACTTAGTAAAAGTGGTGAAGAGGAGGATATTGTGGTCAAAGTTCCTTCTATAAAACCTCTTTCTGCAATAACACTGTCACAGTAAGGGGTTGCTAATAAAGTTGGCAAGAGTCAGCTGCTTGGTGACTCTTCGTTCATTCGTTTAGTCGTTTAGTCATGTCCGACTCTTCGTGACCCCATGGACCAGAGCACGACAGGCCTTCCTATCTTCCACTGCTTCCCATAGTTGTGTCAATTTCATGTTGGTAGCTTCGATGACACTGTCCAACCATCTTTTCCTCTGTCGCCCCCTTCTCCTCTTGCCTTCACACTTTCCCAACATCAAGGTCTTTTCCAGGGACCCTTCTCTTCTCATGAGATGGCCAAAGTACAGGAGCCTCAGCTTCAGGATCTGTCCTTCCAGTGAGCACTCAGGGTTGATTTCCTTTAGAATTGATAGGTTTGTTCTCCTTGCAGTCCAGGGGACTCTTATCCCTGAATAAATAGTAACAATTCCCTATACCACTAGATGGCAATCTTTCCTTGTTCCCATTACTATAAGGTTGTTGCTGAAATTAACAGTCTCAGATCTACATGCTCCACCAGTCCTCTGATAAACTACTTGTATAAATACATCATAATCATGTTTAAGGGCAATGAATGGCTTCCTGCCATTTTACCTTAGGGATTTTTTATTAACAGCAATAGCATGTGTGAACAAATAACATTATCCCTAAGTGTGTTTATTTAAAAGTAAATCCCATGTATTGTCAATTATTCCAATGTATGACGACCGTATGAATTCATAACCTTAAAAAAGCCCTATCAGGGCCAGTCTTGCAAACTAAAGGCTGTGATTTCCTTTATTGAACCAATCTACATCATGTTGGCACTTCCTCTTTTCCTACTGCCCTCTATTTTCATTAACATTATTTTCTTTTCCAACCTTGTCTCCTCATAATATGTCCAAAGCGTAATAGCTCCAGGTTAATCATTTTAGCTTCTGGTGATAGTTCAAATGGGATTTGATATATAATTTACTTATTTGTCTTTCTGGTGATCCACAGCACCCATAGAGTTCTCCTCCAGAACCCCATTTTGAATGAATTGATTTTTGTGTGTCAGTTTTCTTCATTGCCCAGTTTTCACATGTGTTCATAATAATTGGGAATAATACACCCTGTGTGATCTTGGCTTGATCTCCAACAGCAACAGGTCCTTACACAAGGATACCTTCTAATTGCTTCATCTTGTGTCATTCCAAAATCTCCATTGTCTTTGGATTTCATGACTGTGCAGTCTCCATTTTGATTTATGAATTAACTTATGTATGGAAAATCTAACAATTTTTATTTCTTCATTATCACCCTTAAAGTTGTCTCATTTTTCTATGGCCATTATTTATGTCTTCTTAATGTTCATCTTTATTCTTGCTTTTGCACACCCCCTTCTTTAGCCTTTATCAGCTGTCATTTCCAGTCATTGCTCTTTTTTGCTAGTACTATGGTGTCATCTGCATATCTTAAATTATTGCTTCACTGATTTTCATTCCATCTGAATCTAATCTGAATCTAATATATTTGTGTATCTAGCATTTCTCATTCCATGTATGCTAAAAATCTTTGCTGTAAAATCTAGCACATCATTTTGCTTGCATGTGAAAATAATGCGATGACCCTACGGTTAGCGCACTTTTTGGCATCTTCTTTCTTTCGACCAGAATATATATTGAACATTTCCAGTCAATGTTTTATTTTTTGTGTTTGTTGGCATATTTTGTTTGCATTTTGTTAGATACAGCTTCTCTGTCTTGAAGCAGTATTTCTTTACTCTTGATTAATTATTTCTTTCAGCTGCTTTCAGAGTAGCTTCCACTTCATGTTGTAACAATTCTTCTTTGAAGAATTCATGCATCTCTTCAGTACATCCGTTTCAATTTTCTCTTTATTTTATCCTGATCAGATAATGTATTCCCCTATTGATATTTCAACATCTATAATCTGGTTTTAAGTTTCTGTTTGATTTCTTGGATCTTCAATGAGACAGGAGTCTAGGAGTGATCCTATTAGTACCAGCCATACAGCTGAGGCTAGACTTACCATTAAAGAAAATGAGGAATTGCCTGAAGCAGGAGATTCTGGTAAGAGACCGCTTGTACAGAATGGCCTGTCTTGTACTCCTTCAGCAGAACATCATTCCATCTCCCAAGTGAAAGAAAGAATCAGCTCCCCGCCCCGTTGTCTTTTGCATGTGGAATGGAAAAGTAATGTCATTGTTCTCTTTGCCACAGGCAACAGAAAGTCTTGGTCCAGCTTTCTTATCTTATGATTTCTTTATACATTATTTGACCTAACCTCAGTATTACTCTTGACTAAATTAACCCACTGAAATCAATGGAACTTGATCAATGTTACTTGTGACTAAGTAATTCCATTCATTTCAATAGATTGATTCTATTGGAACTAATACTGTACTGGATTTTTTTTTCACCCTTTCTAACTTTCATTCATTCTTACAATGATCCAATGAGGCGGCTGGTGCTGTCATGTGCTGTCAAACTGCCTCTCACTTATGGCAGCCCTGTGAATGAGTGATTCCACCAAAGAGCTTATCATTAATAATGCAGCTTAACTCTTGCAAATTCAAGGCTGTGGATTCCTTTGTTGATTCAATCCATTTCACATTTGGTCTTCTTTTCTTGACGGCTTCAGTTTTTCCTAGTATAATTGTGTTTTCCAGCAATGCTTGTCTTCTTTTAGAATAATGGTGCCTAGAAGCTGCCCTACTGGTTTGTAAGGTTTGGCTTCTGCACAACTCTAACCCTATCATTTATTTCTGTCATCAGAACCTGGAAATGTCATTTTTCTGGACTATAGCTACCAGTGACCATGTTGCCTGGGTGATTCAAGGATGATTGCCTGGGTGATTCAAGATGATTCAAGCCTTCCTCAGTCTCTGCCCAACACAGCCTCCTACAATACATATACCAACATCCCATCCCATAAGTTCTACCATTATGTCAGGGAGAAAGATTTCTGCTGTAAATCGGAAAGTATATTTACTACAGCTAGAATCCTATTGTTGATGTACACTTCCATAAGGAAAATTGTGTAAATCATGGTGGCAAGTTGCTGCTCATTAATGAGGTGTCATTGGAGGTCTTGTTTGTCTAGTAGGAATAAAACAAGATACTTATTTAGCCAGGTCACAGCTATGACTGCAGCACTATTTCCTTCAGTTAAAAAAATTCCAGTGTTCTAATGCATAAGACTACTTTTACTAAGCAAACTATGTATTATTTATTATCCCTTGAAGAGCATAATTTTATTGATAAGCTTGTGTATCCGTTTATGTACACAGAAACCATGCAGTTGCTGTAACAATATTCAAGCAACTCTTTCCATTTCAAATAGGCATTTGTGTATTTGCCCATGCCATCAACTCAAGAGGCTGGGCAATTATACAGCAGTACATAAAGCAGTCAGTAAATAAACCGTTAAGTACTTTGGTTGGCTTCTTATATTTAATTCCGTTATATGTCTAGATAATTTTAGATCTAATTACTAACAGTATAAATCTTTACTCAGAGCATATATCAAGTCTAGCAGTCAGGGAGAATTCCACACAAAGAAATTTGATACCCAGTTTTTCTCCTTTCATTTTCACAATCTGTTTTGAACATCCATTCAAAAGAACAGCAGGACGTGAACTCTTTAAGTCTCAGTTACCTGTTACCTATTGGGATAATTCAGGCTGCCAAGTTCCATCAAGACTGCAATACAAATAACAGTGCTGCTCCATGAAAAACTAGATGTACCTGTATTACCTTTACTCGTCTATGAAGCAGCTCTTATACACATGGCAGTTTGAAGGCAGCTGTATTTCATCAGTTAACACTGAAGAATGGGAGCCAAGAGTTATATTCCTAGAGCTGTTTGTTTGGCATTGAAAAACAACAACCACTCAACTTTCCTAAACGGCAGACCTAGGTGTATCCAGGACCTCTTGTATAGTTATCTAGCTGGGCTCATATATACAAGTCCTGCCATCTGTCCTGCCCATGCTTAGATTTAACGTTCAGTAAAGAATGGAGTCTAGATTTTAAATTTCTAAATTGGTTTTGGAATTCTGCTCAGCTATAAAAACTTTATGCTGTCAAATTAAGCTATAGGTTTGATCACATGGGCATACAGCTCGGATTTTGGACCTCTTATTGCACAGTCTATTGCGAGCTACTTTCCAGCAAGTACAAAACGTACTGGGAAGAGTGCTCCAGCCCCATCTTGATCCATGCCTAAACTGGATCTTTTTGGTGCAACAGTATAATTACTATTCTGGGAGGCTGGGCTGGAGCAATTCCTTGATGGGACGGAAGGGTTGCTTTTAAGGGAAATCACTCCCAGCAAAGGAACCCTTCCTAGTGCAATCAGACATGCACCTTTCTCATCAGTTGATCACATCCTCAGCCTTCACTTATTTACTCAGATTTAAGCCCTATTGATGTGTGCTTTAACTTGTGTGGAGCTCATACAGGGTGACATATGTTTGCTAGCCCTTCAGTTGTTGTCTCTAATAATGGAATCTTGACCTTCTGAAGAGGATGCTGCTGCGACCAACAGCTGTCTGATCACAGCAGCATCCTTTTCAGATGTCACAGAGCCAGGGCAGGCAACAACTGGGAAGAGAACGAAAACTGCTTGTGGGCCAGCTGATCCTGGAAACTGACTCAAGTTGTTTCAATTCCTCCCTTGCCACAAACAGAATAAGAGCATGCATCACCAAGATTTTTCCCAATCCATTCCCCCCCTGATCCTGACTTTTGGGCATGCTGATATTACACAAGTGCAAAAACACATGTAAATGCTTCCACACTGAGCCAGTATGCTCTGATGCCAGCTGGGAATGGTGTAGGGGTGTAGACTATCCAGTCTTTCAAATCACTTCCAAAACAGAAAACAAACTTTCTGCTCTTTCAGCACTGCTTGCCCTGAGTTTTGTCTTCCGACCCAAAGCCCTGGAGAGGCACAGCAATTCCCTGAAACCTGAGCCATGTCCTGAGACCTGATAACACTGCCTACCAGCGATTATAGACAATATGGAGCTGTATGAACTAATGGTCTGAATAACTTCCTAAATAATATTTACCATATAGTTTGTTACCATAAAAGATTGGTGAGGTAGACCAAATTATATCCCTTTCTCCAAATGGAAATGTGTGGTGAAGGAGATGAGCTAAAAGTCAAAATTTTATACTTCTCATTTTGAGAGGAGAATCTGAAACAGAACAGAAGGAAATACTGGGGAGGGTTTATTTTTGCGGGAGTATCTCATCTTACTTTGATGAGAGAGAGAGAAGTTCGATTTTAATTCTATTCAAACTCCATTGTGAGGGACTTAACATCTGCAGGGATATGGAGGAGGTCACATCTGTAGAATGTGCTGCCCATAGAGAGCCAATGCTCCTGGAGTAAGAAAGGGCTTTATGACCCTGAGAGCAGTTATGTGAGGTCGACTGTATGGCTGTAGCCAGCACCATCACCATTTTGTTCTGCACATTAGTTTGCAGAACTAATGCAGTGTAAACAGTTGTACTATTTGTCAAAGTGTCCATGCACAACTGGAGGAGGGACTGAGAGGGAGAAGTACGCAGATAGGAGGGAAGGGGAAAGGGGAAAAAGCCTCATATCGCTATATTTCTGTATCAATATACCAACTTTGGTATTTTTTTTAAAGGACAAAGGGGGTCTGATTGCCCCAAAAAACAGTAGAGATGTAAGGAATCAATAGAAAATTAAAGAGCAGTGTATCCTGCTATAGTGATTCAAATAGAAAGAAATGAATTGATACAGTTAAAAACAATGTGAATGCTCCTGCTGGTGTGTATACAACATGACGGCAAAAATAAATGTACTGGTACAACAAGGTGTATGGAAATAATCAGTATAACTTGAGTTCTTTTGGCAGGTGTGATTAGGCCCTCCCTCTGAATTCATTCCAGAAAAGGAGATATAGTTCCAATTTTCCTCCCAAATTATGTTTCTTTCATTTCCCATTCATTCCTAATCAAGTGTATTTGTTACATCTTGCCTAAGCCCATTTTGGCAGAATATCCAATGTATTCTATGCTCCCCAAAATTATGGTGTTACCAGTGTTCTCAAATCTACCACAATAGTAAAGGTAAAGGTTTCCCTTAACATCAATTTAGCATGTCAAAAATATCTATATAATATATGGATATCTGACTATATTATATTGTTTATTGTCTATTAGTATGCCATTTTAAAAATAGACATAATGGCCACAATTCTGCTGTTTAGTGCAGTAAATTTCATTAGAGTAGGTCCATTGAATGAATGGGATTTAATGAGTCAACCCCTCCGTAAGTTCCATTGAGTGAAATGGATCTATTCTAATTATGACTTACTATGCTAAAGTAAGTCACACATAGAGTAGGTCCTTTTGAATTGGATAGAATTTATGGAGGGGTTCACCCATCACATTCCCATTGATTCTGTGAGTCTACTCTAAGTGCAACTGATTACTGCACCAAGCAACACGATTTCAGCCTATGTCAGGGCTCCATCACATGTGCCAAAAGAACCCCATTCTGTTGTTACTTAAACCATTTTATAAATATTTGTTCATATGATGCATAAGTAAGGATAAAGGTTCCCCTTGACATTTAGTCCAGTCGCGTCCGACTCTAGGGGGCGGTGCTCATCCCCATTTCCAAGCCGTAGAGCCAGCGTTTGTCCGTAGACAGTTTCCGTGGTGACGTGGCCAGCGTGACTAGACATGGAACACCGTTACCTTCCCACCGTGGTGGGACCTGTTTATCTACTCACATTTTTACATGCTTTCGAACTGCTAGATTGCCAGGAGCTGGGACAAGCAACGGGAGCTCACTCCATCGTGGATTTGATCTTACGACTGCTGGTCTTCTGACTTTGCAGCACAGAGGCTTCTGCGGTTTAACCCGCAACACCACCACATGCCTCACATGATGTGCATAGATAAGATTAATTAATTTGGTCGACCAATTGAATTTTTTTTACCCCTCTCAGGGAGGGTTGTTTTAAAATGCTGTTCAAAAGGGAAAAGAAAAATGAAAGTCAAGAACTGAGAGTGGGAGATAGTCAAGGAAATCAGGAAAAGGGGAAGAGTGAGTAAAGGAGGGAAGGGGAAAGGGTAGAACGAGAAAAGGAAAAATGGGAAGAAAAATGAAGAAAAGTGGAGAAAGGAATTGTGGAAAGGAAGGACTACAGGTGACATATACCACCAGGTTGCACATCAACCAACAGTCGGAAATGACAAGAAAATAGCAACATATTACTTACAAATTATTTAAAAAGGAAAAAAAGAAAAATTTTGGGCACCGGTGACCCCCAGAAACAATGGAAAATTAATCAATTAATATGAGATAGCATGAAGAGTTGACAGAACAAGTATAAATAGCAAGAAATGTACCAATTGAACTAACAGACACGTGATTGAGCCCAGGGGCATATATATACCACATGATTACACACAAAAATGTATCGATTCAAGAAGGGGATGAAAATAATCAGTATAATTAGGGTTCTTTTGGCACATATGATCAAGCCCTCAGTATTATAAATTCTCTTTAATCCTATGAATCCATTAATCCATTAAATAGCACCTAAAGGTACTTTTGAAAGGTTGCTTTAGCAGATATATACCATAAAATTCCATTGTTAAGTCTTTTTGAGCAATTTTAGCTAGTTGTGACTAGTTTCTACCTTATAAATTCTATTTTGCTGCATATTACTTAAAAGTCAAAAGGTGGCAGCCAACATAATCAGCCACCTGATTATGCATTCTTCTTCCATTCCTTGATTCTTGCTGTATGAGTTTCACTACTTTTGAAAAGGATTACGTCAAGATAACCATTAGTGGGAGAGTAAACAGACTGATGTTTGAGATACTCCCCTAGATACAGGAGAACCTTTGTTTGATGTGTCATTTCTGTTGCCTGATAAGGAGGAAATTAATCAATGGTGGTGGAGCACACTGAGGGAAAGATATGAGGGACTGTTTGATCATGGATGACCACCTCGTAAGGAAGACACAGAACATGCTATGCCTTTCCTTCATCATTTTCCTAGGAGAGCTATCAGGTAAGAACAAAGCTTTATGCATAACAGAGTTCAATGGTTACTGGCTGTCCTCAGCAGCTCCAATTTCCTGGTAGTCTGAGTTTAGACATGGATCTATATCCTTGCATGTTTTCAATTCTTAAAACAAGGGGAGTGCTCAAGATATTCACACTGTAACTGATCTCTGTTAACTGACCTTGAATCAGATGATATAGAATCTTGACAAAGAGATCCTAGCTAGCCCTCCAGGTACCTACAAGTTACTACCTGTATCTGCCCACTCTCAATCAAGACAGTGACTTTCTGGTGCCCTGCTTGGGTCTCATAGCCCATAACTGCATCACTAATAATCTTCACACTAGTAATGTTCTTCCTATGAACATGGGATGTAAACTATGGGGGGCAATAGTGCCAGTAATGATGAGGATAGGCTGCTTGGGCTACAGAGTTAATATGTTCAACCATTTAAAAAGAAAAAGTGGTGCAGGGAGAAAGATAGACAGGAGAATACCTTATAAAAAGAAACTAATACCTCCCTTACCTGCAGCTGATAGAAAGACACCAAATGTACTTCTATTCAGAAAGTTTTGGGAATAACTGGCTGACATATTTGTCCTGACTATTTTGATACTCAGATTGATTGGATGGTTTTTGCTCTTTGTCTTTTATATTATTATTTTTATTGTTACTGTATTGTGTTAGCAGTATATCATAGAGTACCCTGAGAGTCTATCTGGCTAGAAAAAAGCAGCAAACAAAACTGAAAATAGCTAGCTAGCTAGATTTGTGCTAACAAAAACAAAATGAGTCATATCTGATCAAACCGCAAATCAAAATTTATATCCTGCCTTTTCTGTGAAGCATTCAAGGTGCACAGTTTTCTTCTCATAAAACCCAAGTGGGGATTTGGTGAGCCAGATCTCCATATATTGATTTAGTGGGCCTACTCCAGTGGTGACTTGCTACTGGATTTCAGTCATTGACTTCTGTCACGATCCCCATGTGGCCCCTGCTTGTTTCATCAAACTAAGAGCTCATGCTACCTGTCCTTCAGCTGCCACCAGTTGATTACATCAACATTGTGTAATATTAATAATAGAGGTCCATGCAAGGTATCATTTTAAAAAGAACCAAATACAAGTTGTTTATTTTTACAGATGAAGTTACTTCAAGTAATGTTGTTAACTTTTAACAAACATCCTCCTTCATCCACTCTCAACCCCCCCCTCTCCTGCCCAAATTCCAAAAACCCCTCAACTTTCAATCTTCCAATTTCTCTAAACTCACCCTCCTCCTGCTGAGTCTCTTATATCTCATGACTCCGCCACTCCAGCACCCCTATTGGTCTATGCAGATAGCATATGAGTATTCATGACCTGGGCAGACACCCCAACCTCTTCTCATGAAACCCTGTAGGGTAGATTAGACTGAGATGCAGTGAGTGGCCAATGGTCATACAATGAATTTCATGCCCCTATGGGGGCTGGCTCCTAAGTCTCCCCAGTGTTAGCTCACTAGTCACTATACTGCCTCTTGTATTACGGGACAACCATATGGTCCAATCACAGACCAATGCTTATGGGGTATACCTAGTTGGGACTTGGTGTTGTGGTATGTGACATTAAAACACTGTAGCAGCAGTAAAAAGGACAGCTAGCATGTTGAAGAATAGGTGCTCCCTCAAATGGTGAATGTGTATGTCACCACATATGATTTAACTCAGTTTTGTTTCTTGCTTTGTTTAGTGGTTGTTCACTGAAACATAAACATGGGCTTAACTGCCAACACACATACATCTCAGAAAATCTTGCTGTTAGAAGGAGCACAGGTTAACTGGAGGACAAACACATTCTCTCTATCAGATTTGATATGTTATTTGAAGACAATATCTAAGAGCACGAAAGTCAATGTACCAGAAGAGAAAGGAAGCAAAGTTGTTTCTTTTTAATGAGAAGACAGCAGTAACACAAAGTGCCTTTTGTTGACCTGAAATCACACTCTTAAGAGTGTATTTTTATTCTCTTACTCTCTGCAGGGGGAAGAACAGTGAGTTTTTCTGGCTTACCTGGTACTGGGAACGTTTCAGAAAATGCTCCACGTGGTACTGTGGTATATACTTTCACAGTCAATTTAACACCTAATATTTCAGTTCAGACAGACTATCCTACCATCATAAACTCAAACCCAATTACAAAAGCTTTCGCAATTAACTCTGATCCTTCACTTTTGTATAAGGTAAGTCTTTACTCAACCACAGAAACTATGGGTTACTCAAATAGCTAGCAGGGGAATATATTGTTATGACATCAATAATATTTTTCCTCGTACAGTATTATAAAATACGGAAGTGAGAAGTACTCCCAATGTTTAGTTGAGTACTTGAAGAAAATCAAATCTATCATCTGTCTTAAAAGGTCACAGTGAAATATCTCCCTAAAGTTAATGATACTGCATTTGAATCTCTTATTTTAATTCTGCTTGTAGAAAGTGGGCATTATTTAAATAAATATGGAAAATAGGAGGAGCCACGAGCAGTGAGAACAGGGGAATTCTAGGGCTCTAGATTCCCCTGGGTCTACTCCGAGTCAGATGACCCCCCCCGGAGAAGGAGGGGGCAAGTTCCACAGGAGAATGGACTTGTTAGCAAGTGGGAGCTTTGGAACCGCCAAATTTCAGATGGCAGTCTGGTTTTTGGGAGAGTTCCCTTCCTGCACGCAGTCTGTCTCGTGAAGTTGCCATGATCGGTGAGTTAGCTGCTCGGCAAAGGGGAGGAAATTTATTATCTGACTACAGAACAGAAATTAATCTACTCTGCTGATAAGCTACAGCAAGTAAAGATCAAATCTGCTATGTGAAACTGTTTGGAAGGAGACCTCAAGCGGCATAACTTTGGACGCCTTAACATTGGAGTTTTTTACTACGCCATAGCACAAAAACGAAACCAACTTATTCTCTTTCCTTTCTAACCCTCCCTCCCAGAGAACTGGCCTCCCATAAATCTGTAAAGTTAGGACTTAAGAACTTTAAATAATTCTGCAATGACTCTGTATCTGGCTACAATGTCTACGAAGTCCCCCCTCACAAGACTTTAAGAGCGGACTTGCCAATAAATCATGTGGAGATTTTGAGTAATTAATCTGTCAACTGGTATGGCCATGGAAGGTGGGGGTGAGTTATCGTCGCAACTGGCAATGCATTATTTCAAGGAACTCCTTCAAGAATGTCAAAGCCACATAATCGGACATTTGGGAATGCAACTTGAGGAGTTCAGAATGGAGCTGAAAGAAATATTTTCTGCTATGCACGAAAAAATCGAAAGCAAGGGGGAATCCCAGATAATTAATGGACAGTCTTCAATCTTGGAGAAACAGCAATTGGCACGATGTGAAGATAACCCAGAGTCAGAGAGAGAGAAGAAAAAGACTCCTTTTCTTCAAAAGATGACTAAAAAAGACAAAAGGGGGAGCGGGAAAGGGAGAATGTATCTTAAGACTGTGTTGAAAAGAAAGAAGATAAGGGCGGGATGGGCAAAGCTCAGGGCAAGAAGTTATGATCAGAGGTCACATGCTATCTTGCTCCAAAATCTAAACACTGACTACATTGGGATTAAATCAATTAACCGCATAGAAATTGCTTTAAAGAAATATTACAGATGGCATTTCAAAACTGGGAAATACTTTGTTGGGGAGGCATGTATATTGAGATATTAAATATATTTGATCATGAGGCCAATTCCGGTTGGATGACACTGGAGCTGATAAATAGAAACCAGAAAGGGGGAAGTTACTTGCTGAATAAATAATAGAAGTCATTTGTTTTAAGATAGATATAATTAATATGTAAAGCAATATGATCAATATACTATAAGCAAATTTGGCCAAACATGAAACCTAAGGTTAGATAAGTGTATGTGATTTATAGATTTTAGAAATGATGATGAATAACATGATTGGATGTTTTGTTTTAAGGCATGTATATGGATATATCAAATATGCAAGAACTATAAGAATGATTATGCTGAAAATATTAGATACATAGTTTACTGTATATAAGAATGGAGATTATCAAGGAATGAATAGGCCTGTGTGGATTTTATGCTGGATAAGAAATTTTAAAGAGGAAATGAGGAATGTATATGATAAGAGACAGATGGATGGAAATGCAGATAAGAGAATTCAAACATTTATTATAAATTTAGGATGTTAGATAATTATATTTATTATATGTAATAACGATGTGGATTATAACATGTGCAGATGCACACAGATATATTATTTCTGTAGTCAGAATTTACATAATAGATAAGCTGGTATCAGAAACACCTCCCCGCCTATATGTTTGTCTTGTCACTTGTGTATGTTTTGTTAGTTGCATATGTTATTGCTTTGTAGGTATTCTTGTTGCTGTTTGTTGTAGGTATGTATGTTATAAAAAATAATAAAATGTTATTATTAAAAAAAAAGAAAATAAAAGTTGGATCTAGATTATTGTTTCTGGTGTAGCAAAATCACTCATAAGGTCTCTTCCAGCAGTGGATTTCTAAGATTATAGAACTGTTGGATAGCTCACTGAGTAAGGTATTTGGCTGAGGAACCAGCGGTTGGGAGTTCATTTCCTCACTGTGCCTCCTTGACAGGGCTGGATTCAATGATCCATAGTTTGGCTTCCTGCTCTGCAGTTCTGATGATAATTATAGTATATTAGGAATAAATGGTCACATCACATGTCTGTTCCTACATTACTTTTTATACCATTTTCTCTACATGAATAAGAATGTTCCTCTTGTGAAAAGCAATGCATAATAATAATAATAATAATAATAATAATAATAATAATAATAATAATAATAATAATAATAATAATAATAATAATAATAATAATAATAATAATAATAATAATAATAATGAAAAAATTCCAGCCCACTTATGGAAAACTGATCCATAGGTGGGTTGGAATCACAGCCAGATTAATCAATGAATTAAGGGGCAACCAGCCTACTATTCCAGAGGGCACTCTATAGTTATTAAGATATGAGACAAAATGAGCAGGCATTGTTCCTTTCAATTGTTTAATGAAAAGTGATCCAGTTGTCACCTTTCATGTACTGTATTTATTTATTTCTAAAATGTATAGGGACGTGGTGGCGCTGTGGGCTAAACCGCAGAAGCCTGTGCTGCAGGGTCAGAAGACCAGCAGTCGTAAGATCGAATCCACGCGACGAAGTGAGCTCCCGTCGCTTGTCCCAGCTCCTGCCAACCTAGCGGTTCGAAAGCATGCAAATGCGAGTAGATAAATAGGGACCACCTCGGTGGGAAGGTAACAGCGTTCGTTGTCTAAGTCGCACTGGCCATGTGACCACGGAAGATTGTCTTCAGGCAAAACGCTGACTCTATGGCTTGGAAACGGGGATGAGCACCGGACCCCTAGAGTCGAACATGACTGGACAAAAATTGTCAAGGGGAACCTTTACCTTTACCTTTTAAAATGTATTGATCACTCTAGGTGACAGTTCTTGTGATGACCTACAACAAAACCAAAATGAAATCCCAACTTTTTCTTAAAAAACACAAAACACCAGAATCCTGTGGCAAAATATGGGAAGGAGAATCACACAAGTGGTTTCCTTAATCTTCTGGACTTCTCACACACCCTGAACTATGTGCAGTTCAGACAACTAAAACACAACACAACAGTTATGTAATTTTGGATTTACTCTGCAGAACTGCTGCTGGATTCTGTCCAATAACAGAACAAGCAATGTATTATTGTTTCTCTCCTATCAGAGACTGCACTTCATCATAGCTATTCTGACTCTGGATGTAGTAGCTTGTAATAAGCAATTATGCTGTGCGGCACTCAAAGCACTCCCAAAGGTTGTTTGGGCAATACATTCTTTTCCTTTCCATGGTTCTATTGTGGCTTTCTGAATTTTTTGAATCCTAATTTTTTATTCATTTTCAATAGGAGTAGGGGTTGGGGTGCAGATACAGGGGAATAAGTAAGGGATAAGTAAGGGTGGGGAAAGAGTAATATTCCAGAGAGTGAAAGAGTGTTCTTACATGCACTCACTAAGTTATGCTAAAGAAGGAAATCAGTAAATAAACAATATAACAATTATTCCAGAATATCTATCATTACTACTCTCTCCATTCCTTTGGATCTTCTCATACTTCTTTTATCTATACTTTCTAATCCATATTTTGGATCCAGTTATAAAACTGTTCCCATTTTTAAAGTTCTTTTGAGATGGTCTTTCATTTAATGCTTCTGTTAGTAAATCCATCTCCACCACTTCCAGTATCTTTTCTATCAGTTCCTCAAGATCTCTTCTTTTTTCAGATATTTTCCATATAATATCCTCATTGCTGTAATTACATGTATGATCAAATATCCCATTTCTTTATCAACAATTTCAGTCATAATATTCAATAGAAACAATTCAGGTTTAAATGGTATCACATAAGATAAGTATTTTTTGTAACATTTCATGTACAGTATTAATCTCCAATAATATTTTGCTTCCCTGCATGTCCACCAGATATGGTAAAAAGTGTCTTTCTGCATTTTATGTGTTTTATGATTTCTTAGTCTTTATTCCTTTGCTTACTACCTCTCTCTTGACTATCCTCTTGATTCAACAAATTCTTAACATCCTGTGGCAAATCCACATTTTAAGTGGACCTGTCTTATAACAACAACAACATGCTATCAGTTTGATTCCCAGGTATAAAATACTGGGGATAGTTTAATAGTTGTTGAATTGTAAGCCGCCTAGAGTGGTCAAATAAGACCAGATAGGCGGGATAGAAATCAAATAAATAAATAAATAAATAAATAAATAAATAAATAAATAAATAAATAAATAAATAAATAAATAAATAAATAAATAAATAAATAAATAAATAAATAAATAAATAAATAAATAAATAAATAAATAAATAAATAATAGTTCTTACTTCTGGTGGTGCTCTGAGATTGTGCAGTGTGCCAGGGTGTACACTCAATAGCTCTTCTTCCCAAGACACAGTAGGAAATTGAATGCCTGGTGCTCCAACTCACTGAGCTACCCAGCCAACTGGCTTTGATAGTCATGTGTTTTAAAATCAACCATTCTATGTCCTATAATTGAACCAAGAATCCATAGCACCATACAATCCACATTCTTAAAGCCTGTTGTAAGATGTTTGCTGCATGTTGAATTCTTAATTAAAAAAATATTCCAGGCCATCTGTATTCAGAGTTCTATTGCTTGATCCTACTGATTTGTCAACATACATTCCATAGCTTTCATTTTGGACCTTAAACTTCATTTAATGAACCACTTGCTTTTTACTGACTACTGCACTATTAATTCAGTCTTCCTAAATTTGAATTTTTAGATCATACATATTACTTGTATGGCTGGCTGAGAGAAAGGAGGGGGCAGCTTTTGACTACAAAGAAGTAGAACTACTACCTGTGATTTATCTTTTGGGCTAAGACTCAAGGCTTGTTCCTTGGTATTGTGTTAACTGGGAAATGACTTCAGCTGTGGTGAAGGAAAGGGGGCAGAAACTGCTTTTGGCTTCGTGAACTTTTGAGGGAACCTGAGGCCTGATTGGTGGACCACCTCAAAAGGTCCAAAAGGTGATGAATAAGATATAAAAAGAAATTCAGAAATTACCTTCTTTGGCTTAGTTATCTCTGAGCAGATCCTATGCTCAGTTGCTGCCCTGTTCTGCCATGCTGTGAGGGATACACTCTGTGCATGCTCTGAGGCTATGCTAAAGCTACACTAGTGTGTAATAAGTACTAAGTAACTTAATTAACTCTCTTGTTTTCTTGTGTATTTGCTCTGTATTGCTTCTGCTGTAGATTCTTACTGTTAGTTCCAAAATGCTTTTTATAGTTTTTGAAATTTTTGCCTTTTTGCCTTTTCACTATTCTTAATAAAATAGAAAAATTGCTCTATTCCATTGTCTGCAGTCTTTGTTAATAGGGTTTGTACGTAACACCAGCTGTTACCTTGATCAGTCTATAGGGAGCCTTTATGTTTTGTGGGTGGTAATTCTACCTTTCAGGGTTGCTGTGAAAATCAAAGCACTTAACCTTGTAGGGTTTATTTTTCTTTTTTGAACTCCCTGAAAGTACTACTTAGGTCAGGCTAGAGCACTGGAAGGTATAAGGTCCAAGCAGATTCCCTAGCCACCAGGGTAGTGTGGCTGAGTGGTTCCATTACATAAAATATCATCAAAATAATAATACTGTAATGTTTCCTGTTGACTCCAATAAGAAGCAAGAGGTTTTGCTTCAACCCGATGTTTGCTGATACAGTACTTAATTTTTCCACTTCAGGTTGTTACAACTGGAGACCTCAACCTAGATTATGAAACCATGCCCCCTCGATTTGAATTGCAGATCCTCGTTTATGACACAGCTGGAGCAAAAGACCTACAAATCCTCACTGTTCAACTGCTTGATGAAAATGAACCTCCAGTGTTTCAAGGCAATATAGCAACTCAAAGTAAGATGTTGGTAGAGGCCCTGTTTTGTGTCTGAATGCCTTGCAAGATAAGTTTGGTGATGTTGTGAGACAGGGCTTTCTCTGTAGCAGCACTTTGACTGCGGAATTCACTCCCCAGGGAAACTGGCCTATCTCCGTCTTTGATGCACTTCTGACATAAAGCCGTTTACCTTTTGTTCTTTAAAACTGGTGTCAGTGTTGACTTTGAAATGCTTTTTAAAACATGTTTTTAAAGAATGTGTTCATCTGTTTTATCATACTGAACCATGGCAGCTGTGGTGGGTAGAAATGTGATTTATAAATACTTGCAATCCATCAGTTGAGTGAATTAAATTTGGAGAAATTCTGCACATGTGTCTAAAATATGAGAGTTTGAAGAATAAAAAAAAATTACCTGTTGACTGCAAATATATAATTTAACTGTAAAAGCAGCTTCAGTTCTCCTAATTGCATGTTGCTTTTTGAAATAGCTAGTGGGGTTTTTTTTTTGAAAGTAAGATCCCAGCTGCATGATTATCTCATCAGACACCCTCACACACAGAGATGTTTGAACTGGTTGCATTAGAAGGAACATAGGATGCAAGAAAAGCTTAAGACATGAGAACGGGTGCACATGGATGCAAAAAAAAAAAAGTTATTTGCCTGAACATTTAGAAGTTCCAATCAAAAATAAGAAGTTGTTTTATTATGGTTTAACAATGTTAAAACTGAGTGCATGTTGCCCTTAAACTGTACAATTTGTATTATAATTATAATATATAATTTTTATTGTAAGGCACCTTTGACATTACTGGGCAGTTAAAATTTTAACAGTCATACATGTAAGATGTGCCATAGTTCCTCATTTTTCCAATTGCATATCTAGAAGTGGCTAACTGCACCTTTTCCCTCCCCCCTCCTCCAACTGCCCATTTTGTGCTCAAATGCACTCTTAAAAACACAAGACAAACCTGGAAATGGCAGAATGACATGAAGCATACAGTATATGGCATATCTGGAATAAAAAAGAAGCAGACCGAAGTAGTCTGATGAGGAAATATCAAACAGCATCAACATGAATGAAATGATCTAGGACTCTAAGTTAACATTTAAGTATGTGCCCAAGTAGATTAAATTTGTGGGCTTCAACTGGAAACATCACAATGCCTTAGTTATTCAAACTCCAAATGTGGACCTGCAGTCGTAAGATTGAATCCACGCGACGGAGTGAGCCCCCATCGCTTGTCCCAGCTCCTGCCAACCTAGCGGTTCGAAAGCATGCAAAATGCAAAATGCGAGTAGATAAATAGGTGCCACCATGGTGGGAAGGTAACGGCGTTCCGTGTCTAGTCACACTGGCCATGTGACCATGGAAGATTGTCTTCGGACAAACAGTAGCTCTATGGGTTGGAAACAGAGATGAGCACTGCCCCCTAGAGTTGGACACAACTGGACAAATTGTCAAGACCTTTACCTTTACCTAGAGTTCAATTGAATATCAGGAAAAATCTCCTAACTGTTAGAGCAGTATGACAGTGGAACCAGTTACCTTGGGAGGTAGTGAGTGCTTCAACACTGGAAGCATTAAAAAGAAACTTAGACAACAACCTGGGATATATCCTTTGATTTGTATTCCTGCATTGAGCAGGGGGTTGGACTTGATGGCCTTATAGGCCCCTTCCAACTTCACAATTCTATGATTCAATGATTCCATGCTTCTATGACAGTCAACTTCTGTACTTTGAAGAGAAGAGGCCACCATTTTGTCTTTTGGCTCAGCCAGCAAAATATCTTGGGCCTGCCATGGCTACAGAAATTATACTATTACATTTCAGGAGTTAACAGAAGTAATTTCACTAATGCCTAAAAAAGGCTAGAATAGGATACAGCAGTACTTATGTATGCATAATTACCTAATGAAAATTCCTTCCTTCCTTCTTTCCTTCCTTCCCTTCTATATGTAACCTTTGTCCTCAAAGGAGACGCAAGGCACCTCACATTTAATTAAAATAACATAGTAAACACTGTTAAGAACACTGTAAGATATGATATTAAAAAGTTAAACAAATAATAATAATATTAAACTCCACCATTTAAAAACAGTTAAACTACAATGGAACCTAATTCCAAATAAACATGCATAAAAACATGCAAACAATCCTTTTGGTCCAGGGGAGAATTGGCAGGGGAGATACTGCATCCTTGTCATCGTCCTCTGTTTTAGGCAATATTTGTGCATAACTGAACTTCTTTCTTAAATTAAAACTGCATTCATTAAATTCTCTAATATATTCAATTGTTCTAATATATTTATTCACCTCTGCTTTCCTGATGTGTTTACTCATGTCCCTAAATTAATGTTACGTGACACCTTTTATCTATGCAGCTGTTGAGGTCTACATTTTGGAAAGCACACCAAGTAGACTTATTTATGAGGTTAATGTAAATGACCCTGAAATAGCAACATCTACAGAAATCATGGTAAGTTTAATTCCACAAATTCTTTAACAGATACAATAAATACGTTAGTAGATAGGGATAGGAAACATGTGGCCCTCCAGCTGTTGGACTTGAATGTTCATCAGCCAGTAGTGAAAAATGGCTATTGCAGTAAAACGGTTGAAGGACTATAGCTCCCCATCTCTGAGGTGCAAAATCAATCTTCTCTTTGGAAAATTTACTTTTTAAAACTACAACTCCCAGAGCAACTCTGCTGGAATCCCTAACATAACTTGCTGACTGAGAGGTTCTGCAAGTTGAATGAAATTAATGTAAAATTTCCATTAAAGTAATGCTACACATACATGCATACATGCATACATGCATACATGCATACATGCATACATGCATACATGCATACATACATACATACATACATACATACATACATACATACATACATACATGAGAGAGAAAGACAGAGAGCATTTTTTAATAAATTTTATTTTCCCAACATAAAACTTACAAATATGTAAGAAACAGCATCTTTTATAGCTTTCATAGTAAATTGCTTTTTCTTGCCCTTTTAGTCTCTTTGTTAGTCAGTCCATTTCTGCACACTCTAATATTTTTTTAATAATCAATTAATCTTTTGGTGGGTCACCCTCTTTCCAGACCTGTGCCCATGCTAATCTAGCTGCTGTCAGGACATGTGACATTATATAATAACTTTGCTTGTTTATATTATTTGGTATTAATCCCAATAAGAAAATTTCTGGTTTAAATTGTACTTCTTGCTTAGTCATTTGCTTAGTCCACGTATGAATTTTGATCCAATATTTCTTTGCAATATCACATGTCCACCATGTGTGGTAATAAGGTCCTTCTTGGTTTTTGCAATACCAGCACTTAGTCGAGATGTTGGCAGAAATTTTTGCAAGTCTGGATGGAGGGAGATGCCATCTATAAAACATTTTGTAGAGATTTTGCTAATGTTAACTTAAGATTTTTGGTCCACAGACAGAGAGCATTTTTGCAGAGTGCTGCTTGACCTGATTAAAGTTTTATGTGAATCTAAGCCTGGAAATATTATTTTAATGGAAATATTCCTTTAATTTTACTTTGGTTTGTAGAACCTCCCATTCAACATGTGATATTAAGGGATTCCAGCTGGGTGAATCTAAGAGTTATAGTTTCAAAAAGTAAAATTTCCAAGCCCTGATCTAACCCATCAATCAGATTCCAGCAGTGCCCGAGACAAATGATGTAAGGAAGTCCCACAAACACAGCATGATGGCCACAGGCCTCTCTTATTGTTTCCTCTCACCTTTGAATAGAGTGTTGCTTTTAGTTCTCCTGCCCAATAATGTGAGACAAGGAATCCTTGTGCAGCAGAATACTGGCAGGGATACTGAGGAGGCTATCCAGGCTGGTAACTAGAAGGTTCATACTTATGGGTAACAAGGTAACCATCCTAATAGATGCTGTGGGTGGGGACGACAGTGGCAGACCTCTGTTTCTGTGCAACTTCCCCTCTGATGGGGAACATTAGAATGTGCACTATAGAGCCTACCCTGCCCCCCCTCCCCCGAACTAGCCTGGTTGCAGTGGAGGATGCTGTCCTGCTGCTGGTGCTGAAGTAGGATTCAGCTACAATTCAACCTAGGTTCTGCAGATGGAATGGGAGACAGAGGTGCACCATCTTTGCCTAGTGACAAAAATGTTCTGGGCTGGACTTGGCTAATACCTGTTCAATGGGCTACTGAGGTTCAAATCACCTATTAAGAGGCACACATATAACAGCATCAAAACAAGAGCGAGCTAATTTGCAAAATGCAGAGTGAAGCTCTGGATGGTCAGATGTCATTTATGGCTTTAAAGAAGTCTGCTTCCAATGATGTGCTAATTGTAATGAGAGTTGAAACCAAGCTTGAAAAAGTTACTTTCAAAAACTTTTCTCTACTGGACATGTTGAATGGAGGATTCTGGGAATTGTAGTCAAAACAACAAATTCCCAACCTCTGGACAAAACATTGATAGCAATAGCTGTTCTTATTTTTCTTATTGATACCATGTACTAAACGGTGCTAATATATTCTGCCATGTCGTGTATTCCAGTATTCATTGACTCCCGAATCACTGCCATTCAATATTTCTACCACTGGAACCATTTACTCTTTGAAGGAATTTGATTATGAGAAAGATCCACACAGGTAAGGAGTAAGTGCATATTTGCAGCACACACCACATACCAGAAAATACACATATGATGTTTTAAAAGTATTTATTGTTAACTGAGATACACTATACATAAATCACAAAGTGAATCTTGCATCGTCTTTTGGTTTCACAGCTATATATTAAACATCACAGCAAGGGACTCCCTTGGCCTGAGTACCAGTAGGATTGTGATAGTCAGTATCATAAACACCAATGATGAACGACCTTACTTTACCATGTAAGTGATGACTTCCAGGTACATCAAAACATCTAGACTTTCTAACTGAGCACCGAGGGATTCATGAGTTTTGGAAGACTAAGAGAGAGATTAATTGGCAGACTCTAGAATACAGAATAACTGATTTCAGAGGTCTCCTTTTCAAGATTTGGCAAGGAGTGGGAGAGCAGTCATTTGTACTACCAAACTGAACTCACTGGAGATGAGAGAGAGAGAGAGAGAAGAAAATTATTGTAAAGCTGCTATGATGTGCTTATTTTTAGAGACTTACGGCACATTATCTGCAGGAAGTGAGCTAATGTAGGCCACTTTGAAATGACCTAATGTAGGTCTCTCCCATTCACCCTGAAATCATCCCTGCCAATATTGTGAAGTGGCTTAATAAGTGAGCCACTTCGGGACATTGGCAAATTAATCACTTTCTCTGCTCCTCAGCTAGAGGGATATGGGAAATGATTGCTTTATTTTTTTTATTTTTGCTGCTTATTAAGCCACTTCAAGATACTTGAAACATCCAGGTGGGATCAGGCACATCACAAATTACTTTACCATGTGGCTATTATACACACTGGGTAAATTTTTGGCCCATTATTTTCTCTCAGTCTAGCTCATCTCATAGGGTTGCCATGAAAGTAAAATGGGAGAGAAGAATGATGTGTACTATTGAGCGGAACTCACTGGAGGGGAAACAAAATATAAATGCAATGAACGAAACCAATTTTAAAAAACAAAACTGTTTGTGCACTGGTGATTTACATAGAATTACTAAAAAAATAGAGTTGGAAGGGGGTTATAAAGCCATCAAGTCCAATGCCCTCCTCAACGTAGGAAGCTAATTTAAATAATATTTTAACTTGGCTTACATTTGTAAACATCCTAGCTAGATTGTAAAACTCAATGACTAAAAGACAATACGTCAAAGACAAAAGAGAACAAATAAATAAATAAATAACAGCAGGTGTCAAAGCAGGCCCAGTACTAGAAAAACTGTAATCACATATCTAGACATTCACATTCTTTTAATGTATCACTTCAACAATGTAACATGTTCAGTCACAAGCAACATAACAACCCGCTTTTCTTGACTGGAGCAACAATGGCAACCTGGCTGCTGATTTATAAAGACTAAAACTAATAATAATAAAAACACAACAAGTTTCTTTTCGAATGTAGTTACGAAGGATGTGATACTAACCTTAGATGGAAGTGTTGTTTAGAATAATGTGTGAAAGAGCTGGTAAAACATATACGTTTCTGACTTGATTCTCTCCCATAGGGAAAAAAGAGTTTTCAGCATTCCAGAAGAAAGTACACCAGGATATGTTGTTGTTGCCAATATAACCGTTGAGGATCCAGATGGTGAAGGCTTTATTCATAGCCGTCGCTTCAGCATTAATAACCCTAAAGCCTTCCCAAATTTTGCCATTGATCCAGGTAAGGAATACATTTCATTGAATTAATTTCATATGTATTTACTGTACTGTACTGTCAATTTTGCTTTTATTTTAATTTTTAGTTATGTTACTGTTTTTACAATTGTTATTATTGCCATTTTCAGTCCTGTGAAACACCCAGAGTGGCCTATCATCAGATGGGTGGTATAGAAACCAAATAAATAAATAAAATATGAAGGGCATTTAATGGCAAAGCACATACAGTAGCAGGATAGGGAAAAAAAAAGTCTTATGAGAAAAGGTTGAAGGGACCTTCTGCATTTAAGACTGGGGAGGTCATAGTGCTTTTTGTATAGCTGAAGGTTTATCGTGTAGAGGAGGGCAGTGTCTTGTTTTCTGGACCCTCAGGGGACAGAACTAGATTTAATGGACCAAGTTACAGGAGGATCAATTTGGGCTGAACATTCAGAGAAGCCTCCCATCTCCCACTGAAATCAGTGAAACTTCTGTCAGCATAATTAAATCTAGATCTAACTCAGAGAGATATATGTAGTTACACAGGCAGTTGGATTTCAGGTTCATCTCTCGCTGGAAATCCGGTGGGGGGACTGGGTCTGCTGCCCTTCTGGGAGTAACTATGCTGTTTGCCATATATGCTCTGTTTGTGTATTTATAAATTAATAAAGGCCCAAATCCTGTTGAATAAGGTATACCAGCATAAAGGAGATGACATCACTGGTGGTTGCCACTAATTAAAGGGTCGCTGCTTCAATAGCAGTGCTTCCATGACTTGGAGACAATCAGTCTCATTGTTGTACCAACCCCAGGATTTAAGCAGGAATTATTTAATTAGTGGTGATCTGCCTCTGCCAGTGAAGTTATCTCCCTTACACGAATATAATTTATGCAAGAGAGTTTTGTTATGACAAAATATTATGAAAACTTCATAAGTCTCCAGTAATTTCTACCAACAAAGAAAGCCAAACCCATATGGTCTCTCTATGGAACTTTCCAAGGCCCAGGGAAACAGAGGGCATCAAACACTCTGCTAATTTATCGGAAGAGTACAGGAGGTGTACTCCTTACTCAAATTTTCCTTACTTTCAGAATACTCACCAAAGCAGAACTTTATAAAGAGGCCTTTTGAAACATCTTGCCTCTAAGATAGGTTTCTATTATTTTTTTTCCTTTGGAACTTATGTTATGTCACCATTTGAATTGATTTTATTGATTTTATTTGATTTTTAAAATTCTGGTTATTTGGTTGTAATTTGTCACTTCTTTCATTCTTTGTATATTGTTATTTTATGCTATATTGTTGGGGGGCATATTATTGCTATGGGTTGATTTTCCTTGTATGGTGCCCAGAGTAATGAGATTCACTAAATTGGCTGGAATGAACGAATAAAAAACCAACCAAAGAAACAAAATGTAGGACATCAATCATTCTAATTGACTATTTCAAAAAATTCAGAAAAATCAAGTTATGATCACAGAAATGTTTGTACTTGTAAATGGAAATACTTACAATGTATTTATTTCTTAGTATACGGTACAGTTTTAGTGGCAAAACGGATAGATTGTGATGCTTCTCCCTTCAAAGAAGAACGCAACATTTCTTTGATTCTTCGTGTTGTGGATAGCCCTAGTGGCACACAAAGTGATACAACAGAAATAATTATAACTATTGAAGATGTGAATGACAACCCACCAGAATGTAATCTATATAATTACAGGTATCAATATTTTGCACTGCATCGGAATCCTCAAACTTTGAGAAGTTATAAATGACCCCTTGATCCTTCTTAGCATAGAGTTTGGTGCATTAGGTTGTTCAGCTGTAATGAATAAATACTAAAGCTTTTAAAATGGCTAGAAACAGGAATCAGTGGCTCATTGTTACATTAGTACCAGCTAATTATCAGCTAATAAAATTAGGAGGCATTCTATTAAGGTCACATTTAAGTATTACTGGCAGTTTTAAATGTAAGTGGCAAAATCAAATTCTAGACCAAAGTAAATGACATGTTTAGTGTGTGTTTAGGACAAGTGGTCCTTCAAGTGGTGAATAGCATGTGATCTTTAGTGAGATAGTTTTAAAGAGCAGAATTCTATGCTAACTCACTTTTCAGGATTGTCAGAGTGTCACTTTCAGTAAATTGCATCCCCTTCAGTTTCCATGCTCCCCAAGTGTCCTGTCTCTTGGCTCCCCTGTCTCTCCGATGGTACCCCTACTCTGCTTCTCATTCCATATGTCCGTCTCTCTTTAATGCCAACAATTCATCTCTTACCTCAGAGTGACTAGCAAAGATGGCTAAGGGCCAGCAGAACAGACATTAGGCCAGCTGCAACTGCTCAATCCAAACCCTTCCTGGCCTTGGCATGTTGGACATTGTTTAGGACGACTCTTGCCCTGGTGTAATTTTATTCCATCTGGTGCCCCTGGGCCAGATGGAGTTTGGGCTTAGCACTGCTTAGCTTCTATCTCATTCTCTCTCATCTCTGTCTCTTTTTTGGCTCTTCTGCTTGCAGATTTTATTCAGAGCAGTTCTGTTGGTAGATCCCTTTACTGTTATATCTCTGAGATCAGACAACAGAAGCGCTCTGCTGCCTACATAAAGGGATTTCTACTGGTGGAAGAAGTTTCTGCTTACTCCTAAGCTCTTGCAGTCAACACCTCTTTCAGTTGGGACTGCACCGTCAGGTCCCCAGTTTTAGATTTCTAATAAACAGGGCAGGTGACTTCAAAGCAATAGCCTTCCTATGACTTTACAGAGCTAAATTAACTATCAAGTAGACCAACACTTTCGATGATGAGCTCACATATTTTCTGCTTGCTTCTTGTCTGTTAAAAGCTGCTTTTTCTTTTACAGATAAGCTCCACAGATCCTCTGCCCATCATTCTGTTTACTCTATAGATACTCTAAATGGGCAGAATTAGAAATGTAACAAATACCACAGCTGGATGGCTTAAATCCTAACTGTTGTCACAAGCCTCGTGTAGACCTTTACCACCCTGGCTGCAAGGGAGGTAGCTGTGCAGGAACTTGTAATCATCTTGAGCTATTTATCATTCGCATGCAGAGCTCAATCTTTGCATAAAAACTGAAGGAAATCAGCACTGCAGCATACTGTACATGAGTAGATCTGGGAATTAATGCCTTACCAAAAATTATTGGCAAAAAAAGCCTCTAGACACACACAAGATGCTGGGTAGATTCTGCCAGCTGGATATATTAGAACATGATAGAAATATGTATAACAATGAAGGGAACTTAATCTGCATGCTGTGGTCGATTCAAGGCTCTAGTGGGCCCTGGGCAAACAATATATAATAGTGGAGGACCCCCTTCCTCCTCTCTCCCTCTCCCGTACCTCCCACCAACATAGGTCACACAACATGAACAGTGTAAGATAACATAAATGAGACTGACTGAGTAAGATGATCTTGGTGGCAGTAAATAAGTGAACAATGCTTAGATAAACAAGCAAACAACATAACAATGAAAAAAAGAGTCTAGCTTATGTCCCACCTGCACAGCAATGCCACCCAACATAGGAAGATCAGATGCCCAGCCTCTGGTGGAGTGGAGAGAAGTTGGAGGAGGGCTGTGTCCCTGCCAGAGGGTCCTGCAGCTCTTCCCCGGGTGTGGCGGCACTGGCGCCATAGTGGGCTGTCGGCGGCTGGATGTGATGCACGAAGGAACACTGCCTGCCCGCTGGCCAGGAACACTACCTACATGCACGGCATCACCACCCCGGCCAGCCTTGCCCTTGCAGCCCCATTGGCTCCCAGCCAGCTGCTGCTGCTGCTCCTCTGGCCACTTCATCCCCTTCTTCATGTGGGCCCAGACGGACCGTGGGCCCTGGGCCAATGCCCACTTTGCCCTCTGAATAAAGCACCCCTGCTGCCCATTGATGACTCCCCTGTATGCAGAAGCGATGGGATTTATTTGTTTTTACCGTGTTTTTTTTACATTTTTTCAAATGTATTTGCACAGCATTGGGGTTTTTTTTGTTTTTGCTAATAGTTTGTTTTGAGGATATCGGGTTATGAAAGGGACACCAGAAATGAGCCGTACAGACAGCCATAGTGTCCAAATGTATTGCCTGACAAGTTACAAGCCCCCACACACTGCACAGGTAGAAAGATGGACAGAGATAATTGTTGTTTAAAGTTGCCCCTATTGCTTGTTGTTACCCATTCTTTCAAGCCTGACAGAAAGGTTCCCTTCTTCCCTGTGTGCACTAAAGTAGTATCTAAAATAGGATGTTGCCCTGGGGCCAGGAAATCTGCGATTTAATCCACTTGGGAATGCACTTCTCCAGCATCCTACTGTCACGTGCATTATAGCAGCCTCCCCCAAAAACTGTCCTTGCCATGTAACAGAATACAACCCACATCACCCCCTACTCAGCCCAGTGGACGTGCTCTTTTGGAGACAATGGGAGTTGTCATTCAGCACATCTGTAGAGGGTTATGCTTTTAGGGCTGGTGCTGTCTGTAACCACTAAGTATTAGGAAAAATGGAAGATGATTCATGCACATTTCCCCCTCACCCTTTTAAACAGATTGGTGATTGCTGAAACAGCACCCCCTGGATCAGTAGTTCTGAATTTGAAAAATTCCTGTCACGATATTGATGCTGAGTCACCAAATAACTTGTTTAATTTCACGGAATTATCCGGAGTTGGAAGCAGTAAATTCTCACAGGACCCGCCTGGCTCTGGAGAAATCAAGGTCAGCAGATTATCATTTTATCTCATAAAATTTGGTGGAAACACTGCAGCCACCACCTTTCTTCGGGCCCAGCTTAGGATGTTGTGCCACTTGTAGCAAGAAAAAGTGAGAGCAGTGAAGGGCCAGGAAATGATTTTTTGCTAATATTTTAAAATGTGTTCTGTTGACAATTAAATATCAGCAGTGCCATTTTAAGTTAATATTACTGTTCCTTGTTACTTAATTATTATCAAACTATTTACACAAATTATTCAATAGATTAGTCATGCAATTCACTAAAGACTTTAACATTAACAAGTCGATTTTCTTGACATGGATGCAATAGAGCTAACACTAAGCTCTGTCTGCTGTGCTTATCTGACAGGACTTTTGTAAAGAGGGGGGTTGGAGTGTTCTAAATAGACTATGAAGGCTGCTTTATAATCTGTTCTTTGGTGATATACAGTAAATTATCTGTACTGGACAGCTTCTAAGGGTTCCGGAGGAACAGACTTGTCAATCTGCAGGTGTTGCAGCAAACTCAAAAAGCAGTCCTGTGGTACTTTTTATCTGGCCAGCAACCTATATGGATGCATTTGAAGAATTTGACTGCAATCCACAGAGGTTTGTGCCAAATAAAAACAGTAAATCTTTAAACGGCCACAAAACCCTTTATTAGTTTTGCTTCTGAGGTGCTGGATAGCTCTGTAGCTTAGGTAGAGGTTGGGAATTCAGTTCCCCACTGTGCCTCCTTGATAGGGGCTGGACTCCATGATCCATAGGGTCTCTTCCAGCTCTGCACTTCCATGATGATGATGATGATTAGCACAGTCTCTCCACAATCTAGCCATCTGTTTTGCTATTATCTGTGTGGGTGTTGTATAATTTCCTTTATAGGTTCTCTGTCTACCATTGTGCACAAAACAATCCATTTATTTGTCTTTCATCTGCTCAAGTTTGAAAACCTTGATTGCCCTCTCTTCCATAATTGATAATTTTCAGTCCTCCACCTTACGGACTGTGAGCTTCCCCAGTCTGCTGCCCATCAACTATTTTGGGCTGCCATTCCAACAGCCCCAGCCATTAGGGTCTATGTGCGTTACAACCCAAAACATCTGCAGGATGCTGGGATGGGCAAGACTTCCAATTTCCCGGTGGCCAATAATGCCTAGGGATGATCAAACTTCTAGTCCAAGCATCTGGAAGACAAGGAATGGAGGCTTTCTTATGCAAATAAGTTCCACTAATCCTAGGCTGTTAGTTCTTTGAATTAAATCCACTGGTTTCATTTGGAGCTCACTATCATTAATCCTTGGCAGGTGTTGGAGAAACTGTGAGTGTTCTGTGGGTTTAGATTTTCCAGCCATACATCCAGTCCTGACTACAGAGAACCCATGAAAGCAAGGTCTTGTGGTCTATGAACCACATACTGCCTCTGGGGGTCCAAATCGAACTCCTCGTTACCCCCATTGCCCAAAAACAGTCTAGGAAAAATGGGAAAGAATTTGGCTCAAAAAGCCCCCTGTGCCTTCCAGATGAGCATGTGGGCAATTATGGCATATTTTAGCATTCCCAGCACCACTATCTGCCTTTGGTTTTTAGAAGCTTTTAAAAAAGATTGTCCACTACAGGTAGCAAGGGAGCTTTTTGAGTTAAAAAAACACTGAGTTTTTTGTTAGACATTTTAGTTCACACAAAAGTGCCTGGCTCTCCAAGGTCGAGGACTGATCCTGTGCAGTCTGCATAGCTCTGGAGGTTGCCAGCCCTACATTAAAACAATAACCAAATGAGAAGTTCACATCTACAGAAATCTCATGGAATCAGTTGGTCTACTCTAGTGGGTCTTTGCAACTGCTTTTACGCCTTGCTCTTTTAGATAGTTTAGGTGCTGATTGTTCTTGCTTGCCTCCCCTCATTTTCTTGTTGTTTTATACTTTATGATCTGTAGTTTTTGATTATGAGCTGCCTGGGGTATACTGCCAAAACAGATGAGAGAACACAGTGTAAATGGATTTATACAAACAAATAAAATGACTGAAAAGAATAGTCCTTTAAGAAGAAACAAAAAAACTTTTAGGCTGTAGTCCTGTGCCCCCTGGGAAGGTATCCTGGCTCCCTCTCTGCTCACCGGGATATCTGAAGGGAGAGAAGGAAACCCATCTGCAGAAGCCTCCCCATTAGTGTAGTGGAAGCATTCACTGCCCTTGCTGCTCTGCTATATGCTCCCTAGCAAAAAGAGGGCATGACAGATTGAGAAGAAGTGTTTGTTCCTTGTAAAAGCCTCTCCCAGGCAAGGGAGAGAAAGCACTCTCATCCTGAATCCTTCCAGGCACATCCTCACCTCAATTTTGTCAGGGAAAACGTGGCAGAGATTTGTATTTGGGGGGTTGGGGTGTCCTCTTTTTTGGATTATTCCGCTCCCAACGCCACAGGATTGCCCTGTTGCTATAAAGAAGGCAAACCCAAAGGTTCTCTAAACAGATTTATTTCTTCTATTCCACCTTCCTTGGGCTTAAAATTAGGAGTAAAATTGAAATAGTCAGAAATAGGCAAGTAATATAAAAACTAAATTAAATGATGTCTTCTCCATCTAGTTGACAGGAACTGTGGATCTTGAAAATGGAACTCTGGAAGAATATACTCTGAATATTGTGGTGCAGGATATTGCCCCACCTTACTATGCTAGCAAGTATTTTATTTATTCTTTATCTGTTTAGTTTGTTTCTCTGTATTTTTCTCCTCTGTAGCAGACCTCTATATTGTAACTCAACACCCTCATGTCCCACAATAGTGAGAAGACAACACTCCCACTGGCTATCCTAAATAGACTAAACATCACTTTTTGATCTTTGTCCTTCATGTAAAGCTTTAAACTCTTCTTCTTTAATAAGCTACTTAATTTAAAATGGTTGGCTTGTATTAGATGCAAGTTTACAGTAATTAAGAGGTTGGCCCCAGCTACTAAATAACATTCTGATTTACTTGAATTGACCACTAAACATAGAAACAGAAGGAATTGTCCTACTAGGCAAAAGATCCATTCATCTCCATTAAAGAGTCAGCTTTTACTGAACTCAGATTCCCTTATAAGAGGACAATTTGCTCCCTGATCTCCATCCTAGTCAAATAAATTAGAGACCATTATACTGCAGATTCCTTCTGCAGTGATCTTTTTGTATGTTCTGAAACTCAGGATGCTATTCAGTTAAATAACAGAAAACTAGTTAGGATGGAATTACTGTATTAATTTTATTTGGAATTGTCTGTATGTCTATGCTTTTGTTTGTCCACCCACCAACCTTTTTCATATTTGGACATTTAACTTGTGGTGACAGAGAATTTCTCACTAAGCTATTCCCCAAATGACAAACCTATCTACCGACAACTAGGAGTTCCACAAGATTTTATGCCTTGCATCTTCTGGACATCTCTTCGTCCTAGTGCTGGACTGAAGAGTGCTGGTCCCTGTCAGAAGGGCACAGAACTCTCCGGCTGGACTGGTTACGGTTTGTCAAGAAATTCAGTGTGACAGATGGCAGACTAATACAAATTTTGGGGAACTGTTTGGGAGAATGGGTCCACCAACAAGAGAAAGTCCCCACCTACATATGCAACATTCTGGAAAATTTAAGTCTAGTTGAAAGAAGAGTTGTTGATTTGTTTCATCATCACACTTCATCTGATTGCTACACTTTCAGAGAATATCTACATCTATGTCAAAATACAACCAGTCAATGAGTTTGACCCAGTCTTCAGTAGCCCTTCTTATGTATTCAACGTGTCAGAAACAACAGCTAGTAAGTAATGATTACTATTTTAGAAACATGCAAGACTGAAAAAATATGTTCCGAGATAATTGCTGAATGGTACAATGTTGAATGATAATTGCTGAATGGTACTACCCAGTGAGTGCAGTGGATAGAGTGATGACTCAGGAGACCAAGGTTTGAATCCTTCTCTGACCATGGAAACTCCCTGAAAGAGTGCAACTGGTAAAGCCACTCCTTAAATATCTCACTTACCTCGAAAGCTCTATTAGGTTAGCTGTGAGTTGGTTCTAATCTGATGTCATGTAACACACATAGTGCCCTCACTCCCTCATCCTTGCATATAACCTAATGGCATTTATAGCTTTGTAATCAATTCCAGGAGTAATCAAAGCCTTCCAGAGAAGAGGTTCTGTGTACATTGTGGCAAAGGAAGATGCAATGTGGCTGAAGAACCAAAAACATGGGCTCCCATTTTTTCAGCATGCATGACAAGTTGCTTGTGTTTGTGGAGCAAATAGGTTGCTCCACTAGTTCAGTTGCTCTTCCTTAATTCTTAAATTGGATTGACTTTTTTTTTAAAAAAAAAATTGCAGTGCACTCTTGGGTCTATACAAATGTGAGTTCTGTGGTTTTCAGGGAATTATTCCTAGATATGAATCAAATTTAGGATTGCAAATTCATGAAAATAGAGCTATTAAAATAAAAACAATCATGGGGGAAGTAGCTGAGGAAACCAAAGTCACATAAAAGCTCTGCAACATGCAAGAGGAGACCCTCTATTTTTTAATTTCACACATTTAAGCAACAGTCTTACTCAGCTCCTGTCACAGAACCATGAATGAAGAAGCCTGCTATGAAACTTATTACTTACTCTCTCTCTCTCTCTCTCTCTTCTAGTAAAGCTTGGAAAAGAGAAATCTTTGGACTTGAACTCCCAGAATTGCTCTTTAAGCATGGCCATCACTGGGGAATTCTGGGAGTTGTAGTTTTTTTATTTAAAACCTTTCCAAATGTTGACCTCTATTTTCTTGCAGACATACCGTAACTGCTACAAATGTAAGGACAGAGCAGTTTTTGCCTGCATAATAAATTATTTGTGGAAACACTAACAATATGAGAGACCATCAAATTCTTTAGTTATAGGAATGTTTTTTTTCAGTCTTGAAGCTTTAGAATATAGCATGGACCTGTTGCTATTGCCCATTATTGTGTTGTCACAAAAAGATTACATCCTGTACTTACATTATGTGTTTATTTTATTGTTTATACCTGTTATTACTATTCTCACGATTACCACCAAATTATCAATTCCCTCTTTTAGAAGAAAACTCAAGGTAGGTTACAACTGAGGGAATTTAAAAAATGAAATAGCAGCTAAAATTTGGTGTGTCTGTACTTGAGGAGCTTCTTCATTGCTTCTGAGACAGAGTAGTCAACATTTTAATATCTTTAGCTGAAAGCCAAAACCAATCTCCCTTTCCTGTGCCCTGAAGTTCCCCACAAGTATTGCCACTTCTCCCCTCCAAGTTGCTTGCCTTCAAAATTGCTTACAGTAAAGACAAATACAATAACACTGTTGACTTTTTTGCCAGTCACCCTTCATGTCTCTTGCATCCATCCTTTGGTTTCAGTTCTGCTTTTCCTGACTCGCTCCTTATGGAGTGAGCAAGTGACTGTGACACAAAATATTTGCTGGTATTTAATTTAGCCTGTTTTGATGTATTCTCAAAGGCTTTCATAGCTGGGATTCAATGGCTGATGTGGGTTTTTCGGATTGTTTGGCCATGTTCTGAGGGTTTTTCTTCCTAATGTTTTGCCAGGCTCTGTGGCCGGCACCTTCAGAGGACAGGCGTCAGAACTCTGTCTTTGCTCTATCCTATTTTGGTTTAGGTTTCGTAGTATAGCATAGTATAGCATAGCATAGCATAGCATAGCATAGTATAGTATCAAAGACCTTTGTCAGCTAATACTGGAATTCTAGCACCTAATACAGAAAATATTACAAATGTCCCTGCCTGAGAAGATAAACGTAACAATAACTAAATTAACTAAACTGCCAGGCTAGCTGTGGGATTTCTGAAAATAAAATGCAGTAAAATAATTTTTGCAAATGTTGGCTAGAATTCTGTTTATGCAGTTATTCTGCATCAGCCATGGCAATTTTTTGGAATAAAAAAGTTCTGATTCCTCCCCCCACCCCCAAAAAAAGGCGTCCTGGGATCTTCCACATCATGCAGAAGCCATTGGGGGTTGTGAGAGAGGAGACGTCTTTAACTTCCAGAAATTGCCACTGGTGAGATGATTTTCCTGCTGGTAGCAATTATTGGAAATCAAAGGCTTTCTTGAATCTTGTAGCTCCCAACACCTTCCTCACAATGAAGGGGGTTCCACAGGAACCTCAAGATTTTGGGGGGGAAGGTGGGAATTTAAAATGTTTATTTCAAAAATACAGTAACACATGGTTTATAATATAATCTCTCTTATGTGGCATAACTTTACAGAACACAATTCCAACCATTACATAAGAAATACAGTCTGCACTGGAAACTGTGTATGTAAAGAACTCTTGTGGATACTGTGAAAATCTAATACATTTTAGCCTTTTTCAAATACTGGAAAAAATTCCTCGTTCCATGTGTATATGGTTAAAAAAACTGTTTCTTTTCAGGTGGATCCAGCATTGGAAACGTGTATGCTACTGACAAAGATATACCATTCACAGGAATAACATATTCAATTCTGGCAGGAGGAGGAACCAATGACATCACAGAAATATTTTGGATTGATCCTGCCAAGGGCAGTGTGAACATTGTAGCTAAATTAGACTACGACAAAACAGAAACGCCAATGTATTTCACAGTCCAGGCTTCTGACAATGAACACAAGACTGCTATAGCATCAGTGAGTGAAATGTAGATATATCCACTTGTAAAACAGACACATTTCTTGCCTTTTATCCTGATTAAAATGGTAGGGCTTGGGAGACATTACAAGAATGTGGCATGAAAGCATATGAAGCCTTTTGAAGTAGGGGAATTTGTCTCTCAATTTCCACCCTTTATTTCCAGTACTCAGTGCCATTATTTGTCATGATCTTTCAGTTCTGAGATCATGAGTGACAGAAGATTTTTACACAAGGAAAGGAAGCATCTCCTCTGTTCCAGTATATAGTAAAATTGAAAGGACTTGGCTCTACCTTGTACAAATTCTTTGGGGGAAACTAGACTTTAAGCAGAATGCATATTCCATATCAATTACACATGTTTACACAAATTAAGGCTGTCTTTACCTTCTGATGACCAATCACAAAACAGTTGTTGGAATGCAAACTGCAGAAGAGGAGAGAGACACAGCCTATACTAAACAAATGTTTTATAACTTATGCACGCATTGCTTCTAAATATGTTCTAAGCATATCATCCACCCTTAATCAGTGTTCTTAACCTTGACTGCAGAGCTAGCCCATTCCTTCCTAGTTGGAGAGCGCCTGCATCTTCTTTGCAGGCTGAGATTCCCAGAATGGGATTTCTTTATTTATTATTTATCTATTTAAAATATTTCTATCCTGCCTTGCTCCCCAAAAGGGACACAAGGTGGCTCACATAATTTAAAAGACAACATTCAAAAGCTAAAAACAGTAAATATACAAATATTTTAAAAGAATTAAACAAGTATTATATTAAAAATGGTAAAGAAAATCAATATTAAAACACGTTCAAAACGAAAGAGCAAAACAGTTTATTTAAAAAAACCCTCAGACCACCAGTCATTAAGGAGACGCCTACCCAAAGAGAAAGGTCTTTGCCTGTTTGCAGAAGGAGAGTAAAGATGGGACTAGCCTAGCGTTCAGTGGGAGAGAGTTCCAGAGTGCAGGAGCCACAACGAAGAAGGCCCTCTCTTGTGTCACCACCAAGCACACCTATGAGGGTCGTGGAACTGAGAGAAAGGCCTCCCCTAATTATCTTAATGCCTGGGCAGGCTCATAGAGAGAGTGCAGTCTTTTAGATAGCTTGTGGATATTCTGGATAGCAGGTAATCCACAAAAGCAGAGAAAATGTTATAACATGAATTCTCTAGAGTGCAGATTAAATAACTAAAATCAGTCTTCCTATAATTTACAAGTAGCACAATGGGCTCCCTCTTCTCTTTATTATGGGATCCGTAAAATTTTTGCAACTCAAAATATGACCAGAAGAACCAACGGTTTCTCTTACAACAGTGTTTTTTTTTTTAAAAAAAAAAATTAACAATAATCTACAAGAGGTAAATCACTTCTTCTAACACAGAAACAAGATTGGCCAAATAGGCCCTTAATTCCAGCTCGCTTCTTGTTCTTAAAAGATTAAAGTAAGAGTGGAACAGTTCCAACCTCTTGAGTACAAAAAGTTTTAACCGTCTGCTTTGATTTAACAAAAGGTTGAAAAAAGTCTTTTCCTTTCAGGTAACTGTGAATGTTCTTGCAGCAAATGATGAACCACCGATTTGTTTACCCAATTCGTATTTGCTGGAGGTTCCAGTGGACCAAGCAGCTGGCACAAACATTGCAGATTTTGCGATTAGGTGTACTGATTTGGATTCCAGCCCCAGATCATTCCTTTATTCTATTAACTCAGGTACTTGTGGGCTTTTGAATTTGACTGTGTTTGCTGGTTGCCACTGGCCTTCAGTAAAGTAAAAAAAAATTACAGCAGAATGCTTCATGTATGTCCTGTTTTATTATTTATTTATTTGTTTGTTTGTTTGTTTGTTTGTTTGTTTGTTTGTGTGTGTATTTGTTATTATTTGGTTTTTGTTTGTTTGTTTTGTACTGTGACGGTTTAGAAGGCCTAGATGGATGTCTATAACAATTCATCTAGTTTTTGGTGGATTTGTATGGTTGATGTCCTCTCATTTCCACAGTAGCCAATCTGACATCCGTTATATTACCCTGAGGCAATAGTTTGCAAGCTAGAGGGATGTAGAGTTCTCTCAAAAGGTGAGCATTCATTACAGCCAAGCTTTCCTAAAAGACCATGTGGCTGTAGCAGGAGTTTGAAATCTTTGTTCCTCCAGATGTTTTCTAATGCTTACCTCATATTCCCCTTCTACTGACCATGTTCACTGGAACATCTGAAAGATGAAGTCCAATTTGAAGTCCAAAAACAACCAAATAACCAAAGAACTGTAGAGAAGGAATTAAATTACTTAGGGTACTCTGACAACACTTATTGTCTAATGCAACTTTTGCATTAGAATTCAATTATCTGGCATGACTTATCAATTATAAGTAACAGCACTGTTTTATTGCACACAAGCACTAAATGTCATGAAGAGAAATTCTTATATTAAAATTTCTGTGCAATAGTCACAATCTGAAATTATTCAGATTCAGATTTGTTAGTTGTACATCAGCTATAACAGAATAAACACTAAACTGAGTAAACTATGTTTTTTGAAAAAAATGTATAACACATTAATAAATAAAATTAGCTGAAACCCAAAATACACAAAATTAAGTCAAAATTCCAGATATCTAGTTTAATAAAACAAAAAAACTTAAATAGAATTAGATTAGTTATGAACATTCTGAATCTTCCTGACAAAGCACAAAGTCCGTTACCCATTTCAGAATGCCAGAAAGACAGATACGCTCAAAATATGGTTTCTTCTGGTAACCTCCTCCTGACAAGGCCTGAGGAGAAAGCCTCAGAATTAACTGAGATTCATAGTCAAATTAGATAACTATATAGATGAATTCCTGTTCCCCCTATAAGATTTGCTGTTCAAGAAAAACAAATGCTATAACAATCAGATGTCTTTCACTACTTGAGGGAGCACCATTATTAAATATGTGCTAAACATATCTTCTGGTCTGACCCAGGTTATGTACATTTTTTTAAATAACAAGGTAGAACAAAATGAGTGTAAGAGAAATTGTTGTACAGTGACTTTGTATTAGAAACAGATATGATTGCTTGGCACAGATACTTTACTAAATATCTTCCTCAAAAAGTTTTAGCAAGCTCCATCCTCAAAAAAAAAAAAAAAAAAAAAAAAAAAAAAAAAAAACCAACAAATTCCACCACTACAGTTGAAAGAAATTTCTTCCAGAAATGACAGTCAATTTCCTGAACAAGCAACAAGCTGTGAAGGCTTGCTTGAAATCACATTTCATATACTGTTGTTTGTATTATTACTGTAAATAGTTCGTCTTTACATAAAGTTAAAAAATATTTCTGCTCAAAGAGTCCCCTTGTGTCCTGCGGGGGGGGGGGGGTAGGAGACATGTTTCCATGTTTTTTCCATGTTTTATGCTCATCTACCTCAAACATTTTTAAAACAGTTGTCCACTGGAGACCATGAGAGAGCTTGTTCATGTCAAAATAAAACAATTGGGGCAGGGGTTTAGGACAGGTTCAATTGTGGGTATACTCTAGCAGTGGGCAAGTGCACCCCTCACCTCTCTGGAAGTTGCCCACCTCAACATTGATCAAAAGAGGATGAAAGGAAGAACTCCAGATGAAATGTCCATGTCATAAAGGCCCCCATATTAATGAATTAAGTCTGAAGAGGTGTTCCTATTATTTCACGGTGGCTGTTCTTTGACCATATTAAAGTTTTATCTATCTATCTATCTATCTATCTATCTATCTATCTATCTATCTATCTATCTATCTATCTATCTATCTATCTATCTATCTATCTATCTATCTATCTATCTATCTATCTGTCTGTCTGTCTGTCTGTCTGTCTGTCTGTCTGTCTGTCTATCTATCTATCTATCTATCTATCATTTCACATGACTTTTTATTGTGTGTGCTTTTGGCTTTGCTTTTTAGGGAACATCAACAACCATTTCACCTTTTCACCAAGTGCTGGTTCTAATGTCTCATGGCTGCTACTTGCATCCCCCTTTGACTATGAGGGAGGCCTGGACCAGATTTGGGAGTACAGACTGTTAATATTTGTAACAGATAATAATTTACCAACTACCAACATTCAAACTGGCACCGTAACCCTCACCATCAAAGTCATTCCAAACCCAACCACTGTGGTCCCCACAACAGTAAGTTTGACAACATAATGAACTTTTAGTACAGCTTGGGGTTTGTGTGGCACTTAAGTGTCATGTTTTCTAGCAACAGTACTACAAATCCTCAAGTAAGTACAACCTTGGAGACTGGCTGCTTCACACACTGGACAGAATTCTACTAGTATTTGCATAAGCTAATTGCTGCAGCTAATTGACAAGATCCCAGGTGCATCTCAGTCTTGCAGTTCTGTGCATGACCACCACATGTTCAAGACATGCCCCAGCACCTTGTCAGTTAGTTGCAGTTAGCCATGAAATGTTATACAAACTTTACGTGAACACTAATAGGATTCTGTTATATATTTCCTAGTTGCCTCCCAGTGTTGTGTAGTAGATTGAGTGGCAGACCAGGACTCTGGAGAACAGGGTTCAAATATCTTGGAAACCACGGAAACTCACTGGGGGTGTTTGGAACTTGCCTTGAAAACCCTATTAGGGTCATTATAAGCTGGTTCCAACTTGATAGCACAAAACACACACACACACTTGCCTCCATGTATATAGGAAATATACAGCAGCCAAAATCTTAGTAGTGTTCACATAAAGTGTGGCATCAGCTCTGTATATAGGCCAAGGATGGTTTAAATACAGCCCCTTCAAAATGGTTTTTTTTTGGTTTCCCAGATTTCTGGCAAAAAATAAAGAAAAAGAAATGCAGCTTTTGACGGGTTTCAGGAATGGCAGCAAATCTTTTAAATGGGTCAGACATTCCCTGCATTGTTTAACATCCTCAAATAACCATTTTTTCAAGAGTGGTCACAAGACTAGATGGGCAGGATATAAATAAAATAAATAAATAAAATAAAATAAAACTGGGAATAGATTTTTGGCCTGTTTTTGTTTCATGTTTTTGTATTGGGGAGGCATTTTAGGTGGTCTATGCAGTCCCAGGAGGGATTTGGGGATCAGAAAATTGGTTCCAACACCTTCCAGAATTGTCTGCCCCAAAACAAGCCATGCCATATAAAAGCCACCCAGCACACATTTACGTCCTATACAAATGTGTGTGTGTGTGTGTGTGTCCCTCACACAGCTGGAGGCAGCTCAAAACATTTCACTACCTGGTGGGAAAATAGCGTCCACCTGCACTCTATATACAAAAGTCAGTCGGACTAGCAGCTGAAGCTTATTTCAGCACTTGGGATGACATTCTCCACTTCATCTAAGGGCCACCAGCTAGTTTAGGGATTCTAGGGCAGGTTTGCATGCTGCCCCTACCGTTGTCCTCCAAGACCTGTATCTCCAAGATCTGCTAACTAAGGCAGCCGTGGTGTAGAATCCCACCTTAATTTCCTTGGTTTTTTTTTTCTAGCTCACTTTTTAACCCTTTTCATGTTTGCTGTAAGCAAGTCCAACTGTGTTCATTAGTGCATTAATTCATTACTACTATGAGGCACAGGATAGTGGCTTTAATTAATAGCAGTGCTTAGTGGGAGCTGGTGACTGATGTTGTACAGCAGCAAATCCATTCTGGGTTTTAGTTCAAACTTTAGAGAACCTACACAAGGTACTACACCTGTCTTGAGGCTAGGGTTCAGCACCCTGAATAAGCTTCCATGAAATTCAGAGTGTACATCCTATACACATGGGTGTGTGTCTGTCAAAAACTCAAGAAGGGATTCACCATCCCCATGGAAACCAGACTCACTGTTCTCTACTGGTACCACCATCACCAGGGCCAGACCATGGGCCAAAAAGGTCCAGATCCTGTGGTCCAGGGAGGCTTCCTCATGGTTGTGAAGTTGTACTGCTCCACGCCTGTGTTGGAACGAAAGCCACTGCAACGGGTGACCAGTCAAACCTGCAGCTTTCATGGCTTGCCATTTAAAATTTATTCATGTGGTGGATGAGAGCATCACCAGGGCTCCCTTATTTTGAACCAGAATTATATCTGAAATAGAGTTACTCATGCATAGTTGACCTTCTGTCATTTCATCAGTTCCTTAATTGCTACACCTGCAGATAATAATGAGCACTATTCTGCAGGAATAATAACCAAGAAACCTCTTTCTTTCTTTCTTAATCAGCCTGGCATTACGCTTGTGACCAGCAGAGAAAATGTGTATTCTGCATTGGCTTGGTACGTGCCATTCATCATTTCCCTTGGTGGCCTGTTGCTCCTTGGACTTCTTGGGTATCTCCTCTATTTTCTAGCAAAATACGTCCGCACCCACTGTCCACCAAAGCCGAAAGCTGACAAAAAGCCTCTGTAAGTAACTGAAAAGAATATATAAAGAATGCTAAGAAATCATCTGCACTGTCTTATCTAATGTATGTCTTAGAAACAATCAATGGTTTCTTCAGACCAAATGATCCATTCCTCCTAGAATTCCATATGTTTCATGGAATCTACACTTGTTATATTTCACAGAAATACTGTTTTTTAAAAAAATATCCAGACTGAAAAACAGTGACAGATAGTACTAGTGCTGAATATAATATAGTTTTCCTGTTATTCAAGAAAGCCATGATAAAAACCATGCTGGACTTAAAATTCAGATGAAAGGATTTCATTATTTTCCACAACAGAAATGAATGGCTATGTTGCAGAAGCACATTCATGTCGCAAAATTAACCTACACACTGCTCCATGTTACAGATGCACCATTGTAAGTAATATAATTCTGTTGAGAGAAAAATCTTCCTTAGAAATCAATGGGCATGTTACTTCTGTAAAATGCACAGACCAGAACTGCATGTTTACCAATACGAACATAAGGGGAGCCCTGCTGGATCAGGCCAAGGGCCCATCTGGTCCAGCTTCCTGTATCTCTCTCACACACACACATCAATTACAGTGACAGACCATCTCTCCCCCTTATCACAACAAATACAGTGGTGCCTCGCAAGATGAGCGCTCCGTTTCATGACAAAATCCCATTACGATGAAGGTTTTGCGATCGCAAAAGCGATTGCAAAATGATGTTTCCTATGGGGGAATTTCGCTTTGCGATGATCGGTTCCCTGCTTCGGGAACTGATTCTCGCAAAACAACGATTTTCCTACAGCTGATCGGTGGTTTCAAAATGGCTGCCGGTTTAAAAAAAAAGGCTCCCCGCTCTTTTCTGGGATGGATTCCTTACTGCATGGGCAGCGAAAATGGCCGCGCTATGGAGGATCTTCGCTGGACGGTGAGTTTCAAGCCCATAGGAACACATTAATTGGTTTTAATGCATTTCTATGGGCTTTTAAATTTCGCTTTACGATGTTTTCATTCTACAGTGATTTCGCTGGAATGAATTAACATCGTAATGCGAGGCGCCACTGTACTCCCAACAAAATACACACTGATCACAATAATCACCCAATCTCCTGAAAAGGACAAATGCTGATCCCGCAGCTATAAATACTCAACTATCCCACCAAACTGCACCAGAGCACAAACAGAGTTCTGACTCCTGTCCTCTGAAGATACCAACCACAGAGGCTGGAGAAGTGTTAGGAAGAAAAACCTTAAGAACACGGCCAAGCAACCCGAAAAACCTACAACAAACAATTGGAAATAAGTAGTTTGTGCTGAGATTTTCAGGAGCAAGCATACATACATTTAGCCAGCATACATACATACATACACACACAGAGAGAGAGAACTGCAGTGAAAACTTTTAATTTGCTTGCTGGATACAGATGTACTGAAAGTTAAGAATTTAACTACAGTACAGTATACTGTATGCTAGGCAACAGGATTTCAGCCATTACATATTGCTGGTGATTCTCTTCATTGCACAATTCTAGACTTGCTGATGTATTGTATTGCCAAATAACTGGTTAAATATATTGGTAACATGAATCTTTCTATTTCTTTATGACAGGATCAAAAAAATAGGTATGTATTCCCCTTGGTTTTCATTATTTTTTGAAAACTGCTTGATTGTTGATGTTAGAGAAAATACACAGTATTTAAAGTTGTGAGTATATTTTAAAGATGTAATCAACCAAGAAAATGTCATTGAGGTCAAAAGTTGAACTAGGGTGATTGCAACAAACCACCCTAGGTGGCATTTAATTTTCACAGAGCTGGACAGAGGAAGTGGAGAACTGATCTAAAGTCCAGAAACGTTTTTACTTGACACCTATATGGACTGCAATCAAATATCTGAGAAGCGGGGGGGGGGGAGTATAAAGAAATGCAACTAGGATAGGAAAGATATTTCACCCAGGGAGTGCAGATTCATAATAGTTAGTAGACCTTTCATCATTGGGGGAATATTCTAGCTAAAATCCAATGGTGTACTATTGATTGATCCCTCTGTTTCCACCAGAATCTACAACTAACTCTCTTTCTATGCATAGTAAAAAAGAAAGAAAGAAAGAAAGAAACAACAGCTCCAGATAGCTAGAAAACCCTTTTGAGCAGGTTTCTTGGCATCATGGAGGACCTCAGAAAGAAGATAGGGGAAGAAAGTCTCTGTTTCATTGGCAAAAGTTACTAAAGTACATCATTGAATCTTGACCTCTGAAATATAGTTTGGGGAGAAGGGAGAGTGGTTGAACTGCACGTAAGATGGCAGAACTGGGTCTGAGTTGAAAAAATGCTAGGAGATCCAGTCGTGATTTCATTCATATTCAGGATGTATATGCTATACAGTATATGTTAATGGCACTTGTTATACTGCACATATTCGAGCTAAATTCAAGCACTTCTAAGGCCCATTAATTTCAGCTGGAGAGTTGAGGTCTAGTTATAAATCTAGATTAAACCAAAGCGTTACGTGAGGAAAATCAAGATAATGTTACACTTCTCCCCTATAGAAAAGAAGAAACCTAAGAAAGAAGTTGTATGGGTAAGTAAGCTATTAAACTAAAATATACAAATTAAAAAGAACTGTTGGGAAGACAGAGTGGGTTTTCTGGCAAGCATTTATTCTGGTTATATTGCACTAGCTGCTTGTCATTTGGGAAGAATCCTTCCTTCCTTCCTTCCTTCCTTCCTTCCTTCCTTCCTTCCTTCCTTCCTTCCTTCCTTCCTTCCTTCCTTCCTTCCTTATTACAGACCTGGGCAAAGTGCATCCCGAGGGCCACATACGGCCCACGAGCCGCTCCTGTCCAGCCCGCAAACAGTTCTGAACATCAAAACCATTTATAGCTTTTTGATCAGTTGCTTGTCTTTAACATACCGCAAAAAACTCTTTAGTATTTGTGAAGATTAACAAGTTTAAAATAAAAACAATCATAATATCACTGTTTCATTTTATTTTTAAGTAAAGTTGGTTCGGCCCCTAAACACAGTTCAGATTTTTCTTGTGGCTCACCCCTGACTTATTACCAAGTTGCAAAATACAGACCTTCTCCAGATTGATTAATTGCACACAGAAGTGATCAGTGTTTGCTGAAATATGCAAAGAAACGGCCCATCCATTCCTCAGGTGTGGTAGTACTCCTTTCAACCACAAATGCCTTTCATAAGTGGTGCATGACACACCACATTTGAAAATGTGTCCCCAACTTGCAGACTGAGAAACACATGTGAACAACGAATAGATCCTAACAACTTAAAGATAGCCCTGATGGATCAGGCCAAAAGCCGACCTAGACCATCATCCTCTTTTTGTCAGAAGTGAAACTCCCCACCCGGTCATGAGGCCATATATAAATATTTGCCATGTAGTCTTACTCTCATGTCTGAAGAAGTGGACTTGATCCATGAAAGCTCACCTTAAAATACAACAGCTAGTCTTTAAGGTCCCACAGTCTCTTTTTGTTTTGTTTTGATGTCTGATATCCCCCTTGGAGAACTTTTCTAGCATTCTAGATTATATTTCCCATAGCTATCAAGTCTCCTCTGGAATCTAACAAAGGGAGAATATGTAAGCTTTGTTGCAGCAGGCCCTATGATGAAATCCCTCTTCCAGTCTGGTTCCTACTTTCTACATTCACCTGCCTGAGTTGCTGAAAGATATCTCTCCCCCCACAGATGCCCCTTCCCCTTCCCTGCACTGCTCCTTTCTCTGTATTTTGTACATGTTTCAAATGTCAAAACTCTGCCCTCAGAGGTGTGCAAAATCCACATGACGTTGGTCTCACATGACCTGCATTGGGTCCATCTGGCTTTCAGGATCTCTCTTCCTATAAATCTTCTCCTCTCATTCTGCAAGATGAGAAATATGAATCAGGTTTAAAACAGGCTATTGAGAGAGTAAACTTATTTCACCTTACACTATCCAAATTTTTGTCCCTTCTCCCCTATACCTCCCTCCCTAAAAGAGGAACAGTTAAACTAGACTCAGGAGATCTGGGTTCAAGTTCTGATTTTACACCGTTCAAGGATCTTTCCCTTAAGTGCCAGATCATGCTTTCCTAATGCACGCTTTAACCAAGTGGAGGATGAGGAAACTGGCTGCCTCATTCATTAGTGACTGTTGAGTTAGCTGGTAGCTGTTTTCCTCTACGATGCAAACTTAATCTGCAACTCCTGAAGGTCTTTTCGGGATAATTGTGAATTAAGAGACGGTGTGATTTGGCTGTCACAGTCGGACATTGCCTTCAAGGCAATCAGGCATCTTCACAGCCCCAATTTTTCTCCTTGAACCAAAACATGTGAAAAAGTGAAAGTGTAACATAAAATCTATTCTGATTGTTTCCATTTCCAGAATAAATGATGTGTTTGATTCCAGATTGGGAAATTTTAAGACTTTCAAAAAATGTGTTGCAATGTACAAATTATTAAAAAATTGGCATATTTGGCAAGATACTCCCAAATCTTTTCATCAGTTCCTAATAGTCCCATGTGTTTATAAGGTTTAGGCAACTGAAGACAGTAATATCATTACAGATAGCTTGTAATTAGGGCTGAAAACAAACAGTCGCGGATTTGGCGACAGGAAAACGCAGAGTTATTGAAGACACAAGTTCTTCTTTTTGCAAGACGGTTATATTTACAGTATTTTACAGGTATTTACAGGCAGGCATCACATCAGCATGGCAGGAACTCTTTACACAAACGGACATAGTGGATAGCAGAAAATGGTGAAGAAAGAAGAGAATGATACACAAACACTGTTCACTTATACAGTATACATATACATGGCATCTCTAGTCCAATCAGAAGACACATGACTTCATCTTCTGCACCTGGTGTCTTCTTGTTTCCAGACATTGCATCATCTTCAGAGTGACTCAGCATACTCACATCTGTGCACAATGGCAGTTCGTTAATAATACATTTATTCAGGTTCAGACCTACAAAATTTCTATATTCTGACACAAACTAGTATTAGAAAGATGATTCAGGAAGACTTTTGTGTTTGCCAAATGAGATGTCACAGGAATCCCATGTGCTGAAGACCAATCATAAAACAAAGCTATCTAAGTTGGAAACTATAGGAGGTTGGAACAGCTCCTGATGTACACTCAGATGCTTTCAGCAGTTAAGGAATTTCCCCTTCTAGTCACGTCTTACTGTAATATTTGTTTCTGGCCTAATGACAGGCATATTTAAACCTCCTGTTTTTGCAGCCCATGAAGTAGTAGCAACTTTATTTCCAATTCTAAATGAACTTTCATTACCAGAATTTTACATACAGATTCCCAAAATCTGTTGCATTCCATAAAGATCAAACCCTACTTCTTTAACTAATGGCATTAAGTAATGTTTTCTTTCTCTTCTTAGGAGATGACCAATATAAACACTGTGTTTGATGGGGAAGCAAGAGATCCAGGTATTACTACTATACTGGAGGGGCAATGAGAAGGAAATAGTTTCAAATTCTACAGCTCAGATTTGATTTTAATTGGGAATGCATAATGACTTTATGTGGCCTGTTTGGTCAGGAACCCCAAACGTTCCAGGCCATTTCTTCACAAAGTCTTGATATTTAAATTGTAATTTGGAATTTAAATTAATATGGGAGAGAAAGTGAAACAGACAGGGTCACTCATCCTGGCAGAGGGATTTAATAGCTTAGTGCTTGAAAGGCTGGCTTTGAGTCATGTTGTTACACGCCATAAAATTGCCTCCAGCTTACGGTGACCCCATGAATGAGTACTCTCCAAAATGTGCTCTCCTCAACAGCCCTACTCAGCTATTGTAAATTCAGCTATTGTAAACTGTGGCTTCCTTTAGGGAGTCAGACAATTTTATATTTAGTCTTCCTCTTTTCCTGCTGCCTTCAGCCTTTTCCAGCACTATTGTCTTTTCCAGAGAATCTTGCCTTCTCATGATGTGCACAAAGTATGACTAACCCAGTTTGATCATTTTTTGCCTCCATAGATGGTTCATGTTAGAGGGGCTGAATTAGCGTTCCTTTTCTTCTTCTTAAGTTCTTCATTTTAACACCTACATGACAGGTATTGGTTGGGATGTTCAAAACAGTTTCAAGTCCCCAATGAATTTTATGGGTCTCTGGGTGACTTTGGGTCTGCCACTCCCAATCTGTTCTACCTCTCAGGGCTGTTGTGAGAATGAATTGGTAAGAAAGATAGCCATGTATGCTCTCTGGTGCCCATTGAAGGAAAGGTGTGACATAAATCTAACAAACAAACAAAAACCATAAGACCCTATCTACACAGGGAAATCCTGTATATATTTAATTTGGCCAGTGATTTTTGTGGTTAAGAATTTTGTTCAGTTTCTTTTTCACAAGAAATTACAAAAACTCATGTATCTTTTTAATAAATTTGTCAGAAAAAGAACTTAAGATTACAAAGAGGGGGGGGCAAATGCAGGAGAAACATTTCATTACTCTGGATTACTTACAGCAAAATAAAATTTAACCTGGCAACAATAGGGTTATAAATAAAATGAAGAGGCTATAAAGCAAACTACAAGAGACTTAATATCAGTTATTAGATAAGGCAGAATGTGAAGCAAATAATATATATAAATTAAGGCGGGGATGTCATAGAAAGCTTCTCTAAACAACCACAGGCTATTTGCTTTGATCCAGCAAGTGGTTTGCTCACTTGTTAGAGACTTCACATGGTAGAGGAACTGGCTGTCCCACATACAGAATGAAGGACTGGATATTAGAGCTCACCAGCTAAAACAGTGAGTTTCAAGAGACCCCTCCTGATTGTCTTGGTTGACAAAGGATACTGCTCCAGAAACACATGCAGGTTGAAATGCAGCAGAGCCCTTGTGATGCAAAATGTGCATCTATCCAAGGCTGGCTCAAAATATCTGACTGCCTGAGGCAAAAGACAAAATGGCATTTATCTCACCCATTCATCCCAGTCTGGTTCTATGTTCAGGCACTGAGTGACCCGGCCATTGAATTTTCCTGCCTGGAATCAAGCAGGGACGAATGAGAGGGAGTAGTGCAGTCCTCCCTTTTTTCACCAGGCCCAAAAAGTTTTGGGATACCTATGGACACACTAGATAGATGCACAATATACATCTTGGTGACTGCTGAATTTCAACCTGCAGGCGTCTGCTACAGCTGAACACTACAGAATGGAATGCATGGCGTTTGTGCTCTATGCATTCTGTGCCCCTCAGCACCTGCCGATTGAGGTGGCTGCCTCACTCTGCCTAATGACAGGACCAGGCCTCCTGAAATAACCACATGAGACAGATAGGGATGTTCTTTCCTCCTTCCTTCTGGATGCCAATGGGAATGTGTACCCTCAGATATTTGCAGGTGCTGCAGTGAACAGTTTTCTTACATGGAAAGCTTGTTACATTTCCAGTCTTGGTGCATGTGATCCATCTTTAGGTCTGGGGATACTGCACAGATAAGCACCCTTGTTCTTGCTAGACCTGAGCAGGAGAGATGAGAATTGTAGAAGCAGCTGAGCTATTCTGTGGCCGTACTGTATTCTGAGGCTGAAGGATTATTTATCTCTCTGACAGGTCAGGAAATTGGTGTAATCAACAGGTCTTAAAACATTTTTGTAGCTAGCTGGAAAGTGCTTATGATGATTTCCAAGATTCAGACTAAAGAAAGTAAAAATTACATTATCCCTTCAGTTGTCAAAAGGAATAGCTAAATTATTGATTTTTTCCACAGTCACCGGCAAATGGTATGAATATAATTCCAAGTCTGGGGCTCGAAGGTGGAAAGATAAAAATATGCCTTCCAACTTGGAAGCAAAGGCACCAGTTGCACAGGTAGCTGCACTGGAGAAAACATCAGACAGCAGTCAAGGAAATCTAAGCAGAACAGAAGGCAAGACCAGTGGTGGAAAACTGGGAGAACCAAACCAGAAGACACCAAAGCCCTTAGAAAAGAAGACTGATCAAAATAGCAATCAGCAGAAACCAAAAGAAGGGTCTTTGGGTCTTTGAGTAAGTGATCTTCTCCCAAAGTATATCCTGAATACCAAAATCAATCTTAAGAAGAAAACCAGTACATCCATGAGTTAGAAAAGGCTGCTACTTGGGATTGTGAGATTATAAAGATACAGGATGCTGTTGAAAAAAAAACAGGCTTTAGTAGGTAACAGTTCTAATTAAGACAGCATATTTCAAGCACAAGCCACCTCTAAGGCTTCTAAAATGCAACAGATTCATGAGCAACTTTCTGAACAGCTCAGGACTCAGAACCCTTGAGGATTAGGTCCCAAATGGCAGCAGGAATGTTGAACATTAATTTCTTGTGGGAAAACAAGCAATACACTTTTGAAAATGATTACCCTGTATCTTTAATGCATGGGACCGTTTTAGGTACGTTACAATGCCAAACTGACCAGAGCAACGCTGAAGTGATTTTAGAAGATGGTACCTGATACATTAAGAATAAAAGATACTTCTAAATATAGTTTTATCTGTATTTTCTTCAAACATGTGAATTATATTGTTGGTTCAAAGATAATGATGAGGCATATGTATATAAAAGTTTGCTTTATAGCATTTACACAGCTCTACTACCGATTAATTTTATCATTTATTCATTTAGATTTTTTTGTGAATTGCAAAATCCATTTTTCAGTATCTCACTGAAAAATGGGTGAGCTGCAACAGTGCACAAGTCAAAACACTGTAATACAAGTACACTAGGAATCTTAGTAGACAGGTATCCTGATCTTCAAACCCGCCCCCCCCCCGACTGCACAGTTATGATTGTAGTTCAAACGTATTCTGAATTTCTTGCGTCTCTTCTGACAAGTATTTGGTAGAATTATTTTAGCCATAACCATATACATATCTCTGATATTAAGTCCCAGGGAACTGAATCTAAGTTGATGTGCGTATGTTTGATTGATGAAAAGGGAAAAAAGTGCAAGCGCTCACATTTATATGTGCGTGAATATACTCCCATGTGTAGTTGAGGACAACACTTCTCATCCTTTCAGATCAGGGCAGAACAAGAAGGTGGGTGGGGTGCTCCCTGCTTCCTTCTGTCTCCCTCTGATAACACACATTGCCTAACAATAGGCAAGAAACCTAGCTTTACCTTCTGATGAACACACACTTTGGGAACCAGGAAGTCCAAGTGCCCTGACCCTTGCCTTTGTTCACCATTAAAAGGCGTCCCTTAACGGAAAAGCTGATTCTGCTAAGAGCCTGTGTTTTCTGGCCCATGTTTTTTTTTAATGGGGCAGGCACAGGTGACAAAGAGACAGTGGCAGAATGGGACAGAACACTCACAGATACCTCCCTATCCCAGGAAAAGGGTGCTAGGTTTACATGGCTTTGTAGAACCAGATTTATTTTTCACCCTTTTTGCGGGACTATTTGTGTGGTGAACAGTCAACCACCTAATGACCATGAGAGATTTGGAATTTCCCCCTGTTGAAGGACTTGCTAGTTACGGCAGGCTTACAAAGAGTGTGGCCTGAAACATCTGTGGTTGCTGGTCCCGTTGGACCTACTGAAGTTGTTGTACACCCCACCCCGTTGAAAGAGATTAAACCTGTGGTTAATGTTAACTCGTCTCCTGTGGTGACTCTCATTAAAGAGGAAGAACTGCTTAATTCAGCACAAGAACCCAATCACAATTCTCCACTTATCAGATAATCACATAGTAACGGAGACAACAGTGATGCATAGACAGCCCTGACATGTTGAGTTTACTGTGACTTGTCATTATAGTGTCAAAGGGTCAGCGCCTGACATGATGCAAGTTTGCCATTCAGAGCGATGGTCTCCATTAGTTCAGACTAGTAAACAATACACATCCCATTTCTGCATGGATGACTTTCTGATGAGGCAAGAGGAGCTGTTGCCACTGAAACACATATTGTTACTTTAATCTTCCCATCATGACAACATTGAAATACTCATAGCAACACCGGAATCAATAGAAAGGAACGGTACGTCTTAAGTCACCCACACAAAACAACGGTTAAAAATTGAATAAATTGTCTGCTTTGTTTTAAAACAGGCTTCCCGTTTCTTGAGGGAAAATATTAAGTTACCTTTATGTAAAGCAAGCAGGGAAAACACAATAAAGTACAAATGATAAAATCAATGAAATGATCAAATAGTAAAGGCGAATGGGTAACAATAAGGGCCAAAATCCCCTATTATGCAAATAGTGTAACATTTGGAGGCAAATTACCCTTAGTTAAGAAATCACTGTAGACATTATCAGTTGCACACTTAGTCATACAACTCAGTATGCAACGTATAATGTCTATAGTGATTTATTAATTTAAGAGAATTTGCCTCCAAAAGTTACAGCATTGTTGCTACACCAGTGTAACTAGGTAAGAGGAGTTGGGCCACTGATAACAAATGTTAAATGGCACATTCAGGAGCACAGAAAAGGAAAGCAGCTGCATCTCATCATTATATCAAAGGTGGCCCTTGGAAACACATCACAAAATTGAACATGGAAATCATAAGGCATAAGAGACAAATCAGTTTCCTGTCATACTCCATCAGTAAACCCTAGCTCCTCAATGAGTAGAAGTGGAATTACTGGAAAAGGGCGACAACCATGTGCCAGTCCAAAATGAAGCCAGGGTTAATTTCTTAAATGACACAGTAAGTATCACCTTCAGAGGGAGAGCATTTGCAGTTTAGAAATACATAGTAGAAATGGCATTTTTAATATGGTGTCCTCCATCTATGGGAAGGTGGGCATTGCAGCAAATATTTGTATTTAAAATTATATGTATTTGTATTACTTGATCAAAGGAGGCAATATTGTGTTACGTTGCAGTAGGGTCTTGTGTCCTCTTGTACAAGACACAGTAGTAAGATCCCCCCCCCCCCTTCAACTTCCTTTCACCCAGTAGTACTGATTAGCTACAAATCAGTCTCAAGTATACTGTTCTGGGCTACGGTGACTGAGAAAGTAGAGGTGTTGCAACTCCTGATGTATCTTGATGATGCTAATTCATGTTGGCATTCATGTTGGTTTTTTTGGGGGGGGGCAGCTTATGTAACTGAGATGGCTTTGGACACCTTGGTGTACGATAGATAATTGAAGCTGTCAGCTTCCCCTAGCCTCTTACTGGCTTTTAGTAGTATTGACTATATTGTCTTTCAGGACTACATGGTGGAATAAAGGCACTGGGGGCAGTGTCAGATACAGCACAGGTTGTGTTTTACATCTTTCTGATACTACAGCAGTTGACCAAGAGTACCTACCCCACAGTGTCCTTCCATAGGGTTCTGTAAGATTGTTTTGTTCCTGCTATGAATAATTCATCCAGATATGTGTGTCTGTTTAAGTTGGGGAGAGAGCTGAGAGAGGCCTGTGGCATGCCTGAGCTTGTTAAAAGAAATATAACTCCCCACCAGCCGTTCTCGACTTGGTGCTCTTCAGATGTGTCAGACTGCCACCCGACCAGTTGCTGCAGTTGGTGGGGATTTATAGGCATTTTAGTCCTGCATACCCAGAGAGCACTAAATCAGAAAGGCTACCATACTCTTTTGCCTTCACATTCAAGCTCCATACAACTGGGTATCATTAATAATTTTCACAGACTGTAAATAATTTTCATCATCTGTTATAAATAAAAGTAATCTCTAACCAGCTCATTTCCACGCTTTGTTTTTAGATCTTTTTAACTTAAAAATCTTAAGAGAGTCAGAGGTTGCAGTCACACCAGCGAAATGCCCCCACAGGACGTCATGTGGTATTTAATTTAGGACTTGCATCCCAATGTGTTTTTTTGGTTACCAAGTAATTTCCTTCCAATTCAATAAGCGCCTCAACGTTTTTGTTGACATCATCTGACAGAAGCTAACAGATAGATTGACACAAATGCCATGGAAAAGATTTTTTAAAAAATTAAAAACAGTTTAAAAGGACATGCACAGCGACAGTAGTTCAAAAACGTTGGGACAAAACCATACAGACATGCAGCAACACAATATTTTTTTTAAAAGATTCACAATAACAAAAAGTAGATGCCTCTGGCTGAGCGAGAAATGATCCACAATTAGCATGCTTGCCCGGTAAATGATTTGCTAATGGTTGTACGTCATGTGACCGCAAATTTATGACACAAACTCAATGGGGGATAGGAAGGCCACATTTGGCTCATGTGCCCATGGCCTGAATTCATAAGGAGCTTCTATCAAGGTAATGGCCTTCTAACACAAATTGAAGGACAGCACCTTAATCACTCCTCAAGGAAACACATATGAGAACTGCTTACAGGAAAATGTTCTACTGTATTTTACTATTATACAAAATCCACTCTTCCTATTTATTTAACGAATTATATCCAATTGTGTTGAGACTTAAAGGCTTTCTGTTTAAAAAGCCATCTTGTCTTTTCATATATCTGTACATAAAATATCTTTTAAGTTACTAGTAGTCTCTCCCTCAGGCAACTATAAATTTCATGGTTCCATGTGGTGTGGAACTGACAAGCCTATTTGCGTGGCACCAATCAGCTCCCCTGTGACAAGTACGTTAAGAAAAACCACTCAACATGTCTCTGTAACCATGGAATTCATCTTTATCATGAGCACATACAGATCTGCATCCTCACAACATGGATCAGGCATATTATCTACTCAATTCCAAATCCTCTGCACATCAGTGGAGCGGTCACAGTGATCACATACACTAGCATATAGCAACCTTACGTACTACCCAGACGTTAATCTGATCCACATCATGAATCTCCCTGTCTAGTTTCATGAATCTAGAAAAGGTATAGTGCTGTCATTTTTGGACTGTAGAACGTGACTCCTTTGCAAATGTTAGGACAAGCAGAGTCTGCAAGAATAGGATTGATTTGGTCCTGGAGAGCAATTTATATTTTGATTGCATAAGTAGCTGAGTTTAACCACTAGGTGACACTGAACATGGCTGTGATTACAGGAAGTCATGCTGTGTCCAAAGGAGAATAGTCTGATATCAAACAAACGAATGTGCACTGTGACATGGCTGAAACCCAATAGCCCCTTTTTGCAATTGTATAGCCACATGTTCACCAGCTGTGTATTCATAATAGCTTGTAAAGAAACAGAGGGCTCCTTTCACATAATCTAATATCTTGAATACACACAAGGTCCCTAGATGGACAGACAAGTGCACTCTGAGCATACACTTTTATAGACTCTTTCAAAATATCTCACAGAGAGATGTCCAGCATACCTGAAATTGCTCTCTTTGATAAGTTTTATTTCACCCTTCCTCTAAAAGAGCCAAACAATAACCTACATGGCGGTCCCATGTCCATTTTATCCTTGTATCACATCTGCGATGTAGGTTAGACTGAGATAATGACATGTCACTTTATGAACTCCTGTGTGGCTGAGTTGGATTTGAAGCGTGGTTTAAAACCAGCACTCTGTCCACAACATCACACTATCACAGGACAAATTTCAATCTGCTCAGAGGAATCCATTTCTCCAAAAATTTATTGTGAGGGCAGAACTGGTGATAAAACTTGTATTGCATTTCCACCCCTACGCCCAAGAATTAGCACTTCTTGACACAGGTTTTGTTGAGATTTTGATATGAAAATGTATTAAATATTAATGTTGTATAGTTAAATGTAAAATGGCTGATTTTACCTGAGTCACTGTACTGATTGTATTCAGGTGTGGGTATTAAGGATTAATACTTAATGTTGTACAGCTGTGTACACGATGAAACTTTGTGTTTAAGTAATTATTTTCTGATTGGTCACAGGACTGTACATAAGTCATGAGTAAAATGAATGTCTTTATCTGCTGTAAGTCAGATCACTTTTTCCTGTGCTGTGTGTGGCTTCATGTCATGTTATGCTGCCAGAGGAATGTTTATTCTCTCTATATGTAAATAGACTAAGTTGTTGGTTTTACTATCTATGTCATAATGTCATAAGTATCTCTGCTAACCAATATCTCCTTACTCTGCTGGTTATGAGAATACACGTTATAATCAAAATTCTCAACAAGTTTGTGCTAAAAATACGAAGGATTGATTGAAAAGTCTGATCCTTCTGTTTCAAAAATGTTTAATGCAGCCACAGTGACTCCTAGTGGTATCACAAAGTCTCACTCTCAAATTTATCTTTCTGAATTATTTCATTTTTGAAATGACCAGGGCAGTAGATGCAGGAGCATATTCCAGCCAACAAGGAGTCTTGTGCCACCTTAAAGATTATCAGGTTTTATTGAGTGTACATTTGTGGCCTGCAGTCACTTAAAACTTAGGACAAATAAAACATGTTCATCTTTAATGTATCACAACAATATCTTTGGACTCCACCTTGGGACCATACTTTTAGTGGACCAACTATTGGCCCAATAATCTTATCACACCATGGAACTCACTGTACAGCCAACACAGCTTCCACTGCATTTTGTTGTTTTTAATTTGTGGGTCTCTACCTGCACCATATCCTGCTCATTGGTGCTGTGTAGATAAAACTCATGAAGGTGTCAATGTGGACATAAAAGGTAGGGGGCATGCAATTGATAATTACACAGTCTGAGGACATCCTGTCAATTTTTAATGGGGCTTCAGAACACTTAGCCTACTTTGTGTTATATTTATCTCCAAAAACCGAACAAATAAAACTGTAGTGAGGAACAATCGATAATTCTTGACTATAAAGGACAATTGGAAAACAAAATACATAGTATATGAGGCTGCGACTATTACCTTCCTAAACCATACTGTTCCAATCTCTAAATAATTGCAGAGTTTACTTTTTCTAAAGTGGGAGCCTCTACCTTTGGGGGAGACCAAAAAGTGCAGAGTTCCTTTTTCCTAGGAATGTATTACCAATAGAGGAATTCAAGTTCCTCCCATTATGCCAAGATACACTATGAATCTATTACTTGTTATGTGCAATATATCTGCCTGACATCTAAAAGACGCACCAATACTTACTGCCCTACTTTGGGGGTGCAGAACTGCACACAGGCAGGAGAATCCCAAAGGGATTACTGTAACTACTGCCTGTTTTAGGGTTTGGATTTGACATGCCGTTCCTTCTCACTTACTCCATCCCTTCTTCACCCCCTTTCCAGCTCTTCTGCCAGCACATCACAGCCAGCAGAGCAGTTCTGCTAGCAGTCAGATATCCGAGATTTAGCAGTATTACAGGATGATGATAAAGAGGCTTCTGTCTAATCCCAAGTAGTGACAGTGGACCCATCCCTGAGTTACAATTACAACACCTATCTTCACTTTCCCATTTCCTTTTCACTTTTCATTTAGTCTTTTCTTTACAGACCTTTCTTCTGTCCACTGGAGTAGCATTCAAAAGAGGTTGAACCTAAGTGCCAGAATTTCAGTAAACAAGAAAATACTTGTCATCTGCATAGACAGTAAGGACTATTTTCATTCAATGACAGTACCCTATAAATCGCCAAGGACTTTTAAAAATAATTTGAATGAAGTTTGACACATGGTGAACCACTGTAGATGAACAACTCACCACATGCTGAGCTGCCTGAACACTTATAGGAAAACAGCCATCTAAGTAGGCATATTCTTGTGCAAGGCCCTATGCATTTTTATACAAAAGCAACTGTTTTTATTGTATTTTCATAACTGTATACTATTTCATGAACACCTAGAGAATATATGGTTTGCCATTCAACATATGAGCTGATATAGTTAAACTATAAATTTATTACAAACTTGAGAGTGAGTTAGCTCTCAGCTTCAACTAAAGGCTCAGAAATGATTAGCGGGCTACAATGGCAAGTTTGAAGGTTCACAAAAGTAAACTTAACCAAGCAGCCAGCAGGATGCAGCTTGAGAATGCCGTCTACATACTGCTCATCGTTGTTTAGTCGTGTCCGACTCTTCGTGACCCCATGGACCAGAGCATGCGAGGCTCTCCTGTCTTCCACTGCCTCCCAGAGTTGTGTCAAATTCATGTTGGTTGCTTCAATGACACTATCTCATCCTCTGTCGTCCCCTTCTCCTCTTGCCCTCACACTTTCCTAACATCAAGGTCTTTTCCAAGGAGTCTTCTTTTCTCATGAGATGGCCAAAGTATTGGAGCCTCAGCTTCAGGAGCTGTCCTTCCAGTGAGCACTCAGGGTTGATTTCCTTTAGAATTGATAGGTTTGTTCTCCTAGCAGTCCAAGGGACTCTCAAGAGCCTCCTCTATCCCCTTCACAGATTGCTGCCTTGTTGTGGCGAAGGGGTTTGAGTAACTCAGAGAAGCTATGGGCTATGCCGTGCAGAGACACCCAAGACGGACAGGTCATAGTGGAGAGTTCCGACTAAATGCAATCCACCTGGAGTAGGAACTGGCAATGCCATTCCAGTATCTTTGCCAAGAATGCCCCATGATAAAAAACAAAAGGCTACATACTGCTAGAAACATGATTTACCCAGTCATGTTGGTGCGGATTCAGTTCAACATTTATCATGAAGTCATGTTCAATCTGTTGAAAATCTACCACAGTAACTCTTGTGCAAGCCTTACTGAGAGAAAACGAAGACTTCAGTCCAGCTGGAATAAAATATATTTCTGAAGAAATGGTTATAATTGGCTCAAGCAGGTATCGACAGTCATCACAGCTTGTGTTTGGGGAGTTAAGAACATTAAGAACATGCAGCCCAGTGGGCTGAAACCATAAGTATGTCTGTGCAGAATAGGGCAGGCAGAAGCAGTCTTCCTCATCTTCTTCTATAGCAGCTCCTGAAGAAAACTTCATATAAGATCAGAGTATGCTGCTGAAGGGACCTGTAGTGCAGAGTCTGAGGTGGACAGAAATGTTAAGATGTAGAATAGACAGGAAGACTTTCTTGACATGAACCTACAGCAAACTGATTATTAGATGAATTCCTTATTACATAATTGATGGGACTAAGTTTTCTGCTGTAAGGTGGAAGAGACAACCCTAATGCATTTTAGTGTAAAAGCTAAAGTGGATCAGGTAAAACACTATGATATATTCAACACAGCAAGCAAGATTCTTAGAAATGTCCGTTTATTAAGTCACCTGAAGCCAAAGTACAGACAATTCCTCAAAACTGTACACATTTTTAAACATTTAGACTAAGTATTCATTGCAAGGATCTTCCCAGTTTTTTGCCCTGTAACTATCTGTGTAACTGATACACTCAGAAATAGGATTTAATTTTAACAAAAGTATATAGCTTTTGAGTTTCAAACATTGTTATTTAAGCTCCTTTGGCTAGAAACAGGCATTAACCACTTCAACTATGCAGAGGATCACCTCAGTCTTTCTGTGTCCAAGATTTTCTCTCCTCTATAGCAACAATTAAACAATTATACTGAAATCAGAAATGCAAACATGTCAATGTTTGCAAAATATTTTAAGGAAAGTTTTTAAACTGTACAATTCAAACCTATTTAACCAAATAATAGCCATTCTTTTGCATCAGGAATGTGCAACAATGGTATTTCTAACTCCTCAGATTACATGTTAAAGAAAAGTGCAACCTGAGCTCGGAAAAGTAGCAGCTACCATGACAATATTTAGTACAAATCAAAGGTAGATATTTACTATTAATACAAAAGATTTCTTCCTGAAGATTCTAATATCTAGCTTTTAACAGGCCTGTTGTAGGATTGACTGAATTAGAATATGCACAATGGAGAACTTTTTTCTATCCTGAGCATGTATTCTCAAGTTTTATATCCATAAAAAATGGCTACTACTGAATACTTTGAACTGCTGGTCTTTCAAACTTGCCAACAAACAGCAGCAACTGTTCGATATCAAGCTGCAACTGTTCAGATTCCCGATGCAGGTGGATAGAGCCCAGATTTAGGGGAATTACTGCTTGGTGTATGCAGATTTGTCTCCTTGTATACAAACCAAGCATTTCCTCCCCACAGAGCCATATTTAGCAAGCCAAAAACCTGCAAGTGAAGAACAGAAGTGGGTATAAATTAGTTGTTGACTTACATCTGAAGAGAACCAATTGTTTCTATGGACTATGTGTATGTTAGCCACACATGCACACAAACCAGTAACATGAACATTCAGAACAAAAGATCTGTGGCATTTTATAGATCAATGTCAGTAATATATCCTTTTTACTCTGCTGCAAGTTTCAAGGTCTATTTTATTTATTTATTGGATTTCTATCCCGCCTATCTAGACCAAAGGTCTACTCTACCAAATCAAAGGCAGGCTGACTTCTGAACAAATACAGAGAAAGGTGGATTAGACATGCAATGAACCCCCAAAACGAAGGGTGCGAGTTACCAGTTACACTGTTAACAGGAAGGTCAGGAATTGAGGTTCTCCATCTCATGGAAGATGGTGATCCATATGCACTTTGTATGTAAACTTGCCTTTTAATGATAGAAGACTTCTAGAGCCAAAGTCCAGGTCACAGACACTGGGATCCAGTTTCACCCCCAGTATCGGGCTTTTTCAATCTTTTTAACTACTGGAGTCTTCTCTCCGACCATAAGCTACTAATTCCTGGCTTTCGGGCCAAACTTTACTTTGAAGATCAGAGATACAAATCAAAGGCTACATTTTTAATTTTAGATGCACTCCAGGAAAGGTGGGAAGATTCAACAAAAAGCTGGCTGAGATTCATCAGAAAAATATACTAACAAATTCTCCACAAACCCACATCGGTCCTCGAAAAATCCCATTTGGTACCTCATAATATTTGACAAATATGATGCCGAATTTCCAGAGGCTAACTGAGCTCAAGCCCAGGAATTCCTTACCCTGGAATGATCTTTTCCTTTCCTTTTTTTTCTCATTTCATATTGCTTTTGTCCAACAGAGTAGGGTCTCAGGGAATCATTTTAAAATCAGACCACTACAGGAGGTTCTGTTTACCATTATCCTAAGTCACGTTGAGAAAGGTTTCAACGGCAACTTCCGAAGGTGGTTGACCAACCTTGATTTGTTGTGGTTACGAAGGAAATCCATAACACCAAATGACTAAACTTGAGCAGTCAAATGCTGACAACATACCACAGACACATTCAGACGTCCCATGCTGGTAACAGAACCAAATACACATGAAGATCCTGGTATCTTGCAAGCAAGTATTTCTTCCACAATACGTGGACCAGTTGATATTTTGATGTCAACAACGGCCTTTGCCCAGGTAGCACTGCTGACCAGCCACAAGAAAGCAGCACTAAGAGTGATGACATAATCCTGCAGAGGGAATCAAAGTGCTGAGAATAACACAAGGCTTTCAAAAGTAAACAGCTGCCATTTACTATACTTTGACATACACAGATGCTAACATGAAGACTGATTAAATATCTGCCTGACTTACTGTTGAGCTGGGAATATTTTTGAGAATAATACTTGCAAAACACTTATCTTCACAGAATGTTTGGCGGTGAGGAGCCAATTTAGTCTATTAGACTAAAATATAAAAAAATAGACTGCTTGCAAAATTCACAACTCTAGTTTTTTACTTCCACAATGCAATACTGAAGATGCACTAGAGAACAATTACTTTTAGAAAACCTTTGAGGCAGTTTCTTTATTCATTATAGAATAGAGCCCAAGGATTCCTTGGATTTCAAAAACTTAAAATACAAATTTATCATCTGTGATCTCAATTCAGGCAGAGGGAAATCTACTGCTCTAAATGAATCATAATTCTAATTGGAAGTTTGAATTTCCAATAGCCTAGTAAGTACAATGCAGGAGCTGCACTCCCTAAATACAATGATCAATTTTCTACATTTATATCCTGTCCTTCCTCCAAAGGTATATGTATTATTTAAATCACTCTTAGTTTGATCTATTGCAGATGTGTAGCTAAAAAAAAGTTCAAGATGACATAATCATGTAAAATTAGTAGAATTCCTATATATTTTTAATCAAGCCCTTAACTCTTCATTTAAAAAGTACACTAAGCAGCCAACACCTAAGTAACTGTTGACTTAACTTGGAAGGCTGGGCAAAAGGACACTTTTCTCTCCTCCTAGATCTAACATTGATTTATGTAACTTACTATGAGCGGTAGAACGCCACCACTCCGATATATGTGCATATAACCAAGGTACAGTACAAGGGTAGCCATACAGTACAAGAATATCAAGACTGCAAAAGCTACAAAAAACTGTGCAGAGGAAGAGAAGTTGCCCACAAGGTGAAAATCAGTCCAACTGCCATTGCATCGGGTCGGATCTGGTGAACTAAATATTACTTCATTCAGCCTAAAAGAGAAATAATCAAGAATTACCAGAACTATCATGTCATATAGCTACAAACATAATTAAGAAAAAGATCTAACTTCAACAGTCTGGCTAGTGTAGGTTTTTGAATTTCAATGACTAGCCGATCAAATCCCATTCTACTGGTACAGCATATGAGAAAGCTATGAATTTTAGTATTGTCAGTGAGTAAACAGCTGAGTAAACAAGTGCATGCCAGCTATATACAAATACTTAGAAATAAACTTTGTTAAGCATGGTTACCAACTGCTTTTTAAAGAAAAAGTAGCCCTGAAAGCCCTCAGCCCACTGCGGGAACACAGTGCCTTGCCGATGCTTAGATGAAGGCAACAGGCGGGAACACAATGCCTTGCCAATGCTTAGATGAAGGCAACAGGTATTATTCTTATACAAATAAACACACCTATGCTTATTCTGCATTTGAAAACAGGTTTGTTTATTTTGTCTAAGAATACAAAACTACTGCTTGTCTGTGTATCTATGTATTTTGAGTTCTATAATTCTCAATACATTCACTCCTGTAATGAAACAAACCTCTATTAAGTTCTCAGAAAAATACTGAGCCTCTATTTAGCTGTCTCAAAATGTTGGACCAAAACAGTGCTAATGGGATACTCATTAGCTAAAATTGAGTATGACTAGTAAGAACAATGTATAGAAATGTATTACAGGCTCACCTGAAAGGATAGGCAAAAGCAGCTGTTACTGTTTTATTCACAAGTTCTTTACAGGAAACTAGAACTGTAGTTTCACCTTTATAGCCTCCACATGTAGCAAATACAAACATAGAAAAGAACTATACAAAAAGATACTAATTAGTAAGTGCAATTTTGTCTGCTTGGAAAAGTTAACAGCATGTAAGTATCACCATACCAGCCTTCACTAACTCCTCCTTTAATATCTGGCATTTACCCTTAAACTTCTTATAGACACATACACACTTTGTATTTTTAGCAGGTACACACACATATATACTAGAAATTTGGTTTCATTCTTTATTAAACTTCATAGTTCAGATAAGGGTATACAGCACTGATTTTCTTCTAATATCTTAGCAACTATGGGATATATCTATCAAAAGATAAACTGTAAAAAAGTCTCAGTCATCAACTTATAATAGCCACTGAATACTCAAAATGCAAAAGAACAAGAAGGATTTTAAAAAGGACTGAGCTACTGCTATTACCAATTGAAAACAGAAGAGTTTTAGCAAGTGAATGCTCTCCCAGTCTGTGTTTACTAAACTTCTACTTGCCATACAATTAATGAAGCCTCAAGAAATTTGATAATTTCTTGAAATTTGATAATTGCACTGAAACTTCTTCCTTCTGTATTATACAACAAATCTTTTCAATTAAATGTTCACTGTTTGGATGGGTAAGCCCAACTCAGCTGCTATGAAATCACACAGCAGTAGCACAAACTAAATGAGTTTGCATATTCACTAAAAATACATAGCCAGCAATCATTAGTGCTAAATAGCCATACAAAGGACCCTTGCTCCAGGATTATAAGGACACACCCAGAACTTCCAAGTTTTGATAGCAATGTTCCTCTCTGTATATTTGAACAAAAAAAGAAAAACGTAGTTTGGAAATTACACATAAACGTGTGCGTCAGAAGAGAGAAATTGACTGTGCTCCTGAAACATTATTATTTTGAATTGAGCCTACTGTGACTGGAAGTTACCTTGAACTGACAGACACTCTAAGAAGCTAAAAAACAACATGATTAACGTTTTGATCGGGCACAACACCAAGCAGGGTGAGATTTAGGGCACGCTGGGCCAAGGAGAAAACGCTTACGCCAGGAGTAAGGAGCTGCAGTAAAGCCCGCCCAGCTCGACGCGCGGCCGGCCCTCAGCCCTCGCCCTTTCGGACCTCGTCGAGGCAGTCCAAGCCAGCCCGTTCACACCCCGCTCTTTTGCCACAGGCCTGCCCGCCTTCCGTTGTAAAACTGCAAAGGGAGAGAGGCACCCCCTCACTCTCACACACAACTTACCCATTCAAGAACCTTGATGAAACCCAGGGTCTCCTTGAGGGGATTAAGGTCAAGGTGAAACTCACTCATTTTCTGCGAGAGAAAAAGGGAAGGGGAAAGAGAAACACACCACAGACACCAAAAAATATTAGGAAGGAGAAAAGGGCCAGGAATCAAATAGCAGCTGCATCAGAGAGGCTACACGGGGGGTGGGTGGGTGAGAGAGCAAGTAACCCCCGCCCCGGCTGCTCCCCCACCGGGACCGACCACCAACCTCCCTTCTCCCCAGGCTCGCTGGTGAAAGCAGAGGCCTCCTCCAGGGCCGCTTTCCCCCCTATAGAGTCCGCCTGTTAAGCTCCGCCCCCGTCATTCGGGCAATGGCATCACTTTGATTCCCCAACGGCCGCCTGGCCTGAGGAGGCCTCGGGGACTCCCAGGGGCTGTTAGGCCTCCACCTCTCCAGGACTCTAGGGCACCCTTGGGTGAAGTTCGCTGAAGGTCTCCCATGATGCTCAAATTAGTTATCACCTCGGTGTTCATCTCTGTGCCCTGGGATGCTGAAGATTTCCCTTCCTTTGGTTGTATGTTTGCAGTTGCTGGCCTGCGCAAGGTTAATAACTGCACCTCCCATCATCTTTCACTGTTCTTTGCACAGGCCAGAGCTGAGGGGAGGTGCAGTCCAACAACGTCTGAATACTAACTGGAAAAGTAACTGGATTATAGGTCCCAGAATCCCCCAACTACCATCCCTAGGAGTGGCTGGAAGCAGTAGTCCCATAATCATCAACATTAAAAAAAAACAACAACTGTGGTCCCTGTAGTCATTGGAGCTTTGGGAACAATATCAAGAAATTTCACACAGTACTATAAAGCAGTTACAGATCTCAGAAATCACACTATCAGAGCTACAAAAAACCAGCAATATTAGGAACAGCATACATACTGCACCAATATTTAACAGATACTTAGGTTTTTGGTTAAAACTTGTGTCTTATATAATACCAGTCAGTGTTTTTATAATTTTGATTGACTGTGCCTGGTGTTTTTCAGTAATAATACTGTAATAAGTTTCCAAAGTGGTTTTGAAGCTCCTTAGATATCCACCCCTGTTTTAATTGGTGTCCAGATGATGACCATAGCCACCTTCCTGTATTGTGATGTGAGAGGTCACTGCATTCTTGCAGATGGACTGATCAGTGGTGTTCAGAAGGGTGTGATGCACTTTGCTACATGGCTCGCTTTAAGCAAACCAACAATAATAGTGTTTAAATGAAGAGATAAATGTCAAATGTTTAGTCCTAATTGACAAAACAAAGAGACACTAGAGATCATATTCCAAATATAAGTTGCTTACTGTAGAATACAAAGGATTTTAAAAGAAAATCCAGTTTGTGCTTTGCACATTACAATAAACCTTTGGATCTTTAGATAAAAGTAAAGGTTCCTCTTGACAATTTGTCCAGTCGTGTCCGACTCTAGGGGGTGGTGCTCATCTTTGTTTCCAACCCATAGAGCTAGCGTTTGTCCAAAGACAATATTCCGTGGTCACGTGGCCAGCGTGACTAGACACGGAACACCGTTACCTTCCCATCATGGTGGTACCTATTTATCTACTTGCATTTTGCATGCTTTTGAACCGCTAGGTTGGCGGTAGCTGGGACAAGCGACGGGGGCTCACTCCGTCGCGTGGATTCGATCTTAGGACTGCAGGTCTTCTGATCTGGCAGCACAGAAGCTTCTGCAGTTTAACCCACAGCGCCACCAGATTTTTAAAAATTGTTATAAAAGAAACAGATGTTCCAGAACATCTAACTGCCCTGATTCACAATCTTTGCTCTAGACAAGAGGCTACGTTTGGGAGAGAACATTACTGTACAGTGGGGTCTCTACTTAAGAACGTCCCTACTTAAGAACAATCCAACTTAAGAACAGCTCCATTTGCTAAATTTTGCTTCTACTTGAGAACAGAAATCCAAGATAAGAACAGGAAAAAAAAAACCTTTCCTGCTCTTTTTTTAACCTTAGGTCATCTTAGGTTAAAAAAAAAATCTCCCCCTAGTGGTAGAGTACGTATTAACCAGCTTTGCATTAGTTCCTATGGGAACTAATGCTTCAATGTACGAACGCACCTCTACGTAACAAAAAAACAGCCAGAATGGATTAATTGGTTTTCAGTCCATTCCTATGGGAAATTTTGCTTCAACTTAAGAACGTTTCAACTTAAGAACACCATTCCAAAACGGATTAAGTTCTTAAGTAGAGGTTCCACTGTAGTTTCTATGGACGGAAAAGAGCAGATACGGATTAAATGGTTTTCAATGCATTCCTATGGGAAATGCAGATTCAACATAAGAACTTTTCAACTGGAGAACTACCTTCCAATACGGATTAAGTTCTTAAGTAGAGACCCCACTGTATTCCTATTGCCGTCCCATCAAGTCAATTCTGAGTTATGGTAACCCTTTCCAGAGTTTTCTAGGTAGAGATACTCAGAAGTCATTTACTATTCCCTTCTTCTGGGGGCAGCTTGCCCAAGGCCCCATAAACTGGCTCTTCTAGAATGCATAGTGGGGAACTGAACTTCCCAACCTTTGGCTCAGCCTCCAGATATCTAACTCACTGAGCTATCTAGCCAGCTTTGTCTACATTAGATGCAGTAATATGCCTTGATGTCACACAATGCATCGGCTGTAAATATGATCAAATCTGGATCCTGCCTGTGTTTAACATTATTGGTGTGAGAAATGACAATCTTTGCTAAATTTTGAAAGTGATTAATAGGCACTTTTACACATGAATATCCATGTGCAAATGAACAACAGTCATCGTCCTTTCTTGAAATGATGCTAGGAATTCCTTCTCTGTTTCATTATTTTTTTGTAAAACTGTGTGGTTTACCTCCCTTCATGGCTAGGATTAGTTATGGGAGGGAATGAATAGTGACAAGAAATCATTGCACAATTAGATTGAAAGAAAACAGGAGTGCTTCCCTTGATGGAGAGAGATTATGCAGCTGGATCAGTGGTTCCCAAATGTTTCAGCATCACAGCTGTTACTTGATTTTTGAGAAACTCTTCCAGCTTCCCACCACCACCTTTACAATTATCTAACTCTTTCATTTAATAAAATCAAGTTCAAAACTTAAAATTAAAAATAAATACAAAAACCTATCAGAATTGTTTTAAATGTATTTCCATGGTTTGAAACTTGAAAAATGGTTTAAGCTATTAAAAATACTCCCCCCCATCATAACAATGTCACAGTTTCACAATCTGCCCTTGGCATTTCTTAGTGGTATTTTAACAGCATGCTCCTAGTTTGGCAACCAATGAATTATGTACAATGCAAGAGAAAATGATTGTTTTCTTTTCTGTAAAAAGTAAGAAGTAGATTAACAACACAATCGTGTTGGACATAGCTTTGAATCTCTGCTTATCTAAAACACGGTGATTGATTTGTTGGAGTGAGAGGGTCCCAGTGCTCATAGAGAGTAAAATGTGCCCTTCTTGATAATCTTCCTAGACTGGGCATCTTTCCGTTTAGAACATCTGCGGAAACAAGCATATCAGCAGATATGTCTTTTTAAATGCTTGTAGTGGCGGGTGTAAAAAAAGACTGCACCTCTTGAAATTTCCAGTGCAACAACTCAAAGTAAAGATCCATTAATAACAAAATGCTGGCTATCCTTAGTCCAAGCCAATTCTATTGGTCCCGCAGGTGGCATTACCAGCTTTCAGAGACAGACCTATAAAATGAAGCATTTGCAGCAGCTGTTGTAAATGCAAAAGAAAAAAAAAATTACACAATCATCTAGCTTTTCCTGCTAATTAAACCTGTTCTCATTAGACACAGCATATATCTGACCACCTGATGCTGGGATTAATAATCCAGAGTGGATGGTTACTCTGGAATTTCTATTTATCAGTTTAGAAGAGCAGACAGTAAAACAGATCAAGCAATGAAATTCTTTTTTCCCTCTAATCAGATAAAGCCTGTATAGAACAAAAAGAGTGGCTAAGGCACCTTGTAGGACTGCAGTCTACAAGTGAATGACTAGTTCAGAGTCTTCTTGTTTGCTTTCACAGGACTTCATTTGGAACTTGTTGCCTAACCTCTTTATTTGGGATTATATTCACCCATAGGGTGGACCTCTGTAATTGATAGTTCTAATGGAACGAACTTCTAAAAACAAATATTTTGTCTATGTAATGCATTAGCATTCCCAAAGTGTATATTGCAGACTTTTAATGCTATTTCTTCTGAAATTACCTAAATGCAAGTCACTTGATCTTTTTCTCTTCACCGTTGTATACGCTGTACTAGCTGAAGGTCTGCATGGTGGTACTTGAGTGCTGTCTTGGCAGTCCTGTGATCTTCTCTGTATTTAGCCCATCTGGTGTACCATCTCATATTCTGGCACATGAGGACATCAATTTGCTGGTCTGGATTTAACCAGTGCTGAGGAGGAGAAGGAAGCCCTCCTTGGGAGCCACACATATACCATTTCGAGTTTCGCGATGGGAGAAATGTACGATATCAATGGAAAGCAATGAATAAAGGAGGCTCCTGATATTGAGTAATTTAGTGAAGACAGAAGTGTACAAAGTCGCCTTCGATAACTTATTCCTCTAAATGCTCTTAATATTCATTTTTAATTTGTTTTCTTGTATTTTTCCCCTTTTGTATTAATTTTGGGTCTAGATTGGTGAACCACCATATTGGTTATATAGGGTACGCGGGGTTCTGAGTTTTAATTTTTAAACTGACTAGAGTATTGTTTCCACTAAAAGGATAGCAGATAAATCAAATAAATAAACCATATCTTGGTCCATGTGCATGTTATAATAGTCTGGTCCTGGATCTCTCAGGTCATCTGATATTGGAGAGTCTGCTGCATATACTGTATTAGAAGCCATAGTCTCCATTGACTCTCCAGGCTATGAATACATAACCTAGTGTTCTCTGGGTCTTGTGGGCGGCACTTCTCATAAACCCAGCCTGTTGGTGATGACTGGAGTTTATAGAAGGCTTACAGTAGGTCCTAGAGGGAGTGGAAATTTGCATTGGTTCTTACAGTAATTGCAAACTCATTGACAGCTTTGTTGTAAATTAAACCTAACCTATTTTTGCTGATCTGCCCCACTCATTAATATATTCTGGATTTCAGTTCCCATTATTTCCAAACAGCAGGAAGGCACTGGTTTGAGAGAAGACTGCTATAGGTTTTTAAGTATAAATTTGAAGCACTGCATTTAATGCAAGACCATCATAGTAAACCAGTCATTTCATCTTTCACGGTAGAATTAGAAGGCATGACAGTTAACTCATCTCTCTGTTGCAGTAAAACCTTGTGCATTTGCTTGAAAACATTGTATTTTAGCTCTAACAGATTAGACTATAAGGATGTCCATGTAATTAATGTAAATCCATTCTTCTTTATTTTTCTTTGCAATTATTCAGTACAATAGAACGTGATAATTGGCCACACTCTCAGCTACTCTGACTTGGTTTGGACCATTTTTTTTCCAAACCTTACTCTTGATATAGCCCTAAGCAGAATGGGAAGCGAAGTTGAAAAATATTAGAAATAATTTATGGAGAAGGGTATGTGTGCCCTCTAGTGGGAAAATCACGAAAAAGGATCAACACATCGGAATAAAAATTTTTTCATGGGTTGTGTATAAAACTGAGTAGAGACAGAGATTATACAGTATTAGACTTTTTGGATCGTAACTTTTATAATCTGTCTGGGATGTGTAATCAAAAGGAATGTTCCTAAACTCTGAGGAAAGAAATTCCCCTGTTTTAATCCCCCTGGGATAAGTAGGTGATGAGATTCTGGGGAGACTAGCATTCTGCCCTATAGCCCTAATTACTACCAGCCTTTTAAAGCCAAAGGGAGAACTGGAGAAAATGCATTAGGAGAGAAACAAATACATTTGAGCCAAAGTATGATTGCTTTACAGATATTGTATCTAATTCATTGTCTATAGTGACTGTAGAATCCAGACCATGAAGATAGAAACAACATACGACTATAGCTTCTTCATAATACAAGCAGCTGGGGAAACAGTGAACCAACCATTTCAGATGTACATAAAGCCATTCTCTCATTTGAACCAACAGTTAATGTATACTGTACATTGAACAAAAAAACATCATCTTCCCTTCAGGACTGATAAAAATACTGTGTAATACATGCTCAAAGTAATGGTAGAATCGGAGTGTACAAATGTTCTGCTTTGGAAGGATGGTACAGCTATTTGTGAGGCATTATATGGTGACCCCGGATGTTCTATGATGGTTGAAGTTTCCATGCTATTTGCCATTCATACTAAATGAATGTGCTTTTTGGCAAATTTTTCTGCTGCATGTATTATTTACTGATGCTGCAGTTCTACTTCTCAGTCCTACCAGCTTGTGAAAGTTTGAAGTTTCTGTTTCTGTTATGTGCTTGCAAGTTGCTTTTGATATACAGTGTCCCTGATATGATGTTCAAAGCATGTGAGATGTTCAAGGAGTTCTTCACTATAACTTCCTTCCATTGAGTTTCTACAACCAAGTTGGGATTTGAACCCAGCCCTCCCGAGTCCTAGTTTTATATTCTGTCCACTAAACCACAATTTCTACTTGTGCCTTTGATCTAACTGAATAGTACACAGTGGAAAGTATGGGTTGAAGATTGTGGTTACCTCCCTTCCTTGGACAAGTCTAGCTTTTCATGGAACATGTCTGATTCTGGAATGTGTTTCACAAGGAACACTGTTGAGTGACACATCCTCCTCCTATAGATTTATCAGTAATATACTATGCCAGACTTATCACTTTAAGTCACTGGTTAAAATGGCAGCTTTCTCTCTTTTGCAAGTGGCTGGAGCTTCTGTGGAGATCCAGATAGAATAATTTGGGAGATTTTGGCTTGTTTTGTATGTGAGTCTAAAATGTTATTATATTGTTAGTTATTTGGTTATCTTAGATTTTTCAGTGAAGATAGAATTTGATTTCCCAACATTGTTATCTATGTGTTTCTACATTTCAAAAAGTAGAGAGATTTCCAGAACATAAAGACATTTTGAATAAAGAAAAATGTTATGTCTAAAAATATAACCCATAAAGAAAGGAATTAAGTCAATTTATGGATCCCACACCATCATGACTTGAACAATGGGCCCATTGATACACTCTTCTTGTGCCTTAACTACCACCACAAACATGCTGTCTGTAATCTAGTAATGAGTTGCAACCAGAGTAGGCCCACTGAATCAGTGGGGATTTGGTGAATCAACACCTATGTAAGTTCGATTGATTCAAAGTATTTACTCTAGTTATTACTTACTGCTAATGATGGTTTATCTCTATTTCTGGCCAAACACTGGACCTTAATCTAGTATGTTTGTGTAGCGAACAGCCCTGCCCTCACCTGTCCGTCACAGCTGAACAGTGGAGTAGGAGCCAATGAAAGGACAGAAGGTGGAGCTAAGGGGGGAGGGGGCTGGATATAAAGGCTGGTGTATGGAGTATGAGGGGAGATTCTGTGAGTGAGAGACTGTGAAACTTAAAAGTGAACTTAGAGTGAGTTAGAGGCCTGTAAGAACGCTGAATGGAACAGAGTCTTAATAGAATTTTAAGTTCAGAGTAGGACTGATACAAATACAAGTGACTAGCAACCTGTGATTTACCTATTAAATAGTAATCATATGTTAACTTCCCTGATCTAATAAATTGAGTTAAGTTTTAAAAGCACACTTGTCTCCTTGATTAAATGGTATTGAAGCAGCAATACCTGGTGGCAGCGAAGAAAGAAGAAGAGCAAGAACCTCGTAAAGACCTGAGGGAATAGGGGCTTCAGAGGGGATCGCCACAGTTTGGTTGGAATAGAATTAAGGTAGAAGGTGCATCAGTGAACCCATGTTTTGAGAGAGGGTGGGAGGACTGATCTGTAGTCCAAATTTTCTTGCTTTGGGAGTATAGCTTTAACTATAACTGTTGGCTTAAAACTCTTCATAAGAACAGAAGAGCCCTGCTGGATCAGTCCAAGGGCCCATCTAGTCCAGTTTCCTGTATCTCACAGTGGCCCCACCAGATGCCTCTGGGGGCACACAAGACAACTAGATACCTGTCTCCTGATACCCTTCCCCTGCATCTGGCATTCTGAGATATCTTCCTTTTAAGCCTGGAGATCATACATCCCCATCATGGCTTGTAACCTCCGACTGACTTTTCCTCCAGGAATCAGTCCAATCCCCTTTTAAAGGCGTCTAGGCCAGATGGCATCACCATATCCTGTGGCAAGGAGTTCCACAGACTAACAACACACTGGGTCAAGAAATGTTTTCTTTGGTCTGTTCTCTTTTCCAACACTCAATTTGAGTGGATGTCCCCTGGTTCTGGTACTGTGTGAGAGGGAAAAGAGCTTCCCTCGATCCACTTTATCCATCCCCTGCATCATTTCATACATCTCAATCATGTCCCCCCTCAGGTGCCTTTTCTCCAGACTAAAGAGCCCCAAACACTGTCCTCCCTCATAAGGGAGGTGCCTCAGCCCAGTCATCAGTTTAGTCGCTGTCTTCTGCACCTTTTTCAGTTCCACTATGTCTTATTTGAGGTGTGGTGACCAGAATTGTACACAGTACTCTCCTCTTTTGCAAATATCTTCTTAAACGCAGAATGTTCCAAAGGAACATTAGTCTGTTGCAACAAAAACATGAAAATTTTGTGCTACCTCAAGTGCTTGTATAGAACTTACTAGTCCTTAGGGTGTCACAAGACTTTTTATTGTTCTGCCCTTTAAATGCTATCTTTTTAAAAGGTACCATTTGGTCAGCACGAAATGTAGCTTTTGGTGGTGCTCAGAGGGGATTTTCTGTGTTTTGTTTTGTTTTGTGTTTCTTGTTGAAAGTCTTATAAAGTTTTTTATATCCTTGAGGTATGTCATAGGAGCATAATAAGGATGTGTATTACTTTTTTCTGTGTTGCAGAATATCTGGAGCCCAATTTGAAATAAGTTTGTCATCAAGACTTTATGTTAGTTCCTTAGTTATATTTAAAGATAAGACACAATTCTATTTATTTATGACTGGAAGGATGCTCCATTAAAAGCAATGGGATTTAATTCTGCAAAGGTACAGTACAGTATGTATAAAATTGTATGAAAGCAGCATTGTGTAAAAGCATTTGGTGGATTTGTTTCTACATCTTATAATGCATGTAGCTCAACTTATGAACATAGGTCTCTTATAAGCATGTGGCAGTCTTTGGCATGCTGATCAGGCCTATTTAATGTTTACAGTAATACTGATTTGTGCATGGAACCAGTAAACTGTGCAGCAAGAGAGCTAATGCCACCTTAGTATCCAAATCTACCTTTTGTCAAATTCAGTGGAGGTTTTCTCATTGTGCTCTTATGCCCCACCTCCAGCATCGTGAGGTTCTTTGGTAAACTGCTGTAAAATTGCATTTTAATTTATCCCTGCCTCTGAATAATTTTTTTTGCCATTTCAAAGTTTTTATGTGCAATAGGATTGCACAGCACTACTGAACAATAAAAATAATAATCAGAATAGAAAGTCATTTTTATATTAAAGGTAATATTGAAGGAGATGTAGGACTTTTTTTCTTTTTCACTTCCTTTTACAATTATAGGGAAAAGTTGTAGGACTAGCTTGGAGGAATGGCTCAGCCGAACAATTTGCAGTTTGATCATTCTTACACTGTTGTGAAAAGTGACACACTCTGACATAATATACTTTGTGTTGCTATTAGTAAACTCATTTTCTAGGTACTTTTCCTTATGTAACCATGTATACATAGAGCAGATGTCAGCCGTCTTGAGAGAGCTCCAAACTTTGCTATAGTAGAAACAATTAAATCTTTAATTAAAAATGCTGAAGAGAGGGGACATTGGAAAGGCAGCCCACGAGAAATAAACATGATCAGAGGCCATGGAACGTTTACTGACTAGGAGAGAAATAACACAGAGAGAGGGAATGGAAAATCATGAAAGAAGACACAGAAGGCTGGCAGCCTAAACAAGAGCACTCCACACACCAACATTATGTTCTTTTTAATGGTCAATCACAGTTCTACATTGCCCTCTCCTTGCTTCTGATTCCCCTCTCTACCAACAGCTGCTGGAATCTTTTCCTGTAATCAGGACAAAGATCATGCCCACAAGTCTGTCTTGTCCAATGGAATACACTTTCGTTTCTGTCCCTTCTCATTTGCTTCTCTCTCTTGGCAGGCTTTCCGCTTGTGATTTTCCAGGAGCATGTGTTCATCTGTTATTGTTAGTTTTGGCTCTTGAAAGAAAAAATGTTCTGTAACTCTGGAATGTCCCTGATGCTGCATGTTCCTTTCAAGAGACATCAGGAAAAGCATCTGTAAAAAAGCCATGACAGAGGTGAAAACAAACAACACAGAGAAGGTAGTTTCAGGAGAGAAACTGGAAACAATTTCTTGTAGAAGAGGGAATAAGATGTGGTAAACATGTGTTTCCTTGCTTCACAGGACTGTAGTACCAGATGATGATGACCATTTTGTTTAAATGTCCATTCCTCATCCCATAATAATCTGTCCTGCCATCTTATTTAACAAGTGTTAAAGTAAGTCTGCTTTCTCTCCTACCTGTTGGAACATACAATGTACACCAAGCACAATTCTACACCTCTCTGCTCTGACGTAAGTCTCGCTGAGATCAATAGATTAAAATAAAACATAGTGCCATGAAAACTCTTTTACAAGTCTACATTGACTCTGTCTTGTACATTGATAAAGCTGAACCTTTTTCTCTTTCAAGATAAAGACATTAATGCAATGATCATACCAACAATGCTGCATGAAGGTAAGCATTCCTTCCTACCACAACAGTAGCTGTATACTGTATATCTAGTTTTCATAGGGATGGATTTTTTAAAAAGCAAGTTTTATTTTTGATGCTTATCTAGTCTTATGGGCAGGATGGTATGTGTGAAAATAATCTGTGCATTAGCATTATGCACCAACCCAGCCAAACTGTGAAGACTCCTTGCATACTGTTTTCAGATTTATGTCTGAAATATACTGTATCTTGTTGCTTTTTATATAGTATTAAAAAAACCACTAAAGGTTAAAAAATGCAAAAGAATGAGAAGTATGAACACAGTTATACTCTATTTAAGTTGCTATATCATAAACATAAAGAAAACATTAGCTATTCTAATGTGTAGGCACTTTGGGTTGTGACTCGTGCTCAGTCTATTATATCGGCCAGTGTCCTCTTGAGAAATTTTGCTTGATGCAGCGTGATATCAGCAGTGGCAGACTGTTGCTAACTGAAGACTTTTTTTAAAAAAATCTTAGAATATCTACATATTCATCTCACTGCATGCAAGTTACACACACACCTCAAAATAAACATATGCCTGCATATGCTGCTTATGATGTCATTCCTGCTATACCAACAGAGCTCTGCAACAAGTCATTCACCATTTTTACAGAAAGCTGGATGAAGCTTCACTCATTGGTTTGGAAGTGTCTTTTGGAGGGGGGAAATGAATGAAATACACACTTTTCAAATTAAATTGTAAATAAAAGCTAAATGTATAAATAATGACATCCATTGTGGGTCTGAAAAACCACGCCAATAACTCTAGGCTTATGGTACCCAGCACGAATTCATGTAATTCACATGAAGGAATACTCAACCCTGGCCAAGAGTCTCTAAGTCTTTTGTATATCATTGTTATCACCATTTCCCACACATAGGGAAGAGAATCTTTCTTCTTTTTACCAACGCCTACTGGCAATGTATCACTAAATCTGGGCAAAGTCTGAAAAGACAATGATGTCACTACTGGGATATCAATCCAGACTCCAGACTTACCTTCTGGGCAGGGTGACAATTACCAATATTATCACACAACAGCCTCCTCCCAAGATTCCACTGTCAGCCTAGCAACTCCTCCCCTGAACTGAGACAGTAATTATGGATGATCTGGTTGACCAGGAAGAAGCCTCCACACACTACAACCAGCCAATGCACTCTAGTGCTCTCACAAGGCAGCTGCTTTTTCACACTGCCTCAGTTCCTGGGAAGGGTGTTACTCGCGTCACAAGGAACTTTCCTGTGCTTTCTTCTCCTTTATTGAGACTTCCTGCCATTATTTGGGTGGGGGATACATTCTGCTTCAAGTCACGCTCCACCAAGACTCGAAGACTTTGCACATGTGTGGGTCAGCTTCTAGCATCAGCTAGTATTACTGAGTCTAGTGGCTAGCTAAATATTTTGTAGCTGTCTGAATGTGGTCCCCAAATCTATAGACATAAATGGTCTGGTTCCCTTTGCTCCCATTTCTAAATAGATTGAGGCATGTTTATTTTATCCACATGTTGATGTCTACAAGATGGGATGTTTACAGGTTTAAAGTCTCTTTCTCTCTCTCTCTTTGGAACACTGGTAGTTTGTGTTTAGATATGTTTAAAAAGTTATAGCCTTCTATCCCCCTGCTATGCGTTTGTGTGTCTTTGTCTGCATGTTTGTGTGCTTGGCAGTCTGCTGTTGTTTTAACTCCAGTGAAAGTGCTGTTTTAAGCTCCCTGAATTGGTGTCTCTGATTACATTGACATTCATATTTACAGAAATCTCAAAGGGTTTTCCTTTCCCTAGCTGTGTATTTGACAATGTGCCACCTCCCTGTCATGTGTAACTGGCACGCGTCTATTGACTTCCAAAAATAGACCAGTTTCCTTTATGAAGAGATTTGGACCAGACTAAAGAGTGATATGTGAGGAGTTCAGGATCTGCTATGGAGCTGAGGCAAATGCACTTGTTATGTTAGCAATATGAAGATCATGTTAAAATAGTCTGAGCATCTTGATTTGTTCAGGATTGTGATGAAGGATCCATTCAAGACAATTATGCTCTAGCTAGTTTTACACTGTCATTTCTGCCACTGGGGAACAGACCTAAAAATCAGCATCACTCTCAGTAGCAACCACAAAACAATACATCCTCAAGCAGTCCCAAAGGGGGAAAGAAGGACCATATATTTTTATTTTTTTAACAGCTGAGAAACAGCTCATTAATTTGCAGATAATGAATGGAAATGAAAGTTCAGCTGTGTGGAGTATGCATTGTCACAAACATTGAAAAGGGAAGAAAGGAGTGATATACGTAGTGTTAAGTCAATAGCTTAGTCTATATGGCAACCCATTCCCCAGTTCCTAACTAATGAGCTATGGAGCCACATTACCTTGACAAGAAAGTCAGCCAAAGCAAGCAGAAGGGTTTCAGCTAGTGAGGAATGTCTTACAAGCCTCCACAGTGTGGTACCTATTCTGAGATACATATCTGATGTGATAAAACAGATGCATTTCCAAATTATAAGGCAAAACCGAAATAAAAAGTAGACGGCAAAAAGTTGTTTATCTGAAGTGGACTTATCCATGAAAGCTCACATTAAACATATAGCAGTTAGTCTTTAAGGTGCCATAATGTTTTTGTCTTCTTAATTTTTTTACTTTTCTTTTGATTTTGTCTGATATGCTAGTGCTGACTGACATGGCTACCATTTCAAAACTAGTTTTTAACATATTTTCCTTGATTGCCTCTTTAGAAAGGTTTGCACACAGGGAAAGAAGATGCTGGATATAAGATTGTAATAGAGTTTATCTAAACTAAGGAGCCATATCATGATAGGATTGTTTCACTGTCATTCTATGCCCATTTGGAGCAGTCGTTGTCTCGACAAATCTTTAGGCTACTTGCAGAACAGAAGAGTGAAATGTTCCCCTTAGATGTTGGTTCATTCCAAGAATGAGCAATAAGGACACTTCTATCATGTTGAAGGTGAACAGTTATCCTATGGGATTAGTTTTTGTGGAACATAAACCATTTAATCAACGGTATTAAGTGTTACCCATATGCATACAGGCATCTCATTTGAGGTAAAGATGGGTACAGAGAAAATAAGAATCATAAACACCAGATTGGATTCAGGAATAGATGTATGCAATTGGGCTGCTGGAAACAGATTTCCTTCCTCCAAGGTAACTCGTTTGGCTGCCTCAAAATAATTCATAAAAAGTTGGGTTTCTTGCTATTGTATGTGGAAAGAGAGAATCTTAAAAATAAAAGTATAAAGAGAGAAAAAATCTGGTTAAAAATCTGGTGGAAGGAGCCCCTTCTCACATTGGTGCCTTGTCGTGGTGAAGGGGCTTAAGTAATTCAGAGAAGCTATGGGCTATGCCATGCAGATAAACCCAAGATGGACAGGTCATAGTGGAAAGTTCTGACTAAATGCAATCCACCTGGAGCAGAAACTGGCAAGCCACTCCAGTATCTTTGCCAAGAAAACCCCACGGACAGAAACAAAAGGCTAAAAGATATGATGACGGAAGATGAGCCCCTCTGGTCGGAAGGTGTCCAACATGCTACTGAGGAAAAGAGGAGGACAAATACAAGTAGCTCCAGAGGTAATGAGGTGGTTGGGTCAAAGCCGAAAGGATGTTCAGCTGTGGACGCACCTGGAAGTGAAAAGAAAGTCTGATGCTGCAAAGAAAAATACTGCATAGGAACCTGGAATGTAAGATCTATGAACCCTGGTAAGCTGGATGTGGCCAAACAGGAGGTGCCAAGAATAAACATTGACAACTAAAATGGACAGGAATGGGCGAGTTCAATTCAGATTATTATCATATCTACTATTGTGGGCACAAATCCCGTAGAAGAAATGGAGTAGCCCTCATAGTCAACAAAAGAGTGGGAAAAGCTGTGCTGGGGTACAATCTCAAAAATGATAGAATGATTTCAATACGAATCCAAGGCAGACCTTTCAACATCACAGTAATCCAAGTTTATGCACCAACCACCGATGCTGAAGAGGCTGAAATTGACCAATTCTATGAAGACTTACAACACCTTCTAGAACTGACACCAAAGAAGGATGTTCTTCTCATTATAGAGGATTGGAATGCTAAAGTGGGGAGTCAAGAGACAGAAGAAACAACAGGTAAGTTTGGCGTTGGAGTTCAAAATGAAGCAGGGCAAAGGCTAATAGAGTTTTGTCAGGAGAAAGTTAGGTTACCTACCTGTAACCATGGTTCTTCTAGTGGTCCTCTGTGAATTCACACAAATGGGTTTATCCTGCGCCTGCACAGGACGTTCAGAAGATTCTAGAGCTTTAGGGGGGGAAAGAAACCAATTAGTCCCCCCCTCACAGGGTGTGAGCTTCGCCTCCTCAATCTTCCTTCAGTTTCCCTAGGTCCGCTATTATCATACAGTGGAGATATTTAGATAAAGTAAACGGTACCATATAGTGGAGGTATTAAATAAACGAATGGTACCGTGATGGACAGAGGGGAGGAAGGGAGGGATGTGTGAATTCACAGAGTACCAGTAGAAGAATCACGGTTACAGGTAGGTAACCTAACTTTCTTCTTAGTGGCCTCTGTGAATGCACACAAATGGGTGATTAACAAGCTTACTCACCAGATGGAGGGCCGTCACGGAAGAAGAGATGACAGGATTGCCCTTCCAAATGCGGCATCATTTTTGGCCCTGATATCAAGGCGGTAGTGCTTCGCAAATGTCAGAGGGTTAGACCAAGTGGCCGCTTTATAGATATTTTAAATTTGGATGCCTCAGTGTAGAGCTGTCAATGTGGAGACAGCTCGGGTAGAGTGTGCCTTGAGGTGATCTGGTACCGGCTTGCCTGCAGGTTGGTATACCACCTGTATCAGTTGCACTATCCATCTGGATATTGTCTGTGGGGAAGCAGGAGCACCCCTGTTGGTACTGTGGTAACATAGTAATAGACATGTAGAATGCCTAAATGTGTTGGTCCTATGAAGATAGAAGGCAATGGCTCTTCTCACGTCTAAAGTATGGAGCTTACGCTCAAGCGGTGTGGATGGAGACGGGAAGAACGTTGGAAGTATGATGGCTTGATTCATGTGGAATTCTGGTACCACTTTGGGTAAAAAGGATACATCGAGATAGAGGGTGACCTTATCTGGGTGCATTTGGAGATAGGGATAGTCTGATCTGAGAGCGGATAGCTCACTGGCTCTCCTAGCTGAAGTGATTGCTACAGGAAAGGCAGTTTTAAGTAGAGAAAGTAGTTCAAAGGGAGGCTTCGTGAGTACTTCAAGAACGAGCTCAAGGGACCATTGAGGTACAATTCTCTGAGATGGTGGGCGAATGTTTTTGAGGCCTCTGAGAGATCTTTTAAGTGTTGGGTGAGAGAAGAGTTTGGTGGAGCTGGATCCAGGAGGGTGGTGAGTTACTACTGATGCAATGTAAACATTAATGGTAGAATGAGCCAGATCCAAGGTTGAAGAGGTGTAGGATGAAGGTAAGCATAGTGGAGAGAGATGCTGGGATCTGGATAAGTCTCTTAGATTCAGTAAATTTCAGAAAGGATTTCCATTTGTTTCCATATAGGCGAGAGGTGGATGGTTTTCAAGCCTGATTTAGGATTGCAGTGAATTCCAGGTTATCCTCCACACCGTCAGGTGCAGGGACCAAACATTGGGATGGAGGATAGCTCCATCATTCTGGGAGAAGAGAGACGGTATTGCTGGTAAGTGAAATAGATCCTCCATTATCTCTCTGAGGTGAGCAAACCACGGCTGTCATGGCCACCACGGGGCGATGAGAATCGCATTTGTTCTGTATCGGATTATTCTGGTTACTGTTTTGAGTAACATTGGTATCGGAGGGAAGACGTACGTAAGTTCTCCAGACCAAGGTATCATGAAGGCATCTCCTAGAGATGCAATATCTGAGCCTGCTCTTGAGCGGTATCTGGAGGCACTTTGCATTGAGCCGGGAGGCAAAGAGGTCTATTGTGGGTTGGCCCCATCTGCAGCAGATGTGCAGGAATACAGTGTCATTGAGTGACCATTCGTGCATCCTGATGGGGAACCTGCTTAGGCGATCTGCCAGGAAGTTGTCTTCTGATGAGATATGGATCGCCTGATGGAATATATCGTGGGTGCAGCACCATTCCCAAAAGTCTATGGTGAGGCGAAGGAGGGGTCGTGATCGGGTTCCTCCTTGCCGGTTTATATAGTACATGACGGTGGTGTTGTCGGTCAGGAATTGTACTGCTTTTCCTTCGAGCCTGGGGAGGAATGAGTAGAAGGCTTTTATGATGGCCAACAGTTCCAGTTGATTTATGTGAAGGGTTCTTTCCCTTTCTGACCATAAACCATGTGCCTGAAGCTCTTGGCAGTGAGCTCCCCATCCCGAGAGGCTGGAGTCTGTTGTTACCTGAATAGAGAGAGACGGAGGTGTGAATGCTCTGCCAATTAGGAGGTTGGGAGCGAGAGTCCACCAGGTAAGTTGGTGTGCCACATACGGCGGTACCCTTAGCTTCTTTAGTGGTGTGTCTGTTGAAGGGTCGAGTTGGGAGAGGAGCCAAGATTGTTCTTAATTTGAGTCTTGCATGAGGAACCACTGATGTAGTGGAGGCCATGAGTCCCAACAGATGTTGGGTATCGGGGACAGTGAGAGTCGCAAGAGGTTGAAAGTTTTGTAAAGCTCTGCCAGTTGTTGCTATTTTGTCTTGTGATAGGAGAGCTATTGCCTGACTGGAATCTAGTTGTGCTCCTATGTAGCTCATGTGTTGAGATGGTACTAGGTTCGATTTTTCTTGATTGATCTGTAGGCCCAGATTGTGCAGGACTCGTAGAGTGGTGTTTGTGGCATCCACGGTGCATTGGTAGGTGTTGGCAACCAGGAGCCAATCATTGATGTACAGGAAGATCTTTATTCGCTTGGTACGGAGGTATGCCACCACTGGGGCCATGCATTTTGTAAATGTCCTGGGGGGCTGTAGAGAGCCCAAATGGGAGGGCAGCAAACTGGAAGGTGGTGTCTTGGAAGCGGAACCTGAGAAATTTCTGATGGGACGGATGGATCAAGATGTGGAAATAAGCATCCTTCAGGTCAATGGTGACAAACCAGTTCCCCTGAAATAAAAGGGGGAGAATGGAGTCAAGAGTTAAAATATGGAATTTCTTGTAAAGAATGTATTTGTTAAGCTGTCTAACGTCCATGATGGGTCTAATACCCCCACCTTTCTTAGGGACTGCAAAGTAATGAGAAAAGAAGCCCCCGCTTGAGTCCGAAGGTGGTACCAGGACTATTGCCTCCTTTCTCAGGAGAGATAAAATTTCCTCCTGTAGAGGTAAAGAAAAAGGGGTGGGCTTGGTGGAATTTATCAGGGGTGTCTGAAAAAATTGGTAAGTGCACTCGTGATGATGCTTTAACGAAAGGGCTGGTACTGGGAAGGCTGATGGTAGAAAGGCTTCTTGTAAGGAGGTTACTGGTATCTGTAAGGCTGGTATGGGATGTAAGACTTGGCTGTTTTTCTCAATTTATGAATGTTTTCCATTGTATCATTGGTGGTAGAATTGAAGAGTCCTGTGCCATCAAAGGGGAGGTCCTCAATTTTAGTCTTAGTATCATCCATGATGTTCACTGATCTGAGCCAGACATGCCCTCTGACCGCTATGGAAGTGAGCAGGGACTTGGGGGCAGTGTCTGCACTATGCTTCGCTGCTTGTCTTTGTTGCTTAGTGAGAGTGTTAGCTTCAGCATAGATATTGAGAACCTCAGCCTTAAGTGGCTCTGAGAGTGATTGAAGGGTGGGCAGGATTCTGTCCCAGAGATGTCTTTGATAGGCACCCATTGCAGCCTGGTAGTTAGAGATTCTGATGAGCAGAGCTGCCAGGGAATAAAGCTTTTTTTTCCAAATGAGTCACTTTTTCTTCCTTCTTTATTCGCAGGTGTGGAGGATGATCTGCCACAAGATTTGTATTGAGTAGTTTCAACCACAATGGAGTTAGGCACTGAGTGTTTAATCAGAAAATCTGAATCCACTCCATGAGTCTTATAATGGTGCTCAATCCTTTGTGGAATTTGAAGAGTTGAGGGTGATGTGCCCCAAGAATTTTTAACCAGGGTCATGAGTGCTGGTATGAGGCTCAGGCTGGGAGGAGGAGTTTTGTCCTGCTCCATATCATGAAAGACTAGGTCCATTTCTTGTTGAGGGACCTGCGCGTCGAGCTTTAATGTCTTGGCCATGCACCAAATAAGTTGCAGATATGATGAAAAATCCTCCAAAGGCAGTTGTGGAAGATTGCCAGTTTTACTGGTATCAGGAGTCTTGGACTCATCGGATGAGGATGAGTTAGCACCTTGGTCAGATGAGTGAGGAGATGATGGTGGTCGCAGTACCGGTGCTGGTAGCAAGGGTTCAGGATCTGATTGAATAGAGGCTGAAAGGGGCTCTGTATCATGGTCATGGGGACCAGAGTAAAGCGTGGCAGCCTGTACCGGAGGGTGGCTCCTGTGATGCTTAGGCCGTTTGGTGGGTACAGGTGGCATCGTTGCCATCATTCTCTTTCGGGATGGAGGAGCTTGGGGGGTGGGGTGGATAGATCCCTCTGAGGCTGGAGAGATGCTTGCATCGGAGGTGCAGGAGGGTTCCATGGCTGGTATACTGGTCCTTTGTATTGATCATGGTATGCACAGCCTTGGTATGGAAAAGGCTGGTATTGTTCTTGATACGGATAACCACATTGAGGGTGGACCCTCTGGATGGTAGCATTGCTGTTCAAACCCTGATGGCTGGTATGGAGAGGCATGCTTGCATTTCTCCTTTTTCTTTCTAGGGGTGCATGGGACAGACTCCTGTTCCGATTCAGTCTCGGTATCAGCCTGCTCTGGTGAACAAAGGCTAAACTGGGCAATGGCCAGGCCAGATGGTGTGACGGTCTCAGAACGGCCCAAAGGTGGAGACAAGCTCAAAATCTTAAGAGCCTCTTGGGCTGGAGGTAGAGTATGATCCTCCCTGTCTGATAGCCTAACAGCATCCATCACAGACTCTTGTGCTGACATAGCAGCCATAGAAAGAGATGTAGCAGCCGGTTTGGCCATCTCTTTTTTTCTTTTTAGGATTGTCCTCATTCTTTTAAGCAGGCTTAGTCAGCCGTGGTTTCACTTTAGTGGCAGCAGACTTAGAAGGTTTATGAGAGTTCTTAGGTTTAACTGGTAGAGACGTTGTGCTGAGTAAGGACTAGTCAGTAGGGCTAATAGCAGATTTTGCAGCCTCTTGACAAGGAGCGATTGGAGCAGAAAGGGCTGCAGGCTCCATGGAGGGATTCAGAGTCTTTTCGTAAAGGAAAGATCTCAGTCGTTGCAGGAGAAGTTTAATGGCTTGCTTTGAAAAACTCCTGCAAGCAGCACATGACTGGGTGTGATGGAATTCCCCCTGGCAAAAAAACAAAAAACAAAGATTGTGTCCCTCTGTAAGAGGGATTTGATGAGATGAGAACAAATGGAACACTTTTTGAAGCCCATAGAGGCCATAAAATAAGAGGAAATAACAAAGAGGCAAACAGAAAAAACATTTAAGGGGGAAAGGGGGGGAAGGCAGGAAAGGGGGGAAAAGGGACAATAGAAGCAAGTAAAAGAAAAAGACCAAGGTTTCTATCGTAAAAGTTAATAATCTATTAGGAAAAAAACTGTAAAGAAAAGAACAATTAGCAAGCTAATAAACTTCCCTTAATCGCTCTAGCGTTTCAAAACATCTAACATGACCCACGGAAAAAAAGAAACTGAAGGAAGGTTGAGAAGGCGGAGCTCACACCCTGTGGGGGGGGGACTAATTGGCTTCTGTTTTTTTCCTAAAGCTCTAGAATCTTTTGAATGTCCTGCGCAGGTGCAGGATGAACGCATTTGTGTGCATTCACAGAGGCCACTACGAAGAACAAGCTGGTCATCACAAACATTCTTTTCTAACAACATAAGAGGCGACTCTACACATGGACATCACCAGGTGAGCAATATCGAAATCAGATTGATTATGTTCTTTGCAGCCAAAGATGGAGAATCTCTATACAGTCAGCAAAAGCAAAACCTGGAGCTGATTGTGGCTGTGATCATCAGCTTCTTATAGCAAAACTCAAGCTTAAACTGAAGACAGTAGGAAAAACCACTGGGCTAGTCAGGTATAATCTAAACCAAATCCCTTATGAGTACACAGTGGAAGTGAAGAACAGAGTTAAGGAACTAGATACGGTGGACAGAGTGCCTGAAGAACTATGAATGGAGGCTCATAACATTGTACAGGAGGCAGCAACAAAAACCATCTCAAAGAAAAGGAAATGCAAGAAAGCAAAGTGGCTGTCCAATGAGGCCTTACAAATAGCAGAAAAGAGAAGGGAAACAAAATGCAAGGGAAATAGGGAAAGTTACAGAAAAATGGAATGCAGACTTCCAAAGAATAGCAAGGAGGGACAAGGGGCCTTCTTAAATGAACAGTGAAAAGATACAGAGGAAAATAATAGAAAGGGAAAAATCAGAGATCTGTTCAAGAAAAGTGGAGATATTAAAGGAACCTTTTGTGCAAAGATGGACATGATAAAGGACAAAAATAGTAGGGACCTCACAGAAGCAGAAGACATCAATAAGTGGTGGCAAGAATACACAGAGGAATTATACCAGAAAGATCTGGGTGTCCCAGACAATCCAGAGTGTGTGGTTGCTGGCCTTGAGCTGGACATCCTGGAGAGTGAAGTCAAGTGGGCCTTAGAAAGCCTGGCTAACAACAAGGCCAGTAGAGGTGATGGCATTCCAGTTGAACTATTTAAAATCTTAAAAGATGATGCTGTTAAGGTGCTACACTCAATATGCCAGCAAGTCTGGAAAACTCAGCAGTGGTCAGAGGATTGGAAAAGATCAGTCTACATCCCAATCCCAAAGAAGGGCAGTGCCAAAGAATGCTCCAACTACTGTACAATTGCACTCATTTCACACGCTAGCAAGGTTATGCTCAAAATCCTACAAGGGGCAGAGGAACTAGAGACCAAATTGCAAAGATGTGTTGGATCATGGAGAAACCCAGAGAGTTCCAGAAAAACATCTACTTCTGCTTCATTGACTACACAAAAACCTTTGATTGTGTGGACCACAACAAACTATGGCAAGTTCTTAAAGAAATGGGAGTGCCTGACCACCTTATCTATCTCCTGAGAAATCTATATGTGGGACAGGAAGCAACAGTTAGAACTGGCTATGGAACAACTGATTGGTTCAAAATTGAGAAAGGAGTATGACAAGGCTGTATATTGTCTCCCTGCTTATTTAACTTATATGCGGAATACATCATGCAAAAGGCTGGACTGGAGGAATCCCAAGCCGGAATTAAGATTGCCGAAAGAAATAACAACCTCCGATATGCAGATGATACCACTCTGATGGCAGAAAGTGAGGAGGAACTAAAGAACCTTGTAATGAGGGTGAAAGAGGAGAGTGCAAAAAACGGTCTTAAGCTCAACATCAAAAAAACTAAGATCATGGCCACTGGTCCCATCACCTCCTGGCAAATCGAAGGGGAAGATATGGAGGCAGTGACAGATTTTACCTTCTTGGGCTCCATGATCACTGCAGACGGTGACAGCAGCCATGAAATTAAAAGACGCCTGCTTCTTGGGAGGGAAGTGATGAGAAACCTAGACAACATCTTAAAAAGCAGAGACATCACCTTGCCAACAAAGGTCCATATAGTCAAAGCTATGGTTTTTCCAGTAGCGATGTATGGAAGTGAGAGCTAGACAGTAAAGAAGGCTGACCACCAAATAATTGATGCTTTTTAATTGTGGTGCTCTTGAGTGTTCCCTGGACTGCAAGGAGAACAAACCTATCAATTTTGAAGGAAATCAACCCTGAGTGCTCACTGGAAGTACAGATCCTGAAGCTGAGGCACCAATACTTTGGCCATCTCATGAGAAGAGAAGAGTCCCTGGAAAAGACCCTGATGTTGGGAAAGTGTGAAGGCAAGAGGAGAAGGGGATGACAGAGGATGAGATGGTTGGACAGTGTCATCGAAGCTACCAACATGAATTTGACCCAGCTCCGGGAGGCAGTGGAAGACAGGAAGGCCTGGCATGCTCGGGTCCATGGGGTCACGAAGAGTCTGACATGACTTAACAACTAAACAACAACATATTTTCAGAGAGTAAGAAATGTTTGTATGGTTTGTGTTTGTTTTCTTAGGATATCAGGTCACTTCCTCTCCTACATCATCCATATCTGCAGACATAGTATGCAGGGCAGCTTCAGCTTGACTAGCTTGATAATGTGAACGATGATGTAGGCATTGTTCCCTCCCCCCCATTATCAGAGTTGAGTGAGGCTGTGCAGGTGCTAGGCCAGTGTCTGTATGCTGTAATGGCTGAATGAGGCCCAATAAATGGAATCTGAATGCCAAAAAGATGATGGCTCTCTGGTTTGATTGTTCTTATGTCCAGAAATTAGGTAGGTGGCCTACTCTAGAAGGGGTTGCACTCCCTTGAAGGATCAGGTAGATAACTTGGGCAGTGTGCAGCTGGTTCCATCTCTGTGATCAATTTTTATTTATTTATTTATTTATTTATTTATTTATTTATTTATTTATTTATTTATTTATTTAATAAGATTTATTTTATACTTTACTTAATTTATTTATTTAATAAGAATTTATTCTGATGTACTTTGGAGTGCTTGGGACCAGATTTGGTTGACCCATCAGCTATGACTGTTCTTGAGCAGGAACAATCTGACCACAGTGGTTCATACTAGGGGTGTGTTCTTTCAAATATTTGTATTTCAATTCCAAGAGTTCTCCAAGAATTCTGGGATTGCAGCCCAGAAACCACATTCAGTGCAGCTGTAGATTTCACGTGCTACAGAGAAGTTAGTCTTCCTGTTCATTAGATTCTATGGAGGTGTGTGCCCAGTAATTGTTCCTCCCAGGAAGCACTGCAGCAGCTTCCCCAGGAACAGCATTCAAGCCTGGAATGACAACTTCCAAGTATAGCAACCCAAAGAACTTCACCCTTCTCTTCAGACTAGAGGGAACTGATTCAAGAAGCCTCAAAATGTCTGTACAAGCCACATTCCAGTGCCTGTTCTGGATATAAAATCTGTATTACGCAAAATAGTATAGAATAGCAATTTTTTAAGAATGATAAACCGGAAGTTCATGATACATGTCACCAGAGGGTTTAATGCAACAAACCATAGTACATCCAAAAGAATTACATTCCCATACCTGTTCTGGGCAAAACAGACTAGAATAGCAGCATCTGAACGGACAACCTAGCAAAATTCACCTGTTCTGTCAGACTAGACAGGATTAATTGGGGAGGGAGGGGGACCTGTAAACAAAACCAAAAATCCATATTCTGCAGGGGCAGGGGAGGTTGAAATGGTGATGGCTGAATAGGAAAATCCAGCATCTTGTCACCACTCACACAGGGCTCAGTGACAGTTATTACTGAAGACACAAAACAGTCAAGGGAACCATGAATCTAGCATCTATATAGATTTTTAGTCTGAAACTGGTACCACAACATGGTTCCTGTGGAAGTTCTGTCACATTGTACTGTTTCCACTTAAGGTGCAATCAGACAAGGAAATAGTTTGCATTTTGGACCAGTTGTGGTACAGTCCGGTATAAGCTATTTCCCACAATGACACAACACATGTGGGATCGTGAAGCAATCTGATCCTGATCTGTGCCCAAGCTGGACCCTTTTTGGTCCAGCAGCAGGGCTACTCTGTTTGGGGGACTGGTCTGGAGCAATTCCTCCAAAGACGGAGAGGTCATCTTAAGGCAGTTCACTCCTGCCAAAGCAACTTTTTCCTGTGCAATGGGATGTGAGCTTTTATTGTAATCTGATTGCACCTTTAGTCATGTCCTAGAGTGTGGTTACTCAGGATGTTTTCACATTTGCTGTATCAGTCCCTGTAGTGGTGGTGTTTATTTGATTTATCCTGCTTTGAAGTTGCTATTCTGGTCTGTTTTGCACAATGTGGATTTTCTGCCCAGAATGGGTACTGAAACATAATTTCTAGAGGTATTTGGAGGCCTGCTGCATTTCAGTCAAGTTTGCTAGTATGAGTAAAACTTGTTGAGTTGCCCTATTTGAGGTTGTTTTATACAACATTAATTTTCTGCCGAGTGCTAGTACTGGAATGCTGTTGCTGGGTGTGTTGTGGCATGCTTCATCAATCTTGTCCAATTACATATGTCTTGTAAATTTGGTTGGTTTATCCTACTTGGAAGTTGCCATTCCGGGCTGCTGTATTCTGACCACTTTGGGGCATTGGAAGGTTAATGAAAAAGTAGTATTTAATGGGTTTGGTCTAAAATATTGTTCTGATGGGTGTCTATTCACATCCTGGTAGATTTGGCATCTATTTTTATTAACAATACCTGTTTCAGCCCATTCCATTGCAGCTTTTTCCTAGTCTCTTTTTATTCTGTTGTAACAGTCTTTTGTATTATTGTTCCGAGCTTCCAGTTGTTTGCTACTTCATCTGTTTTTATGATTGTATATATTATTTAACCTGGTTAGGTTTTGTATGTTTTGATGCGTTTATGTTGTAAGACTCCCAAACATATCTGCCATCTAAAATAACTTTTAAACTTTACCTATTCTCACTGAGCATCAGACTTCCTTTTTCCTGAGACCATAACAAGACAGATTAGCTGAATAGAGGGCTGTATCTTGATGAAATAAATGACTCAGATGCATTGATCTCTCCAAATCTGCTGTACAGTGTATTTTAGCAGCAATGTAACTTCACAACCCAAGTCAACTTTGCTATAGCCTGAGTTACTGTTTGTATAGTGAGCATCCTCTTCCACTCCATTCTGACTGTTCCCAAAACATTGGTGAGGAAACTTATTTGCCTTTGATAAAACAGCAATGGTTCAAACACTGGAAATAGTGAGAAATCAGTGAATTGTAAAAGTATTGCAAACATGGTCACAGTATGTTAGACCAATCAAATCAAAGGTCCCCAGATGCTAAGAAAAGCTCTTATGTTAGATCACTGCCACTGCAGTAAAGGTTCTCTTGCAGTTTTGTATTACACTACTGAAACACGAAGTCAACAAGTACATTGCTGTATTTCATCAAGGCATCCTTAGGAGCCAAGCTATAATGACCTTCTGGGAAGGAGTAAGTTAAGATCCACACAATTTCAGGAACACCATGGAATATCATAATTGCACCCACCTATTTAAGAAAATTGCCTTTCCCTCTGCTGCATATAATCAAGAAAGCATGAAGTCTTCCCCCCCCCCGACACAATTCTTGTCAATATTTAGAATGAACTTTAGTATTAATCCCACATCGCTTTCCCTGGAATCTTAAAAATGCCTGAACAGCACTTTCAAACTGGCAGACATCGAAATATGAGGTAGGAGAGAAGACTAAGCAGCCCTAAAAATACTGCCTGTTTCTTATCTGTACCACTTCAAATTGCAGGTATGGGCTTGCATGACTGTACAGGCTTCCTTTAAAAAAAAAAATCCCTGTGCCAGAAAGCTAGAGTTCAGGGGGGAGAGCTGCCTTGCTGGACTAAAATTCTTCATCTTGGCATCTACTTTTCTGTGTGCAAGGGGAGAACATATAATGGAATATTATGTGAACTCCATCTGAAGTGACACAACCCAGAAAGAAGTGCTTCAACTTCATCTGCTATTTTGAGAATGCAGCCCTGTTCCATTCAGCTCAGTGAGCAAATGGACACACAAGACCACAAGGGATTTTGAGGCTACAGCAATGCTCTCCTGTGAAGTTTTTTTTTCCTACTGAATTCTGACCCATCACATGGACTTTGTTTGCAACACCCTTTTCAGTGTGCATGAATTCTCTCAGATTGTAGTAAGAAACATCAGCTCTGGAAACAGGATTCTGAGATCCACGGAAACCATGCTGATTAAAATAAATAGCTAAAATAAAGTACTTGATTTCTGTATATTAATGGAAACTATGCCCTTTGTTGTTTTAATCAGGTTACAAATTCTCTTTGTCATGAAAACAGGTTGATTTCCCTATTCTTCCCCTGCCACACACATGAAATCCATGCCATTTTTAACAGCTGGACAGCAATCCAGGTTGAACTGGACTTTTAATCACTCTAGTTCAGCTAACACAGTTCTACAGCACAAGAGCTGATACTAGGGAGTACTGTGTAAAAGGGTAACTATGAAACAAAATGATAGGTTTCTGTGATAGAAAAAATATAAGCTATTACTCTGAAAAAACAGGGAGATCAAAAGCGGGGAAAGGTCAGATTTTACAATGTCATGCAACTACAAAGATGTGGTCCAACTACCCTCTTTAAATTATCTGACTGTATATCACCCTCTTTCCCCACACTTTGTATAACTGCATTTTGATTTTAGATAATGTAAATAAAGCTACATAATTATAATAAAGCAGTAATAATACAAGGTTCCCAATGCAGATGGTATTTCAGAGTACAACAGAGTATCTCGAATGATATCTGCCATTGAAAGGGGAAATGCTGAAAAGATGAAGCTAGCACATTGCCAACTATGTGGAAACAGATGGACGCTCAAATTTCATATCCGTAATTTTCATGCCACATTTCTCTTGCTCATTGTGAGTTTTGTGCACTGTAGACATTACATATTATCTATTTTGCAGTGTGAAGTCCAAAACCATTTACTTTCTGCTCTTTAGTACAAGGGGATATAACTCTCCATAAATCAGATGTGATTGGACTGCCAATCTGCTGCCTGAAAAAGTCAATGTTCCACTGTATTACCATAGTCTGATCTCTAGCTGCCTCACAGAATTTTTTAAGTCCCTTCTGTAATTATGATCAGCATTGTGGTTTAAAAAATAATTTAGGAGAGCAGTGCACGCCGGGATCAGTATCTGTGCTACAGAAAACGCCCTTCCCACATGATGCTGTTCTGTGGGGAACATTCTTGGTTGCAACCAACTCAAAATAGCAGTGTGACCTCATAGAGCAGGTGCTAAAAATATTTGGAAACATGCAGCCAAAAAGCAAGCAGAGGAGGTCCAGGAGAAAAAAATGGTTGGACTCATTAGGCCCAAATTATTTTTATGTACTACCTGATAATTTCAACATGTCCCTTGTTAAAAGCGAAGGGTCATTAAAAATGCAAACTGAATAGGTGGCAGGGTGGAAGGCTTGCAAAAGTTCTTTCTTTTGAACACTCCCCTTTTCCTAGCCTCATCACTTTCCATTTCAGGCAGAAAAACTATGTCTTAAACCTTTAGAGACACTGCCTCTTATCAAACTACTTTAAGGACAGTTATGTCTTTGCCAACAGTTTGGCTTCTTTAAATCTGAAATAAATCTCTCTCCTTGATGTTCTTACTAATAATTTCCTTTCAGAGTAATAGCCATACGCAATAAAGGGGTGAACATGTTATAAACCAACTCTCACAAGCTACAGGTGTCTGTGCCTAAGTCAACAACAGATCCTCCTGTGTGAGACACCTTGGCAGGAGTTTGTCTGAACCTGATGTTTGTCAGAATACATTATAAAAATATTAACATATACCGTACTTTGTTCTTAATATATCTTACAATTTCCCTTCCTTAAGAGCAGAAATCTATGGGGATATAGTCTCCTGCAGATTGATACAGCCATATGTTCATAAAGAAAGGCAGTAATGTTTGTGGCTTTTGAACAAAGTCTGTCAATGAAATCTACTAATTTCACAAGATCTTAAAAGGATAGGCCCGTAACTAGTTTGTCCTCATAAATGCAAGTTCTGTTTATTCACTCTGCAGTCTAGCTTCAGCTACCAAGGAGGAGGAGCCATAAGTTATACTCAGTGTATAGTTCTACTGAAGCAAACACCTCATACATTTATTTAAAGTTGTCCCTCATTTCCCTTGCATTTAATATAATGGCAAGGCCATAGTGAGGAGCCTAGAGGACAACAATTTGTAGATGAATAGGGCTTGCTTTTTTCCTTTCACCAATGCTGCAAAGAAAAATACTGCATAGGAACCTGGAATGTAAGATCTATGAACCTCGGGAAGCTGGAGGTGGTCAAACAGGAGATGGCAAGAATAAACATCGACATCCTGGGCATCAGTGAACTAAAATGGACAGGAATGGGCGAATTCAATTCAGTTGATTATCATATCTACTATTGTGGACAAGAATCCCGTAGAAGGAATGAAGTAGCCTTCATAGTCAACAAAAGAGTGGGAAAAGCTGTAATGGGATACAATCCCAAAAATGATAGAATGATGTCAATACGAATCCAAGGCAGACCTTTCAACATCACAATAATCCAAGTTTATGCACCAACTACCATTGCTGAGGAGACCGAAATTGAACAGTTTTATGAAGATTTACAACACCTTCTAGAACTGACACCAAAGAAAGATGTTCTTCTCACTGTCAAGAGAACAAGCTGGTCATCACAAACACTCTTTTCCAACAACACAAGAGGCGACTCTATACATGGAAATCACCAGATGGGCAATATTGAAATCAGATTGATTATATTCTCTGCAGCCAAAGATGGAGAAGCCCTATACAATCAGCAAAAACAAGACCTGGAGCTCAAAATCCAACAAGGTAGGCTTCAGCAGAATGTGGACTGAGAACTCCCAGAAGTACAAGCTGGATTCCGAAGGGGCAGAGGAACTAGAGACCAAATTGCAAACGTGCTGGATTGTAGAGAAAGCCAGAGAGTTCCAGAAAAACATCTACTTCTGCTTCATTGACTATGCAAAAGCCTTGGACTGTGTGGACCACAGCAAACTATGGCAAGTCCTTAAAGAAATGGGAGTGCTTGACCACCTTGTCTATCTCCTGAGAAACCTATATGTGGGACAGGAAGCAAAAGTTAGAACTGGATATGGAACGACTGAGTGGTTCAAAATTGGGAAAGGAGTACGACAAAGCTGTATATTGTCCCCGGCTCATTTAACTTAAATGCAGAATACATCATGCAAAAGGCTGGACTGGAGGAATCCCAAGCCCGAATTAAGATTGCCGGAAGAAATATCAACAACCTCCAATATGCAGATGATACCACTCTGATGGCGGAAAGTGAGGAGGAATTAAAGAACCTCTTAATGAGGGTGAAAGAGGAGAGTGCAAAAAACAGCCTGAAACTCAACATCAAAAAAACTAAGATCATGGCCACTGGTCCCATCACCTCCTGGGAAATAGAAGGGGAAGATATGGAAGCAGTGACAGATTTTACTTTCTTGGGCTCCATGATCACTGCAGATGGAGACAGCAGCCACGAAATTAAAAGATGCCTGCTTCTTGGGAGGAAAGCGATGACAAACCTTGACAGCATCTTAAAAAGCAGAGACACCACCTTGCCAACAAAAGTCCAAATAGTCAAAGCTATGGTTTTTCCTGTTGTGATGTACAGAAGTGAGAGCTGGACCATAAAGAAAGCAGACCGCTGAAGAATTGATGCATTTGAATTGTGGTACTGGAGGATGCTCTTGAGAGTCCCCTGGACTGCAAGGAGTACAAACCTATCAATTCTAAAGGAAATCAACCCTGAGTGCTCACTGGAAGGACAGATCCTGAAGCTGAGGCTCCAGTACTTTGGCCATCTCATGAGAAGACTCCTTGGAAAAGGCCTTGATGTTAGGAAAGTGTGACAGCAAGAGGAGAAGGGGATGACAGAGGATGAGATGGTTGGACAGTGTCTGCGAAGCAACCAACATGAATTTGACCCAACTCCAGGAGGCAGTGGAAGATAGGAGGGCCTGGCGTGCTCTGGTCCATGGGGTCACGAAGAGTCGGACACTACTAAACGAATGAACGAGGGCTTGCTTTTCTCCCAATGACTCAGTACAAGTTTTACTATAAGCTTCAAGATCCTATTAGCCTTCTATAGATCAGCTATTAGACTTCAGTTTTTCAACAGTACAAAATATTTGCATCTGGATCAACTATTTCAGAGAACACTTAATGTAACTAGTCCTAAGCATAGTACATAATTATACTCTGCTTTACACAAATGAGGATGCTGTATACTATTTCTGCTCAATACTTGCTGGCCAGAATTCAGTTTGTTGCTCTGTAATTTAAGTTACCAGGCTATTATTGCCAGGCAACAGATTGTGCTATCCAGCTGTGCTATCTGTCCCACAGTTCTCATTGTGGCCAACTGCACAATGTGCAGCAGAAACGCTTTGTGGCTAGTACTTCCATCTTGACACTATCATAGCTACCACAGCTCTCAATTTTCGCCATTGTTTCCACAGCAGTAACGAGTGGCATATAGAGTTTCACAGGAAATTAATTCACTTAAATAAATGAATGGACAGAGGAACAAAATATGTTTCCACTGATATATGCAGCCCTTTAAACTAACTTGCCTGTATTCCACCTAGACCTGTGTGGCATTGTAAGGAAGCTCTGCTCATCAGAGATCTTTCCTCCCCCTGCCACTAGTAGTACAACCCTCTGCACAAAACTTGCTTGTTTGGAAGAGGCAGAAATGACTCGGGCAGACATAACATTTTTCAAGTCCTTGGTTTTTGAACCACACACTATTGAAAAGTACAAAGCACTAACATGAATATAGAAGGAATTTATTTTTTCACGTAAGCATACTTAATACTCTGCATTTTAGTTCCAAGCAGTGTTCAACTAGAGGTATCTACAAGACATCAGTTGAGGAAAATGTAACAAAGTATTTTGAACTGAATTTTAAAAAGGGGTGGCAAATTAGCAAGCTGATCTGACCAAAGCTTGGGAATAAGGAGTGAAAAGCAGTGTTATTTATTTGGTAATCAGAGTGTAAATGAGTTACATCTCAAAGATAATGTATGAAGTAGGGATATTGCACTTGGACTTTGGTGTAATGTTCTGTTTTCTAATTGCCGTCAAAGTACGTTTTAAAAAGAGGTTACCTACCTGTAACCATAGTTTGAGTGGTCCTCTGTGTATCCACACTTGGGTATTACTGAGCCTGTGCAGGACCTCTCGGAGGTTTCTAGAGCTTAAAAACATGTGATTAGAGGCATGTTCCCCCGTGGAGCGCATGCTTCGCCCACCAGAGACCTCCTCAGTTCCCAAAAGTCCACCGCTGTCAGAGGTAAGTGTAGACGACAAGTGACGGACAGAGGGGAGGATGGGCAGGATGTGTGGATTCACAGAGGACCACTCAAAGAGCGATGGTTACAGGTAGGTAACCTCTTTTTCTTCTTAATCGTCTCTGTGAATGCACATAATTGGGTGACTAGCAAGCTCACTTACCGGTTGGTGGGACGTTGCATCACTCTTTGCTCGAACATCTAGCTGGTAATGCAAGACAAAGGTTGACGGGGTGGACCAAGTGGCAGCACAGCAGATGTGAGAAATGTCAATGCCATGTTGAAAGGCAGTTGAGGTTGAAAGAGCTCTGGTAGAGTGTGCACAAAGAGCATCTGGAGCTGATTTGCCTGATAGCTCATAAGCCAGAGTGATTGTCTGGATAATCCACCTAGATAGAGTTTGTGAGGATGGTGCTGAGCCCTTATGAGGGCCATGAAAACATATGAAAAGTTGTGGAGTTTTTCTAAAAGATCAAGTCCTGTCAAGGTAAAAAGCTAAGGAGCGCTTGACGTCAAGCATATGGAGTATGTGCTCAGCATTAGTTTGAGATGAAAAAAGTGAAGGTAAGATTAATTGTTGGTTTAAATGAAAGTCTGATACAATCTTTGGAAGAAAAGAAGTATCAGGGTAAAGGGTGACCTTGTCTGGATGAAATTGTATATAGGGTGGGTTGGATCGGAGGGCTGAAAGTTCATTAGCCCTTTGAGCTGATGTTATTGTAACCAAAAAGACTGTTTTGAGGTCAGTGGTAGCCATGGGTTCAAATGGAGGCTTTGTAAGTGAGTTAAGGACAATCTGTAGAGACCTGGGAGAAGGGATTGTGGGTAGGCTGCATGTTATGAAGACCCTTTAGGAATCTTTTCCAGGTTGGATGTGAGAATAGTCGGGCCGATTCGGAGTGTGGAGGTTGGTGTGCAACAATCACAGAGATATAGACCTTCAGTGTGGAGTGAGACAACCCATGGTGAAAGAGATATAAAATGAAGGTAAGAGCCTTTAGAGAGACTGGTGAAGATATCAAGTTATTAGAGGTGGTGAAGGAAGAAAATGATTTACATTTCTGAGTACAGAGGAGTTGACGGTCTTCTAGCTCTATCAAGGACAGCCTTTAAGGTGGGAGAATCCTCCATGCAGTAAGCTTGAGAGACATTAGATCTGGATGGTGGATCGCTCCATTGTCTTGTGTCAGGAGGTGGGGAATGGATGGGAGGTGAAGATGGTCTGATGACATCTTCTTGAGCTGGGTGAACCAAGGCTGTCTGGGCCACCATAGTGTGATCAAGATCACATTGGATTGATGAGGTTTTATGATTGTTCGTTGGATTAGTGGAATCAGAGGGAACAGATATAAGATGTTGTGAGTCCATTCAATCAAGAAAGCGTCTTCCTGAGAGTGAGTGCCTATTCCCACTCTTGAACAGTACAAGGCACACTTTGAGTTGTGGGGGGAGGTGAAAACATCTATTGTAGGGGTATCCCAGCGGTTGCACAGTTGGTCGAAAATGGTGTTGTCTAGTGAATTCATGCATTGATGTGGTTAGCCTGCTGAAATGATCTGCTAACGAATTGTCCTGAGTAGCTACATGAACTGCCATGGGGAAAAATTGGTGGGTGTAGCACCATTCCCAAAGTCATATTGCTAGATATAGAAGGAAGAGGGAGTTTGTTGACGTAGAATAAAGCGGTCATGTTGTCTGTGCTGCTTATATAAAGCAAAGTGTGCTGCTTATATACCGCCCCATAGTGCTTCAAGCACTCTCTGGGCAGTTTACAAGAGTTAAGCAGGCTACACATTGCCCCCCCCCAGTGAGCTGGGTACTCATTTTACCGACCTCAGAAGGATAGAAGGCTGAGTCAACCTTGAGCCGCTACCTGGGATTGAACCCCAGGTCGTGAGCACAGTTTTGGCTGCAGTACAGCGGTTTACCCACTGCGTCACTGTGATCGAGTTGTGATCTGCTAGGAGGTTTAGGGTAAAGCGGGCATCATTCAATGCGGTCTAGTAGGAGTCTGAGATGATCAGGAGGCATGGCTTAGATCCATTGTCAGATTGGTTGTCCAGAGATCAAAGGCTTGAAAGGCCTTGATTATAGCTAACAGCTCTAGATGGTTTATATGAAGCTGTTTTTCTTTAGAATTCCATAGGGCGTGAATCCTGTGTCCTTGACCGTGAGCTCCCCATCTCAAAGGGCTGACGTCAGTTGTGACCCGTGTTGTGAGCTGGAGGGGAGCAAATGATTGACCGACAAGGAGATTTGGACGGTAAGTCTACCATGAAAGTTGGATGGATAGTTCTTTCGATACTAGTAGCTGTTTGTAGGGGTGATCCTCTAAGGCAGTGGTCCCCAACCTTGGGCCTCCAGACATTCTTGGACTTCAACTCCCAGAAATCCTGGCCTGCAGAGGTGGTGGTGAAGGCTTCTGGGAGTTGCAGTCCAAGAACATCTGGAGGCCCAAGGTTGGGGACCACTGCTCTAAGGGGTCAAAAATAGAGAGGAACCATGATTTTGAAGAGACCTCATTTTCAGTCTTGCATGTTGAATGACTGCCATTGTGGAGGTCATGAGCCCTAGAAGATGCTAGGCATGATGAGCTGTGACGTAATGAAGAGGTCAAAATACTTGGATTGCGTTTTTGAGTTTGTCGATCTTTTTTGTGGGAGGAAGGCACAAGCTTGGGAGGAGTCTAATTGAGCTCCTATGTAGGTAATGGTTTGAGATAGGTCGAGGCACGATTTTGAAAAATTTACTTTGAGCCCGAGATCTGCTAGGAGGTTTAGGGTAAAGTGGGCATCGTTCAATGTGGTCTGGTAGGAGTCTGAGATTATCAGCCAGTCATCTATGTATGGAAAGACTGTGATTCCCTGTAGACAGAGGAAGGCAGTGACAGGGGTGAGACACTTGGTGAAAGTTCTGGGTGCTGCTGACCAAAGGGGAGAGCGCAGAACTGATAGGCAGTATCATTGAAATGGAAACATAGAAATTTTTTATGTTGAGGGTGGATGGAGATATGGAAATAAGCGTCTTGTAAGTCGATGACTACGAACCAGTCTCTGAGAGAAAAAGGAGAGGGATTACAGTGTCGAGGGTAGTCATTCTGAATTGTTTGGCGTGAATGTAGTTGTTGAGTTTTCTGAGGTCGAGTATTGGGCGGATACCTCCGTCTTTCTTTGGTACTGTGAAGTAACAGGAATAGAAACCGTTGTGAATATCTGACTGTGGAACTGGAAAGATAGCATGTTTCTGGAAAGAAAAAGTACTTCGTCTTGTAGGGCTGTAGAGAAGAGGGTTGTTTTTATGTGAGTGAAAGTGGGGGGATGGTCGAGTTCAATAAGGTAACCATGAGTGATGATAGAAAGGACCCAGTGATCATTGGTGATTCGAGTCCATGAACTGAGAAACAGCGAGAGACGGGTATGGAAAGTGTAGATCTCAGAGGAGTCAGGGATACGTTTGGTCTTTTTCTGCTGACAGCGAAATGGTTGTTGTCTTTGTTGTTGCTGTGTTTGAGATCAAAAGTTAGGACCAGATGAGGTTGATGGCATGGGAAATGGACGGTCAGAGGATTGTGATCTGTAAGTTTTGTATTGTGGCTGGAACGGCTGGTGCACAAAGGGCTACTTCCTTCATTGAGGGCACTGATATCTGAAAGTTTGCTGAGTTTAGTAAGACTTTGCTGTTTTGCAAATCTTATGTAAGTTGTCAGTAACTTCATTGGTCTTGTCATTAAATAGTCCAGCTCTGTCAAAGGGAAGGTCTTTGATACAGGTTTTTGTGTTATCAGAGACTCCAGCGGATCTGAGCCATGCATGGAGGCGTAGAGCAATGGAAGTAGCATTGCTTTCGACGCTGTGTCTGCTGTGTGTCTGGAAGCTATGCGCTGTTGTTTAGCTAGGTTTGAAGTTTCAAGATATATGTTTAAAGCTTCTGACTTGGTATCATCAGGGGCTGCCTAGAGTATAGGGAGTGCCCGATTCCAAAGTTGGCGCTGGTAGGCTCCCATGGCAGCTTGATAGTTCGTGACCCTCATAATGAAGGATGTGAGCGAATAGAGACGTCTCCCTAAAATATCATGTTTTCTCCCTTCTCTATTAGTTGGGGCCATGGAGGACTTCTTCCGGGCTCGAGACTGGTTAGATTTGAATTTGGGATGGGATGTTTTGAGAGAAATGGTCCATGTCATGAGTTTTGTAATGATTTTCTACTCTCTGAGAAATCTGGAGAGAAGATGGGAGCTTGTTCCATGATTCTTTTACGAGATCAAGCATTGCTGGAATAAAGGTAAGATTTAATGGAGGCACTTTATCTTAATTTATATCATCAAAGACTAAGTGTTGTTTTTGAGGCAGAGGTTCTTGTACTGCAAGCTCTAAAGATTTAGCCATTCTTAGAACCATTTGACTATACGAAATAAAGTCCTCTGAGGGGGACGGTGGGTGGTTTTCTGCCACATCATTGTTCACAGTAATGTAATTTGTATTGAGGTTACTGACTAAACTGGACCATAAGGTAAGCTGACCACCTAAGAATTGATGCTTTTTGATTGTGGTGCTGGAGGAGGCTCTTGAGAGTCCCCTGGACTGCAAGGAGAATAAACCTATACATTCTAAAGGAAATCAACCCTGAGTGCTCACTGGAAGGACAGATCCTGAAGCTCAGGCTCCAATACTTTGGCCATCTCATGAGAAGAGAAGACTCCCTAGGAAAGACCCTGATGTTGGGAAAGTGTGAAGGAAAGAGGAGAAGGGGACGAGAGAGGATGAGATGGTTGGACAGTGTCACCAAAGCTACCAACATGAATTTGACTCAACTCCGAGAGGCAGTGGAAGACAGAAGGGCCTGGCACGCTCTGGTCCATGGGGTCACAAAGAGTCGGACACGACTAAAGGACTAAACAACCACCACCGATTAAAAGGGTTATAAGTAAAATAAATGTTTTAAATATGTTAAATATTAAGTTTAATTTAATCAAAAGATAAATTGATAACAGAATATATGAAGATATGCTATATAAAGGAAATATATATATGTAATAATTTTAACATAAAAGAGTAGAAAGGTGTTAAAAGTTTTCTAGTGCATTGTTCATCAGGGTAAACAAGGTTTACGTTTCACAAGCTGGACTATCGATGCCAAGCATTTAAAACAGGTTTCAAACAGTTTAAGACACTTTTAGAGGAGCGAAAAGGGACATCGGAAACGGCTCTTTGATCTCCGTTTCCCTGCTGCTTTTGAAGCTCTTTCCGATGTCCCTTTTCGCTCCTGTAAAAGTGTCTTAAACTGTTTGAAACCTGTTTTAAATGCTTGCAATTGTTAGCCCACCTCCTGAAACCTATGCAAACTTAATTTGGTGTTGTTCTGAGGCCTCGTTAATTTTTGGTGAATTTTTTTATTCTCCATTGAAAGCCACTGGACGGACCGTTCAGTGGCTTTCAATGGAGAATAAAAAAATTCACCAAAAATTAACGAAGACTCAGAACAACACCAAATTAAGTTTGCATATGTTTCAGGAGGTGGGCTAACGATTGCAAGCATTTAAAACAGGTTTCAAACAGTTTAAGACACTTTTACAGGAGTGAAAAGGGACTTCGCAAACCCATTCAAATGCACTGAGTCGGCTTCAATGCATTTCAATTGGGGAACCGCGTTTCCCTCAACGATGTTTCCTATGCCGATTTTCACTTAAGGACGGCAATTCGTTCCAATTGGAACGGATTAACCGGTTTTCAATGCATTCCTATGGGAAATGGTGTTTCACAGAATGATGTTTTCACAGAACGTTTTTTTTTTTTTTGGAACCAATTAACATCGTTGTGCGAGGCACCACTGTAAGTGCACGTCCTCAAACTCTGTGGAACTACTTGTGTTCAATGGTGTCACCTTGTTTAATTAACTTCCAGTCTCTGAACTAGTATTTGGAGAATACAGTGACCACTGAACATACCGTGGTGGGCAGTCAATGATTTATAGCATTGTATCGCCCCCTTTTCTTGAGTAATTTTACAAGAAATATAGAGAACTCATTTGCTTGTCAAACAGCGCAAGTCTAAAACAAAGTCAAATAGCTGTTAAGTTTCACTACTGGAACTAAAACTTTATTTCCATGTTGAGTACATTTTTCTTTGAAGCCAAGTACATTATAACTACTTAAAACACAGGACTTAGGTGAAGAATACTTACTCGGGTAAGCAGGTTAAGAAGGAATGTAAAACTAGAGAAGATTCTTCTTATAGTTTGATTTTTGGCAAACAATAAATACATCTCCAATCTCCCAAGACTGATTCTTTTCTATAAAAAGATTTCATATCTATGTCATAGCCATTCCTCAGAGAGAAAAATACTCATAAAAATTTCTTACGTTAAATACAGGTTACAAATAAATTATTTTTAAAATAAACACAAAACGCCTCTGAACTGTCATTTCTAAATACGAGTATTTTACTATTATGAAATGGGAGCTACAGATAATTCCTATAAAGTCATTCTTTTCCTAAAGCAACCCCCATCATGCTGCTTGTCTGCAAATGGAAGTATTGGATATTTAAGGTTCAAGCTCTGTAGGCCAAGTTGTAGCTTATACCTAACTGCTTGGTGTTTCAAATAGGGTTTTAATTCTTTCTCTCACTTCTCAGAAATATCCAGAACCCAAACATTTACTAACGGAAGTAATGCATCCTTCAGAAAAGGGCCTTTCTATAATTTTCACATTTTGTTATAAAAGAGACTTACCAGGTTTCTTGCACCATTTATCACACTCATCCCCCAGTCCATTGCAAGAAGCAATTAAACTGTTGCTGACCTTTAACCTGTGTGTGTGTGTGTGTGTGTGTGTGTGTGTAAATTTTATATATATAAGAAGGCTACTCTTGTGCATGAAGGTCATTGTTTGGGGAACTAACCAAGCCACAGTCTTCCATAATGCTCTATGTATAATTACAATATACCAGAAACCCTTGTTAAGCACAATAATTAGTAATCTAGAAAAATCAGTATACTTCGTAACAGAATTTTAAAATATGGCTTTTCAAACATTTAGAAAAGCATATTATCTGGGTTTGCTCCATTTCATTAAGAGCTCTACTGAACCATATTCCAGATAATTGCTTAAAACCACCCAGGTGACACCAATCCCATATGTGAGCTAATGAACCAAAATGATAGTGCCTCTTCTAGAAAGTCTGACAGTCCTTGTCTTCTAGTAGCTATCTAAAGTATGGCTATACACCTGAGAAGTGGACACAACTCGTCAAGTCTTTCAGTAACCAATTTGTTCTTCAATAAGGAAGTCAAAGCATGTGTAGAAAGTGAATTAAGTGCAGTCATGAAAAGAGTACCTTTCATTACCATTAGGTATTAAAATAGTTAACTTCTGCATAGTGTCCCCAACCAGGGTGGGGGGAGGCTACTAATGTAAAAGGAGTTTGGCTAGTATAATGTTTTATTAAAGTTGTTTTAACAAAAAATAGTTAAGACATCTTTACAATTCAACATCAAATTGGACAAAAAGGCAAAATTAATGACCAAAATACAAAAAAGGTAAAAAAAAGTGCACTACTCCATTTAAGTCTTCTGCTTTGAAATTTGTTACAATATATGGAAAAATAAACCCAGAAGTGTCATTCTTTTAATATACCACTTCCATACCTGTCAATATTTTACATATACATGCTCTGTAGTAGAAGGAAATTCCTTAGTTCTAGAGCCAGCTCTCCTGCATGCCTGCTTTGAAATGAGTCCCACTGAGTGCAATAGGACTTATGCCCAGGTGGACATGCAAAGATAGCAGCCTTGCTCTTGGAATACAGAGGTGCACTTGGCAATGTCTGCTGAAGTAAGAAGTCCTTCCACATTTGGCATTCCACTTATATCTCTTGCTCCCTGGCAAGACCTATATACTTAATATATTCTTATTTATAGTATCCCACTGTTCCAAGGAAGAACAGAAGTTTATCAATTAAATGATAGATAACTGTAAGGAACCATGAGGTCTGTTCTTCTGTGGGATCTGAGGGAACAATCCTGATTAAAACATCAAAATAGTGCAGTTATCACAATAAAACGTAAGGCCGTTTTTTATTTGCTGATCAATGGACAAAAGGCAATGAATTCCCCCATTCCCAAATATTCCTTGAAAGTCTGTGCTCATAAAAATCATGAAAAGTTGGAAAGACGTAATTATTGAAACTTTAAATATATTTTACACAATCTTGTTTGTACAAAAATACAAGTTAAATATAAACATAAAGCAATGATACTATTATGCAAATCTGTTTTGTGGTATGCTACTATATATATAGTATATAGTAAAAAGTCCCAGCTCTGTCTCTTGATGAGGAGATCAATACCAGATTGAATCACTACTGGCCAAGGGCCTCTAGAAACACACTGAACAAGTTTTAAACAGCAGCTATTTCCCCAATTCCTTTTAAAAAAAAGATAGGGTGGTGATGTCCATAAACCAACAAATAATTTGGCTATAATGTAGCAAACACAAACACACAGATCTCTACAAGAAACCATTTGGAGTACATAATTGTTACACATATACAAACACGGAATGAAACTTTAGTGAGATGCTGCTGTTAGTTCACTAGTCTTCAGCCTGGCATTTTTTCTTACTTCATCAAACGAATAAGACTTCGTTACTACTCCATTCTTAAACACCGTATGAAGGAGATCCTGGAAATAAACATCATTTTATTTCAAGTTTCAGTAAAACAGAGTTTTGGATCAATATGTCAAGGAGTCTACAGTTGTGAATATAGAACCTCAAATGAGAAACCTCCTAAATGCACTTTATTTTAAGAGCCTAGCTACACGTATAATTAATAACACCCTGTTTCCCAAAAATAAGACCTAACCTGAAAATAAGCCCTAGTATGATTTTTCAGGATGCTCATAATGTAAGTCATACCCAAAAAATAAGCCCCACCTAAGTGAAACCCTGCCTTCCACCATTGTATAGCAACCAGAAGACGATGACATGACTGTATTTGAATAAATGTAGATTGTTGTACATGAAAAAAAAAACATCCCCTGCAAATAAACTCTAATGCGTTTTTTGGAGCAAAAATTAATATAAGACCCGATCTTATTTTTGGAGAAACATGGTATCCAAGCCAACCCTCTAAGCACTTAATTACATTTACTTATTTATTTATATTTCACCTCACTATTGTGCCTTTCCTCCAGAGAGTTCATCCTCACAATAACCCTTCAAAGGAAGTCAGGATGAGTGAGAATGCGTCACTCAAGATTATTTAGTAAAATTTGAAGGCACAGTGGGGATCAGAATCTGGATCTCTCAAGCTGTAGTCAAATGCTAACCACTGCATCAAAGTACCCTCTCCTTTACAGACTATGTGACCTGGCTGCTGAAAAGCAGAGGAGCAGGAAAAATTTTCCACTAAAGGGAAAATAATATAATCAGAACATGTTAATTTTCATGTTACAAATATGGCAGGTATTCAGTTCTCAAGAGATCCCAACTGCAAGTAGGCTACTCAAATCTGGCAAAGTTAAGGTAAAGGTAAAGGTAAAGGTTCCCCTTGACAATTTTTGTCCAGTCGTGTCTGACTCTAGGGGGCGGCGCTCATCCCGCTCTTCAAGCCATAGAGCTAGCGTTTGTCCGAAGACAATCTTTCCGTGGTCACATGGCCAGTGTGATTTAGACACGGAACGCTGTTTACCTTCCCACCGAGATGGTACCTATTTATCTACTCGCATTTGCATGCTTTCGAACCGCTAGGTTGGCGGGAGCTAGGACAAGCAACGGGCGCTCACTCCGTCGCGTGGATTCGATCTTAGGACTGCTTGATCTTCTGACCCTGCAGCATAGGCTTCTGCGGTTTAGCCCACAGCGCCACCACGTCCCCATGGCAAAGTTAAAGCTTTACCTATATTCTTACTTTACACTTATGCTTATTAAGTTAAACTATTGGTCCACAATGCATTTTAAATAGTATTCTTTTAAAAATTGTGCCAGACATAGCTTTGCCACAAGCTTGGTCTAATTTCAGCTCAGCTGCAGACACAAGCAGACATGAAATCTGTATTTGCTTAGTTTTCTGTTTACTAGCTGTTGAGGCCACATTCCCATTGGAATCAATCTTCCAAAATACAGGATGAGGCAAATGGATATATTGTACTTTGCAGCAAATACAGGCACCCCAATACCGACCTGCCATCCCCAGCTGTTCTCTGTGTGGCCTGCTAAGGCCCAGGGTTCCCTGCCCACTTTTCCACACTCCCCAGCTGATCAGTGGCAAACAGATCAATCTCCAAGAACGATCAGTCTCAGGAATTCTCTATTGGGGTGGGTGCATGCATGCATATCTATATAAGTGCATGCTCTGGGCTGACAACACACATACCTGTCCATATTCTTCAAGATCCCCCTTGCCTTCTTCTAGTGTAACAAAGTCTCCATTTGGTCTCCTGTGTAGAGACAACCTGCCTTTCTTTGATCTTTTGTTAGGATCAGCTACGGGATCTTTAAAGACATTTACCTAGAATTTAGAATAAAAGAAATTGTGTGTAAAATATACTCATGCTCCAAATAAGCCAGTGGATAAACAAAGTCAGTGGCATTGCTTTTTCCCCCCAATTAAAAAACTGCATTCAAAGGTCTTACCCCAAGGCCATTGGTGACCACATAACTGCATTTGAATGAGCAATTCAAAAGATCCCTGGTTAGTTTCTGCAGCAAAGCTCCACCCGATCCAAAGGCAATATTTTCAATACTCCATTTCTGTTGCTTCATCCCCTCCACCATCTGAAAATGAAAGAAAGGATTTTAAGAGCTGAGCACGTAAGGTACATTTTCTGTGTTACTAATGTGCCATAGTATAGGTAAGGTAAAGGTTCCCCTTGACAAATTGTCCAGTCGTGTCCGACTCTAGGGAGCGGTGCTCATCCCCGTTTCCAAGCCGTAGAGCCAGCGTTTGTCCGAAGACAATCTTCCGTGGTCACGTGGCCAACGCAAGTAGACACAGAACGCCATTACCTTCCCATCGAGGTGGTACCTATTTATCTACTTGGATTTGCATGCTTTCGAACTGCTATGTTGGCAGGAGCTGGGACAAGCAACAGGAGCTCACTCCGTTGCATGGATTTGATCTTACAACTGCAGGTCTTCTGACCTTGCAGCGCAGAGGCTTCTGCAGTTTAACCTGCAGTGCCACCACGTCCCTCTATGCCATGGTATATGTATACGTAAATATGCATATTTATAAACACATGTATCTTATGGGCACAGGAATGAAAGCTATCTAAAGAATTCTCAATATTTAGCATTCTATCTTATTTTAAAAGAAATCATATAAAATAGTTACAAAAATCTGCTTTTAAATACTGCTTTTTGATCTCAGAGGGTCAATGTGAGGCAAACTAGTAAGTTCAATCCAATTAATTATTTTCTGGAGAAACAGCTCAATACATAAGTTTTTTTTAAAAAAATGTACTGACTCTGCAGCAGGGGTAACCAACTGAAAGCTATTTTCCAGACTGGCTAATTATTTTATTTTTTTAAAAAATTCCATAAATTCAACACTTTATGAAAATTAAAAATATGGATGTTTGCTATAATATCCAAAACCAATATGCAATAAGTAAAAATAATTGAATATATGGATACACAGTATCTATTTATAGAGAGATCAGAGCAGTACTAGAGACTTGGAGCTGTGATTTTCTGATAGTTGGTTAATAGTTCCTTAAGACTCTTACATCACAATTCAGCTGTTAGACAGCAAGTTCTGTATAATAAACTATCCACATTTAAGGAAAAGAAATATTGGAGAAACACCTGAGACGATTTCCTGCTCAAACCTGCCACTGACAAAAATCCCTCCTTAGGATCTTAGTCACGTTTTCTGTAGAGTTAGCAGTTTGCTGTTCAGCTTCAACAACAAATTGTGGCACCTAAACCAAACATTTTCTGGGTGCCATGGTGGACACTAAGAGGCACTGGGAGCCATAAAAAAGGGGCCTGGGGCCTGCAGGTTGCCTACTTTATAAGACAGAAGAAGATAAATGTATTTTTTTAAATGTCAAAACGGATAAACAGGCAGAGACATTCCTGTTTCCCTTTAGATAACGTTTATGTGCCATTGAAGTTCAAGGTTAGATAACCAGTCACCAACTGGTTACCATATCTACAGTAATTGCAGAGCAATCAAATTTTAGTCATTAGTTATGACTACTTTCAGTTCAGTCTACAGAACTATTAACCATGTCAGTGTTACACATGAACATTTCTTAAAAGAAATCTAGCTTCTATTTCATTTAGCAGGTTAACATTTAAAGCTAAATGTCAGCATGCCTTATTCCTGACACTCAGTCTAATCATGTTTATCCTGAACCAAGTCTCAGATTTCAGTGGGACTTAACAGTGCAGTCCTAGATATTCGGACGTCTGACTGAGTTCAGTGTGACTTATTCCCAGATATGCATGTATAGAAAACATTCCAAGCCGACAGACAACTTCTCTATTAGGCACACGTTTGGTTCACATTTTGTTCATTCCTTGGATTCATGTACACATGTACACATTATTAATATAATGAATCTGGGAGGAAACCCTTTTATCAAGACCACAGGAGTAATTGCTGAAATTATCTGTAACATGCTGATTTTCCCCCCATGTAGGCATGGATGAAAGCCTCTCATTAAAGCAGATACTACATGTTTAAAATAGGCAACGAGATAATTTGAGGACAGATAAGTTTTCTTTTTTGGTGTATTTTTAAGGGAGATTTATAGATTTTATAGGAAGGAATGTAGTTCAGGAATTGTCACAGATAACAGCAGGAGTAGCTGAAGTTGCTGGCCTAGGCAAACTTTGCCCACTTTTTCCGTTCCAAGTGAGGACAGATTTCAGAGGTAGAAACCTGGCTTCATACTAACGCAATATGGTACCCATGCAGGAGGAGCAGGCTTCTAAACCTTTCATACTGCAGTTCTGATCCAAGCTCACATATGCAAAATGGCTTTCTCCTGAATTAAGAAGACACTGGGAATTCTAACAAAGAACTTCCAGGTCATGTCCAGTTTCACCAGAAGTCTCATCATTGGAGTAGGATTTCCAATAAGAAGAAAATAGGTTTAAAGTTCAAATTGCAAGTTAAACTACCACTGCCACCAGGTATTACTTAGCTTCTGAGCCTCTGGAATAGGTTAGGAGAGAATATGGCAGGGTACACTGGCTAGTCATTCCCACAAATGGTCCACTAAAACAGTTCTCGTACATTTATGTCTGCGAATATGCAGTATTTAGAACCTATTTTGATCTGCTTTTGGAGTAGTGATTATAGTCTAATCTCTACTAAGTACATTTAGCTGTTCTTTGAACATCTTTACAATTAAAAATTGATGTATCTGTATTCATGTTGTGTCATTCCAAAGTATACATACTTGCATTAAGCTTTAAAAGTGCACTTAAGATAATGGCATTTGGTTTCTAGTTAAATAAAGACTTACTAAGCTTCTAGCCCAGAGTGTTATACTCATTTATTTGGGAGCAAGCTCCTCTGAATTCAGTGAGTCTTACTTTCAAGCATGCACAGAACTGTACTGTGAAAACACATCTTTTGATGATACATTCAGATTAAAGAAAATATTTTATATCCTCTTTCCCCAAGCTTCTAAAGGAAGCATGGTTAGTATAACAAAGTTTAGAAACAATAACTTGAACACTAAGACATTAACTGTTTTTTCTTCCTAGTATTTGATTTACTTAGTACTTGAGAGCAGCCACTGAAATAAATAGCCATTGATATATTAATAAAAAGCACACCTCTTGTAATGTATTAATATCTACACCATCTCCTTGAATTATTCTGAGGTAAGGAGGCAACACTTTATAGCCTTTTTCATTTTCTGTAATTGGGAACTTCTTGCCTAAAATTTCCAAAACCTGCAAAAAAAAAGAAAAAGAAAAGAAAAGAAAGAAAAAAGAAAAGTTTAAAGTTCAGCAATTTTGTCCACTACTCCATTGAAAGAAAGTTATATCACACAGATCACACAGATGTTTGTAAGCATTTAGATACAACACATTTTTAAAGAACATGAAGGAGAAAAAACTCCTAAGGGAATTTGGGCCTAAATCCAACATACTGTTAGCAGAAAAGAACAGTGTGCCAGCAGAATTGTTATTTTTCCCAGCTGTATACATACATTTATTCTTATGATTCCAGACATGCTATCTGTTGCAGAACTGTAAATCTCACTGTATTCTCCCCGTCCCACGAAAACACATAGTCTGGAATTAGGGGTATGCAAATGTAATGTCATTTGTATTAGTGGAATGACACCTTTTGAATCGGACTTTGCTCCATGTACTGAACAATACTGAAGGTATTGTTTGTGAAGGGCTAGAACTTTGTAGTACAGCACATGTCTTGTGTGCAGAAAGGCCCAGATTCAACCCATGACATCTCTAGGTAAGGCTGGGAAAGACCTTTGCCCAAGTCTGGAGGCCTATTGACAGTCAGTGTAGATCTATGAGATCCAGATTATCTGAACCAAAATGTAGGAGCAGGTGATACATTAGACCACTTAAAAAAATCAAACAACAAATAGCTAGCTTTCAATGATACTGTCATATTTTTCTGTGTATAAGACACCCTCCTTTTCCAACCCAAAATTTAGAAATCTAAGTGGGGTTTAGCAAGTGGAGGGGAAAAGCAGGGATTTCTTGCTAACCCCGCTTAGCAAGTAGAGGGGGAAAAGCAGGGATCAAAGCACTTTGATGATTCCTGCTTTCCCCCTCCACTTCCTTGCAAAGAAAATGCTTTCCCCCTCCTCTTTCTTCACAAGAATCAAGCAGAAATCAAAGCGCTTTGATGATTTCTGCTTCCACCCTCCACTTTCTTTGAATAAAGTGCTTTCCCCCTTCACTTTCTTCTCAAGAAAGTGGAGGGGAAAAGCAGGAATTATCAAAGTGCTTTGATCCCTCCCCCTGTCCTTACTTCCGTGTATAAGACAACCTTCAATTTTTCATCTAAAGATTTTAGATAAAAGTATCATCTAATACATGGAAAAATATGGTAATTCATCTTCTTCAGACTACACCTGAAGAAGATGAATTATCATCAAAAGCTAGCTGTTTGTTGTTTGATTTTTTTTTTAGTGGTCTAATAAATCACCTGCTCCCATATTTGTATTGTTTTGGAGACCACATGGCCCTTGTCTGATTTTTTTCTGAACCAAAATCATAAATGTTTGCATTCTAGCAGTAGATATGGGCAGATATGAGTGAAATTATTCTCACCTCTTTATACAACAGCTAATAAAAAAAAGTCACCACATCCAAGCATTCTCCTTCCTTAACTTGTATAGGATTTATCCAACCAAATTTGTACTTGGGGCAACAAAGCAGATAAACTAGTACTTATAACCTGGAGAAAGGCAGGTAATGGGCTATGGTGGGGGAAAGTCTGGTGGTCTGTACTGATAAGCTCAGAGATCTATCTCTGACCTATGGAAATGCAAGTTCCCCACCACTGGTGCTCACACTACTAAGCTAGATGAATCAGTGATCCTAATATAGCACAGCTCCCTATATTTAGAAATAGAAAGCACACAGAGATACTAATAAAAGTCAACCAGGATTTCAATGCTGGATTCTCAACAGATGCATCCTTCCTAAGCTCAATACTTTCTGTTTGCTTGGACTCAAGATACTGATACAGCTGATGGCAGGTAGCACTTTGTGAAGCATCCTTACCACAGACATTCAAAAGTATTCCCACTTCAGAAATGGCTGTGAGAGTCACAATATTGGGCTGAAGTGGGGATGGGACAATGTTCTTTGGATCTGATGATAGCCTTTTGTTAAGCGTCTATGTTGTTCCTTTTTAATGAAACAATAATTTTAAAAAATAGTTTGTTAAACTGACATGAGCTCTGTTAAGTAACCACAGAAAGTCAGAACATATAACTATTTTGAAACAAATAAATACTACACTCTTATATGTGCTTTCAGGAAGGTGTTAAATTATGCTATATCTGTCTGGTGCAACTAAGTGCCAATTTAAACAAACTAGATAAACTTAAGTTTGTTGTTATAGATAGCTGCACCTGAAACATTTGTGATTGTTTATCAAGCACTTCGTTGCACTCATAAACTAAAATCATTAACTTTTACTGGCTAAGCAAAGGTTCCATACATGTATAGCAGTGTTATTCCTGTTGTGTAGTCTGAATATCTGAAAGCCAAATTTGAAATTGCGAAATTTCAGACAATATTCTCATTGTTTCTGTTCTGGACAGAAACTGATACTGGACGTTTTTCATACATTCCAATTACTATCGTTTGCACTTTGCAACAGAACCACAAAATGAAAGCTCCTATTTGTTCCACCTAGTTCATGACCATCTTTTCATTGTATCTTCCATGACATTAGGGGTTGAAGAATGGAATAATAATTTTAGTAGCTAAATATAAGGATGAAAGCAATTAAAATACTGGGGATGGAAAGTGCATACTATTCTGCACTAGGATGTAGGGTCCTAAGAACCACACAGAAGAAGCCTCCATTCAAATTTTGGGGAATTCCATGATAGCACAACCATAGCCTACTCAATTTAGCTGTCTTCTGTCATGGTTTTTTTTTGTGTGGGGGGTGTTACTCAAGAAGCTGCTGTGGGGGGACAGGAGATGAGAGAGTCTGCTTCTAGAAGTCCAGTTTCATGAGTCTAATCCAGATCAAACCCACTAGGTTTAAAACACCCATGTTTCTTTCATATAAACTCATTAAGCAATTTTAAAACTTTGAGAGAATCTTAAACCATTACCTTTAGCACAGTGTCAAGAGGGTTTCCTGAATCCGGCCTAATAATCAGTGGAGCTTCTGCACTTCTTGATTCAATTAAACGCCTTAAATCTTCACCCCATATTCTTTCACAAGCATTGTAAATGTCGTAACTGTCACTGACCACAGATACAGGCACTGAAGAAAACTGTGTCACAATGTGTTCAAAAGCATCTTTTTCATGGTCCTTCCCCCAAGCTGTTATAGTACTAGAGGAAAAGTAGATATTTCAGCAGACATGTTATTAACTCAAGAGTTTATGTGTGTGAAGCTTCATTTTCCTTCTAGAAAATAAAGCACAGTTTTAGATGACTATAATCTCTTCTAAATAAATCCATTCCTCACTCATAAACTGTACAGGTTTCAATTTGTAACATTTTACAATGTGTTACATATTTACATGGTGCTCTTACCCCTGAGATATATATTTTTAAATCTATTGTCCCATGGGCATTTTTGGCTACTCTGAAAGCAGATACTGACATACCAAGAATAATGCTCACTCTCAAGACTGATATTGAATCAATCAGATTTACACAAGTGTCATTCCATCACTCAGTCATTGGTTCCATGGGCCTATTTTAAACAAGACTAACCATCAGATTTAGGGCACAGATTGCAATTTGACTTCAGAGACAGGTTGGTACCCAAAATTTACCTCGTTTGGTCACCACTATAGTAAATTCAAACTGCAAGAAAAAAAAAACCTAATACAGAAAGCACCTTTAAAAAAAATAAGTTTCTATAAGATGAATGTACATACACATAGACGTATTATGTACTGTAAATCAGTAAAGGAAACTTCCTCAGATAGTAAAGTTTAAAAAAAATACATTTCCATCTGTAATATTCATATGGGCAGAATGAACACAGCTTGTGTTAGTAAACTAAGAATAGAGGTGCAACATATGAAAAGTCAAGGAAGTGTGAAGTTACCTGTGCTCAGCAGCTGGAACAGAATAGCCTGGTACAGGGTCTTTTGTTCCATAATATTTCTTGATTAAAGCAATTCCTGCCACTGTATCAGTTCCTTTAAAGTTCACCAAATGTGCAGACGCTCCTATTCCTGCAGTCTGGGAACAAGACATGTCTGTGAATTACCAGAACAGCAAAGACTTGAACATTCTGTTTTAGTGCACAGTAATTTAACATTAAGTACTTTCTCAATTTTACAATTAACAGCTAAAGGAGAGCTTCTATTGCAGTCTAAGGTTACATCAGTGGTAGGAAAACTGCTGTCCTCCAGATGTTTCAGACTGCAACACCAAAATATGCAACAAGTTGCTCTGGTAGATGAGATGGCTGATGGGAAAATAACTGGAGCATAACAGGTTGCAGATAAAACAGGTTTTCAAAGTTTTGTTTTGACATTCTGTTTTACACAGAATTTCCAGATACAGGAACCAAGAGTAGCTGTAACTATGATCCAAAATTCTGTATGAGCTCCATTCAGCAATAAGGACTCTGAATTATTGAAAGAAAAACATGTTACCTCTTGCGAAGAGACCCCTCTGTAACCAAAGTCATGTAGTTTGTACTCCAGTCCTTCTAAACTTCCTGAGGTTTCTAGCAGATATTTTGCCAATATTTTCTTTTGTTCTCTGGAATTTGTTGCTACTGTTATGGGATACCATGACTGCACAAGGATAGTCTAGAAAAAGATGAAATGTGCAATAAATAAGAGCAAATATATCCACTGTTGGCTCTAAAGTACATATAACAGCAAAAATCAGAATGATTCATGTGAATGAGAACAGTAATATAGCGATGAAATTATTTATGGTAGGAGTTATACATGTAGGTACATAGGTACCCTATTTATAAATATTTAAGAGGGAGGCATACTGGATCAAACCCAAGTCCTCTGTGGTCCAGCATTCTGCTACTATACTGGATAACCAAATATCTATGGGAAGCCCTGATGCAAGATTTTATGTGCAAAAACATGCTCCTGGTCATGTTTGATAATGGAGCTCATGTCTGTCTGTCATGACTAGCAGACACTGGAGAGGCTTTATAGTCCTTGAATTTGTCTATTCTCCTTCTAAAACCAACTTAGGTGATGGCCATCACTACATCCTGCAGCAGTAAAAGCCATAGTTTAAATATATGATCTATAAAGAAGTACTTGATGTACAATTCTTCTATAAGCCTGACTATATGACCTTGGATTCCAGTGTGACAAGAGGGCAGGAAGGTTTCTCCCAAACCACTTCTTCCACACCAAGCACAATTCCACATACATTGATCATGTCCCTGCTTTCCTTATGGTAAAATACTGCATGCTTTGAAAGCTTCTCTTCTAGAGAGCTTGGTCCAGCCCCTTGATCATTGGGATTGCTCTTTTCCAGCTCTGCAATTTTTCTGATGTGTGATGTCAAAAACTGCATATAGTAGTGTGGTCACACCTTTCATTTGCATAGAGACATTATATAATTGTTTTATTTTTTGTTTGTTTTTTAAATTCCTGTCACAGCAGCCACATGAATTAAAATTTGGGTCAAGCTATTTACAACAAAACCAGGATCTGCTTCCTGGTTAATCACTTCCAGCTCTGACCCCATCAGGATGTGAGTGAAGCCAGAATTTTTCCTTGATCTCTCTCATGTCCTAGTTGCTTAAACTGAACCATATTTGTCGTATTAATGCCCATTTTTGCAACCTGAAGAATTTTTGCCAACCATAATTTGATGTCATTAGTAAACATGGCCACCTGGTGGCTCACCATGATCTCCAGATCATTTATAAACAAGTTTTTTTAAAGTTGGTGCTTCCTAATACACATCTATGGCAGATTCCATCACTCAGATTTCTATTGCATGTTTCACAGCACCTTTCACCAAGAAAAGATTTGTTTTACAACATTAAATTATTTTTTATTATTTTACAGCTATTTGAAGTTCCTAAAAAAATCTACCCAAATAATCCCATAACTAAAAAGCAGCAGTAAAGATAAAATCTGAGCAGTTCTGGCAAACTGTTTGTTTGTTTGTTTTCAACTAATTAGGGGGGAAATTAATGTGGTGGTAACCATAACAAAATGTGAACAAAAAAGATAGACAACAAGACAATGAAATATTGGCTGAAAAACACTTTTGATGTAACTGTATGCTGTGCAAGTAGGATAGCATCATCTGTGGCATTAATATTTTATTTAGTGGGAAGCTTCCCATTACCCCTCCCCTCAGATTCCAAATCTCCCTAGGGCTACCTTTCAACTTGGGGAAACCTTTGGGAGTTCTGGGACGGGGTGGGGTGAATGTTTAACATCCAAAAATTGCCACTGGAACACCACTTCTGGGATTGGAACTGTTGCTAGTGATTCAGCTGCCAATTGTGGACATTAAAGGCTCTCCTCATCCCAAGGCATACAAAGACTTCCTCAGGCCAAACGGAATCCTTAGGGAGCCTTGGAACCTGAAGTGGGGAGTGGGTGGGTTGAAAGCTTTCAATTCAATTAAAATAATATTACAGTTACATTATGGTGGTATTCTACTAGTACAGTATAAAGTTACTTAACAAGACTTCAGCCACTAGATACATGAAAGAATGCCCATATACCAGTCTTTTTACCAGACTCCATCTGCACAACATACTACAGTATATATATGCTACAACTTATCGTCTACTCTTCCCCCACAAAACCCTGCTTCCCTTGATCTCAGGAACATTCATACATACAGTATGTGAACGAGAAAACAATGGAGAACTGCTGTTGTTCACAAAGCAGCAGGAAAACAGGTACAGCAGCCAGTTCTTCATTACCACTTCCAGCACAATTAGAAATCAGAAGTGAAGACAACCAGGCTAAATGCAAGGCTTATGTACCTGAGTGTCTCATATTACCCTAAACGATCTGCTGCCTTTTGGTCAAAAAAGAATGAGCGCAACATTTTCATAGCATAAGAATACACGGTCCTTAGCTCATGCTCTCTATTGAAATGTATGGAAAGCTGCCTTTGCACTAACTAGTACTGAGCAGAGCACACACTGTTTGTATTCTTAAGGAACCTGCAACCCCAAGGTACTGAATTTATGAACCAATCAGCTGAATGTACAAATAGTGCTGGGTGTATCCTGAGGACAGGAAAGAGAGCCAAGCACATTAATATACTCAATGCATTAAGAATAATGCAAAATAACTCGTCACTGTAAAAATAAATACAGTCTAAAGACATTTGAACATGATACAATAATCACAAAGTATATTTGTTTATGTATTTCCCTGTTTGTTCATATCAAGGGCAGAACACCACCATTTAAAAGTGGCTTGAAATACATTATCAGGTCACAGTGAAAATGGAAGCAAATTAACTACAGAGATCTCAATCAGAGAGATATTTTTTACCACTTACCTCAACCCAGTTTGTGAGCCAGTAACAGTCTGGATCAGTGTTTTCGACAGTGAATAGTACATTTCCTCTGGGAATGACAGAGCCCTCGGGGACAGCTTTTATTTCTATCGGAAGACGCCCTTCATATTTCTGTTATACAAAAAAATAAACTAACAATAACTATCTGGAAATAGCCAAATACAGTCAGTTATTTTATTGGCTAAAGAATAGGTTTTCGTACTTACGTTTGTTTTTAATTCTATAATTTATTCCTTCAAATGAGATTTACTCAAAATTTTCACTGCTAAACTTCAGGCCTAATTCAAACAATAAATGACAAAACCTGGCACAGAACTGAGTCCTAATATTTTATTTTCCTTTCATTTTTTTTACTTCTTTCTTTTTCTACAATCTGGCAGTTGTTTTAACATTGGCTGCCATGTTTCAAGGGGACATGGTGGTGCTGTGGGTTAAACCACAGAACCCTCTGTGCTGCAGGATCAGAAGACCTGCAGTCATAAGATCAAATCCACGCGATGGAGTGAGCTCCCTCACTTGTCGCAGCTCCTGCCAACCTATTTATTTATTTGATTTGATTTGTACCCCGCCCATCTGGTCTATAAGACCACCTAGCAGTTTGAAAGCATGTAAATGCGAGTAGATAAATAGGTACCACCTCGGTGGGAAGGTAACGGTGTTCTGTGTCTAGTCGCGCTGGCCACGTGACCACGGAAACTGTATTCGGACAAACGCTGGCTCTATGGCTTGGAAACAGGGATTAACACCACTCCCTAGAGTCGGACATGACTGGACTAAATGTCAAGGGGAACCTTTACCTACCATGGTTCAACTCACATTCAGAGAGTGAGTTGCACAATAGCCAGTAAGTATCCTCTTGTGGAACTTACCAGGGAGACACAATTGATATCACAAAGTGCTGCAGATTTCCAATTAAAGAGTTCTTTTTTAATTTCAGGGTGTGTGCAACTCATGTGCAATGTGATGAAATCCTGCACACACATACCTCAAATAAAGTAGAACTTTTTAACTGGTGGCAATCTGTCACTCCCAGTAACATCATTCTTGCTATCCAGCAGAGTTACACACAAGGAAGCTGGACAAACCTTTTACAAAGTAAAATGTTGGTTCAACAGTAAATTTAAGACAATGCTGTAGCTAGCCAAGATTCCTTACAAAGGCATCAACAAATTGCATTCCATCCAAATGTTTTAGTTTCCTCTGACATGAAGTACTATAACATTTGAAGTATAAAAGTGGTTTTCTCATACTATCAGTCATGTATAATTAGCAAGGGATATTTACTTATCAGACGAATGCTGCAAATTCTTTTTGAATCTGTCACCATTTGCTATTCTAAACAGAATTTTTTTCAGCTCAATTTCTTTGCATTGGCACTAAATCCCTTACCTGAAACTGCTTGCTAGGAATTTGAACATATGATCCCTGCTTTACTCTTTATTTTATTTATTTATTTTATTTAGACTTCTACCCCGCCCATCTAAATCAAAGGTCTTTAGACTTGAAAAAATTACTCTCAGCAGTTAAACCTATCAAATTCAACTCAAGAAGCTAAGCACCTGTCAACTATGACCTAATAATCATTATGTGCAAACTTGTGGTACATTTTAACACCTATTTATAAGTGGAGGAGGATTAGTATTCCCTTAAATTAAAGTGTTCAATGATTATTATTTTACCTCAAGAATGTAGTTCCACCCCGTTTCATTGAAAACATCATCTTGAAAATGTTCCTTGTATACCTCTTTGGCTTCCTGAATTTTCTCTTTGGTTACCACTTTGCCTATGATGAAAAACAAGTGTGTCAGTTGTGTGATCTATATATATACAAATAACCAGCAACATACAAGTATGCCTGCTAAAAGTTGCTCATTTCCTGCAGCACACATGTAGTGGGGTGGAATTAGCCAAATAAATTATAACAATTTTTCCCTTATGGCAAGTGTGATTCCCTGTGGTTTAATAACTGAGATAGATTCCAAACAGTAAATCATATTTCCAAGGAAGCATTCACTTGCTTATACTTCATCATCATAAACATAACCTACTTCAAAGCTAATTTTATTGGTTAAAGAAAAATGCATTGCTAAATAAATATTTTATTATCAAAGCATAAAGGGAATCACATATCCACTTCAGCTAATAGCAAACACACAATGTTTTTCACTGCATACGGGTAAGCAGTTACATGAGATGAGGGGGATTATCTACGAGAGCAGTTTCAGGTATTTAAAGGAAGCATGGACTCATACCGAATCCTTTTTTTTTGTCTCGGTCACCCTATTTTATGGCAAGGAGAAAACAGACTGCTGGATACTAAGCTGAATAAAATGAAAATGATCTAAAGGAAACCAATGAATGCTATTAACAAAAGTATCAATTTAGGTTATCCAAAAGAAGGCTCTGTTGATGTTGCACTTTCAGAACCCAACAGTGTTATGGAGGATCTGCATCACTGCTTAAAGGTGATTTGGACCCTTCTAGACTCTGGAGACATTATTTCCGCTTTTCCTCCAGGTCTCTAGAAGCTGCAGAATGCCTATCTGTGAACTGGTGGGTTCCGCTCAAGGGCTTTTCTGAAGTATTATAACATACAGAGTGAACTCATACTGTTCCAAGTTATACCATTATATGGTGGCAATTTTCTTATGCAAACTTGGCTCAGTGAAAATTGACAATACATAACGGCTGCATTTATTTCTTTTCCAAACAGTGCTCCCTGCAGCCAACAGGGATACAAAGTGAAACCCAAGACCAGAATAATGTAGGTAGATAAAATCAATTAAAATAGCAGGTTAAATACACTGCATCATTTATAGAAATGGCTTTGCTTGCTAGCTGAAGATAACTGGAGAAACTAGTTCAGCCTCCCTTGGAAAGGAGACTCAGAGCTCAGGAGAAGTCATGAAGGACCTGTTTCAAATCCCATGTTTCAGATGATAGGGCAGAACGAATGTGAAAACATGACACTGGTTTGTATGGGAGTAATGTGGTTTTTTAGTATGTAGTCTCACATTAGGAAAGGATTTGAACATAATGAGCACTCTGAATTACTAACAGTAACCAGTGAAGCTGCTGCAACACAAATCATATGCTACCTCTAACTGGATCTGGCGGCAACATTCTGAGCTAGTGAAGTTTCTGAATACTCTTCAAAGATATTAATGTGTCCAAACAAAAAGTGACGAAGGCATGTTTCACTATACAGTGGTGCCTCGTATAGCGAGGTTAATCCGTTCCGGATTAACCTTCGCTATAGCGAAACATCGCTGAACGGGACAAAAAAAGCCATTGGAACGCATTAAACATCATTTAATGTGTTCCAAATAGGCCCAAAACTCACCGTTCAGCAATGCTCCCGGGTCTGGCAGCCATTTTCGCGCCCTCGGTAAGCGAGGGGAGGGCGCGAAAACACGTGCGGCCATTTCGGGCGTCCGGCAACAGCCGATCGCCCGAGGGCAAGAGGAGGAGGAGGAAGAGGGAAAGAGGGGCGGACACACGACCGCGTGCCACTTCCTTTCCTCCATCTGCCTGCCTGCCTGCCTGCGTTCCTCCCCAGCAGTGGCAGAAGAGGGAGGAGGAGGAAGAGGGAAAGTGTGGGAGGAGGAGGACGAAGAAGGGAGGCGGACGCACGAGTGCGCGCCACTTCCCTCCCTCCGCCTGCCTGTCTTGCCGCCTGTGTTCCTCCCCAGCGTTCCTCCCCAGCGGCGGCAGAAGAGAGAGGAGGAGGAAGAGGGAAAGTGTGGGGGGAGGAGGACGAAGAAGGGAGGCGGACGCACGAGCGCGCGCCACTTCCCTCCCTCCGCCTGCCTGTCTTGCCGCCTGTGTTCCTCCCCAGCGTTCCTCCCCAGCGGCGGCAGAAGAGAAAGGAGGAGGAAGAGGGAAAGTGTGGGGGGAGGAGGACGAAGAAGGGAGGCGGACGCACGAGCGCGCGCCACTTCCCTCCCTCCGCCTGCCTGTCTCGCCGCCTGCTTTTCTCCCCGGCCAGCATGGCCCCGCATCACTCTCACGGCGGCGGCTCCTTCCAACGGGCCCCCCACATGGAAGATCGGTAAGCGAGTTTTGCCCATTGGGGCCGACGCTATGCCTCCGCATTAGCGATCCCGGAAAAGGGATCGCTATGCGGATTCATCGTTATACGGTGCATTCGTAATACGAGGCACCACTGTATTATTGTATATTGCCCTGAATATATTGTATGTGGCAGATACCCTTTTAAAACAGAAGAAAGAGTTGCAATATCTGACATCAGCAGGTGCAGCTGTTGTAATCGCCTTGACTGTTTGTAAATGTTTCTTATATCAAGATTCAGGGGAGTCTCCGAGTATACCCCAACAGGAAAACTAAGTCACCAAAGAAAATGTACATCTAAATCATGTTCAGCCTCTATTCCCCTCATCTTCCTTTCTGCTAGCTACAGCCATTCCTGTCTTATCTGGATTAACATACAAGGTGTTTGTCCTTACTTCAGCAGATCCATTGCTATTAGATGAAAAGGAGATAAAATCTGGTGTCTATCAACATATTAAGACACAGAATGCTGAAATTTTGGATAACTTCATCTAATAGTTTCATGTAGTTATGAAACACATGGAAGATGAAACTCTGAAGGACAACACAGGCCAAGAGCAGGCAATCTAATGGCCTCCAGATGTTTGGGACTATAAAATTCCCTTAGAATTAGCTATCCTGATTGTGAATGACAGAAATTGTAGTTCAGAAAGTGTTATAAGAATGTACAGTGGTGCCTCACACAACGATGTTAATTGGTTCAAAAAAAATCAACGCTGTGTGAAACATCGTTCTGTGAAACACCATTTCTCATAGGAATGCATTGAAAACCGGTTAATCCGTTCCAATTGGAACGGATTGCCATCGCTGAGTGAAAAGGGAGATCGGGAAAGAGCTCTTTGATCTCCGTTTGCCTTTTAAAACTCTTACCGATCTCCCTTTTTGCTCCTGTAAAAGTGTCTTACAATGTTTGGAAGCTGTTTTAAATGATTGCAATGGTTAGTCCACCTCCTGAAACCTATGCAAACTGATTTTGGTGTTGTTCTGACACTTCGTTAATTTATGATGATTTTTTGTTTTTTCCATTGGAAACCATTAGACAGACCATCCAATGGTTTCCAATGGAGAAAATTCAAAAAATCATCATAAATTAACGAAGCGTAAGAACAACACCAAAATCAGTTTGCATAGGTTTCAGGAGGTGGTCTAACCAGTGCAATCATTTAAAACAGCTTCCAAACATTGTAAGACACTTTTACGGGAGCGAAAAGGGAGATCGTTGTGTGAAAATCCCCCATAGGAAACATCGCTGTGTGAGGCAGCAAATTTGACAGAAAAAGGCATCGTTGTGTGAATTCATCGTTGTGTGAGGCACTCGTTGTGCGAGGCACCACTGTATACAAGCAAAACCTATTCCTACTTTGTTAACTTCTACCACAGACCAGTGGGCCAGACAGTGAGGAATCTCCCTGGACTCTTTTTCTGGAATTACCACTGAAGGAATGATGAACCACTGTAAAATAACGCTACCAAGTCTCATCCCATGAAGGGTACCATGATAAATGGTATCAAAAGCTGTGGAGAGGTTCTGCAAAACCAACAGATACACTTTCTCCTGTCCAGTTCTACGTACAGATGGTTCATTCATATAACTATAACTGGATCTGAAGTTGGAATAAAATGTGTGTGGATAATCATCATGATCCAGGAATACCTAAAGGTAAGATATTGCTTCACATATAAACACATGGCTCAGAATTGACTGTTGGAGACTATCCTGAAAGTACCCACTTTAGTGGGATTCAGGGAGGTTTTTTAAATTATCTTGACACTACCTCTTTTAGTTCTTCTCCTCTACACTTTAATGGAATCTTATGGAAAATATACACAGCACTTCTTGGTTAGTTATTTCTCAGACATTTTAGTATCTAAACATTTACAACAATGTGCACAAAGAAAAGCAACTTATAAAAATGTGATGTACAACATTTACTGCATCTAGTGAAGACATTTAGAAAGAGGTTGCAAGAGGCTCCTGTTCAAGCTGTAAGGATAACCCAATGCCAAACTGAGTAGACACCACACAACAAAACTAGTCATTTATCTCTCTCTGTGTGTATACAAGACATATTTGGACACACACTATGCACATATGGGAATAATTTAAAAGTTAAGAGTAGAATTAAAAAACTTGAGGTTTCAGTTTTCACTGAATTAAGACATTTGAGAGCTATTCATAGTAGAAACAATTTAGACATAACGTGAAAAATTATGTCATTTATGTGCAAATATATTTAACAACTCTAGGAGGAATTACCTTTTAAGTATTTGTTAAGAATGTACTGTAACCCGTAAAAAACAGTCTCCTCATATTTCACCTTCCTAAATTTGGAGTTCTCAGTCTTCTTTTCACGACATTCAAAGTACGAATACACTTTGCTTGTATTGGGTGGATACTGTTTATAATGTGTCACCTATAACAAGAAAAGCACCAGTAAGAAATCTTTTAAGCACATCCAAAAAAGAAAATACTTAAAATAAACAATGGCTATGACATACAAATCCCAGCAAGGATCAACTTCTTTCTTCACCTTTCCAGCTTGGCCTGGCAAGCCTAAAGTCATGCAGCATTGAAAAGCAGGGCGTATTTAATCATACCACTTCCCCTGCTGGCAGCTCATGAAAACAATGATTTTCAGTTTTCTGTCCTTCCAGCTGCCCAAGCAATACATCATTGCTATTGAATATTTACCCATGTGACTTCTCTTCTACACAAGGTGCACAACTTTTCTACAACTGACAAATCAAACTGATCAGGATTCTGAACAAATGTGAACTGCCAGTTTGGTCATTTTGAACTTAGCAGCTCCACTGTCAGCACAGACGTATGCCATTAGAAATGAAGCTGTTTTTCAGAAATATTGTTGGTTTTATTACAAGGTTTTATTCAAGCACAAACCAAGTAACACAAGTTTTGCTTTTAAGTTATTACTCTGACAGATCTTGTTTGTATATGATTACAGGCAGCAATCATCAACAAATAGCCATGTTCTTGTCTGCACCATAAGGAGAAAGCTTTGCCTTATCCATAAAAAAAGCTCTTTTTAGATCTCACCTAAAGAGTTTCAACATATAAGCTATATATAAGCATGAAAACACTGTAAACCAGATTTTAATTTCCACAACAGCAATACAGATTATAAGTACATGGGCTTTCCTGCACCAATTACAATGCCATTATAAGTACTTTAAATTTTGAAGGATATATTACCCAGAAAAGTGAAAAATAAATACTGGCTTTATATTTTAATCAAAACAAATTTCAATAAATGACTAGAAGATCAGTAGTGGCAAATTCTTCTAAAAGAGGTTTAACCCAAAGTAATCAAAAACTGGATGTTATACACAGACCATTAGTTTGATGACACTTCTATGGGGAAGTATCTCCTAGCTTACTTTAAAATACGTACTTCTGACATTTAAGACCGAAGCCTTTTATTTTTCCCTTTTCTTCAAACTAATGCTATAGATTAAGATCTTTAAAAGTCAAGTTTTCTTTTCTACCACTTATATTTTTTAATTTTTTGCATTTCTCTCAGCTTGGGCAATGTATTTGACTGGTCAGTTTCACTCTGTTTTTGATACACCAGCACAATGCTGTGGTATTTGGATTTCCAACACTGCAAGGGAATTTTTGATAGGGGTAAAAAAAGTATAACAGTAAGAGTATCAGATATGTATTCGCGAAGGCTTTCACAGCCGGGATCTAATGATTGTTGTGGGTTCTTCGGGCTCTTTGGCCGTGTTCTGAAGGTTGTTCTTCCTGATGTTTCGCCAGACAGAGTTCCTACTCCAGTCCTCTGAAGATGCCGGCCTCAGAGACTGGCGAAACGTCAGGAAGAACAATCTTCAGAACATGGCCAAAGAGCCCGAAAAACCCACAACAATCATTAGTACCAGATATGTAGATCTAGAAATCCTAAATTTGAGCACAAAGTGTATGGCAATGTGCAAGTATCTTCAAAACGTCAGAGAAATAAAGCATTCTTAAATTCACTAAACTGGTTGGAGGGTCTTTTCATTGAGGGCCTAGCTCAGGCCTAAATACAGGGTACAAGTGCATATCAACTGTTATATAAATAAGGCATAATTTTCCATGGCATACCCAGGTTGGCCACCAGAAACATTTAAAGTATTTAAAAGCGTCCTATCCCTTCCTTTTAAGTTTCAAGGTTCCCTAGAGCTTCCTTTTGCCCTGAGAAATCCTTTGGGGTGTGTGTGAGAAGGCTTTAATATTTTAAAAAATTGCAGCCAGATTACTGGCAGCAGCAAACTGGTGGTGATTTTTTTCCAGCATTAAGCCTCCCCCCCCAATCTCAAGGTTTCCAAATGATTCCCAAGGGCAAAAGGAAGTCCTGGGGAGTGTTGGAACCTAAAAGGATGGGATAAGAAGCTTTTAAATACAGTACTTTAAATGCTTCTGGCACCCAACCTGGGTTATATCAGCACAATGTTATGGAACAGGTTTTTGCCCATTATCTACAATGATAGCATTTGCAAAAATCATTAGTTGTTGAACAACTTCAGATGCCAATACACAGGCCTGCAATGCATGTTTGTATTTTGGACAAAAAAGTACTGGATGCCTAACAAAATCAGCTTAATATGAAGAGTTGATTCAAAAACTTCTTCACATTCCATATAACATGAAATCCCAGATCATAAATACTATGCAACTTAGTAATGATTATATGCATTCATCCTAAGTATGATACATACTAAATGCCAATGAGTTAGATTAATCAAAGTGAAAGGGGGAAAATACCTTATATCTACTAGGAAACAAAACGTCCTGTAGCACTATAAGTCACATAATTTATTTACTTCCTTAAATTTTCTCTGCATCACTGTTATTTTTTTCTCATTGCCACTGCCTCCAAAACAACAGAAGGAAGCTAGTAAGACAAGCAAGTGTCTCAATAGTTCTGCAATTGAGTTTATAAAATACACTTCAAACCAGGTTTCTTTGCCCATCTACACATGGAAACCACAACTATGTAATTTACAGGCTTCCTTTCTATATTATGCTGTATATGTGCCTTTCCAAGTAAAGTATTAGAAAGCTGCAAATAGGGTTAAAATTTTACAGCTTATCCGTGAAAATGGGAAGCTACCCAATTAATACAATTACATATTTTGAGGGAATGATAACAGCTCTTTAGTTTTGACCATAATGGAAGACACTGGGGATAACCTTTACAGAACTTGAACACCTTAGAGAATCCTCCCATCAGAGATTCTGTTCTGAGTGCCTGCATCCTATAGGGTAGAGGCCGCCAACCATGAGTAACACAGGTGTTCTTGGACAGCAACTCCCAAAAGCCTTCACCACTAGCTGTACTGGCCAGGGTTTCTGGGAAATGCAGTCCAAGAATACCTGGGTTACCCAAGATTGGGAACCATTATTATAGAGCAGGGATCTCCAAACTTTTTACAGTGAGGGCCACACCAGATATTTTCAAAGTTTTTGAGGGCTGAAGGAACAGGAATGTGTGCACATGCATGTGTGTACACACGCCTGCCCCCGGACCGGCCACACACCCCTACCTGCCCGGCCACACACCCCTACCTGCCCACCCACACACATGCATGCATAAATATATTCAAGTATTTATGTGAAGTATTTCCCTCAAAACATACTTCTAAACCAATTGTCTTTGAAAATGTGTATTTTCATATGTTGTGGAAGGGGCTTGAGTAGAGACCTGTGCTGCGGAATTCAGATAACACAAAAATTAGTGGATTCAGTCATCATAGTAAGATGACGGAATCAATCTGTATGAGAATTCAAACTTCTCAAAAATCTCTAATTTAAAGGCACATACATGAATATATTATGCTAGTGCACTGCTTCCCTCGCCATTAATAAATCTCTCTAAGCAGCAGGATGCGTATCTCTGTGCTTGAAGTACAGCTATTCAAATACAAATAAAATCAGATCCTTTATGAAGTTAAACACCAAGTTCATTATTATGCCCTTAGTCAATTTGGTAGCATTAGACCAGAATGGGAAAAATGTTGTAAGTACGGTATATTTAGGCAAATCCAAGCAAACCGAAGGTCCTTGGTCTAGCAATAGTTCCTATATCTTTGTGTTGGAGAGGTGAATCCATATAGTGAATTTATGTATATGCAATAGAGCCGTTATTTTATTCTAGGCTTTTGAAGAATCTCTGTGTATTACTGATCCTTCTATGCTATGGATTCCCAACCAAGTTGAGGAAGTATCTTGGATTTTTGTCTGAATTTGAATTGAAAGGGACACTTGAACCTTGCAAGCAACTTCTGTATTAGTGCTATTGTTGATGACCTAAGTGCATTTTGTTGTTGGAACTGCTCATGTTTTTTGTTATATAACTGAGTAAGAAACTCATTTTGTGAAATTGTATTTGCATGGCTCATCAACAGATATCTGAGTAAATGAATAGGCCCATAGAACTCAAGAGCGTTACACCTGCATTGAGAAAGTACAGTACCAGATACATCCAGCATATCCACTAAGGTAAGAAAAGATTTCCAGTTTAAATCTTGGACAGCTGCAGTGATAGGAAACAACCTGGTGTTGTCCAAATGTTTTGGGCTGCTGTTCTTTTAAGCCCCAACTAGCATGGTCTCTATTCAGGGATTCTCAATGTGGCAAGTCAAAACATCTGGAAGACACTATGTTATGTACAACTGGCTGACCAATCGTCAAATTAGGCATAGATCTAAAAACATATTTCTGCTTAGGCCTGGCTTTCAAAAAGGTTTCTTACAACTGCTGTTACTGCAAAAGCTAGCCATTGTTTGAAGCATATCAAGCAGCACACAATCTAGCCCAGTTCTGAATATGAAATGCTGCACTGTAAGTCTTGCTCCTTTCAATAGGAAATATCTAGGCATACGTTCGCTGTTGAAATAAATGGAAATAACCCCGTTTTAACACAGAGCAATACTGCCTTCAAAGTCAAGGGTGGGAAAACTGTGCTCCTATAGATGTTGGTAGACGTCACCTCCCAGCATTCATCACAACTTGGTACACTTCCTAGGCCCAATGGAAGTTGCCTCTGGAGAGCCTCTGCTTTAAATCAACAAGTTTGACTGTAAGATCCCTTCAATGCAAATTTCCCTGTCATTTGCCTTGAGATCAATTGAGCTACATATTTACATGTTTTCATAACCAGTAATTAAGGGGTTGTTTGATTATCTTGATGGCACTAGAAATGGTTTTATCTATCAGATCTAAGCACTTCAATATCAACTTGGCCAGGGAATCAAACTTTGAAAACTACTAGCAGGAATCCCTGTAATTATAACCCAGCAGTTTAAGTGGTGTACACAGCAAAAACAACTAGAGTCCAACTTAAATCTTCTGATTATGAATTGCATCTTAATGTTCTTCTCTTGACATTAGAACAGAATTCTACTATACTATTCCTGAACAATGTTGTAAACAATTATTTTAAAAAAAAGCCCAACTTGTTTACCTTTGTTGCCCACATCTCTAACTACAAAATACTAGTAACCCTGGTAAGGATGTTTAAGAGCTCTAAACCTCTCTACAGATCAGTCAACAGAGACTCCTGATTAAAAAAACAAAAGCATACTTCTTCTGAAACGTGGTTCTTTCACTGGTTGTTAAATTTTAGCTTGGCTAAGAACAATTCTCTTTTCTCAGAAACACCCCCTTTCCTATCACCAGTCAACTAAAATTAGCCCTCTGTAGTAGTCTAGTAATGGAATGAGGCAGGTGCTTTTTCCACTGTCATTTCATGCAATACCTCCTGCCAGGATGGGAAGCAAGACTTTGAACGTCTGAAGAACATAAAAGTTGTACTGCTGAGCTAGTTTCACTTTCTACTTCGCTATTCCTCTCTTTCGTTTGCTGTTAACAGGAAACTTCTGAGCATGAGGGACCGATCGAAGGAGAGAGAGGGCACTGGCACTGCCACCAAATTCTCCCACCCACTCTCCACAGAGATAAATCACACGTCTGTGATAAGACCCCCATTCCTTCTCCGCAGCAAGCCATGCTAATTTTGATACAAGCAAAGGACACATTCCAGAACAAGGCAAGTGCTTCATCATCCACTCCTTTGGACGCATCCATGCCGCCGCCACCCCCCCCCAGGCTTCAGCGCACGGAGCGGGGGGATAAAGGACCCCCCAACTCACCAAACCTAGTCTTCGGACCAGTCACGTTTAAAAAGAGCCGCCATGTTAAAAAGTGCTACCCTTGCCTGCATAAATCACTCAAGAAGTCCCAAGAACGGAACTTACTCCTAATTGTTAAGAGCACAAAAGGTTCCGTAGCCTCAGCCTGTTGCAGAGAAGGAGAGACGGGCGGCTCTTTTCAGAAGCGAGGCTTAAACAGGCACGTAAATGCCATCTATTGCGGCATAAAGGCTTCCTTCCTGAAGGCAAAAAAGGACCTGCCCTCCTTAGGTGCCGGAGGCTGCCTCGCCGTGACCTCCTCTGCCCTCTCAACCCCACACCCTGGAGAACAAGTCCCCCCCGGGGGGGGGGGAAGCAAGCCTAGCCTTGCGAGCCGTCACACACGTAGCCCCGGGCACCCAAGCCGGGTCCTCCAGAGCCCGGCTACCTCCTGGCCCGGTGCCTGAAGCAGAACCGGGGTGGAGGGAAGAGAGGGAGGGAGGGGGAGAAGAAGCCCGAGGCAGAGATAAAGGGAAGCAGGGCGAGAATGAGATATGAGCACCGAAGCGGCGGGGAGAGGGACGCGCGAGAGGCACCCACCGGGCAGCCTCCTAACGGTTGCGAGCCCCCCCGGGGGGGTGAGGAGCGGGGCGCGTGCGGAAGTGCCCACCTCCCTCCCCAGATGGAGACCCCTCTTTTCCCCCCGCCTGCCCCCTTTTCCCCCCCTTCCCCGCCCAACCTTGTAGGAGTCGGTCATGAGGAGGATGTTGAACTCGGCTCCCTCCGCTGCACTTTCCATGTCGCCTGGAACCGAACGAGCGGCGAGACGGTGCAGCGCGCCAGTCCAGGTCGCACAGAGAGAGCGAAGGAAGGGGGACACTCTAATATGGGCTTCGGCGCCTCTCCCGTTGCCCACTGCCAAGCGCCTCAGGGGCGGCCGGGGAGGGGGCGGGGCCGAGACGTCACGGAAGGCTGAGGGAGGGGCGCCGTCTCCGCCCCCGCCCTTGATTGGACGGCGGCCTCTAGAGCGGAGGGAGGGACTGACAGAGAGGAGCTGTGAGGTCACGAGAAAGGTGGAGGGCGCGCGGCGTCTTCGCCAATTGGTTTAGAATCCCCTCCGCGGAGAGGGGGGAAGAGGTAGGGAGGGGGAGTGAGGACCAATAACGTCACACAACCAGAGGGAGGCGGGGCCGGTCCCCTGGTTGAACCGGTGATTTGCAGTTCCCTTCAGGAACGAAAAAGAGACGGAGTCGAGGCATTGACGTCATAGGAGTTAACTGCCTCATTGGATGAGGGGTCCGGCGGGTGAGCGAGCAGAGGGGAGGCGGGACATGAAGGAGAAAAAGCGTGAGGCGATGCTCGGTCGGGATGGCGCGGATAACAGGGAGAGGGTGGCGCATGCGCAGCAAAAAGGCCGGGCTCCGCTTTCGATTCCGTGGGACTGAGGTTAAAATGTGCGCTGGGGACTGGCGTGAAGGGGAATGGAAAGTGAATCCGGAGAGCGAAGATCAGAATCCTGTCAGCAGTTTTTGCCGGGAGAACTTGTCCATGTGACGGATGAAAAGAGCAGTGTGATTTCCTGAAACCAGCACACAGCGTGACCCGAGCGGATCTGGATGGATTTAATGTCCCAGAATTTGCTCATGGAATTGCACACAGATCATAAGCATTGAAAACAGCAGCAACAACCCAGATACAGGTCCATAGACGTCCAGTCCCATTTGTTCCCTAACTGAGGTTGGTCCTCGTGCAATCTTGTGTATCGTGCCTGCGGTCGCTTAATTTAAGAATGGATCTCCTGTATCAGGAACACCTGCTTAGGTCCTTGAATTTGGTGGTAGAAGCGGGACAGTGTTCTGTGATCAAGAGTAAATATTAATTCCACAAAATTTATTCCTCCCAAATAGATGAGCACAAAATGGCAAGCTAGTACGTATAACACCCAATTCCATCTGTTTCCTCTTTAGAATATAAATTGTGTATCTCCAAACCCAACCGACTCTAGTTTTTCTTATAAGTTAGATCCCTAAGTACAGTGGAAAAAAATTCCATGGACTGATTAAAAAGTGATAACGCAAAGTGTGCTGCTTACCGTATATACCACCCCATAGCACTTAAAGTACTCTCTGCAGTTTACAAGTTTATGAAGGCTACACAGACTTCGGTGTAACAGTGGAATGACTGCGATAGACAAAAGCAGCAAACTCATGTGCCGCAGTCATTAATGGCTACATAGCCAGAACTGGCCTGCTGAGAAGTAGAACGAGATAGTTCTGTATGTATGGATTTCCAGAGTTTGCAGATGTGACAAAAAGTGTAATAGAGGATTCCTCTAGCTCAGATAGCCTGGTGAGATATGAATGTGCCCAATTGGCACAGAATGAAAGGTTTGAGGATGAATGAAAACGAATGGAAAATAGAATTGTTATTGGGATGTGTGTATCATAAGACTGGCATTGTTTGGATCCACACCTTCATCGTGTATTTGGCCTGTAGCTCTTGCCATCTATCAGCATTGGGGCTGTGCTTGTTAACGGTCTTTGGGAGCTGCTGGTCAACAATATCTGGAGGGCCAGAGATTTCCCAGCTCTTAACTGTTCCTGTCTGGGCTTCATTTGAAGGTCAGACTTTTATCATGAAAGCTCTTAAAAGGAACAGGGCCTAGACTTCTCAAGGACCACAAGGCTTTCTCCCATCCATTTCCTCCTGAGCATTCCAAAATTGTCAGTGATCCCATTCCATTCATCAGCTGAGGTGTGGTGGGTGGGTGCAAGAAGCAGGGTTTGCAAAACTTCTCAGGGTTGCAGTTCCTCCTATCATTGTAAGTCTGCTACCAGTTGCTTGAAGCACACCTTGTTTAACCCATTAGACCTAAGAGAGAAAGAATGACCTGCAGCGAGTGAGTCAGCTGGCAGAGGAGGGTCTGAGTACTCCTCCCTCCAAACTAGGCAGACAAGTCCTTTCTTTTCCTGAACATAGGACAGTTGGAGGAGTCACTGCTTTTCATCAGTCCTCACCTAGTCCCTAACAGAAAACAAAATTATTTCTGAATTTTGCAGGTTTATTTTCTTTTGTAGGTGTATTTATAAGGCCGATAAATGCACTTCTTTCAAGAGGATGTGATAGAAGATGATTAGTTAGGATTATATTGATTACACTGCTGATGTATTTTTATTGTATTAAGTTTATTGATGGTTCCTTGTGTAAACCTCTTGGTGCTACTTCTTAAGAGTTCTTTAGTGGACGAAAAGCAAATACATATTTTCACAAACAATGCCACTAAAGGTTATGCTCCTTGTCTGTTGAGCAAATTGTAGTTGAGGGCTTATGTCACTGAATCCAGCTTAATGCAAACCAATTCCCTAGCTTTACTTCAGGGAGAGGGTTTCTAGACTGGCTTTCATGTGTGGATGAGGGGCTGGTTTGCATTTGGCATTTCACCAGTAGTCACATCAGTAGTCAAAAGCAGAGGTCTCCAGACTATAGCCTGTAGGTCATATCCAGCCTGCCTTGCCATTTTATCCAGCCCATTCCCTTCAGCACATGCACACATTTGTGTGTGCACGCATGTGGGGGGCAGCTGGGCATATGCACCCATGTTTCTGTTCCTTCGGCCCTCAAAAATGTTGACAATATCCGGTGTGGCCCTAATGGTCAGAAATTTGGAGACCCCCTGGTCTAAAGGATCACAGCTCAGAAGCATGCTTACCACATTCTCAACTGTTTGTGAGAACTAAGCTGGGATATACTGTACATTATTTAAGAGAGCGAAAAACAACACGTGGTTTTAGGGAGAGATTTTGTCCCAATGTTGTGCGTAGTCAAACAGGTTTTTCAGAATTAAACATACAATACTCAGTAAAACTTGTTTTACAAAGTGGCTACTGTGCAAAAGTACCTACAGTATCTCACTGATCCTTTTTGATATATTAAGCTGGTTGTCTCACACAAGCTATTATGTAAAAACATTCAAAATGTGTGTAATTTGGATCACAGCTGTACAATTTCTGACACGATGCAAGTTGAAGAAATCCATGATAAGAGCAGGTTGAAAACATATATGAATAAATTCCACTTTATGTGGAGAAAAGTTTGAAAATGGATGTCTGTTGATAGACACAATGTGAAATGAGATTGCATTATAAACTACAGTACAGACTGGTCACCCTGACAGCAATCCTAGGCAAAATTCTGGAGCAGATTATGAAGCATTAAGTCTACAAGCACTTTGAAAACAATGCAGTAGTAACCAGAAACGACTATGGAATTGTCAAGTGCAAATCCTGCCAGACTAGTCTTATCTCATTTTTTTGTTCAGGTAACCTCCCTGGTAGATGGTGGAAATATATCTTGCCTTCAGTAAAGCTCTTGACAAGGTGCTGCCTAATGTTCTGATTAGCAACCTCACTAAGGTGTGGGTTGGATAACACAAGTGTCAGGTGGACACATGGTTGCAGAATTGTACTCAGAGAGTGCTTATCAATGGCTCCTCAAACTGGGAGGAGACAAGTGGGGTACTACAAGGCTCGATACCGGGCCCAGTACTGTTCCACATTTGTATTAATTACTTGGATGAGGGAGTGAAATTAATGCTTATCAGTTTGTAGATGACACAAAAGTGGTGGAATAGCAAATACCTTGGCAGAAAGATCAGAAAGATCGCATTAGGCTCAAGCACTGGGCTGAAAACAGAACGAAATTTAACTTTGCCCTGGGATAAGTTCTACACCTAAGGGGGCAAAACCCCAAATGCACAGTTACAAGATGGGGGATACTTGGCTCAGTAATATTTAAAGTGAAAATGATCTTAGAACTTATAGAGATGAGGATATTCGTGTTCGTAAATGAATACGAATATCCCTGTTCCAGCCGGACCTAATGAGGGTCTGGCCCGTGGGACTGCCCCATCCACTCACATGTCCCAGCACCATGAAGGTCCTGCTTTTCCTGCCCCTTGCACCAGGAGCTCCACTGGCTCCCTGTTCAACTGGCCGCTCTACGCAAGGGGCAGGAAGATGTCTCCCTGCAGGGCTGCTGAGTCACCAGCTAAGCAGGGAGACAGCGCCGCTCCTGACGCAATTGGCGGGAAGAGCAGGACCTTTGTGACGCTGTGATGCATGTGCGGACAGACTGGTCCTTTAGGCTGAATGATCATTAGGTCCAGCTGGGGCAGGGATATTCGTATAGATCACACAAGCTGAATATGAGCCAACAGTGTGATGGGGCTACAAAAAAAGGCCAGTATGATTTTTCGATGCATTAATAATAGTCTCCAAATCCCATGAGTTACTAGTCCCCACTTCCTATTCAGCGCTGGTTAGGCCTCATCTAGAGTACTGTATCCAGTTCTGGACACTGCACCTTAAGATGCCAACAAACTGGAGCAAGTTCAGAGGAGGGCAACAAGAATGATCAGGGGACTTTGAGAAGAGACTGACAAAACTGGGCATGTTGAGCCTTGAGAAAAGACTGAGAGGAGACCGGTAAAACTACTCCTTAAATATCTCACTGGCTTTGAAAGTCCTATTAGGATTGCTGTAAGTCAGCAGGTAACACATCAGCTCCTGATATAAAGAGGCATTTGGTGGATCTTGTGTTAAGCATGTCATATAAACTGCAACTTATATTTTAATTATTGTGAGCTACCTTGAGTCCTTTATGGGAGAAAGGGGGCATAGAAATAAAACAATAAATAAATAAACAAACAAACTTTGAGAGACGTAATGCATGTGGTAGTATTATGATTCCAGATTTTTTTATTGTTCTCCACAGTACACCACCTTGTATGGCCTCTGGCCAGATAGGCGGTATAAAAGTTAAATAAATAAATAAATAAATAAATAAATAAATACATACATACATACATACATACATACATACATACATACATACATACATACATACATACATACATACATTTCCTTCTGGCTGTGAAAGTATAATAATAATAATATCCGGAACTGGTTCAGGTGATAGGCCTCCCCCTAGTTTCTCACCTGACCAGTTTGCAGCCTTTTTAAAATCTAAAGTGGAAGCCATCCGCCAGGAGCTCTCTCCTTTTTTAAATACAACGAGTCGAACAGAGATGTCCAGTGCTCCGTCTTGCCCTGTGATTTTCGATTCCTTTCACCCTGTGACGCCTGATTCTGTGGACAAGGTGCTTGATCACTGTCGAGGCACCTCCTCCTCCCTTGACCCTTGCTCGGCCTGGCAAATCGAAGCAGCCAGGCCGAAAACAACAGAATGGGCCACAGCAATAATAAATGGGTCTTTCCTTGAGGGCAGGTTTCCATCTGCCCTCAAGGAGACACTCATTAGGCCCATTAGAAAGAAACTTAATATGGCGGTGGACGAGATTGGCAATTATAGGCCTGTCGCCAATGTTCCTTTCATGAGCAAAGTGGTCGAGAGGGTGGTCGCTGATCAGCTTCAGGCCCACTTGCATGAGACAGATGCCCTGGACCCATTCCAGTCGGGCTTCAGGCCGCGCCACGGTACAAAGACGGCATTGGTCGCCCTACACGATGACCTGTTGAGGGAGGCTGACAGGGGCAAAGTGTCTCTGTTGGTTCTCCTCGACATCTCGGTGGCCTTTGATACCGTCGACCACGGTATCCTCCTGGGGAGGCTCTCTGAATTGGGAATTGGTGGCTTGGCGTTAGCCTGGCTCCATTCCATCCTGGAAGACCGCCCTCAAAGAGTACAGCTTGAGGAGAATGTCTCAGCCCCGTGGAGTCTCAATTGTGGGGTTCCACAGGGGTCGATTATCTCCCCAATGCTGTTTAACATCTATATGAGACCACTGGGTGGGGTCATCAGGGGGTGTGGAGCCTCGTGTCATCAGTATGCTGATGTCACCCAGCTTTACATCTTTTCACCAACTGCAGGTGATGCTGTCCTGTCCCTACAGCGCTACCTGGGGGCCATACTGCAGTGGATGCAGGAAAATGGGCTGAGGCTGAACCCGGACAAGACGGAGGTTCTGAGGGTGGGCACCCTTGGGGTTGGTGGCCTGGGTGGCTCTCTCACATTGGGGGGGGTGACCCTGGCTGCTAAGAGTGGGGTTCACAGCCTGGGGGTACACCTGGACCCGACGCTCACCATGGAAACCCAGGTGGCGTCAGTAGTTCGCACCGCCTTTTTCCACCTTTGGTGGATTGCCTGGCTGCGACCCTACCTTGACATGGGGCCGCTCACTACCTTGGTACATGCACTCGTAATCTCAAGATTAGACCACTGTAACACGCTCTACATGGGGCTGCCTTTGAGGCTGATGCGGAAACTTCAAGTGGTGCAGAATGCAGCGGCCAGACTCCTTACTGGAGTGAGAAAACACCAACTTATTTCTCCTGCTCTGGCCAAGCTGCACTGGCTGCCCATCCGTTTCCGCATTGAATTCAAAGTTCTAATGCTTACCTATAAGGCCCTAAATGGTTTAGGACCTCGATACTTGGCGGAGCGCCTGCTCCCACCAAAATCTACTCGGATCACCCGCATGAGTCAGGAGGTGAGGCTGAGGAGCCTGACGCCGAGGGAGGCCTGGACGGAAAATACTCGAAGCCGGGCCTTCTTGGCAGTGGCTCCTCGCCTTTGGAACAACCTTCCTCCAGAGATTCGCGAGGCCCCTACACTGGGTACTTTCAAATGCCAGCTGAAAACATGGATGTATATCCAGGCCTTCCCTCCTGTCAACTATTGATTTCTTTTGCTTTGCTATTTATTATTTATTTATTCCTGCACTATTTGTTATTGTTGTATGCTAATGTTTTTATGTTTTTTAATTGTTTTGATATTCTGTAAGCTGCCCAGAGTGGTAGCATCTACCAGATGGGCGGGATGTAAATCGAACAAATAAAATAAAATAAAATAAATAAAATAAATAATAACCTTAGAACTGCAGAGCTGAAAGAGACCCTATGGATCATTGAGTCCAGCCCCTATCAAGGAAATACAGTATCTAAACCACTGAACTGTCCAGCACCCTAACAAGCAGTTTATCAACTAGGATTCCATTAACTCTCTTTTTCACATAACAATGTGTTTTGTAGTTATTATTTCAAACAGCGGCTCAGCTGATGACAAACTATGATGCAAAAAAGCTCTTAGAAACAGTATATTGTTCTTTTAACTGTAGAATAATATGATGAATGTAATTGCGAAATTGATATCATCAAACCTCTAAATAGAAGTTATCATTTTTGTGTAAGTACGGTGGAAATGAAAACTGGACTGGAGGTGTGAAAAAGACCAGCATGAAAAAAGTTGGGTTGGGCAAGGGGAGAAAGTAGCCATTGGCACGGAGGGTGAAACCAAATGGCTTTCTAACTCCAGTGAAGTCAGGTTCATTCACTAATAATAAATGAAAGCCAAAGGAAAAGGCAGTGCCCCCCACTGCTCTGTCTCTTTTAATAGTTATAACTCATTTTTTAAAAAAGTAAAATGCATAGCTCAGTATGTAGTAAAGGTCCAGTGAGGCCTGCTTGTTTCCAATACGACAAAGTTTGATTGAGTATCTTATCTATGTATTGTTTAGCTTTGATTTTTTTTAAGTACTTGAGGTTGTCTGTTCATGTTGTGGATAAGTTGTATATGGTGGTAACCAACAGAAATAAACTTGTATTATTCAAGTCTACTTCGTGTCATTTGGATTCACAAGGAATATATGATAAGAGTAATGATAGAGTGTCTTATTGCATATACAGTAAGACACGTTGCTCTAATATATGTTTTAAAAAGAGATGGGAAAGGCAAGTGGAGCAGAGGAGTGAGCATGGCAAAGACTCCTGGACTACAAGAATACTGCAGAAAAAAATGTCATCAAGATTTCTGATCTGAATTTGGGATTCTTAGGGATGCCCCAAATATTCCATGTAACAGCAAAACAAAGTGTTGAGAAAGGAATCATTTTAAAAAACTTTACTAATCCTTCAATGTTTTTGAGAATATGGTCCACAAAGAATAGTTGGTCGTACATCTGATAATAATAATCATTAAGTTGCTGCTGTTGTTAATTTCTCTTAAATGCGTCAGCCTGACACCCTCCTAGGAAGCAGCCATTGGTGAGAAACTAACGTAGGAAGAAAGGCATTATTAGCACTCACAGAGGGACTGTCACTGGCTCTACTGGTCATTTTGGAACAGGTCACCACGTTAGTCTGTGCAAGCATATCAGACAAAATCCAAAGAAAAAAGACAAGACAAAAATTGTTAGGTCTTTAAGAAGAAGAAATACAATTAACAATTGGTTAGTGCAGGTGGAGTTATTTAGTCACTGCCTATGTGACAAGAAGGACACAGCCATGTGGAATTACCGTATTTTTCCATGTATTATAAGACTGCTGTATACTTTTGCCTAAAATTATTAGACTAAAAATTGAGGGCCGTCTTATACACGGAAATAAGCTGAGGATAGAGAAAAAAACAAGTGGAGGGGAAAGCAGGGATCAAAGTGATCCTACATGGGGGTATCTTATAGATGGAAAAATACGGTTACTACCATGAGGTGAACCACTAACTTGATTGGTTGGAGGTAATATTAATTAAGAGGCTGGTTAGTGTGCTTTTCATAGTTCTCTTTTGACTGTCATGCTTACGTTCTCTCCGTTTGACTGCTGAATGCCTATGTTTATGTTCCTGTGAGCATTATGTAAATATGTACAGCAAGTAAATATTCTCTGCACTTATTCCTGGTGTCTTCCTGTGTGCCTTACTATGCTGGAGCTTCTGGTCCAAACCTTTGTGAGGAGAAAATCTTCTGCTGTGATTTTAAATGCTAACAAAAATATGTGGTGCCTTAAAGACTATTATATTTTAATATGAGCTTGGTGCTGTTCAGGTGTATCAAGCTAAGATGCAGATTAACATTTTATGTGGAACACTAGTATATAGATAATCTGATAAGAGCTAACAGGCAGGCTTTCTAAAGATGGAACTGGCATTTCCAACATGTGTGATATAGACATAAACTTAGAATCAGGATTATGCAAGATATTTATTTATTTACTAAAAACATGGATGTTTTCAGAAGAGAAATAAGGGCACAGAGACACAGACAGACAGACAGACACACAGCTGAATTGCAAGCCATACCTGTGTTTACACATCTTCACGTTGGCCCCTTTTCCTAAAAGCTCCTCTCAGACTATATGGGTGGTATTTGTTTCATCAGATGAGTCATAATGCGAGCTAGTGTTGTTTTAAAGTTGCACTCTACTTTATATTCTTGGGGGGGGGGGATCCAATTTCTACAAGCTTATATGACATCTTGGCAGATGTACAGGAGCAATCCCTTCTGTTCACAACACAAGGGTGTGTCTCTGCTACAGACATTTAAATTGTCTTCTGTTTTGTGGAAGAAAACTGCAGGCCTTATGCAGAGTTCATCAAAATGTACTACTACTTTAATTAATCTCAGTTAAGAGTAATGAGCAAAGGAAAAAAAGCTACTCAAGAGAATGGATCTCCTTTCATTTATATTATCTATTTTTTTTTAATCTGTGCATTTATAGATTACCTTGTAATGGAAAACTTTAGAACAGTGTCCTTTTTATTAAACTGGAAATATTATCAAATTATTTAGACTTTTTAAAAGATGTCAATAGCAAGTTGAAAGTTAATTATTTCATAATACTTTTACCACTGTAGGTGTCATTTGAATTTTTTTGGTCTCAAAACCTACAATATTTATGATATTTCTGGATATGTTCAGTATCATATTTGTACTCAGTTTTATAGTATATTACAGTATATCATAAGTATCAGAAATCTCTTTCAGGGTAAATTAAAATGCACAAATTAAGCAGAGAAGAAGCAGTAGTGTGTGTATCTTTTTTACAGTGATGTGAAGGCATGTTCTATGCCTTAAATAAAAAATGTGACTGTTTTTCGTTTCTCTACAAGAAACCACATTTTTACAAGAAACTACTTTTTGTAGAGCTTAACCATTTTCAAAAACCAAGGGCAGTTAAAGAAAGCGAGATGTTTCACAATTATGTGGCTGTTGGCACAAAGGTGTCCATTTTCACTAGCGAGAGAAACCTTTTCCATCAGTTGTTTGATGTGGTTACAGAGAAATCAAAGCTAAAAGATCAAAATGCTCAGAAGACTACAAGGCTAAAGAGACAATCTTTATGGGAAATCTTCCATGTGAAGAATCCCTAGAGGTGTTCTTTTTTTTTTTTTAACACTTGCATCATCATGTTATAAAAAGCAGCTTGTTCTCTAATGATCCACACATAACCTTCTGGGCAATGATCAGAGGAGTTGCATTTATTGTTGAGAAAGGGCTGCATGCACATAACATGGGGCAACTCGCTTTGTGCATAATCTTAAGAACAGCTTCCATAATGTTAGGGAAAGATGAAGGATAATACCAGATATACCAGCATAACAGGATTTATTGTCAAGAATTAACCTGTGCCACTAGTTATTATTATTATTAGTATTATTAGTATTATTGTTATTATTAGTAGTAGTAGTAGTAGTAGTAGTATTTATTTATTTATTTATTTATTTATTTGATTTTGTAGCTCCCCCCAACTCAAATTACAATCCTCAATCTGTAGTTGACCCAAAACCACAAACTGAAGACTTTAATAATCTGGTAGTCCAATACAGTAAATTGAGGATGGAAAAATCGAGAAATCCTACAGGTATTGCTGACAGGCATTGAACTGATATAACCGTACAAAGAGGTTTCAACACAATGGGCAGAAAGAACATATATGGAGACTTAAGTGTATTTGATAAACGAACAAGAAATGGTCATCTTGGCTGCAAGCAGCTCACTCTGTGTGATGAACATAATATTCTGAAAGGAAGAAACCAGCAATGGACATGGAAATACCCTAATGACATAATGCTGCAAGTTGAACCAAATTTTGCCATGATAGATACAAATAACTAATTTGTAATACTGTACCTCAGTTGTTGGCAGCAGTATTGTATGCCATTAATTAAGTACAAAGAAGAACGAATTAAAAATTGCTTATGGTACTGAAGCAACTCTTAAATGAAGTGCCTTTCTCACTGAAGGTGCAGTAACAGAGCTCTATGTAAGTGAAGAATCTGACCTTGATAAAAGATTATGGCATCCTTATCAAGCAACAGACACTTTTGTATAAGTTTTTGCTTACAGTACAGTAAGGACCATTAAGGAATAAGCCATCAGCCAGGCAACACCAAATATAGCAACCAGAAGAACTCAAAGGTGGAAGAGAAAATGGGTAATATGTGCTCTGCATTATTCAAGTGATCACAATGGAAGTGTCATAAAAGGAAAAATAGCATAAGTTTCTTGATAGGAGGCCACATTCATGCTGTAAAACCACAGATTCAAAAGTTCGGAGAAAACCAAGTGTAACTGGGTTTTGTATCAATAGATTATATGAAGACATTCAACTTTGTGGAGTTCAACTCAGTAATCAGCAATCTCTATTAATACAGTGTAAATTCTACTTATATGAGTCTACTGGGGGGAAAAAGAATACTTTCTGCAGAGTCATGCTGCATCTCCTTATATAAATAGACACATGTTCTATCTGGTAGACATCATCTCAGTTTCCTGAACTAGCAACAGAGAAAAGGGTCAGCATTGGTGCAGAACAGGTTGTTCTTCTTCCTTTCACAGATGATCACACTACTTTTCCTAGTGCTCTAATAGAGTTACAGGTAAAATTGACTCTTTAGTAGTTTACCTGTCAGGGGCCATTAGATTACAGGTGAATGCTACAGAAACAAAATGGACATGTAACAAGCACCATGGTGAGGGATACAGTAAGCTTTTAGCTTGAAGAAGTTAAAAGCTAACTGTATCTTGGCCACCTGTTGTGTCCATCCAACAAGTCTGACCTGGAATTTGTAAGAAGGAGAGAAACAGTCTATTCTGCCTTCCATCACAGTTAAACAACCCTTAGAAGATGCAGAGCTGCCTGTGTGGAGGTGACGAGAACTCCTGTGAACCTGCTGCCTCTGTATCCTTGACTGGTAAATCAAAGGAGGAAAATATGCTCTCTGTTACTCAAAGAGCTATGGAAGGGAGCATGTGTGTAATAAGCCTCTGCAACTACATCCAGAGTTCTATAATTAGAATGCAGACAAGTCAGATATACGTTAGTCCAAAGGTAAGTTTGTCACAATCAAAAGTGAAAATAGGTTGACCGTGCAACACATACAACAGACAACAAATATATTTCAAGAATAGCTAAATGGATCCCGAGGGAGATGAGCACCAGACCAGTCGATCAAAGCAGAGTCTCTTAATCAAGATTTATGGGGGTGGGGAACGGCTGCAACATACAATATCAAGCATCCAGAACATGTACAGTATGGGTGGACATGTGTGGATGTCAGGGTTGTGCACAGCTGCCTTCAACAGCAGGGACAAGGGCACCAGGACACAGACAACATCACAGAGGATCAAGCCCAAACTCATACACAGACTAACTAGTGAAGATAGGAGCAGAAACCAGAGCACTAGGACTGAAACCAGGCCAACAGAGTGGGAGCACTGGGTCAGAGCAGGAATACAGGGTCAGGAATACCAGAGTTCAGAGCAGGAGTACCAAGGCTCTAGAGCAGTGGTCCCCAACCTTGGGCCTCCAGATGTTCTTGGACTACAACTCCCAGAAGCCTTCACCAGCACCTCTGCTGGCCAGGATTTCTGGGATCTGAAGTCCAAGAACATCTGGAGGCCCAAGGTTGGGGACCACTGCCCTAGAGCACAGGCATATCACAGCCAAAGACCTAGGTTGCTGAGGTAGCTTCTGGGAAGGAGAGTCCTTCCTTAAGTAGGCCTTCCCTCAGGACTCCCCGGTGGACCTCATGAGAGCCCTGGCAGCTGCTGCCCTGGCAGGGCTTGATCCTGCAAATGCTGGGCTCTTCCTTGAACCAAGCTGGGTCCAATCCTGCAGCCGCCAGAGTGGTTGTGCAGGGGGAGTCCTGCTGCCACCCAGATCATGACAGTGAATTTGCGTTGCTCCTGTGAAGCTGGGATGATGACAGATTGACCAGGACAGATACTTGCGTAATAAAGGGGTTTTGTAAGTCACGCTTGACATCTTTTGGTGCATGTTCAAAAAACACTTCTGGAGTGTTTACAGAGTAAGTAAAAAAAAAAAAAAGATGAATAAGAAGGTTGTGCTATACTGAACAGACCCCACAAAATGAAGGGAAATGACTACCCTCATGAACTAGTCTGACTAATGAATAGTCTTGTTTTTTCTTGTACATTTGAAACTGGTCAGACAATATCACAAGGTATATAAAACCTTGGAAAGTAATATCAGGACAAAGACAACAATAGTTTCTTGTGTGGGGCAGCAGAAGCTAAGACCCTGGAGCCTTTCACAGACACCGGCCTCAAACTAGAAAAATATAATAGAGTCACAATCATTAGTTGATTAAATGAACTGATTTCAAATTTGACCAAAAACTATCCCAGTTTGTCAGATTATACAGAGAAATTATTTTAAATAAGAATTTGTTTTAAATTCCCTTTCCACTCTCACAGGAGAAAATCACTCTTGTAAGAAGGTGCAGGCATCTGTCACCACAGGCACTGTCTAAAAGCCACACATTGTCTTGCACCATTCTGGTGTAGAACAGATTAGAAATATTTGAACAGAAAATATAGAAAAATATAGAATGTATAGGAGATACAGAAAAATATAGAAATATTTGAATGAATGCAAATTCATCCCTTTTTCCTAAAGCTGACAGTTCTGTGTGCAAATGTATGGCATATTCACTGATTCATCATTAAACTTCTTAGTTATTGAGTAATATTTCTTTAAGTGGACTACAGCCCTAGAACATATCAATAGGCGGCGTGCATATGTTGCTGCATGCACATGCCTCAATGTGCCAGACATATGGCTGCTGGTTTTTACCCGTGTCAACTGTTTGGGAGGCCACCTGACTCCATTCTAGCAACTGGAACTGTAAGCTTACCCTTACATGCTACAATCCAGCTAGAGGAATCAACCCAAGGTACTATATTTATGCCACATCACTTTGCATTCCTTGTACTAGATCAGGGGTGGGCAACCTCCAGAGGCTGCATGTGACCATCCCTGGATGTTGGAGGGCTGTACCTACTCCTGCAACCCTTCCCACCACGTATTCCGTACAAAAAAAGAGTGAGTGGTTTTTTTTTCAAATTGAAGCCCACATGTGCTCTTCAGTGGCCATTTTTAAAAAAATATTGAAGACTACTCAAAACATGGCAAAATGCCCCTTAGAGCAGTGATCTCCAATTTTGGGTCTCCAGATGTTCTTAGGCTACAACTCCCAGAAGCCTTCCCCACCACCTCTGTTGGCCAGGATTTCGCGGAGTAGAAGTCCAAGAACATTTGGAAGCCCAAGGTTGGAGACCACTGCCTTAGAGGCCATAAGGGGACTTTTTGAGACCGAAGTTTATTTTTTTAAAAAAAATTAAAGTATTTTGTGGGTGCTAAGGGCTACTTTTGAGCCCTTAGATAGCAACATGTCACCCATGGGATGCATATGACCCACTCTAGTTCTAGATCCATGAGCTGAACCCTGTTCCACGACATTAATCTCTTTGCCAGCTTGTGGCAACTGTCTGCATCTTTCCAGATACAGTCCTAAAATTGTGAGCATAGAAGAATGTGCTTCATCATATGAAAAATGAGGATTTTGATCCTCCCCAAGTTACACACTCTACAGAACTGCAGTGAAAATATTTTTGTTATGTGCTGTTAAGTTGCTTCTGACTCATGGTGACTAGACATAGAATGACAAGTTGTGCCCCATTATATGAAGGTATGCGCAGGGCACCACAGGTGCTGCACATTCTGTCCTCCCGCCCTCACCACACCTCACTCACACGTTGTCGCATGCTGCTGGGGTCCTCCTTCTGGGATGGTGGGCCCCTGTGGGCAGGAGCTCAGGCTGCCTTTCTCCACCTCCTCTGGCAACCAGCCACTCAGGTGAGGAGGCAAGATGTGGATTTTCCCTGCATAACCATTGAGTGGTTGGCTGCTGGAGGAGGTGGGGAAGAGCAGACCAAACTCCAACCTGCACTAGCCCACTGCCGCAGGAGGAGGATCACAGCAGCACACAACAATGTGTGAATGGACCAACCAGCCAGGGAGTGGGAGGAGGGAACATGTGGCACCTATGGTGCCTCATGGAGGCATTCATACAGAGGAGCAGGACTTAAGTTGTGCCTATCTCTAATGGTGACCCTATGAATGAGAGGTCTCCAAAATGTTCAGTCCAAAACTCAAGGCTGTGATTTCCTTTAGGGAGTCAATCCATCTCATATTTGGTTTTCCTATTTTCCTGCAAACTTTCTCTGAAAAAGACAAGGATGCCTTCTCATGATGTGCCTGAAACACAACAACCCCAATTCTATCATTTTCACCTCCAGAGATAGTTCAAACTTGATTTGCTCTAGGACCCACTTGTTCATCTTTCTGGCAATCCAGGGTATCCACAAAGCTCTCCTTCACCATATTACAAATAAAACATTTTTTCCCTGTCAACTTTATTATCCGAGTTTCACACCCATACATGGTGACTGTGAATACAAGAGTGGATGGTCTTTGTCTTGGACTCCAGTGACACATCCGTACACTTGATGATCTTTTCTAATTCCTTCATTGCTGCCCATCTGAGTCCCAGCCTTCTTCTGTTTTCTTGGCTGCACTCTCCATTTGAATTGATTAATGTTGCCTCATCTGCCAGTGTCATCTTCAGCTACCTCTGCTGTCCAGCATAGAGCTGCAGTCAAAATAATAGCTCTAGACATGTTTCTTATAATGTTTAATACAACAAGAAAAGGAAATCTTCTGAGGTTAATTTTTTTAACCCTTACTACTTTCTTATTGTCTTCTGACAGCCTTTCTACACCTGAACTAGATAAAACACATATCTGGGAACATTTATTTTATTTTATTTTATTTATATACCACCCCTCTGGCAGCCAAGGCCACATATACAAGAAGCAACAGTGTGCATCTCATAATCTCTCGAAGACATTTCTGGCAAAAATGGGAAACCATTTGTGTGCTGGGATTTCAAATGTACTCATATTTAGCGTAAGTAATAAATAGTCATTTATTTTTCTGAAAGCTAGGACTAGAGACCCTCTGTTCAGGATGAATGAGAGTGGGGGAGAATAAATTAGGCTACATAAACATAATTTAAATTATTTTGGCTATTAAGTTAGTACAGTATAACCATTCAGTGTAGATAAAAAGTCCAGCATTCCATTAAACTTCCTTAAAGGCTGTTTCATACTTGTATGTCCATCCCTTGAGTGCAACACCAAGCGATCACCTGCAGTGCATGTGGGAGACTTAAAAGATCAGATGGGACAGCCAGCTGCTCAGTTTTATCGGTCATCCGATCACTTGGTATTCCATTCTCTTCTTCGGTCAAGTATTTTCAGTTGCCACTCAAGTTGTTGAATGAAGTGAAAAGATTTTATCTCAGAGTGGTCAGGTGTCAGTTATTTGTCTGTAAAGACAGTAAACAAGGTGTGCTGGTATCAGAATATTGGTGCCTCCTACCCTCCCCCCCCACTTTACCTGAATGGGAGACAGTCAATTTAAAATGTACTCCCCACAAAAGAAGTTGCCTTACTGGACATACTGGCTGGGAGAAGGGGCAAGATTCCACAGACTCCTAGCCCCCAAAGTGACTTTTCCAAGCTCCATCTGTAGAGTGCATATATTAGACTCACAATGATATTACCATATCTTTACGCTTAGTGGCTGTATTCCAAGATGAGAGTTAAGTAACCAGGTGTGGTTCTTTGGTTGGTGTATCTAACCTCTCCTTTAGCAGGCACAATCAGGGCAGAAAGCCTGGCTCTCCTGACACAACCTTGAGTGACTCATCCTGCACACCTTTTCTATACACCTGACTTGTTTGATTTGCAAAAGTGGAAAAGTTCAGCTGAAAAAGAAAAAGGTCGCCTGATTTTTTACATTGCTTCCTCTAATGTGAGGTTTTTCTGAACTCAGGTGAAGTGATCGCTTCCTCAGTTTATTGTTCTGCCTTGCAGGATTCAGTTTTTGAAAGACTGTGGAGTTATAATTGCATCATAGCACTATCTCTTCCGCTCAGGTCATGTTATAGTCAAAATACTTGAAGGGATGTTTTGAGGTTTGTTTCAAAGCATTGAGATTTGCTTCAGTTTTCTTGAGAGGGAAAGTTCTGAGGTTTGCTCTTAGGCCATCTGTTTCCCCTTGTTTGTATCCTCAGCCCAGTTACACAAATGGTCTTCAGATTTCTGGTGTTTGTTCTGGAGTCCATCCATGTCCATCAAGTTTCAACCCATACATGACAAAAACCTTTCTGATGTCATGTTGCCTTTTACTCCATTAGGCACATCTAAGTCTTCTTTGGGGATTGGTGTTGAGGACAATGAGAGGCAGCAAAGGGATGGAGGGAGATAGTGTTCTCCTCCCCATTTCCCTCACAAATGGAGGTGGATAGGGCTACTTTATTCAGTGTCCAAAATTGTTTACTCACTGAACTCAAGTTCCTATGGATGGGATGGTCCACAATATCCCTCACTCAGCTTTTCTAACCACCAGTCTTCTTCTGCAGGCAGCTCAGAAGCAGATATTTAAAAATATCTTCAAGCTATGAGCCCACTCTGCAGCGTGGAACATTACTTTTTTGGACCACTGTTCCCAGAATCCAGTGGCCATGCTGTCTGGGATATTCAGAACCTAGAGGCCCTTTTTATATATAAAAAAGACCTACTCTTTCAGAGGGAGTGCAGCCTTATCTAGGATTAGTTGTACACTCTCTGTTCCCTCTCTGTGTGAGATGTGAGGTAAATATCGCAGTACTATCACTATCTTAGCAAAGGCTTGGGAGCATACTTACCTTGACAAAGAAACCAGCACTTGAATTAATGCAATATAAGAATGTTGATATACTGTCTTCCAGGAAGGTCTCCTTTGAAGAAAACCACAGAACTGAAAAGGAGCTGCATGTTAGCAGAAAGGAGGGGGAAAAAGAATGGTGGGATTTGTTTCTCAGCAGATAGTGTTCTTTCAAGAGGTTCATAAAAGAAAACATTCTGGAGAATCTGTGTCCTTGGATTCTAATTAAATAATAATGTTCCAATTCAGTAGCATTACAGTTTCAAAGTCTTTTACGTTGAACCTTAATTAGAACAGAATGTGTCTGTTCAGAGGTTTAATAGTTTGCTGCTTATCTGTTCCTTTCTAACCACTACATCAATTTGCCTCATATCCCATGTCTTTAAAATGCATTTGTTCTCCAAATCTATAAAGAATTGTTGTACATCATTCTGAGAGCCTTTGAGATTTAAAAAAAGCAATATATAGTAAGTACTTTAAATATATAATAAAATAGACTCTGTATAATTTCCTGAGGAGAAGGGGACGACCGAGGATGAGATGGCTGGACAGTGTCTGCGAAGCAACCAACATGAACCTGACACAACTCCGGGAGGCAGTGGAAGACAGGAGGGCCTGGCGTGCTCTGGTCCATGGGGTCACGAAGAGTCAGACACGACTAAACGACCAAACACGCACATAATTTCCTGAAATTCAACCTACAAAACAGAGATTTTTCCCCAAAGCATGTGAAACATGATACTTTCAACTAGGGCCAGCTTGGTCAGTAGGCAAAGTGATGTGCTCATGCATTCTCTGATTCTGGGACCTTTCATAGTTCTGTGAAAGAGGGAATTTCAGCAGGTGTGACTTGCATGACAAATGTCACACCTGGTGACATTTCAGCCTCTGCACAAGTTACAGGACCCCTATTGTCTTTTTCATGGGCCGTCTTGCAATCACCATAAGCCACAGATTTTGGAGAGCTGCAGTCATAACCCCTGGTCATTTTCCTGTCTTGAATTTCAGAATTCCCATAACCTTTAGAGTAAGCTCATACTGTAGTTCTTCGGCTTGATGGAAGATTCTATTTCATTGGCAGCATTGTAATAAACATCAAAGACAGCCACTCCAGTTGCTTCTGAAGGTGGAATGGGAAGGGGGTGCTAGTTTCTCCTTTGCATCAGATAGCAAAATGACTTGGGATAACTTTGTGTGTTTTTTTACAACCTGTTTGCCTGTTCTACTACCCTTTTTGCTTGCTCCTTCCTGTCATCTCTATCTCAGCATCAAGCATTCACTTCTCTTTCCCCCCTTATTCCGCTTTGAGAAGAGGTTTACCTGTTCAATTCAACTATGAAAGCGGATTAATTGGAAATAATCTCTGATATTAGGAAGACTGAGAAAGTAAATTCTGAATGTCTGGGTAAGTACAACATACAGCCCCCCCAAGAGTAAGCTGGGGCATGTTTTTAAAGGTAGGCATGTCACTAAAACTGAGCAAAAAATACAGTTTGTCTGAGGTATGCTGCTAAACTAACAGCGTTCTGAGTATGGTGTCCAAATATATTGTACAGATTCACAGGCATTTCAGCTAAGCCTGCTAAATCCTTCTGATGTTTGCAAGCAAAACTTGATCATGACTACGACAACTATTAGTCCCCTGAAAGGAAGGGAAGGGGGGGGTCTCTTTGCAATGCAACAAAGCTGCTGGTGAGAGAGCGGAAGAGATTAAAACGTAAGCATGTACGTAACAAGCAGTCATCTGTTCAAATACTATGCACTGCCAAGAGTTCTTTAATCCAAAATCTTTTTTAAAAGGATGTAGTTCTCCATAAAACACCATATTCTCATTGTATGAATGGGTTCCTCATTGGACCCATTCCTCTGAATATAACACTCTTCTGCAATAGGAGATGGGTTAGAAATTTGCAGCTGGCTGGATAGCTCGGGGAGTTAGGTTTCTGGCCTCACAGCCATAGGCTGGAGTTCAATTCCTCATTGTACAACCATGAAGAGCCAGCCTATGGAGCCTAGGGCAAGCTGCACAGTCCCAGAAGTGCCCCCAGAAGGAGGAAATTGTAAACAACTTCTGAATACTATACTCTCCACTTAGAAAACCTTGAAAAGGCTCACCATAAATCAGAATTGACTGGATGGCATACAGCAACACCAAGGAATTTTAACCATATCTCCTTGTAGATCTGCTTAGATGGACTCAGGCTGTAAGATTTGGTATTTTGATTTCAGCACAAATACAGTCACCCAGAGCAATAGCATCACTTTCCACCCTGGCTGGCAGTCAACTCTGCATAAAATGACAGTGCAACTGAGGCTATCTAGTATCTGTAACATTGATGATGGTGGTGACCACTGTTCCACCCTAACCTTGCATCAGTGTGAAATTTCCCATTCCTAATCTGGGAAAGGTACAATTAAACATCTCTACATGTGTCACATGGCTTTTATGTGAATGATTGGAATTAATAAGTAGCTGCTCTCATTCCTGATTGTGTGTCACATCATGTGTTTTACACATGATCAGGAAAATCATTAGCAACTCATTAACAACTGGCAATTTGTTCCTTCGATTTGTGCAGTTACATTTACGCTGGTATAAACCCTCAACAGGATTCTGTTCATAGTACATAAATAACAGTGAATTTAATTTTTACTGCAAAGAAAACCATTGAGATGAGGAAATCTTGCCCAAAGCCTTTCCCCAACTAGCGCTGTATTCCCACAGGGCAGGCAAATTAGAGTTTGGAGTCATTAAAAAAAACAAAACAAATAGGGATGCTTTGACCACAGTGCTGAAGCAGATCTGTTCAACTTCAGAAACAACAGTCATCATAAGGCACGCCTTATTCCAGATGAATGATTCAGCAGCATTTTAATCCATTTGTGCTCAAGTGGTTGTAAACAAGTTGGTTACATAAAGCACTGAGTTGTATTCTTGTAAGTGAAGTGAACATACCAATGCTTTTCTGAATCAAGGTTGCAAAGCAGTGTGATCTAATGCTTACTGCATCATCTTCTGCATGTTTGCTGATTTATTCCCAAATAAATTAGGTTGTACAGCTTCAGAGACTGCTCTTTGAAGCATAATCCCAGGCATGACTGCTTAGAAGGAAGTTCTATGGTTACTTGGTTTCAGTGGGATGGGGCATACAGAAAATTGTGCATAGGGCTGTTGCTCTGGAAAAGGAAATATTGAATATTTATAATATTAATAAGTAATTTTGGTGCTGACATAGCATCTTTTCAAATAAGTAAATATTCTGGGAACTGGTAATAAGAAATAAAATTCATTTATAGGTCGCTGCCTCTTTTTAGGGTAAAGAAGAAACAAGAGCTTCATGGAGAAGTGAGAAGGAAAAAGAGCCTAAGTACAACCTAAGTATAGAAATCGACACACTTTGTCAGAAAGATAGTAAGGGAGAGCCTATCTCACTATCTTTCTATTATGCCAAAACAGATTAGGTTACTTGTTACAAATGTTGGTGTTCAACTTCCAACTTCTTAAAACCATTTCTGATTTCTGTATCTTGTCATTACCAGTTTTGACTTTCAGTATGTATGTTGGAGAGTTGTAGGAAAGGTTTTCCTCAGTGAGACTATCTGTAGTGGGAAACCTTCCAATCAATCAATCAATCAATCAATCAATCAATCAATCAATCAATCAATCAATCAATCAATCAATCAATCAATCAATCAATCAATCAATCAATCAATCAATCAATCAATCAATCAAGTTTTCCTAGTGCCATTGATTGTTTTTTGCAACTATGAAGGAGTATCTGGTGTGCTCCAAGCTATGTACAGGGAGCAAACAGGTTAGTGATAAAGCCTAGTACAGTGGATCCTCTACTTAAGGTATTAATCCGTATTGGAATGGTGGCTGCAAGTCAAAAAGTCTGTAAGTCGAATCTCCATTGACCTACAATGCACTGAAAACCGATTAATCCCATAACCAGTGGTTTTTATTCTATTTTTATTCCATTTTGGTTTTTTCTGGTCTGTAAGTCGATTCTCTGGCTGCAAGTCGAATCTAAATTTTGCAGCCAGAGAAGTCTGTAACTCGAAAAGTCTGTAAGTCGAGCCGTCTGTAAGTCGAGGGTCCACTGTAGCAGTTTGGACTGATGACCCACATGAGCTGGCTGTTCTAGAACTAGACATGGCCTTAATCTTAGGAATTGTGCAAAAGCCACATTAGGTTGTGGGGTATAGAGCTTTGGGAACCTTCTGCATGTCCTCTAATTTTTCTGCTGTCCTCCAGTGACATTGGGTGACATTGACCATTGGCAAAATGAAGATTCAGCCAACAGCTTGGTATAATGTGTAAGCTGTAACAGTATTACCTACATTTCAGGGCCGACAAGGACATAACATAGTGTTCCTTTTACAATATAACTATTGGCCACATTGTTGCTTGTGCTATACAAAAAACAATAAATGCAATATTTACTTTTTGCTTCAAATCTTTGGGCTCATTTATGATACTTTTAAAAAACCTTTTAAAGTGTTCTTTTTACAATTTTTTTAAAAAGCAAAATGGTAGTAACATGTAAATAATCCATTTCTTTGGAACTAGCAAGTATTAGTTACTTTTAAAAGAAGTACTACCAATGGTAATGTGAGGACAATATTACAAGCATAGCTCTCCTCCTCCCTTTGCATATGCGCACAGCAACCCTACGAAATAGGGTAAGTGGAGAGATCATGACAATTGAGTCTTCCCAGTCCAAGTCCAGTGCCATGAGTGCCAAACTCATCTCTCCCGAAGATGTGCAACTGTTAAAAGCTGCCACTCCTGGTTAGCCTTGTTTGCCATGTTTTTTCAACTGTGTAAACGTCAATTTGTGCCAAATGTAACATGTCCACAAATCTGGACTGAAAACTATGCTCAAACCGTGGTTTGCAATTCTGGTGTAAAACAGAACTATAGTTAGCTGAACTCTGTTGCAATGGCAAAGTATGGTCTCTTGTTAACCACAGTGTTTCCCATCAATGTATACAAGAGATGGTGCAATCATTCCAGCTTTTTCAAACACCTTTTTTGTTTACATATTATTTGGGGATCCACTATTCATTTTTTCACAATGTATATAGTGGTAGTCCTTTTGATGTGACCATTACTACTGTCCTTTAGGTTATATTGCAAGTAGTTACTTGGCCAGTTGACGACCAGAAAGTATCTTGGTCTTTTTCATTGTGCATGCGGAAGGTATATTTTAAGTCTTTCAGGTCTTAACTTAGAAAAACACATAGTCATATCAAGATACGAAGCATTCATGGGTGCACACAATTTGATTTTAACAAAGACATCAGTGGGATCGTCATTGCTTGCTTACTTAACACTGGACAATGTTTCACCCGTGCAAAGCAAGGGAAGCACAGTGACTTCTCAAACAAATACAAGTTAATGCATGTTAAGCAGTAGTCATTTGTTTGTACCCAGCTTTACAGCCAGGCAACAGCACTACTTTCAAAAAAGGAACACATGTGTTCTAGTATTCATACTGAACGGAGCTTATTTATACACAATCTACATCTGAGATAACAAGTTCCCACTTGCATGCCTGGTGCAGAGCAGTGATTGCTCAAAGATTGCTCCATGGAACTCTAGGCTGTCTTGTCAGCTCAAGAGATCCTCCATGTGAGGATAGCCCACCACTGGGACCATGTGATGATACTCCCCTCTCCCGCTACAGCTGGGACCAGGACATGATTATCCCAAGGTGAGAACTTTGTTCAAAATATCTCCCAAATCACAATATCACTTCAGTACATTGCCAACATTTATCAACACTCTTAGCTCCTTGGCAGTGGGTGCTCCAGGGTTTATTCCTTGCTTCCCATCAGTTCTTACCTATTCAGTACCTAGACTGGGAGTCAGGACTGGACGAAGTGCTATCTCCTCCCTCCTCATTCAATTTTCAGATGTGGCTAGAAAGGATTTGTAAAGTTTATTTTGAAAATAAAAGCAAAATAAGAACATAAAAGTAAATTAAAAAGAAATAGAAGATCAGTTCCACATTGAAGCAAATGTATACAAGCGTACAAGATACAACAGCAATACCATAAACATCATTACTAAACCAAACAGAGAGATAAATGTAGGATTGCCAAGGGTCTCCTCATGAGTCAGTCTCTCATGGAAACACACTTTCTCCTAAGGTCCAGAGTGAGACAAAGGGGAACCACTTTTCCCAGTTCTCTTTATATTATTGACGGCCATTCCTTAATTGCCCTTAATCCACTTTGATTATTAGTAGAGCAAAGACACACCAACACAGCTATTTGGTAGGTACTTTGACACACAGGAACAAGAAATAAACAAATGATGGCATTCAGGGGATAAATTCTGCTTGATCTCAAACTCTTTGAAGCAGCTTGTTGCAGGAACACAGGAGAGAAAAAAGAAGTATGAAGCCAAATGTTTCCAGCGGTAAAAGTTCATCTTCCCAGGCTTTGACGGGTCCACAGAGAAAGTCCAGATGTATTTCAATTTTTTATATATATTCCAGGTCCTTTAATTTCTCCACACTTGATTTGGCTCATTGCTATTGATTAGACTCTGAAATACCGTGTTTCCCCGAAAATAAGACAGGGTCTTATATTAGTTTTTGCTCCAGAAAACACAGTAGGGCTTATTTTAAGGGGATGTTTTTTTTTTCATGTACAACAATCTACGTTTATTCAAATACAGTCATGTCATCTTTGGTTACTGCACAATGGTGGGGGCGGGGTTTCACTTAACTGGGGCTTATTCTTGGGGTAGGGCATATATTGTGAGCATCCTGAAAAATCATACTAGGGCTTAATTTCAGGTTAGGTTCTTATTTTCGGGGAAACAGGGTAGCTTCCTCAAAACTGGAGTCCTTCTTTGGTCCCCAGCAAGGAAGGGAAACATCTACCCTGTGGGCCAACCCTGTGTGAGAAGGGTGCAGATTCAGATTGTGAGGGATCTAAATTCTGTTTCCTTGCAAAACCTTTCTCTGTCTCTAAGAAACACTCCCTAGAGTTAAGAATACACACCTATGCACATCTCTTCACCCATTTGAGAGGTCAAGCTGGATGTGTGCAGGGGCTCCCAGTGACTGGACATGGAAACCGTATTCCTTGGCCATACGTATGACTAGTAGGGAACAGGGACAAGGTACAGGGAAATCTGTGTTTGGAGGAAGTACGGAAAGGGGATACTGTTGTCTGGCAGGGGCATGGCAAGCTGACATTAAGGGAAGGATGGAGCTTGGGGCAGGCTCTGTAGCCATTATATCATCTAGCTCACTGGTTCTTAACCTTGGGTTACTCAGGAGTTTTGGACTGCAACTCCCAGAAGCCTTCACCACCAACTGTGCTGGCTGGGGTTTCTGGGAGTTGCAGTTCAAAAACATCCGAGTAACAAAGGTTAAGAACCACTGATCTAGCTCACTACCTTGCTTCTGGGAAGTGATCTGTCCCAGGGATCCATCTGCTTCATCACCTCTGTTTTACAGCTCAAATTATTCCCAGCAGCATGGCTGATGCTCATGGTAACTAGGTCTGATGGCAGCTGTAGCCTAGTACCGCTGAGTTTGGGGAGGCTGCACTACATTTTCAGAACATCAGTTTCGTTTTTGGATGTATACCCTGCAATCCACCCTTTAGTCTTTCCAGTGCATTATGATCATTCATATGTCACCCAGAGATACAGTCAGCAGCAGATGAGACATGTATAGAAAAAGAAAGGGCAAGGGTTATGTGACAATGTAGTGAGTTCCTCACCTAGTGTGACCATTGGGGTTTAGGAACTGTAATCCACAGATGTCATTTTCCAAACCTTTTTTCCAAGCTTTATAGCTTGCTCCTCTCCACTCTGTGAAAATGAGGGCTTCAGAAGCAAAAGGCTAGAACTATAGAAATATACCTTATACCAAACCAGACTGTTGGTCCATCCAGTATTATGGACATAGGTTGACAGCCATTTCCCGTTTTCAAATATGATTCCCCCCCCCCAATTCTCTGTGTGTGTTCTGTGCTGTCAAGTTGGAACTGACTTATAGTGAACCTAATAGGGCTTTCAAGGTAAGTGAGGTATTTAAGGAATGGTTTTACCACTTCCATTCTCTCAGTTTCCATGGCTGAGCAGGGATTTGAACCCTGTTCTCCACAGTCTTAGTCCATCACTCTATCCACTACGCCACACTGAGAATCATGTTTTTCCAGCTCTTAACTGGCAAGAAATGCCAGGGACTGAACCTGGGACTTTCTGCATGCAAGACAAAGGTTGTACCAATGAGGTGCACTACTTTCACTTCTTCTAAAGAAATTAAAGACAGAGAGAAGATTTCCAGTGCTAGGCAGAATAGCCACACAATGGACAATGCAGAGTAAAATTCAAATATCAGGACTGCATTTGCACAGTTAAAGCTAATGCACCAGCTGCTCCCTTTCCTTGAAATGTCTGATCCTTTAGTGTTTTTATATGTATTTATACTGCTTAATTTGTTTTCAAATGGCGATTTTACTATTTCCCTTTTAATAATTGTAATTGATTTTTGTAAATATTTTTAATTCTTGTCTTATATTTATAAATAATATTTATATTTATAAATTTGTTTGTTTGTTTGTTCATGTGTGCTTGTTTGTTTATATGCTGCCCTTCTCCTCATAGGGGACCCAAAGTGGATCACAACTAAAACTATAAAACAGGCTATATAAATTCTATACAAATGTATCAAAAAGCAACCTATATTCAGATTAAAAACTAAGATTAAAAACAGTTTTAAAGCACTTGAAAATCTGTAAATTAAAAACCAGCATTTCTGAGACAACATATTGCTTAAAGGCCTGCCCGAAGAGGAAGGACAAGAGGGAGGGGGCCAACCTGCCATCTCCCAGCAGTGCATCCCAAAGCCTGGGAGTAGCAACTGAGAGGGCGCCTTCAGGTCCTCATCAAAGAACTTTGGAGGGCAGTGGAACCAAAAGAAGAGCCTCCCCAGAAGATCTTATTTCCTGAGAAGGCTGTAATGGGGATGATATGAACCATGTAGCAAACAGGGCTTCACAGGTAACAGCCAGCACTTTGAATTGAGCCTGGAAACAGACTGGCAGCCGGCTGAGTCCCACTGCCAGGAGAAACGTGCCATAAAATTACAATAAATAAAAAGAAATCAACCAATTTATAAGTGGCCCCTCCCCCATGCTGCAGTGTATCTTCACATCCCAACAGTGATGCTTCTGATCAAAGTTCCCTTCAATTGGCCATGCGCCTCTCCAGGACATTTCCTTTTACCAGGACATTTCCTTTTGCAAGGTGGACCAAATGGGGCTCTGCCCCAGGGCACAAAAATTTAAAGGACATTGAAACCTAGAGGCGAAATTACTGGAAAAAGTCTTGGGAACATTTCCAGCTCTGTTCATTTCCCCCTCCCCACTTTTTTTAAACATAAACTTTCTGTTTCTTTTTGGGGGTGGGGGGGACATTACATTCTCCCTTTCCTTTTTTAATAAGGAGATCATACAGGTGGAGGCATAAACCATTCATTTGTGATTAATTTATTTTTGTTGTCAAAAAGATGAAGAGGGTTTTTGTTTTGTTTTGTTTTAAAGCTCTGCTGCCAAAATAAACTGACCAGTCTTGGGTCATAGACCTTGACATGGGCTTAGAGGAGGACACTTGCTGCCTTGCTCAGGAAGAAAAATGTCTTAAACTAGCCTGAATTAAGTTGTTTCAGAGGAATAAACAGAACATCTGAATTCCATATTTGCTTAATTGGTACCTCAGTAGGAAGAAGCTGTTTAACCAGCCACACCTTACTTACGTGTTTTATGTTGGAGTTACTACAACCTTTGTATGTTGCCTTTAAGGGGTTTTTGGCTGGGAAGAACCTTTCAGGGCTAGGGTGAAAGTCAATCAATCCAGCAGCAACCAATTGTTCTCTCTCTGCCTCCAATTTTGAAGAGAGCCATGCCTCTTTACTCAAGAGTTTTTCCATGCTTTTTTCAGTCAGGAAGTCTGTGGATAGTTAGAGCTATGTTGTATGCATTCAGTCAAGTGTGTAGTGAGTCAGTCAGGAAGCTAGTTAAACAATTAAGCTCTGTTCCTGTAACCAGTCATTGTTTGTCTACAATATGCTCTTTTTGTCTATTCAGAACTGTGAGTAAATGGAAACCTTTTATTCTTTCTCTTACCAGTTTCTCTGAGTGAGTTATTGAGACAGTAAGTGCCAGTTGATGAGAACAAACAATTCATTCTACTGAATGGAGACTTCAATCTAATTCTGCTTGATAGGTCCCTGAACTTTTTTCTGCTGTGTAGCTAAAGGTTTTCAAGCCACAAAATTTTACACACTGGCAAGATTCTGTTCCAGAGGTGGCTGTACCACAGACATTTTTAGACCATTCTCTGGGCTCATAATTCATAAAACAGTGTAAAAATACATGCTCTAAAACACTGTTTTGTACAACTGGATGCAAGAATTGATGGGGATGACAGTTGAACCAGGAACCAAAAGGATACGTTTTGGTGGGACTAGGGAAACTAAGAGAAAGTAGGCAAGCAGTAGCAGGGAAAAAACAAAGTAAGAACAAGAAGTCATATGCCACTGGGTTAGTTTCCTCTGTGCATATCAAGGGTGGAGGTAGGGTCTATTAGTAATTACTTCATATACTGAAACGCTTATATTCTAATACTGTAGCATATTAAAAAGATCCAATTCAATGCAACAAATGTTCTTTTAACTTTGTGCTTCATATTTCTTATCAGTATGAAAAGAAAAGGTTACAGACCCACTGAGGTGAATGCTAGTTTTGCACTCACCTGTACAGAACAAGGATAGATATGTCACTAAATATGGGTCACAAGATGACAGCACTGTGTGGAATTGTAATTTTAGAAAAAAATTGTCATATAAAAAGAATCAAGCATAGTCATAAGTAAAAGAGCAGTGCAACTTAAAAAGAATAAAGGAAAGAACTACAGCAATGAATGCAAAAGATATAATATGTACTTTTTAAAGCCTAATGAACACATCAGCTCAAAAAGATTGCATTAAAATGTAACCCAACCAGAAAGCATGAAAATAGAAGTATCGTTGAATGCACCTCTTTTAAAGATGAAAAATAATGCAGTTCAATAGTTATTCAGTATTTCAGTATAGCTCATTAAAGAAAAATACATTTTCTGTTAGAAGAATATTTGAAAAAGTTCTGTTTCTTGAAAGCAGAGAGCTCAACACAGCTTGACAGGTTAAAAAGAGTGTCTTTCTTTTTGAATTCAAAGAAGCAACTATTTAAAAACCTGAATCAAAGGATGTGCAAAAAAGGACTATATCATTTTGGTAAAATTATTATTATTATTATTATTATTATTATTATTATTATTATTATTATTATTATTATTATTATTATTATTATTATTATTATTATTATTATTATTATTATTATTATTATTAATTTGATTTATATCCCGCCCATCTGGTATATCATACCACTCTGGGCAGCTAACAACAAAAGATATACAATTAAAATAAAAATCCAAACATCAATTATTAACAATACCGACAATAAAATCACAGTGCTAATTGTGTCACAAAACTGAAACAAACAGAATATGTATCCAAGAAGCAAAATATAAGAAACTGAAGGGAATTCTACCCTGTCAATACTCCTGTTGCTTTCTTATTGTGTGTATGAGTACTGAATATTGAATGCATCCTACTGAAAGATATTACTTAATGAAAAATCATCATTGTATATGGAGTCAGTTCTTTTAGAAGAAGATGATCAAATCAAGCAGTTATGCAGAAAATTGATGGATTGACCTCCTCACTTTGTCCTTGATTATAAAAAGAGGAGAAAGAAAAGTTCTTGTGACACTCCTCTCCCTTTCCCGATAACTTCAACAGGCAGAAAGACAACAAGAGAAACGAAGAAAGTTTGCATTTTGGAGAGAAAGCTGAACTCATACCTTTTTCCTTAATTAAATATCTTTCCATCTGCATGCTGAAAAATAATATTTTAGATGCAGGAGTGTAATTCTCCCATACATAGTATGAGATGGTACGATGCTAGAAAAACTCTACCACGTGTTTCTCTTGTACATTTGACAGCCCACTGTCAGCCTTTACACAAATACTAGAGATACTGGTCATTACGACCCATTGACATCATCTTCTATCAATGAAGAACCAACTTTTAAAACGACAGTAGCAAGAAAAAAAATCTATCTTGCAGCTTTAAGAACTTATAAGTTATCTGGCTGCTTTTGTACTGAGTAGTCTTCTGCAATTTACAAACTAGTGACCAGGTTGTAATTATATTTGTTTATCTAATTGATAAAACAACAAGCACAAGGACACTAAAGCAGTTTGATCATACACACAAGGGAACAGCGACCGAAATACCTGGACAAAGTTGTGTCGGCCATTTTGTCTGTAATGAGGTAGGTGGGTAGAATCTGGGGAACCATGGGAAATGATGAGGGGGAAAAACGAGACAAGCTGTGTGTCACTTGTATGAGCAGAAGTAATAAAAAACGTCAGCTGAAACAGTGCTGCAGACCATTATTTGTTTGTTTGTTTGTTTGTTTGTTTGTTTGTTTGTTTGTTTGTTTGTTTGTTTGTTTGTTTGTTTGTTTGTTTGTTTAAGCTTTTACTCCACCCATCAAGATTCAACTAATCTACTCTGGGCGGCTTACAGTCCAAATAATAAAACAAGAATTAAAACAAACAATATCAAACAACATAGAGATAAGCAAAATCCAAGATGGTAACACATAGGGAACTAAGAAATGGAAGTGGGGAAGGCCTGCCTGAAGAACCAAGTCTTCAGCTTGTTCTTAAAAACTCCCAGCAAGGGTGCTAGGCGAATCTCAAGGGGCAAGATGTTCCAGAGGCAAGGGGCCACCGCCGAGAAGGCCCGGTTTCTAGTTCTCTCCTTCCGGGCCTCTCTCGGGGCCAAGCCCCTTAGCAGCCCAGCCTGGGTAGATCAAGTGACATGAGTAGAGCTACGTGGGAGCAGGTGCTCTGTCAGGTATCAAGGTCCTAAACCATTGATATAACCATAATATAACACCTGTCTAGTTTTCCTTAATGTCACTCATAACCAATTTCTTCCATGTCCTCATAGGTTTGGAGGCAACTACATTAATAAATAATACAAGTACTCCAGGACTGTGATGGTCAAATTCAGATTATTTTCCATTGATTACATGAAATACCAGTCAAAATGAATCATTCCCCCATCAATATTTGTTTTTCATCCACCACTGGGGCTTCTACACACACACCCCAATCAAATGCATTTGCATCAGTTCAGACAGTTTAATCACTTAAGCTGATGCAGTTTCATGGCTGAATAGGTGACCAGAAGCTGGGGCTCCCAATTATCTAGTTTATAGTGGAGGGGGGAAGAGAAGGGGCACTTGTGGGGGTGTCACTTCCACTTAACTGAACATCCCTTTGTCTCCAAACCATTACTGTATTATTATTTTTAAGGCTGGAAAACAAAGAGAGAGAGAGAGGAGGAAATTGTCAATCAGCCCTTGTTTTACAATAACAGCTGGTGGAAGTCCATTCACTTTCAGCTGCCCAGCCAGGAGTCAGAGAGGAAAAAATAGAAAATCTGCTCTTGTTTGCATCTTGTTGAGGTAGATCTACTATAGCCCTGCCTCCTGCAAATCCGGATGGCTACAGATTGCAAGCAAGTGCCCATTGCCAATTTCCCCCCTCTCTTTATTAACTCCTGTGTAGTTGGCGACAGTGAATTTCCCTGGAGAAACTAAAGTTCACAGGTGTGAATTCACAGCGGATCATGTCACATTTTTCCTGCTTGTGCCTGCATGGCCAGTTCAGAAAAACCCCTTTCCCAAACCATGTCACAGACATTGGTGTAATTAAATCCACAGAATTCAAGTATACTACTGCCAGAACATAAAGCTGTAATCTCTTTTCTGTCATCAGTATTTATCACATTACATTCTTTGGTTACATCCAATTAAAGTAACAATGTAGAAAGAAACCAAAGTGGGGGAATGCAGGGAAAGGGAGTGGCTATGAAGAGAAGAACTGGCTCAGTTCATTGCAGCTCTCGTTTTCTATGACAGAAAATAAATGGGCTGCAGTTGAAAGACAGCCTCACCCCATCAACCCCTCCCTCTGAACACTGAATACCTTGTAGGATGAGAAGGTGTAGTTTGCTGTCCAGCAGTGATTCAGCATTCACTTCTGTACTTTACCCCAAATAAATACTTGGCTGCTGTTCAGTCCAATAGAGATGAAATAATGGGGAACAGTAATAAGGAGAAAACCTACAAATTGTTCTGGACACTAAATGGCCTGGCCTCTACTAATAGGGACTTCAGAAAGGGGTACCATGTGTCTGCGGTAGGGCAATTTTCAGAGAGGTAGACATGTTGGTCTGTTTCTGTAGAAACAAAATCTAGTCCTGGCAGTTTCATGACTCCAAATCTATTTCAGTGTGAGTTCTTGTGGACTGCAATCAACTTCTTCATGCACATTGGTGAAGATCATCCACAGAACCTCCCTTTCCCTTTCCTTCTGAAATTCGAAATTCCTTCTGAAATCAATTTGTAGAGGGGGGGGCTGTTCCTGGGTGCTGAACTCCAAGACAAGGGCATGGTCCAAAAAGACAAGAGAATTGGAGTCATGGAATTGGACCATTTGGGCAAACAGAACCCTTCCTCACCTCAAGGCTCTGCTTGTGCTTGACTAACCTACTCCCCCCCTTCCCGTTGAGGGTGGTTAGGGCATGACCTGTGTGGCCCTCCTACCGAATCCCAGATCTCATCACACTCTTGTGTGTATGTACGAAAAGCACAGGTGTGTGATTAAAAAAGAAGAAGCAGTAGATAGCACTAGATGGTCACCTGAGCTCTGCCCACCATTGCCTATGGTACCTTTTGCTCCATCAACAGGGGTATAGTAATACATTTTGAACTGGCAAAAAAGGGTTAATCAATTCTAATTGCCCATTAAAATGGGTGTCTGTGGAAGGGAGGGGAGAGCAATTGCCCACTAATTAAAGGGACTGTTCACATCGGGTTGCTACCTGTGAGAATCAAGGTCAAACCGTTTATTCCCATCTCTATGGTAATTGCAAGAAACCTGTTTCAGTTGGACCAAGGGTGGGAAAGAGTGGATGAGTAAAAGTTACTTTGTAGAAAAGTTATTCCTTTTTCAAAAGTCCAAGGTAACTTGGAATTTGATTGGTGGAAGAGCAAGAAGGATGGATGATGGGTATAAAGGTATCTCAGACAATGGAATGCTTAGCCTTAGTGTAGGTTAGCTAGCTTTTTTTTTGTTTGTTTTCTGTGGGAATCATTCAGGGGTTGCCTAGTCTCTTATGTTTTGTAGTATTGGTTATGAATTTGCTTCACATCCTTTTAATTCTTTTGGAAACTTTGAAATTGCTTTTGAACCTTTACATCTCTTTGCAATATATTTTGTTATATTATTAAATGACAGATTATACTGCAAGGTTTTCCTGCAGCCCAAAAACCCATAATCCTGGTGCCTATTGTTTGACAAACCCCACACAGTTAAGCACACATGCCAGCAATTATTTTAAAAGCCCATGAAGTCCCCTCTTACTGATATACATCATAGCTTAAAAACGGATTAAAAGTTGCCCCAAGAAGATGCCCACACCAACCCCCCCAACACCATGTGACTGCCATGTGACATTAAAACACCTTTAACATACCTGACCCACCACCCATATTTTTCATTAATGTAACTGCATCCCTATTCAATTCGGGGACAAATCCAGGTACAACTCCCATCACACCAACTTCTAACCATGCTGCCATGGTCTGATGGGAGTTGTGGTCCCAAACAGTGAAGGCAATGAGGCTTCTAGTCCTGGCCCTACTGGAAATGAGGCACTAGCTGAGAAACAAAAAAATTATGAACAATACTGTGTGTTCCTTGGAGGAAGAAAAGGATATGTAAGTCAACAGAATATATGAAATGAGACATGTGGCTCGTTTCCTACCATGGGCCAGGGTTCTTTCAGTCAGTTATATTCTAGTCAGTGGAATCCATGTTGAGATGATTTCAGTACGGACACAGTGAAAACATGACACAATACCACAAAGCTGAAAAGTTAAAGAAAACATGGATTTCACTTTCCTGTGAACTTTAGTCCAGGTTGCTGTTGCTGCAACTCCAATGTTGTGTTGACTCTTAACTTTGAAAAGAAGACTTAGTCGCTAAGTTATAAAGTTCATTTCAGGATTGCTTTGTTCTTTATCAATGTTAAGTCACTGGGGCAGAGGTCCCACTATTCTGATATGGTAGAATTTGCACTCATTTTTACTAATCTGATTTTTCTCAGTGATCGGCTGCCTAAGAATTGGGATACTGTCCCTCCCCCCTCCCCCGTCCTCCCAGTTTTTATATTGTCAGTTTTTACTATTGTAAGTTGCCTTGGGTCCTCTTGAGGCGAAAGAGGGTACAAATATTTGTATTGAATAATAAAAAAATAAAATAATCTAGAAATGCAGATGGAGGCCTCATATCATTAGTTCATATTGATATTAATATAAGAGCAGACCTTGGAAAAGTTACTGTTATAGACCACAACCCCCAAGACCCGCACCACTTCACATGGCCAGGGAGAATTGCAGTTTTAGTAAGCTTTCCAAGTTTTTTTGTAAGAATGAACCTAAAAATCCTCTACTACAAATTTTATGGGCAACAGTAGTTTGTTTTTCCAGAATCTAGCACAAGGCCAGCTTTCATTCATGAACCTTTGGCTTGGGTAGGTTCTTGTTTTCTTCTTTTGGTGTGCTTTTAAAAAAATTGTTCATATTTTGGGAATATATTTTGTTGGAACTAGTAATGACATTACAGTGCTATTAGGCCTGAGTTCATTTATCTGTTCTTCCCACAGATTTTTAACACTCGTTCAAAAAAAAAGTCCCTTCACTTCAAAGGAGCTACTCCCGAACCAGTAGTTAAAGCCTCAGCCTTTGCTATAAACAATTGCTATCCTATTCCACGTGCTGATTCTTTTTTAAATAGTATTTGCACAAAGCAAATATTTCCAAATTGATTTATCTGAGTGACAGGAGTCAAAGACCTAAGGTCAGAACCAGTACCTGCCAACAGTGCTTGGAAAACTTCATTTTTTTTTTCAGATTACAACTTCCAAATTCCCCAGCTAGCATGGGCAGTGGCAGATTCTGGAACATATGGTTCATAAGGCAATTTCGGTACAGAAAGGAATGGCATTTGCTTCTCCTTTCCCCCCCCCCCCAAGCCATTGGCAGGGCTAACTATTCTAGATACCAAGAGAAGCAGTACAACTGTTTGCTTGTAGGATTTTAATTTGATAACAAGGCCCCACAGAGAAAAAAAAAATTTTCTACATAATTGAACTTGGATGTGTGCATGCAAGAGGTGGGACCGTTTGAGTGCACATGTGCAGGAGGAGGTGGGGCTAACTTGCTGCATTTTTTTCTTTCAAGTTAGCTATTCATTCCAGTGAGGACACTGCATAACAAAGTGAATGCTCAGCTAAGAAATTTCAGAATACTTAGTCGATGCTCTTCAAATGATGAGACAGTGTGACAGCCTGGACAAGGAGTCTTATTTCTTTTATCACTTTTTTCTCTGGCTCATGCGCTTCATATGTGGAAGTCCTGGGGGGAGGGCATTTCTGCAGGCACACAGAGTGTCTGCCACAGTATTGTAGTCATGCAGAAGGGTACGTTACATCCCTTGCTCTTAGATTCCCAAAGGGGATAGGACTGGAGGCAATGTTTCTTTTGAAGGACCCCCTCTGAAGCAAAGGGATGTTCTGTCCTGAGCAGAATTGTTCCAGACACAACAGCAGCTTGTTCTTCTTGGTTGTATGGATGTGCCTCATGCAAATGGATTCTGTCACCTATGCAAAGGAGGATTTCTTTGGAATCTTCTAGAACTTAGCAAAGTTTTGGCAGAAGACTCCCCCCTACCACCACCACCACCATCATGCACCTTCTTCAAAGGTCATGCCTCCTGCTGTTCCTGCTCCATTTCTCCAACATTCTCTTACTGGTTGAGATCTCTTCAGATCTTCCTGAGTGAGCTGAGTGTCTGATGGTTTTCTCATTTACCATTATTCCTTCTTGTCACTCTCCTATTTATATCCTGAGTTGAATTTTGTCTCTTTTGTCAGTTTGTTTCTGTGGGTTGTGTCCTCTGATGCTACTCTTACACTCCAGGATCTTATGGCCTCTAAGGGTATATTTTTTTTAAAAAGTTCCAGCTGTGGGAATAACACACACATGCCCTGGTCACTCTCAGTGCTAATGTTTTCTTTGACATGCTTTTGCTCAGGATTCCGTCCTCCTCCTCCTGCATGCTAGCCTTATAGCAAGAACTGAGATCCTGCAGCCGTCCAGCTCTTATGAACGACAGGGTCCATTGTGCCTGATGACCTGCCATGCTGGCTGGAGCTGATGGGAACTGGAGTCCAACAACATCTGCAGGTGCACAATTTCCCTACTCTGGATTTTTATCTTTCTGGTGTGCATTTTCCTCCAAGGACCTGAAGGCAACAGACACTGCTTTCCTCCTTCGAATTTTATCCTAGGAGGTAGGTCAGTCTGAGAGACAGGCAAAGGTGACCCAATGAAGTTGTATGGCTCAGTGGGGACCTGAACCTGGATCACCCAAGTCTCAGTACAATGTAAACTACAACACTGCACAAGCTCTTCAGAGGATGATAACAGCCCCATATTTGGTGCCAGGTCACGTGTAGTAAAGAGAGAAGGGCAAGCATTTCCAGGATTTGCAAACAAACGGTGGTTGCCTTAACAGCAATCATCCTCCCTGACCTCCCTCCTAGGGTTGTTGTGAGAACAGATGGGGAGAAGGAAAGAAATGTTTGTTGTGTCTTGAATTCCTTGCATGCAGGTATTAGGCTTGACTGGGTGTCAGGGAAAGGGCACTTAATTTACGTTTTCTTTTGCAACCCTCTCTTCAGTAATTTATCCCCCAGCATACACACGCACTCAGACCTAGTGACCTTGACTCTAAGAGGGTAATGACATTTCTGTTTTTGAGAGACCCTAGAAAAGTTATGTTGCAATTATTCCATTACCCCCGTCCCAGGCAACATCTCTACTTTCTAATGCAAATCACTTTTAGAGAAAGAGAAATGTAGATCCATTTATGACACCAAGATTCTGCTGGTGGGTTTCTGAAAGCAGGCTGCATCAGATCCATGACATCACAGTTGATTTTATTTGCCAGGCTGAAGTCAAGCAAGGTGAAAACAGAGAGATGCCCTCCTTTGACATGCATTAGAATTCTTCTCTGTTGGTTTCAGTGGCTTGCTGTGACTTGTGGTAGCTGAAAGGCATGTTTTCTGTTTGAGCAGTGAGTCAAGCACAATGACTTGACTCTCCATAGCCTGGGAGGAGTAGAAACCCTAAGCACACAGCAGTAGCAAATTCTTTGTTCTGTGGGAATGCAGATGGTCTGGGAGCAGGGCTATCTGGTGCTGATTTTCTTCTCAAACATTCAAAGATTTGCACCCAACCTCTACAGTACTCAGTCCCACAGTCAAAGCCTTTCATGCCTGTGTTTTTAAGCCTCTCCCCCTTGTTGCCACAGCTGTCCTCTTCCAGCACAGAAAAGATACAATCCATGGATGCATGAGAACTTAGGAGAGCTACTACACAAAATTAAAAACTGGAAGACTTTAAATGCGAGATGGACATTTCCAACGGGAAAATGGCAGGTTCGAACCTCCCCTCAGCTGTAAATCTCATTAGTAGAGAAGGGCATGAATCATGCTTCGGCACTTTGACGTGGTTCAGTAGATCAGACCCACAACTGTTGTGCGGGTACACCAGATTCCCCACCCTACCTCCTCCCATGGGCACCCACTCAGAGGAGGAGGTGGGGCAGGGAAGTCCAAGGTGGTGCTTCTGAGTGGGTGATCATGGGAGGAAGTGGGGCAGAGCATTTGGGACACCTGTGCAACATCTGTGGGCCTGATCCACTGAAGCACCATACCATGGCTTGTGCCCATCTGCTCACTAGATTACCTTGGGCAGCCCAGTCACCAATCCTCAGGTAACCTACCTTGCAGAGTTGTTGTCAAGATAAAAAGCGGAAGAGGTCTTATATAAAGTCTGAATTGAAGACCAAACATGAGATGCATTGACTCCTTAAAGGAACCCACAAGCTTCTGTTTGCAAGACCTGAGCAGGGCTGTTGAGAACAGGACATTTTGTAGGTTACTCATCCATACGGTCTCCGTAAGTCAGAGGTGACCTGACAGCATGTAATAACAACACAGCCTTGAAGCTCCTGTGAGGAAAGATGGGGTATCAATGTCATCCAAATAAAAGAAAATGTTAACTCTGATTTGAAGTTAGTTCCCATCACTCACAAAAGACACATGTACATTCCTTGTTCAGCCATCATACAATAGCATTTTGACAAAGCTCATGCTTTTTAGCCTAGCTCACTTGATTAGGACAGATAGATGGCATCCCGTTGAGGATAACTTTGATGGATTCCTTAGAACAGAAAACACCTGTTCAGAAAAACATTGTCCAAGTGCCCTCTCATGGGACTAATTTCTGATCTATGGTGCAGTTGTATGTACATTAAATTACAAGTAAACAAAACAGTGGTCCCCCCCCCCCCCTTATTAAGAGTGTGGAAGATTTCCATGGAAATGTGGCTACCCAGTTTTGCTAAAAATCCATACAACTGGCAGCTCAAGATTTTTAAGTTCAGTGTTTCTCAATATTTTCTTTAAACGTACATCTCATTTCAATGGACCAAAAAATAAAAAAAATCTCCTCCCTGACTTCAGACCTGCCTTCCTCCAGTAATTTTATTTGAAATTTGAAACACTGCAATTAAAAGCAAAGCAGGTATTTTTAAATTTAGGTGGAAAGGTAAACAAGATTATCTGACAGTGCTCAGAGAACAGCAAATTTGGTGGGACTATCTTTTTGCAGGAGATGAATGCACAGGGGCACCCACCACACACAACAAATGATACACTACAGTGTAACATGGAGATGAAAAAAGGTAAAGGAAACTGAATATATGCACTCTCATCACAAAATGATACAAAAAGATGAGTACCAAAAAAGCTCCAGGTATAATAATTGGAAATAGATCTGATGAAGTGTAGTCCACAAAACCTTACGCCAAATAAAACCTAATAGTGTTTATAGTACCACAAGAGTCCCTTTTTCACTGCAACAGACTCTGACTCTTGAAATCTTGTTTGTAAACCTAATGAATTTTAATTGGCCATTCAAAACCCAGGCACCCCTAAAAGGTGTTGCCTGACAACATGTCTTGCTGCAGCACTACATTGACTAAAATCCTGTTCGCTCAGTTATGCTGTGTAAGGCTAATAATGTTATCAGCCCCACAGTGTTTTAGAAGTAAAACATTTCTGATTCCCCACTTGAAGTCCTATTGCTCCCATGGAATCCTTTTTGTCATGGGGATTTTGTTGTTGAGGGGGACATGGTATGGGGGCAGTGTTTAAATTTTTTTTAAAATCCCAGCCACTAGTAAAGTCTTTCCAGGGGCAGTGATTTTTGGAAATCAGTGGGTGGGGGGTTTTATTTCTAAAAAAACCCACTATGGCCGGTGATGTCACCAGCCTTATGCAGCATGTCCCCCTCTGCCCCCAGAAACTCCATGAGTGCCAGAGGCTATACTGATCCATATGTGTCTGTTTTACATGTTTGTGCATTCATATACATACCTATTCTCTTAAACGTACATTACATAATACTCAACATATTAAAATCAGCTGATGATCATCAAACAGTGCCCTGTCCAAATGGTATGCACAGTTAGACTGTGCTTGGAGGGACCATTCCCCCTATAAGAGGGCCAGATTAAGATGTTCCAGGAATTTGTTTTCCCTATACTAGGAATAAACACAATTTTAAAGTAATGGAACCATTTTAACAGTCTTTATCTCTAGCAGAAGCATGTCTTTTGTAAAGGTAATGGCTCTTAATTGCCCATTAAGGAGCCACAGCGCTCAGTCACTGTGAGGACTGCAATTCAGCATTACAGAGGAAGCAACAGGGAAACTCAAATTGAGAGTGCCATTATCCCTGCTAATCAAACATGTCCTGGTGATCTGACACTGTTAGTCAAGACTCTGATGCACCAGTATGTATGAGATTAAGATCGCTTGAATTAGAGGGAGGGTATAAAGTAGAATGAGAGCCAGTGTAGTGTAGGGGGCAGAGTGCTGGACTAGGATGCAGGATCTATCATGGGAACTCTCGGGGGGGGGGTGGTAATGGTATACCACTCCTTGAGCATCTTATATACAGTACCTTCAAAGCTCTATTAGGGTCACTAAAGGTTGGAACTGACTTTAAAAAAAAGAAAACTCTAACATGAGTTTCACAGGAAGAAAGAGAAAGAGAAGGGGGGGATTCTAATATATTTTCCAATGTATTCACCTATATAATATATATGCATTCCTGTAGATTTAAAGTTCTTCCACATTAGTACTCATTTTAGAGTTATGATGTTCATAGTAAATTGGAAGTGACCTGACAATCTATTTTAAAAAAACAACAGAATAGCATGCAGCTGTTTTCTACATACTCTTGCACACCAAGGAAATAATGTAGAGAAGGAAGATTTCTCTCTCGACATTACTTTAACTATGATTCCTTTTTATTTACAAGAAAGGCTCATAATGATGGCAAAGTGTGTTGTTCTAACATCCCTTGATACTGTTGACTTTAAACCAAATTATTAAATTTGCAGATGATACGACAGTGGTGGGGCTCATAAATAAGAACAATGAGTCTGCTTATAGAAAGGAAGTACAAAGGTTGATACTTTGGTGTAAAGAAAATCATCTCACACTTAACATCAAAAAAACTAAAGAACTCATAATTGATTTTGGGAGGAAGAGAAATGTACATTTACCACTGTACATAAACAGTGAGGAAGTGGAGAGGGTTGGTAGTTTTAAATTTCTGGGTACTTATATCTCAGAGGACCTCTCATGGACTATAAATGCCAACATGCTAATGAAGAAGGCACAGAAGAGGCTGTATTTCCTGAGAATGCTCGGCAAGTTAAATTTATCTCAGCATTTACTTCTGTCGTACTATCGTAGCACCATTGAGAGTGTCCTAACCTATGGCATTCTGGCATGGTTTCGGAGTAGCTCTGTAACGGACAAAAAAGCTCTACAGAGAACCATTAAAATTGCCCAGAATATCATTGGGCTCCAGCTACCAACCCTGGATGACATCCCGCTGTCTAAGGAAATCACATAGCATCCTGAGAGACTCTTCCCATCCTGCTTATAACTTTTTTGAACTGTTACCATCTGGCAGAAGATATAGAACAATTAAGACTCGGACCACACGTTTTCTCAATAGTTTTTATCCCAGAGCTATAATTGCAATTAATAATGAGCTTAAAGACCACCAGTAGTGAATAATTAGTTGGACTGTGTTACTTGGCCTGCGGTGTAGATGTTTGTATTTTTAGTGGGGGACTTTTAGTGGGTGGGGAGTGTTTGGGGAATTTTATGTGTGTGCACGTGTCTGGTCTCTGGGTTCTGTGAATTTCGTTGTATGTGTATATACTTACAATGACAATAAATTATTATTATTATTATTATTATTATTATTATTATTATTATTATTATTATTATTATTATTATTATTATTATTATTATTATTATTAAACAAGCCTCAGAATCTCTCAACCAACATGAGGTAAACTAGTTGGGGGATTGTATAATGTGCTTGGACTGAATGGATCAAATCTATATAAAGCTCCAGATTATTTATTTCTTCTGACTTATTTGGATAATAATAAGAATCAAAATATTTCAGCTATTTAATTGCAAATGAGTTTTCAATATGTTATATTCTTTTCTGTTATTGTTATTTGATTATACATTTTAAAATCTATGTTCCCTATTACAACCAGTACATCATCATTTTCCTACTGTTTTCTGTAGTCCAAAATAAACATGCTATATAAGTTCTACCTTGTTCATTTTTAACTGTTTTTAATTGTTGCATTAGGGCACCTAGACACAGAATCCCAAAGAAGGGCAGTGCCAAAGAATGCTCCAACTACTGTACAATTGCATTCATTTCACATGCTAGCAAGGTTATGCTCAAAATCCTCCAAAGTAGGCTTCAGCAGTATGTGGACCGAGAACTCCCAGAAGTACAAGCTGGATTTCAAAGGGGCAGAGGAACTAGAGACCAAATTGCTAACATGCGCTGGATTATGGAGAAAGCCAGAGAGTTCCAGAAAAACATCTACTTCTGCTTCATTGACTATGCAAAAGCCTTTGACTGTGTGGACCACAACAAACTATGGCAAGTTCTTAAAGAAATGGGAGTGCCTGACCACCTTATCTATCTCCTGAGAAATCTATATGTGGGACAGGAAGCAACATTTAGAACTGGCTATGGAACAATTGATTGGTTCAAAATTGGGAAAGGAGTATGACAAGGCTGTATATTGTCTCCCTGCTTATTTAACTTAAATGCAGAATACATCATGCGAAAGCCTGGACTGGAGGAATTCCAAGCCGGAATTAAATCGCTGGAAGAAATATCAACAACCTCCGATATGCAGATGATACCACTCTGATGGGAGAAAGTGAGGAGGAATTAAAGAACCTCTTAATGAGGGTGAAAGAGGAGAATGCAAAATATGGTCTGAAGCTCAACATAAAAAAAAAACACCTAAGATCATGGCCACTGGTCCCATCACTTCCTGGCAAATAGAAGGGGAAGATATTGACATTGACAGATTTTACCTTCTTGGGCTCCATGATCACTGCAGATGGTGAGAGCAGCCACAAAATTAAAAGACGCCTGCTTCTTGGGAGGAAAGCGATGAGAAACCTAGACAGCATCTTAAAAAGCAGAGACATCACCTTGCCGACAAAGGTCCATATAGTCCGAGCTATGGTTTTTCCAGTAGCGATGTATGGAAGTGAGAGCTGGACTATAAAGAAGGCTGACCACCGAAGAATTAATGCTTTTGAATTGTGGTGCTGGAGGAGCCTCTTGAGAGTCCTCTGGATTGCAAGGAAAACAAACCTATCCATTTTGAAGGAAATAAACCTGAACGTTCACTGGAAGGACATATCCTGAAACTGAGGCTCCAATACTTTGGCCATCTCATGAGAAAAGAAGACTCCCTGGAAAAGACCCTGATGTTAGGAAAGTGTGAACGCAACAGGAGAAGGGGACGACAGAGGATGAGATGTTTGGACAGTGTCATCAAAGCTACCAACAGGAATTTGACCCAACTCCAGGAGGCAGTGGAAGACAGGAGGGCTTGGCGTGCTCTGGTCCATAGGGTCACGAAGAGTCGGACTAAACTAAACAACAGCAACAATAACTGTGCCTCATGCATGGCTACAGAAGAGCTATGTTAACAGGCTGGAAACAAGGCTGTTTAGCCAATGTTCTCCTCCCTGTGTAGCCAGTTAACATTAACAGGCCCAGGTACGTTCAAATTCCCTGATATGACTTTGCAGTGAATGAATCTGCATTTCTCTTGCTATGTAACCACACCCTTGTCAATGGCCGTTAGCCCTATTTGGGCGTTGTTTATCTGACTCTGTCCAACATGCTTAAAGGGAAGTGCCTAGCTCTTCCCTCTCTGTTGTCACTTCCTCTCTATAGTGACATGCATGTAGAGAAATTCCTCTTGCATGTCAGCTCTTCATGTGAGCAAGAACTCTTTTTTCAGGGAGAAAAATTGGTAGAGAAGAGCAAGACACTCTCCTCTGCACATATCAGAGAGAACTGGCTAAACACAGTTCTAATCTAAACTAGAAAGCCCTAAACGCTGTAATCAAAAATGAGAGAAGGTATTCTTGTAACTTGTGACTATGTGGACTGGGATATACCGGGAGATAAGTACCTCTTAGTAAATGTCATGATGACTGCATAATGTCTGCTATTCTGAAAAGAAACCAGAAGTCTACAATGGTCTAACATGGCTACCAGCTAGATTTTGTTACTCTGACAGTCGTAGGCCACCTGATCTAGGGAACTTTTTGGGAAATGGAATATTTGTTGGACTCACTGTAACAGGAGCTTGTTAAAAAAGAAGTAATTGTTGTATTTCCTTGAGAAACAAAACTGCAAGACACACTGGCTGACTCTGTATGAATCAGCAAAATCTGACAGATACTCCACAGTAGCTAGACTTCTTTTCTGTAATATGTCTCCAGAGGCTTTCCACCGAGACGTCTCCAGTCTTTTTGCATTAACACATGCTTTTCAGCTTGTCACACAGCTTCTTGCTCCTCTCCATATTATTGCTCAGTCTTCAGCCGTCCTTTTCTGTGTGTTATCCTGACAGTACTGAGCTCAAGGGAGTTTTTCATTTGCCTTCTTTTCTCACTCAGAGAGTTGTGATTTTGAGTCTTGGTCTCCTGCCACTGAAATACTGCATGCTCACAAAGGGGAAAGCATATGAAGCAAAAGTTTGTGTTTGTGGGTCTGACTAGATTGTAGTTTACACTTCTCTCTCTTTGACTCTCTTGCAGATGCACTCCTCCAAGAAGTGGAAGACATTTGTTTGTCCATGCATCTAACTTCCCACATCTAGAGATCTTGCATCCTGCATTTGTTTTGGGATTGGTCATTGGAACACAAACACAGTCAAATCGTTGCTGCATGGGATAGGTGCTTGTAGGATTTTTAGACTCAAGTTCCAAATAATTTGATCTCCCATGCATACGAGGTGCTCGGACAGGGGTGAGGATGGGGCCTTCCTCCATTTGCTTCCGGCTCCAGAATATCTGGACCCATGGGCACCAATTCAAGTTCATATGTTGCCAGTAGCTGCTTCCTAAATACACTCTCAGATCCTTCAAGGGACCCCCTGACATAAGAACGGAGAATGTGTGGCCCTCCAGGAGTTGATCATTCCTGTTCTGTCACATAATATCAGATTCTATTCACAAGACCAGGTAGAAAGGTCTGGAATCTGAATGCCAAGATTGTGATTTCACCATCTGGAGCTTAAAGAAAACATTTTGCAGTCAACTTTAAAATCTATACCTTCTGGTCATGTGCCCAGCAGAAGAGCTGGCAGTAGGCAGGGTAAAACAGTCCAAGGGTCATTAAGTCAGTTATTGCCCCGCGTGATAAATAAATAAGACTACTCTCGGAGTGGAAAAAGTAATGCTTTTAGACTATAATTCTCAAAATCCCCTTTCCAACACAGCCACTGCCTGGGGGATTCTGGGATTTGTAATCCAAAAAGTTTTTTTTTCCTAAGCTCTGAGACTGTAAATCTGGAAAAAGTCAGGTGAAGACAACAGCTAGACACAGCTAGTATTACCTCCCCCATAAACCTCACATAGAGGCTTGTAGCTTTTTTAGATTTGGATACGGCATTCTGGGTGGCTTGCAGTTGTGAATAATATTACATAATTTTTATTATATGTTTAATTTCATGCTTCCCCCTGTTGTTCAGAGCAACACATGTGGTTCTTCCCCTTTCCCTCCTCAGTTATTGTGGGAGAGGTACCATATGCTGAGTGGGGGGGGGGGCTAGCCTAGAGCCATGACCGTGTATCGATTTGGATGAGTTCTTTATGCTTCTATTCTGACTCTCCTAAAAACCACCACATTGGTCTTTTGGGGATGAAGGACAGAGAGACACAGTGGAATTTGGCTGGTCCAGGACAAAGTCTGGAGATCAGGACCCTGCAAACAATAAGTGAAATTTGGGATAGTTTTAAGGACAGCGATGGCAAACCTATGGCACGCATGCCACAGCTGGCATGCAGAGTCCTTTCTGTGGGCACGCTAGCCATAAGTCGCTGGATCACTACTCCCCCCTTGCAGCCAAACCTCAGGAGGTGGCTGCAGCTGTGGCGCTGGCACTTCGACAGGTGGAGGGCTAAGATCCGGAGCAGCTGGCACTGTCAGCGGATCTGGAGTGGGGTCTCGAGGCACCTCTGTGCCCGGGATTCCCCCTTCCGCCACCACTTCTGGTTCTGTCGCAGCTGAGGCCCGCTGCCTGCTGGTTTCCCCGCCCCTCCCCTGTTTGGGCACTCAGGCCCAAAAAGGTTTGCCACCACTGATACAGGACAATCCTTCCCAATGCAACAACTTCAGATATTTGGAATATCACCTCACTACCTTGCCATTGGTGTTGATGACTGGGAATGACACAAGTTATAGTCTAAACCACCTGCCAGTGTCATATTACAGTAGATTGACTAGGTGAAGCTGAGTAAAAACACCTAGATGTTAAGGCTCCAGCATCTGTTATCTGAAGACAGAGTTATGTTTGGGGGATTGGATGACAGGTCCAGGTTTGCATATGTTAAGTTACTACTTTGAACTGCTATAAGGGAAAAAGGAAATATTTCATGTAGAGAAGCACAAAGAGAGCGAATGGGAGAACTTAATGCTTCCTTCACCACTACTGTATCTTCACCTTGTCATAACTTTAATTTAATTTGGGCTCAAGGTGAGGGATAAGGCAGCCTAGGGACTATGTGTGGCGGGCTGTGGGCAAAGCCTCAAATAATTTTGATTTGACTGGCTTTTCAAGCTCCAGCATTGGTCACTTGATAGAATGTGGTTTTGTTTGTTGGATCAATAAATTACTGGCTGGTGAGCCCTGTGGCAATTCTGTTTTCACTCAACAGTTCCTTTTCATCCAGAGAACATCAGCATCATCATTCTTATATTGCCCTCTGCTGGCATGCTAGTGCCCAGCAGTTTCTTCCAATTGTAGTTATTCTTGTCAGCATCATTTAGTAGCCCTTCCTATATATATTATGTTATTTATGTTTCTCAGCAAATAACAGCAGTAAAATGTTTTGTGGCTCCATGACTTTCTGCAAAATTCAAAAATAGCAATTGTTCACTGACAATTTGAAGAATGCAAAAACGTTCTTGTAAATGTGTTCCATTGAGTTCATTCACAGAGATGTGGTCAACCGTTGTTGTTGTGTGCTTGAACATTCTGTACCTTAGTGCAAAGTCAGCTAAGGAATCATTTGGAAACTGTGTATTTTTACAAATACTGTACAAAGTCTGCACTTGAACATTAGTGTGGTATAATGGCTCAGGCTGCAAACACACTCATTTATATGGGTGTAAGACCCATCAAATTTGAAGGGGCTTAATCCTGAACAGAAAACCTTCCTGAAAAAAGCTCAAGGTAGGTACTTCAGATGACTGGACTGTGAAATATGGAGCAGAGCCTACAGAAGTTCTGTTTCAAATTATAGAATCCCCCAACTAGTTTACCTCATGTTTGTTGAGAGATTCTGAGGCTTGTTTAATTAATTAATTAATTAATTAATTAATTAATTAATTAATTAATTAATTAATTAATTAATCAATCAATCAATCAATCAATCAATCAATCAATCAATCTAATAATAATAATAATAATAATAATAATAATAATAATAATAATAATAATAATAATAATAATAATAATAATAATAATAATAATAATAATAATAATAATAATAATAGCTTTTCCAAGTTCTGATCTGGAGGCTTTTCAAGGGTCAGTCTCATTTTGGTGGTGGACTCATAGGTTACTTTGAGTGTGCTGATCTCTCGGTCTCAAAGAAAACCTATGTTTGTGGTGTAGGATAAATAATAATAATAACCTACTTTACAGGGTTGTTGTCAAGATGACAGAATTAATGCTTGTAAAGTCCTTTGCAAATGCTGCACAATCAAATTATGACACACAGAAAGCATATACATATGTTAGACAACACTGTTATTAATTATTATTTATTCCTTGTGTTCTGTTCCTTTTGTCATTTAATTGGTTTATTTGTAGAACCTTCCATATCAATGGTTACTTGTCATAAAGATTGTATACATATGCATCACATGTTCAGGCTCTGGAATAAGAACATAAGAGGATTCTACAAAAAAGATTTTATACGGTTTTCTAGAGTTGCCAGCCCTGATGCCCATGGGAAGCCCAAAAGCAAGCAAGCCATAGAGGGCAATAACTCCCTGCCATTGCTTCTCCTCAGTGACTGATATTTTATGACCTCTGATCCTGGAAACAGCACATAGCCCTCATAAGTAATACCCATTGACAGTCTTGTCCTTCATCAAAGGCCAGAATCTTATTGCTTATGTACACTGGCATAAATGCAATGGTGCAGGTCATAGTAGTAAATCATCACTAATTAAGGAGTCTCTGGTTGTATTCCTCATCACATGCCAAGGCCCAGCACACAACTTGGAATTCAAGCAGTGGCTCCTTAACTAGAGGCAATTTATCAGTGCGGTTTATGCACTTACGGTAACACCAGTATTTGTAAGCTATAGAATTCTGGCTAATATGCTTAATCCCCTGATAAGACCTTCCAAGCTGGTGGCCATTCCTACATAATATGGAAGTGAATTCCGTTATTTAACTTACAACTATGTATTTGTGGGAAAGAGTTTCCTTTTACGTATTCTGAAGCTGCCAGCAGTAGGTGAATTTCTAGGAATCTAGCATTATGAGAAAACCCATATAGGCATAATGTCTAGAAATGTTGAAGACTTTTGTCATGGTGGGAGTCAGAAGTGCACAGATAAGCCCTACTGCTGTGTCACTACTCCACATGGAAGACAAACAAACCTTTGCATCTTCACCATACAGAGGTGTCTGTACATGTGTTTTATTAGTTGGATGTGTTCATAGTGCTTCTGGAGCCAGGAGCAGAGCTGGTAATGCTGCGTTTTAAAAAATACTCATTCCTTCTTGGTAACTAGGTCACTGTTAATGTTATTGCTGCCCCAACTGTGCATTATTAAAACCTCTCACTGTCATTTCCAACAGGTCATAAATAAATAAATAAACAGAAGTACTCTCTGATGCCCTCTGATGGCCAGTTCTGAGACTGTGCCTTGGAATTATTCATAAAAATGCTAAAAACAAAACCAAGGATATTTTGTGTACCATTTAGGAATAATAAGAGAATGGCAACAACTGAAAAATTCTTGCTTAAATACCCTTTAACAGTAATTTCTGAAAGGAACTAGGTGTTGGTGATCATATCTAAAAACTATAGATTTATAGTATACTATGCAACTACTAATCAAATTATTTGTTATTGAAAGTAACTTGTTACATGCAACTACATTGCTTATAACTAGTAACATCCAAACTCTGAGTGGGAATCCTGCCTTCACTAACCATACAAAGGTCTGTTTATATCCAGATGTGGAAGGTGCTGAGACTGAGAGTTATAGTCCCACCCCAACCCCATATAATTTATGAACAAATTAAAAAGTATAGGTACCAATAACAAACTTTGGGTGAACATTTTCTGCTGTGAGCTTTCTATCCTTTAACCAGTTATCAGTCCATAAGATGAGCTATCCTCTTATCCTATGATTGCTAAAATGGCCTTCATTCTGTCTTTGGCCAAGGACATCAATTGTGAAAAGTACAAGTAAAGAGTGTTTGTTGGATCACTGTATTTCATATTTGTTGACATGCTCAAATAATTCTAATTAAAATGTTACTGAGAGTTTAATTTTGCAGAAGTCATGCTGATTCTTCCTCAGCAAGACTTATTTTTCCTGGGAAATCTTAGAACTGCAGAGCTGGAAAGGACCCTATGGCTTATTGAGTCCAGCCTGTCAAGGAGGAACAGTGGGGAACTGAATCTGTTAAGATACTCTTGATCATGTTATCTGTCATAATGCTTGCCACCAGTTTCCCCAGAACATATGTTAAACTGACTGGCCTGCAATTCCTGTAGCTGGCTACCCCCTGCAGCCCCTTTTTTAAAAACTGGTTTTCCATTGCCTATCTTCTAGTCCTTATATACAGAACTTGACCTTAAGTTTTCCTTATCACAGGATGGCTTGCCAATACATTCAAGAAAAATGCATTATTTAGAAAGCCCCATTGGACTTTTGTGCCAGCTCTGTCAAGATCTAAAGAGATGCTTTTTGGGTGAGAGGGAGGATGTCACAGACAAAATCTACCTGCATGCCATGATTGTACTTCAGCCTTCACAGCTAAATACCTGCATATAGAGCTTGTGTTCAGTCTTAGCTATGGCATTTGATGTCCCTGAGCGGGCAGCCGTAGCCCTCTAAATGTTCTTGGCCCATAACTCCCAGCAGCCTTGGCCAACAAGCCTAGTGGTGGGAAGCAGAGTTTAGGTTTGGGAGGGTAGCATAACTGGCAATTTAAAAGTTACTTTTAAAATAATGCTTGGAGCCTGTTCAGATAGATACATAGATAGCTGTTTAGATCACTGTTGGTATGTTTTGGGGTGAGCCAAATTACAGCATCCACACGTTTCTACTCGGATCAGTCCATCTTGCCCCTTTAAGAGCTATCCTGCTCCTTTCTGGCACAGCACTACAACTGTTGGTTCTGGGGGTATGATTGTGCCTGCTCCTAATTATCCCTTTATGTAGCTCTTGTGGATGGCAAACTCACATCCAAATGCAGCTGTGGGCGATGTTATCTGAGCAGACAACCCTGTGACGTATTAGGTGGGTTGCGACATTAAAAGGGACGGCAGTGAAAACCTGACTTCCATTTTTCCTTCTTTAAAAAAAAATATTTCCCTAAATGATGCAGCAGAATTCCAATACCATGCTAAGATGATGCATTGCTGTTTCGATATGCCACTTACTTCATTTAGCAACAAAAGGAAAGTCACCATGGCTCGCTGAACAACGGCTGTGGGAAAAGGTGTAGAAGGGGACTAGTCAACTTTATGGGTTCTGCCCTACAAGGAAGTGTAGCCCCCAGGAGAGCCTTAGCTGAGGAGAAAGGCAGGAAAAGGAAGTACAGTATGTGAACCCCCCTTTCAGCTCCCCAGCCTTCACTCGGAAGTCTTCTCCTCACACCACCACTGTCCTCCACTACTGTTGCTGCTGCCTCCTTACTTCTGAGTAAACTGGGCAAACTTACACATGAGTAAACCAGTTAAACCTGCACAAACAGATGATCTAAAGATCTGTGTGGGCCCTTCTCACAGGAGAATAAACACCCCCAGCATGAAGGGAAGTGAGTGAGACATAAATTAGATTGCACTGAAGATAAGAACCTTTTAAGTGCAAACCCATCCACTCCAAATTCCACTATCTGGATAGGCTCCTAGTTAAGTTGAAATTTTATTTTTAAGGGAATTTAAAAGTTATTTTTAGAGGCCTTTTGATAGGATTTTTCAGATTTTATGTCAATATTTCATTAACCCATAAGTGATGAGGGAAGTGCTCTTTGTATAGAACAAATTAAATAATATGATGGCTCTGTGTATACTGAATCCTTCAGTATATGAGCAGGGCATAATGCAGAATGTAATTATGCTTGCTGGATGATGATGGGATGCTGTTGTGCTTGTTGGATAATGATGGGATGGGACTGCAAGGGACTCTGGGGGAATTACTGCAGTAGTTGTTATCTTGATTCTTAGCTTTTTTCTTTCTTTCTACTGTTATAATTCTGCTTTTCACATACGATTCCCAGCTACTCACACCACCATAAACATTCATGTCATGGGACACTGTATAACTGCCCTGTCTGACTGTAATCCTGTGTTCCTGCCATCAGATCCAAGACAAGGTAATTAAATCTGGTGAAACGTTTAGGATAGCGATGTCCAAGACTGCTATAATTCTCACATAGACTAAAACTGTCTCTATCCCAATAGCAGTCCATACATGCTCTACAGTACTTTTTAATGCTTATTAGTATGAGCAAGCTGTTGAGATCATTAAAATGTTTGCTGTTTCAAAGGAAATCAAACTGACTAATAAAATTTCAAAAAGTCACAATTGTGTATATTCCCAAGTGTGTTATGAAAGAGCCAAGTGTGTGTGGCATAGTTTTTATACAAAACATGTTTGATGGCTACACCCACATTAATCATCCAAAGAATTTCTACCAAAGTAATTGAGATAATGGTTTATGAGCAATCAGTTTTAAGGAACTAAGTATTGATGTTGGGGGCAGGGCAGGGGAAGGAATGGACTGTTAAAAGTCTCTCTCTGTGTGTGTAGAGGAAAAGAGGGTGTCTGATTCTGAGGGGAAGGTTTTAGATTACTCAGCTTCCTGGCATCTAGCAGTTGCAGTAAACTTTTGTTCTCAACTGTGTCCAGATTTGCTACAGTAAAAGCTATTCATGTGTCCCAACCATTATGGCCCTCATGTGTTGCCTCAAATGGCTGCCATACCCCTGCTCTGATGCAAGTGAAAAAAGGATCGTTCTTGAAATACTGAACTCATATTGCTCTCTTGGCAGGCAGTTTGTTGAAAGAAAAGGGAAAAAAACCCACACAAGCCCCCTCAGAATAAGGTACCAAGACCCCTTTAAGTGCAGAGGAAGGTCTGTTTTGCCAAACAGGAAAGTGGAGGCTCCAAGACAAGCAAAAGAGACACCCCACCGCATGGTATTTTGCTGCCTAAGGCAAAGGACAAGATGGTGGACCCTACCCATGGCGCACACAGAAATTTGTCTGGCTGTTGATGGAACAGTAATAGCTTCCTCCACAACAGCTGAGGCAGCAGGGTCCTGGACAAGCAAAGCGGACTCTGGGCAAACAAAGCCAAGAACGACAAGAACTTAAGAAGGAAACGTTGAGAGGGGCTCCTGTTACTGTCACCTCAACTGCTCCATGTCCCACCACCCCAGGCAACTGGCTCACACTGCGTGTTGCATGGCAAGTCCAGCCAGCTGTAGCTGCTGTAATGAAGCATATTAGGCTTCTCCTTTTCCGCCGAATCAAAGATTGTCGTTATTAACAATGGGAAGTTATTCTAGAAAAGCAAAAACATTTGCTAGGAAGAGGGTTAAGTATTATATAAACTCTGAATGGAAGTAAAACCTAGTGATCTTAGATGATGTTGGAAGATACCGCCATACAGTTAATTTGAGACAAGCTCTGTGGATAGTGATAGCAAAGTCTACTTATTTGCTATCAGATAATAAAACACAGGTGTAAAGGAATGCTACATTCTGTCAAAGACAGAGAAGCCTTTATTTGCATGAATAATTTTATCTTGACACCTCTCTTGCAGTACACAGTTTGAAAATTAGAAGACTTAGCACTTTCTGGTCTGAGAAATAATTTGCTTGAGATAAGCATGCCTCAGCTAGAGACAGACTGTTTACAAAGATTGTAGGCAAATGTGATGCGTATATGAGCCCATCTTGTGCACTTTGCTTGTAATTAAAACCAGTCAGTTTGTAATAACAGGGTGAAGCAACAAATATAAACACTAAAGTAACACTAAATATAAACAAGAAAAGGTCTGTAAACCAACTCAATAAAATGGTTGGCAATTTGAGTACGTATTTTACAAAAGGACAGTAAAGAGGACTCTACAAGCAAAATCAAAAGATAGAGGGGCCCCAAACAAAATGTTATAACTATGAAACCAGACCTCAGATCAGTGTCAGATTTGGCACATATGCAATAGAAAGCCTGTTCTTGCTCTGTGCCAGATATGGGGACATTTGTTCAAATGGCTTTCAAGTTTTGAGTTTTTTTTAAAAAAAAAACTGTTTTACACCCTGCAGAACCAAGCGCCTATTTGGGCAGCTAACAGAAGAGAGATGAAAAACATAGATAAGATAATATTTCCATACTTGTGGAGAAAAACCTGCATTTTTAATCAATTAATCTTTATCCACAGAAATTTGGCTCTAATTCAGGCCCTTTAATTACTGCTTTTAAGACTCTAAAACTTCTCAAATCACCCATTTTTTATAACTTCTGAGAATTCCAAATGAGTTATTTGCATAGCATAGCATTTTTTGCCAATCAGAATGTGACTCCAGTCAGCCCACAGGGCCATTCTGAGTGAACAGTTTGACCCTGCCTTGGACTTCAATGTGAAAGAAAATATGTAATTCCTTCCTGGTCACCATTCTTAGCTTCTGCCTGTGGAAATATTTTAAAAGCCGTGGGTTTGCGTGGTGCAAAAACTTGGATCTGATGCATGCACATTACTCATGATTTTGATGCTGAATCATCCCCAAACCACTGTCCAATCATAGGTCCCATCTCCACCCACACACGAAAACACAGAAATTATGGGTCCTTCAGTGCATGGCTTTGCAGTATGTATAGGTTCTCAGGTAGACTGCCTTTTAACCTGGAGGGTCCATTGCAACAGGTTCAGAGGCAGACTGCCTCTTTACCTTGTTTAAAGGTTTCCCAGAAACATCAAATTGGCTTCAGACTTCCTCTTTACCTTGTTTAAAGGTTTCCCAGAAACATCAGATTGGCTTCAGACTTCCTCTTAACCTTGTTTATAGGTTTCCTGGAAGCATCAAATTGACTTCCAGCAAGGAAAAAAAATATGTGTAAGTTCTGAGGTAGACTGCCCCTAGACACCTGGATGTTCTGTTGCTACAGATTCAGAGGTAGAAGACCTCTTAACCTGGAAGTTCCATTGCAACAAGATCAAAGGCACACTGTGTTGTACATACTCACACCTTTGCTTCACCATTTCATTATGTCCAAAATAGCCCGTCAAAATATTTTGGCACAGAAAAGCTATAGCCACATCCAAGCAGTGAGAAGTTTTTAAGAGCCTCCTGGAAGACCTTAAAAAGATGTAGTTGGGTGTCATCAGCACACTGGTGGTACCTGACCTTAAAATTCTGGACAGCCTCTTTCAGGTTTTTCAAGTATATGTGAAATAGTACAAGGAATTGTGACACTGTGCAAGGGCTAATCCCAGAAGTAGACTCCCTTTTGCATCAGTTAATCACTTCTCACCCAAACACAAAGGAATTGTCAAGGCTGCCATTGACAGCTAAAGTGTCAATGGCAGTGAGCAGAAGAGGGAATCCTGTATAGACCATCTTGACTGCTGCCAATAGTGTCCTCAGCTTTCAGGCTGTCCTTTGTTATGTAAACCTTGGCATCCTTTTTCCTGCTGCATCACGGGCATGATGTTTTGCAGCAATATTGGGCCATTTCCTAGCTTTTAGAATTGTGGGTACAGAAGGACAATATCCCACATTTATAAACCAGAGGGTTTTTAAAAAAACAATTAAATAAACTTAATACTTGGTATTGTATTATATAACACTCTTTTCCAACAACACAGGAGGCGACTCTACACATGGACATCACCAGATGGGCAACACCGAAATCAGATTGATTATAATCTCTGCAGCCAAAGATGGAGAAGCTCTATACAGTCAGCAAAAACAAGACCTGGAGCTGACTGTGGCTCTGATCATCAGCTTCTTATAGCAAAACTCAAGCTTAAACTGACGAAAGTAGGAAAAACCACTGGGCTAGTAAGGTATAACCTAAACCAAATCCCTTATGAATACACAGTGGAAGTGAAGAACAGATTTAAGGAACTAGATTTGGTGGACAGAGTGCCTGATGAACTATGGATGGAGGCTTGTAACATTGTACAGGAATCAGCAACAAAAACCATCTCAAAGAAAAGGAAATGCAAAAAAGCAAAGTGGCTGTCCAACGAGACCTTACAAATAGCAGAGAAGAGAAGGGAAACAAAATGCAAGGGAGATAAAGCTACAGAAAATTGAATGCAGATTTCTAAAGAATAGCAGAGAGACAGTTCTTAAATGAACTGTGCAAAAATATAGAGGAAAATAATAGGAAGGGAAAAAACAGAGATCTGTTCAAGAAGATTGGAGATATTAAAGGAAGCTTTTGTGCAAAGATGGACATGATAAAGGACAAAAATGGGAGGGACCTAACAGAAGCAGAAGACATCAAGAAGAGGTGGCAAGAATACACAGAGGAATTATACAAGATCCAGTTGTCCCAGTGGATGATTTCTGCCCCCCTTGTTAGTTTGTAAGTACAAAAGCACTCTTAACATGCTCTATCAGAAGTAAACCCTCTCTATATATCAGGTCTTTATCAGTCATAGACCTCTCTGGATGTTCAGGGGTTGATGGAATGGGATTCTCTCTAACGTTTGTAGTACTATCAAAGTACTATCTTCCATTTGTTCCTCAGTACAGGAAGGAACATTGGGGGTTTTCAAAATAACCTCATCAGCCATTTTGGTTACCTCATGGTTCTTTTCTAACTTAGGGCATCCCTGGATACATTCAGAGGTTAGGGAATCCATTTTTCCTTCAGGGATTCTTAACTGCTCTTTCAGGGAATCTGTTACTTCAAAAACACTCTGCACATGCTTAGTGAGATCTAGGCCAATTAAACAAGGTGCAGGAATTTGATCAGAAATTGCCACATCCCAATTTCTGATCCAATCTCTATAGTTTATTTTAGATCCTTCCCAATATTAAGTTTATATTTCATACAATTGAATTGTAAATGACTGAATTCCCCGCAGTTATAGCACTGTCTTCTTCGCTCACTCTGAGGAGATCTGTTCAACTTTAACTTTTTCTCAGGATTCATTAGGGTCTGAGAACTAGGCCATGCTAATTTAGGTGAAGTATTACCCTGGCCTTCTTTTCCTGATGCTTTACTGAGGTAATTTTTATTAAAGGTTTTCTTATGAATGTCCCAGTTCTGCTTGTTAAATTTTACCTCCGAGAATTTGTAGTCTCAAATCTCCCCAATGTAATCAGCTGTTTCACCTTCTTCTAATAGATTTTTATGATTTTTGTCCTTAACTAAATAACGCAATTCCCCAGGCAAGATAGAATAAAATTGTTTCAACCCAATCACATTTTTCATCTGCTCAAGAGAAGTGACATTTTCATGTTCCATCCATTTCTCCAAACATTGCAGCAGTTTAGCCCCTAGCTGAGAATAAGATTCCTCAGGCTTTTTGGTCAGGGAAGAAAATTTTCACCTCAGGTGTTCTGCATTGATACCAAATCTAGAAAATATCATTTTCCTATATGCTTCAAAATCTCTAGTCTGCTCCAGAGGCATCTGTGAATACAGCTCAGCTAAATCTCCACTTATTTGGGATCTCAAAACCATCATCCTTTCATCATCCTTAACATTAAAGTCCCGGCATGCTCTCCCAAATGATATGAGGAAAGATTCAGGGTAGTCTCCTTTTCTATATTGGGGAAATTTCTTCAGATCAATCTTTGAGAGATTTCCTTCACTAGAGTAGTTATTGTTATTACAGTACTCTTATTGTGTTGAGCAGCCAATTCTAATCTTTTCATTTCCATTTGAAATTCCATTTGTTTTAATTCCATTAGTCTGGCGTCAGCTCTCTCTTTTTCTCTGGCCCTTTCTTTCTCCATTTCAAAATCTATTTCCTTTTGTCTGGCCTCCTGCTCAGCTTTGAGCTGCAGTTCCCTGAGCTCTAGCTCTTTAGCTCTCTCCTCAGTTCTGTTTTTTTCTCTAATTTCTAATTCCTTTTGTCTGACCTCTTGCTCAGCTTTTTCTTTTTCCAATTCTAATTCCTTAGCTCTTAGCTTGAATTCCTGTTCCAATTTCCATTTTTCAGAACCTTGGGAGCTTAGATCCCTTTGTCTCTCTGAGGCACCCTCATCAGTCTCCTCCTGTTCCACTGGAGCTAGAGGGTCTCCATTTCCCTCCACTTCCTGAGGTAAACTTTGTGCCTCTTGAGGATCAATTTACCTCCATTACTGGCTTTTTAGTTCTTTTGGGTGGCATAAGTATGTACTTTTTTTTGATAGGAGCTGGTTTCTATTGCAGTTTGTCAGGCCTCTTTTTTAAAACACTATTTTACTGTTGTTTTCTTTTCCCAGTGTTTTTCTGGTGTACTATGTAGCTCTCACTTGACAGCTAAAGATGGCTACACTTTTTCTGGCACCATGCCAGACACAATGTTTCTTGGTCTGAGACAACCTTCTTGTCTTCAGACACAAAACAAATTCTGTTTTCAAGCCTCAGCTTTTTATGTTCCTTTCACCTTAGACCTGTTCTGACCCTGGCTTCTGCTTCTTATCCACAAATGCTCCCTTAACACTCAGAGCCTTGGATTTTAAGCTAGCCCACTGAGTCTGTTCAAATCCTGAGGTAACCTCAAAAGGAATTTTCCCTTCAGAGTCATTCCCTATCTTAGTCCCCCCCAGATCTGGAATCAGAAGCCCCGCCACTAAGCTTTACCACTAAAGCTCTAGCAGGTAACCCACTTCTTTACCACAGACCTCTGATTAAAAGATACACTTGACTCAAAGAAAATTCACTTTTAACTCTGGCTTGACTGGATTCTTTTGTATCCCACCACTGCCACTAATTGTGACGTTCACCTCTTTGAAGCACCTACTTTCTGTGCCCTCACAATGTTTCCGGTCTTTGTTTCCCTCACTGCCACCAGTGGATTACCTCTATCCACAATATAAAAGACATTTGTCTAAACACTTGTCTGGTAAATGCAAACATAACTTATTTATTGAAGTGTAACAAAGTTAATAATAATCACAGATGTTCTTCAGATGTTCATTGTACACAAGCAAATCATTCACAGGTCTCTCTATCCATACTTTCTTCTTGCCATATAATTAATTACCACCTTCTCTATCTATTTACCAGCCTAGCTCTATTAATATCTGTTCCTTCTCTCTCTGACTCTCTCCAACTCACTCTTCTCAGGCTCCACCTTCTAACCACTCTCTCAGCTCCGCCTCTCCACCACATTTGCATAGACATGAATAATACATGACTTATTTTGCATAATAAGGGGTGAACGCTACATAATGAAAAGGAAGACAAATACTGTGTAGGCTGAAACTTAAAATTTACAACCTCTTGACACCAGGCAGCTTCATTTCCTCAGAGGAAAATGTGAGCATTTGGCAGATCAGAGCAACAGAGAGAACAGGTTTTATAGGTACCATGATTCTGAATTCACAGGATCACGAAACCTCCAGCACCTGGAAAAATGACAAATACATCTCCAACATTTCTATAATCTGTGCTTCCATTTAAGAGAAATGGACAAGCAGTTATGTGGTGGTAAATTTTCAAATAATGGTGCACATCTGGACAGTGACAGTGACATAATAGAGGCCTGGGCAGCAGTGTCATATTAGGGGTAGCAGTATATAGCATTGTGCCAAATGTATAGGGCCCACTACAACTGCTATCCTGCGAGTGGTTATCTAGAAGTAAGCTTAGTAAACTCAGTGGGGCTTGCCGGGTGCTTACCAAGCATAGCGGTTCAGCCGGTCTTGTACTAGAACAAAATATATCTAGACAGCAGTAATGCAACATTTAGTTTTTTTAATTAGAAAGGCAAATAAATAAATAAATAAATAAATAAATAAATAAATAAATAAATAAATAAATAAATAAATAAATAAATAAATAAATAAATAAATAAATAAATAAATAAATAAATAAATTGCAGAGAGAATTCTTTTACCTGCTGACATGATTGGGTAAAATAAAATATAAATTAAATTAAGAAGCAAATAGGTATTTAGCCTCTTCTTGACTCTTTTTTTCATTCTTTGACTTTCTGTTTGCTAATCAATCACAATGAGGAAGCCTCCTTATCAATGCTTTCATTTGCCAGAGCAAAGAGAATTCATCAATTAACCAGCAGATGACATTATAGTTCCTACCCAAGGCCAGCCCCCCCCCCAAAAAAAACATTCACTTCCTGAGGGAGAATAAAGTATTTACCTGATATAACTGTAAAAGTCAACCAAATTATTCTGGCATATGAGGTAGAAAATCCCATAAAATTCTGTCTTTGGGAGGGAAAAAAAATAAAAGAATAAATAAAAAATACTGTAATAACAACAAATCTGCAAATTTGCTGTCCTTTCATGGTTCCTGAAATTTGCTGTTGAAATTGGTGGCCTCATCCAGCTTAACAGTATGGCCAAGTGTGTTGTAGCAGTTAACAGTGCTGATGTTGGGAGTTTTTGCAACCTTGCATGCTGCTTTTAGTAGATTTAGCTGGAAGGGACCTTTCTGGATTGAGGTGACTGTCAATCTGTCCAGCACTAATCAATCATTCCATCCATGCCTCTGCATTCAAAGAGAGATCCATCTCACTGTTCTATGCTTTCCCCCTCTCTAGAGTCTGTTAGGGATCTGTTGTTGAAGGCAGTCATGTTTGTTAGTTTTGCTATATGATCTTTTCACAATTTTAAGTGAAGAAGATGGTTTTTATTCTTTTCCATTGTAATGTCTCAGAGCGATTTATTGAGACTATAAGAACAAGTTAATGAGGAAAGGGGTCGACCAGTTTGAGGAACTTGAAGCTATTCTGTTGTATGAATGCTTGCACTTCTGCTGCACAGCTAGAGAATTTAACCAAAAATTCAAAACTCTGCAACAGCTTAAGTGGGAGGTGTGTGATTCAAATTCAGTTGGGTCATGCAGTCTTCTGAATGATCTTGGGACAATCAATCTTTTCATGATCTTCCTCACGAAATTGTTTTGAGGATAAATGTCTTCACCCTCCATTTCTCCATATGCCCCTCTCCATTACACCAAATCCTAGATAATACAAAATGTAGCTGCAAAGAAGAGGGTTTTTTTAGGGTTTCATCCAAGATGGTGGATGAAATTACTGCCAAAAATATAAAATGTATAAAGCACATGGCCTCTATGCTAACATCTAAAGCAAATATGGAACAGCGTTTATAACTAGTCATTTAAGCTGAAAAACAACAATGTAGGTGAACTCTGTTTAGAGTGGAGTGAATATTAATCAAGTTAGAAATGTTGGTGGGAAAAGAACCATTTCCACCCAAATATCCTGGATTGTTTTGTAAGAGACTAAGTAGAAGATAATAGGTCGTAAAATCAAAATTCACTTTCATGATAATATGATTCCTTGAGAAATCCACAGGGCTTAGCAAAATCTTAGCCATACTATACTTCTCCTTCTCTGAACTTGTAGGGTTGGGGAGGTATTTTGTGTTCATGCCCCCTTCCCCGCCCCTTATTATTGCACAACATCATTCCTAAACTACCATTCTCAGAATCTCTCAGTCAGCACTGACCACTGGCTGTGGTCCTTGGGGGATTTTGAGCAATGCAGTCCAAATTAATAACTCTACACACCTCTGTCATGTGTATTATGTTTTGCAAGGAGGTGCACAAATCTGAGGCTTCCTGTTAATCTCACCACAAACACAAATGCTAGGAAATGAGTGTTGTGTAAATTAACTTTTGCTTCAGAAGCGTTATGCTCAGAACTGAGGTACAGTATTACCCAAGTCCCTTCAGCTAATGTATTTCTACAAAGTGCCTAGTGTGAAAGAGTGTCAATTTGATTAGGAGTTGCCAGACTGGTTTCACCAGGGTGTAAGTGGATCAAAGGTCCATCAGGGATAAGTGGCTCATCCTTTGATCCAATCAAAGCTTTTGATCAGGTCTTTCCACTATAAAGAACAAAATGAGTAAATCAGAGTCTATCAGTTGTCACCGATCAGGGTGTATGCAAGGAATAAAAATAAGAGGAACTGTGTTTCCCAGGCAAACATTCTGCTATACCACAATTAATGTATTGTTAGAAAGGATGAGGTAACTAATTCAGACAACAGATCTGGGGTACCATTTAAAAAACAGCAAATTTGTAGGGTGATTTACTTATATACAGTATGTATTTCCCTTTACTGAATTCGTGGAGGAGAGTCTGATAAGCTTTCATGTTTGCCTAAGTATTTCAGAAACAGTTTGCAATCAGTTGATGTGAGCTGCTTGATCACAGTTTTGTGTGAATTGACTTATACAGACACATCAAGGGCATCCATGCAGTTGTCACATCTGTGGACAATAGCCTTGTCAGAAGAACAAAAGAGCTGCTGACCTCTGCCATTCAATATTTAATCTTTAACTTGTCAATTAGCTCAGCCCTAAATATATAGGACTGGATCCAGATTTAGATTATCTGGTACTAGGTTGGTGAAATTGGTCTTCTTTGCCTCTCCTTTTCCACAGCCCCCTGAAAATGCTCCAGAGATGTCCACTAGATCAGTGGTTCTTAACCTTTGTTACTCAGGTGTCCTAGATGACTCTTTCTGACTGGAAACTACTTGCCCCAGACTCTGCCCTATTCAACATGGTCTCCTAATTATTATTTTTTGTAGAACCGAAGAGGGTGGAGTTTGGAAGAGATGCCATGGATAAAATACTCCTTAGTCCACTTACACATGTCTTACTCTGATTCCAACCAATTCTTGTCCTTCAGCTTAACCTTTCCCCCTTGTTGTGAGGATAAGGAGGGTGTCTGTGTATGGTTCTTTTTAAACCCCATCAATCACATTGCATCTCCATTGCCAGGTACAGAGAGCAGCCTCCAGAGAATAGACCTGAGATGCCAATTCTACCCTGTCAAAACTATAAAAGTATCTATGAAGTATCTCAAGTCATCCAGGTGAGATTATTACAGGATCTAATAATATAATCCACATTATGGATTCCTACACCTGCTCATTTTGCAGTTTGATATATCACATAGCATACTGATTAAAATTATGAAGTTGACTAAAATAGTAGTCAGGACTTTCAAGCATCTAGATTTTAGTCCCCATTAAGCCATTAAACTTGCCAGTGATTTTGGGCTACTTACTGTCTTTTAGCCAGTCTATCCAACCAGATTTTAGGATAAAGTAGGAAGGAGAGCCATATATACTGCTTTGAGTACACTGAAGAAAGACCGGTTGTAAATGTAACAAATAATATAGACCACCATGTGCCTTTCATTACAAAACAAACTTGCCTTCTCTGCACAGAATAATTTGTGACTTGAATAGGGACTCTACAATCAGCTCATTAACGTACGGATCTCATGTCTTACTACCTATCTACAGTTTTATTAATCAACATATAACTGTTTGTACTTTTTTCAATATCCCCTAACTAGAGATGGGGGTATTCGTGTATGTCAGACTTGGGCAAAGCCACTCCTGTCTGGCTTATGGACAGTTTTGAACATCAAAACCATTTATAGCTATTTGTCTAAAGTTGATCAGTTGCTTATCTTTAACATACCGCAAAAAACCTCTTTAGCATTTGTGAAGATTAACAAGTTTAAAGTAAAAACAATCATAACATTACTGTTTCATTTTATTTTTAAGTAAAGTTGGTTCGGCCCCCGAACACAGTTGATTTTTCATGTGCCCCCCCCATTGAAATTAATTGCCCATCCCTGGTGTACGTATATCCCCGCAAAGCTGGCTAGCAACTCAGCAGCCATGCAGGGAAGATTTGTCGTCCTTCCCACTGCCTGGAGTGGCCAGGAAAGCAGGAAGAGAGTGGAGCTCCGGGAGCAATTGGAAGGATGAGCAAGGCTGCTTCCGGCCATGTGAGTGGACAGGCTGGCCGCAGGGGCCAGCCCGATTAAGGCCAGCTGTGCAAGGATATTCATATTCGTGTAAGGATAACCCTCTCTCTACCCCAACAACTGATTACAATCCTCCAACCAACCAATAATTTTGCAATTGTTAACAGTTCATGCCTCTGATAAAGGGGATGGTATCTGCAAAAATTTCCACATTTCAGAGCCTAAGAGCCCTTTTGACCTCAACCAAAGATTCCTCTAGCCCAGGATTAGCCATGTGAAGTCCATAAAAAGGACTTGAATACAATAGTACTTGAGCTCTGAAAGCAACCAGTATACTGGATACTACCTATAGCCAAAAGACTGGCAACCATTGATAGATTATCTTGTACATGTTTGCCCAATCTTGTTACTACCATCCAAATTAATACACAACTATTGTATCTTGAGGTACTCACTGTTTTTGTGCTGTGTGAAGTAGTGCTCCTGAATCTCTCACTTTGAAGGAAAAACAAACAAACATAAAACCTGAGGAATACAAATGAGTTCTAAACTGAGTGAAAGGAGCCCGTGGTCACTCCGCGTGCAGACTCCAACTACCCCATGAGGTACAGTGAATGCGGACTCTACCTATCCAATGAGGTAAGTCTCTAGAGGGCCAATGGTTTCCTATTCAACTTTCTTGGATAGCAAGAATAAACCTTCTCCAACTATGACTGTCTTCCATACCAGATTGCTGGAATCCTGTTAAATCTCTACTTCTCATCTTACCCTGCATATTAACGAAGTACAAAAAAAATTGTCTGGACTGCTTCTTCTAATAACTAGAGACTGAAGGAAGAACTCCTTTTTTGATACCATTCCAATACTCTTTCCTTTGGCAGGAAAAAAAAACATTTCAAACAAATCTTTCAGGAAAAGAGTAATATATATATATTAGCTGCATTTGGTCAATATACCCAGTTTATTTAAATCCATAAACTTAAGACTGGTCAATATCTATTCCTCCAAAGAAACAGCAGAATAACAGTACCAACTTCTTTAGTAAATATTTGATGGAGTTCCTTAGGACAAATGTCTAAAGGCAACTGCTGATTTAAAGAGCACACCCAAAGAATCAACTGCTGAATGGTAAGTCAACAGTAACATAAATGTCATTGATTTGATGGGCCTACTGAAACTAGGCCTAATAATTAAATTTAGGAAGATTAAAAACCTGTATGAAATGAAAGGATAGCTGAGACTGAAATGTTACACATTGAATCGGTTATGACCACTCCATCGACAGAAGGAATCTGTCAGCAGATGAGGAAGGTAATTTGGGTATTTCCATCTCTTCAAATCAATGCCAAAAGATCCTTTGAGACAATCTCATCTCTTGTCATCTCCAACTTTTGTTACATTCCTATCTTACCTTTCTGCCAACAAGGTGGCATGTAAGGGGATCTGTGAATGGTCAGGCTGAGAGTCCCATCAGTTCTAACTAACTCAGTCAATGGTAAGGAATGGTGGGTCCAGCATTATCTGGAGGATCATGTTTTGCCCACCTCTGACTGCCATAAAGCCAGAAGTGTTCTCTGTAAAAAGCTGGCAAGCTCTTTCATTGCTATTGTTGCAACCTCTCCTCCTCCTGGATTTTTTAAAAACACAAACACCCTGCTCCTCTCCTGGCCCTCATACTGCACTGATTTTGAAGAACAGAAAATGTCCTCCACTTGGAGAACTTTACAGACGACATTTTGCCAGAGAAGAATTAAGTCATTCTAACTGGAAGCTGGGCAACCTGTAGCTCTCCAGATGTTGAACTGCAGCACTCTTCAGCCTTAACTAGTACTGCCAACAGCAAGGGAGCATGGAAGTTGTAGTCCAACAAAATCTGAAAGAACCGAGGGAATTCTTAATCCCTGTCAAAAACTGGATGCAGAAGGGATTATTCTTTTCTATGGCAAATCTCAGCTATAAATTTGATTCCAGTCAATTCCATTCCCAATCTCCTGGATAAACAGCAGTCTTATTGATAGATAGTTTCCAACAGGAGCACTAGCAGTAATGGAGAACAGCAGGCTTACTTTGTAAGACATACAGATCCACCTGCCTCATGTTTGCTTGTTTGTTATGAGGTAAAATCCTGAACATGGCCATAGTATACTGCTATGTAACATATTCACATAATTACTGGAACAAGTATAGTCACCAATATTTTAAAGAGATGAAGCAGTTTGACAACATGCCAATACCCCCTTGTATCACGTCCCACCCAAAATTCATTCCCAACAAACGAGTAGACATGGTCTAGAGGGGCGGGGTAAAAATCAAATAAATAAATAAATAAATAAATAATACACAGAAATGAATTAGTTGCTTTTAAGGTTTTATTAATCTTGCTTAAATTGATAAGAGTTTCTCTAAAGTAAAGATTATATAAAATGGATGTCTCTAATACAACTCTCCTCTTTAGAAGCTGTAATAGAAATACTACTTCATTTTAGCTATAAAACTTTTATTACATAGAAAACATTTGACCACTAGCTTCAAAGTTTCTGTGGACCGCCCTTGTCCAATATGTTTACAAGAGGAAACAGAACAAACAACAAAAAAGTGAATGAAATCTGCACCACAAAATCAGCCATGCGTCTTCATTCCTTGAGTATCCTTGGTCAAAGCTTGTCAGTCATCCAACACTAGAAATACTTGGCATATTTAAGTTACCCTGAGCATACCGTGCTACAGCACGAAAGTCATGTAGAAAAATCCATTGGCTACTTTTTAAATTAAAAAACAAAACAAAACTGGCATTTTATTGTGCTAGCAGGCCAGAAAATTCCTTTGGAGAGGAGGAGGGAGAAGCTACTGTTTTGTTGCAGAGACTAGTGAGGTAGCCCAATGGGAAGAGAAATAGGTGAGCCTTGAAATGGAGTTAAGATTCCATCTGTTCTCTATGCCAAGTAGCCTCCTCAACCTAAGGTATGAAGATAAGCAGAATAATATTGTAAATCACAGACTCAGGATTTGAGCAGGTAAGTGGCCAGCGGAGGGCAGGCTTTCAATCCAGACGTGAAAAAGCAGAGGGCCAGGAAAGGGGCAACACCCCTCAGTCTTCGTCCTAAAGTGCAGTCAGCAATTGAATTAATTAAAAAGGAGGTCCCAACAACCCATCCCAAAGCACAGGGAAACAGGTGATTATCATTCACTTCCCCTCGTTTGTTCACTAGAGCGAGGGGGTGGGAAATAATTCCACGTCTTCTCTCCCCCGCCGACCCTTTAACGGCATGGGACAGACAAATAAGTCAGCGGCTGGTAGGGGGAAGGCATTAGCACCCGACCCCAGGGAAACGACGGAGCCTCACGAAGGGAGTCAAGTTGACTCGCAAGATACGCTGCGCCCTCCGCCGCATGGCTGCCAAGCTGCGCCGGTTCCACACGTTCCCGCGCACTCGGATGGTCGGAAAGGTGGTGAGGGTGGGGGTGGCCGCCTTCCAGATCTCCTCGAGGGACCTGCCCTCAAAGGGAGTCCACGGCGGAAGGGGCAAAGCCACCGGGACAGGGGGCGCCCGCTCCTTCAGGTCCTTGGGGGGAGGCGGTGGTGGTGAGGACAGCGGCGGCGGCGGCTCTTGCTCCTGCTGCCCGTCACAACCTCGGGGGCCAACCTCGGGCGGGGGCGTCGTCGCCGCCTTCTGCGGGGCCGAGGCCGCCCCTTCGCCGCCGCGCTTCTTGGCCGCCCTCTTCGCGCCGCCCCCTCGGCTCCTGGCGTCGCCTCTGGCCGCGGCCGTGGCCACGGTGGCCCGCAGGTGCCTCCCTCTGGCGGCGGCTCTCCTCCACGGCCGGTCTCTTCGGTGGGCCGTCCTCGTCGTAGACGACGCCGACGACAACCCCGGGGGCAAGTCCGGCACGACCGCCCGGCAGGAGGCGTATCCGTACACGTCTTTGCTCCGGAGGATGACCGGCGAGAACTCGTGCTTGAGACTGCACAGGAAGTTCCACAGCTCGGCGTCCGAGCTCATGAACTCCGTCGACTTGGGCACCAGGAGCTTGAAGGCGTCGCCCAGGACCTTGGTGCCCCCCCAGAAGAGGACCCGAGAGCGGGAGTGGACCACTTTCTCTCCCGCCTCAGCCCCCTCCGAGCCCGGCGGCTCCAGCCCCGGGACCACGACGGGAGCCGAGCTGGCGACGAGGCTCGCTGGGGGGGTCGCCGCCACCGCCGCCCCGCGGCTGCTATCCCCGTCGGCTCCAGCTCCTCCTTGCTTCATCCTCCTCTTGGCGGCGGCGGCGGCGCCGCGGCGGCGACTGCTTACTCTCGGTCTCTCCAGCGCCGCCGCCCGCCGTCGAGCCGCTACTGCGGGCGAGCGAGTTGCGAGAGATCGGCGGTGGCTTTCCTCTTCAGGCTCCCGCTGCTGCTGCTGCTGCTGCTTTTGCCACAGCTCCCCCTTTCTTCTCCTCCGGCTCGGCTGCGTAGGCAGAGGCACACTTTCTTTTTCGGTGTCTTTTTCTTTTCTTTACCCCTTTGGCGCGCCTCAACTTCTCTCGGGTCCCCCACCCGCAGCGCGAAACCCTCCTCGATCTCGCCACGGCTTCCCAGACAGCCGGCCACAAAATGGAGCTCTTTTTAAAGCCCCTGGCGGGGAGGTCGCCTTTTCTACGCCTTTTCAGCCCCCCCTGGCTTTTTTTTGTTGGTCTGTTTGAATTGCGTCACACACATAAGCCCCGCCCGTTGAAGGAGAGAAGCACATCAGATGATCTCCATCATGGAGAGCACCGAAGTCTGGTTCCTGTAGAAGCACCAAAAAGGAAAAGAAGTCAGTGGTAGCTTAGACTTGTTATTCACACTCCCTAACTTGCATCCAAGTTACATCATCTTCGATGGAGCCACTTTTCAATTAAAGTAGTGCAGGTTAAAGAACTTGAACACATCAAATGTTGTATCATTGCACTTACTTAAGAGTCATAATTGGAAGCTTGGATGATAATGTTCCACAAACAGATAATCTGATCAAATTGCAATATATATATATATCTAAGGCTCTCGTCTCATTTCCATAGTTTTGGAGCAAACTCTACTGAAATCAGTAAGGTTTTCTTACAAGGGCTACCTGAGTGTAGTCTTAGACACACATGGTTATGAAGTAAATCTCTTTCAGCTCAAGGGAATTTGCTTCTGAGTGAATATATATAGGTATAGGAATGAAGTTATTCATTAAACTATTTGTTGGAAATAATTTGTAAAAAGAAATTAGAGTAGTTTTAGAAGTCATTTTTTAATCATTGTAACAAAACTTTTAATCATTTGAGGATCAATTAATGTTTATGTTACCATAATTTTACCATAATAAACATAAATAATTTGTTACTTTGGAGGGTTAATTTGAGTCCATTTTTGGTCAATTTTACTCCATTTTATTTTTAATTGAAAAGAAATGGCTTCCTAATTAGCACAACAAACTGATTTGACAATGTTCACTAAAGCAATTAAAGCTAACAAATTAATTTTAGATTTATCATAGAAACATTAGTGTTAATACTAAAATTTCTGTGCTGTGAAATACTGATGATATTTGGCTCAATACAGAATTAATTTGAGTTGTGAAGTTTGCTCCTATGAATGTTTAATTACGAATTCCTCTGAATTCAGCAAGACTTACTCTGAAGTAAGCATACAGAGAGTAGTAGCCTTAGTTTTGAATTGGCATCTATAGGATATTCGATTGCGGATGTCTAAGACTGCAATTTGGTTCTTGTGACTTCAAGCCAAAATTGAATTAATAATAATAATTACATACAAACAATTCAGTTCTGACTGACACTGACTCTTCAAGGGTTTTCTTGGTTTAGTGTACACATAGGTGGTTTACTATTCCCTTCTCCTGGGGGCATCCTGAAATTGTATAGCTTGCCCAAGGCTACACAAGCTGGTTCTTCTCTGGGACGCACATAGGGAAACAAATTCTCAACTTCCGGTTCCACAGCTTCAGTTTGAATATATGGGGTGAGTGACTTAGGGCTCTCCAGATTTTTTGAACTACAATCTCTGACATAATACCTGGTCGTGTTAGCTTGTTTATGTTAGATGGGGTTGTGTTCTAAACCATCTGACATGTGCCTGATTGCCTACTTCTGTAACAGAATCTAGGCATCAGTAACTTTCTCTCAATTGGTGCTATCAAATTATTTTCTGTCTCAGGATACTGTATAAGAAAGGACAGAATTAGACTTATGAGTAAAGAAATAGTATGCTATTAAAGAAGCAACATTACAATGCTTTATAGTAGGCTCTTACAAGTATCCATAGCTATTGGAATGTACAGCAGTAGGAGGTGATTTGGTGACCTCTAGATGTTTTGATTACAATTTCCATGAACCCTAACCAGCAAGGCCAAAGATTATTATGGCATCTGTCCAAATCTTTGAAAAACACCGGGTTGTTTACCTCTGGCATACACAGTAGGTTTGGTCATGCACTTACTACAGCATCTTCTTCAATAAGAAGCCTGTCTTATTTGACTGCCTAGAGGTTGCAATCTATAATTTTTAAAAGACTACTTTGAAATGTAGTAAAGTTGGAGTGCCATAGCTGGCTGCAAGGTGAATACAACTTGTATTCTCAAAGGCTTTCATGACCAGGATCCAATGGTTGTTGTAGGTTTTTCGGGCTGTTTGGCTGTGTTCTTAAGGCTTTACTTCCTAATGTTTTGCCAGTCTCTGTGGGTGGCATCTTCAGAGGACAGGAGTCAGAACTCTGTCTCCGCTTTGCTACAGTTTGTGGGATAGTTGAGTATTTATAGCTGTGCGATCAGCTTTTTTCAGGAGATTGGGTGATTATGGTGATCAGCATGTTTTTTGTTGTGGGTGTATTGTTGTGATAAGGGGGAGGGATGATATGTCACTGTGATTGATAGGTGTTGTTAGCTTGTCTTTTTGTGTGCAGCAAGCACCCAGTCCTTGTGGCTGTGTAGAGTTTGTTGACCTTTTGCCGGCTGTATTTTTCAGTGCTGGGAGCCAGGCTTTGTTGAGTTTTAGATCTTCTTTTTTGTTGAAGCTCTGCTGGTGTTTGTGGATTTCAATGGCTTCCCTGTGCAGTCTAACATAATGATTTCTGATGTTGTCCATTACTTCTGTATTTGGAAATAGAATTTCATGTATAGCTTGTTTCAGGGCATGTTTGGCTACTGCCGATTTTTTCGGTTCTTTTAGTCTGCAGTGTCTCTACAACAAAAAACACGTTGATCACTCATAATCACCCAACAGCCCGAAAAACCTACAACAACCATCATGAATACAACTCTTTTTTTCATTTATATACCACCCCTTTAGTGCAATGCCTTTATGGTGCTGCCTAAAAGTCAGTAGCACCATTATGCCCAAGTTTGTGATGTGCAGCGGCTTAACACAATACCATTTTGCCATAACCAACAATAAAGTAAGTTGCTTTCTCAATACAGTAGTTATGACTCAAAGAATCACGTAGTGGAACTGGAACAGATGCCAAGGACCACTGAGTCTTAAATCCCTATCAAAGCAGGAACCCCAAAGTGAAAGCCATTTAACCTCTATTTACAAACCTACAATAAAGGAGAATCCATCACCCTCTGAGACATCATAGTTATTATTTATCAGCATGATGCAGTGCAGGTGTGACATTACAGATGCATTCCATATATTGGGCAAGATTCACATCAAAATTCAAATGCTTGCTCTTCAAAATATTAAAAATCACATTTGTTGCTTGGTTGGTTGGTTTATAAAAATTAAAACGTGCCTTTTAATGAATTAAAACTCCTTTCTGTGGTTACCTGGTAATAACTTCAAGAACAGAGAAGCAGAGAGGAAGCTTTGAGTTAACTGGGAAGGCAAGATTATGGAACACTGCTTTATCCCAAAATATTTCGGCACCACTCTGAATCAAGCCCTGACCTACAAAAAACATTGTGTAAACAACAAACAAAAAGTTGCCTCCAGAAACAACATACTTAGGAAAATGTCTGGATCAGACTAAGATGCACACCCACAAACAAGAAGAACAACAGAGAGGGGGGGAAAGCCTTGTCAATGGATGAATTATGAAGACTATCTCCCACCAGGCCAAGACTCCATTTGGGCCATCTGGAAGTAAGTTACTAGACTCTGAAGCAAAGTAGGAAGATCCAAGAATAATCAAGCAAAACGGGACTACTTGATTATAGGCCTAATTTTCTGTGACTGTGGAGAAATTCAACCAATACAGCATTTACCGTATTTTTCGCTCCATAAGACACACCTTTCCATAAGACGCACCAATTTTTAGGAGAAGAAAACAGGAAAATATAATCTGTTTTCTTCACTCCATAAGACGCACAGACTTTCCACCCCCCTGTTTTGTGGGGAAAAAGTGTGTCTTATGGTGCGAAAAATACGGTATGTGCATCAATTTATGCTCCATCACATGTACAAAAGAAGATCTAGCAATGGAGTAGCCCACTTCTGGTAAAATATGTTAATTATCTTAACATCTTATTTTTAATTTTACAGTGGTGCCTCGCTTAACGAGCGCACCGCATAACGATGAAATCGCATAGCGATCCGTTTTTTCGGATCGCTAATGCGATCGCTTAACGTTTTTCCTATAGGGCACAATTCGCTTTGCAAAGACCGGTAAGCGTTTCGCTTACCGATCTTCGCAAAACGAAGCCCGACGATCAGCTGTTCGGCGGCCAAAATGGCCGCCGGAAGCCCGGAAATGGCCCAAAATGGCCGCGCGCAGCGTTTTCGCGCCCTCGTTAAGCGAGGTGAGGGCGCGAAAATGGCTGCCGGCCATTACGAAGCTTCGGTGAACGGTGAGTATTTGGCCCATTTGGAACGCATTAAACGATGTTTAATGCGTTCCAATTGGTTTTTTTGATCCGTTCAACGATGCTTCAGCATAGCGAAGGTTAATCCAGAACGGATTAACCTCGCTATGCGAGGCACCACTGTACGTATATCACGCATATGCCCATAATTTTCAGTTATGCAGTGCTCTGTTATGAAGAAAGAGGGAGTGAGGGAGAGAGGGAGGACGTAGTGTACCAGAGGCAGCTGGCTCCAGGAGGGTTTCATCCCCTCAACCTGCTGTGGAGGAAGGATCTGAAAGTGTTTAGAGCTGTGGTTTTTTTCTTCACCACGGGCCCTCTTTTAAAAAAATTTTTCCTGTGGACCTCCAAGACTTAAGTGCATCAGATATTTAAAGTTTTTCATGAAGGGTCTTCAGATCTGGAGAGAAGGGAGAAATAAGTTAAGTAGCAAAAATGTCATAAGTTAAGTAGCCATTCAGTGTCATTCACTTGCATTTTCTCACCATGTGCAGAAATATCAAAACAGTTATTTGCTATCAAACAGTTACAGTGGGGTCTCGACCTATGGAATTAATCCGTATTGGAATGGGGTCCGTAGGTCGAAAAGTCCTTAGGTCAAAAATGTATTCCCCATAGGAATGCATTGGAAACCCATTACAGTGGTGCCTCGCTTGATGACGTTAATCCATTCCAGCGAAATTGCTGTAGAGCGAAATTGTCGTCAAGCAAAATAAAAAAGCCCATTGAAATACATTGAAAACCGTTCAATGCATTCCAATGGGCGAAACACCTGCTCATCCAGCAAAGATCCTCCAACATTGGAAGAAGCCCTTTGAGAGCTCCGAAGGCAAAAAGGCAGGGAGAAAGGGTGAAAAATTTGAATTTCTCCCTGCCTGTTTGCCTTCGGAGCTCCCAAATGGCTTCCTCCAAAGTTGGGGGGAAAGCCCTTTGAGACCTCCGAGGGCCCCCAGCAGCAGTGGTGGTGGCAGTGGGAGACCTCCGGATCTTCCAGGGTGGCGGAGAAGCCCTGGAGGGCATCCGGAGGTCCCCCGCACCACCGCTGCTGCTACTGGGAGCCGAGCCGCACCAGGCGATCCCAGCCATGCTCAGACTCCCAGGAGGTCCCCACCACCACCAGGAGTCTGAGCATGGCCAGGATCGCCTGGCATGGCTTGGCTCCCAGCAGCGGAGGCAGCAGCGGAGGACCTCTGGATGCCTCCCAGCAGCGAGGTCCCGCCGTCGCTGCTGGGAGCCGAGCCGCGCTGGGCGATCCCGGCCATGCTCGGACTCCTGAGAGTCCAAGCATGGCCGGGATCGCCCAGCGCGGCGCGGCTCTCAGCGGCGGCTGCGGCTGCAGGGACCTCTGGATGCCTTCCAGGGCTTCTCCACCACCATGGGAGGCATCTCGGTGGTCCCCCCCCACCTCCGATAGTGCATTGGAGGCGCTATCGGCGTTGGGGGGGACCTCCGAGATGCCTCCCATGGTGGCGGAGAAGCCATGGAAGGCATCCGGAGGCACATCCGTGGCCTACGGACTGGAGGGGGGAGGCGGGGAAAGCGCCACATTTGAATTTGGCACTTTTCCCACCTCTTCTGGTCCATAGGTAGATTCTCCAGCCGCAAGTCGAAGTGAAACTTTGCGGCCAGAGAAGTACGGATCTCGAAATGTTTGTAAGTGGAGTTTATAAGTCGAGACTCCACTGTGTTTTCATAACCAATTTATACTTTTTTTGTTTTTAATAGAGGCAGTAGGTTACAAAATTCAAGTTTTACACAAACAAGCAAGGGAAATTACGATTTTGTTCTGTTTCCTTTCTTTCTTTCTTTCTTTCTTTCTTTCTTTCTTTCTTTCTTTCTTTCTTTCTTTCTTTCTTTCTTTCTTTCTTTCTTTCTTTCTTTCTTTCTTTCTTTCTTTCTTTCTTTCTTTCTACCCATGGATTAAAGAAGGGGTCCACATGAAGCTTCAAAGAGAAGAAACAGAAAAGAGACAGAGGAGCAAGCCACCCCTAAAACCTCTTATTGGGGTGAGAGAGCAGAAGGAATTACAGAGAACGGAAAGGGTTACCATTTAGCTCACAGAACAAGAGGGGGTAGAATGGACGGTCCCTGGAAGAAGGGGGTACCCCTCACCCAGACACTGCATCCTGAGAATCCATTCGAAGGACAGTGGGCTTGTCACTCATGTTGTGGGACGCTATGCATCAGGAGAAGTATGCCAAATCTACGGACCGTGAAAGATTTAGCAGAAACCTGTGGTTTTAGTAAACACTACAGAAGGGTTGATAAAGGATGATTGGTTGAGTTTACTCCAATTGATGGACCTGTTAGGCCCCACTGAAGTTGTTGTGGAGAAACCACAACAAAAGTTCTTTGCAAATGCTGTTTGATGCCTCATTTGTAAAAAGGGAGTCCGAAAAATTGCTGTCAGTAAAACAAAAACCCACTCACAGAGCCAGAAACAGAGTGAGGGTTAAGGAACCAGAGACGTGTATTGTTGGAGAACGCTCACATAGTAGTCCTTCCCCATCCTGGCTGAGTGCTGTTCTGCCAGCTCACATCAGTAGGACAATAGCATTTTAACTATAGCTTCTAGACTGCCCCAGCCAACATAGTCAATTGGAGTTATAAGCCAGAAATGCAGCTTTTCAAACCTCCATTACTAATATAGATCAGTGAAGGAACATGGTTTCAGGGAATCAAACCAAGAGTTTGGGGTAAAAATACTATTGCATCATGTAACAAACTCATATACTTATTTATTGTCTTCTATTATTTAATAATAATAATAATGATGATGATGATGATGATGATGATGATGATGATGATGATGATGATGATGATGATGATGTGCTGTCAAGGCAACCCTTGACAGGGTTACGGTAAACCTTTGTTTGTTTGTTTGTTTGTTTGTTTGTTTGTTTGTTTATTTATTTATTTATTTATTTATTTATTTATTTATTTATACCCTGCCCATCTAGACAGATGAGTGGAGTATAACCCTTTCCATAGTTTACTAAGTATAGAGTGTTCAAAAGTGGTTTACCATTCCCTTCTTCTGGGGGTGCTCTGGGACTGTACAGCTTGCTCAAGAGAGCAGACATCGAATTCACTGAACTTTGTATGTACTAATTGCCCAAAGGGAATGTCATGCCACATGATACGGTAACAACTACTGGCATCTGAAAAAGAAACTAGACAAGCTCAAGGAGGATAAGGCTATTGACTACTATAAGCTGTGATGTCTAAAAACTGAACCTTAGTGGTCAGTAACCATCACAGGGTGCATACTAAACAGTTAAAGTAATTTGATAGCACTTTAACTGCTGTGATGCATCCCATGGAAATTTGGAATCTCTCTCTCTCTCTCTTATCTTCCATGTGTTTTGGAATTCAGCTCCCCAAAGCATTCACCAATCACCATGCCAACTGGACTTCTGAGAGTAGAACCCAAAAACATCTGGAAGATCATAAGTTGAGAACCACTGCTCTAGTACAGTCCCCTGACACTACATCACTAGAGGTCTCTGACAGAAAATTCCAAGTACCTCAGCAAATTACAAATCTCAGGATTCTGTTGGAGTGTGTCATGACAATCAAAATGGTATGGGACTCCTACAATTGTTTAGATACACTCTAATTACCAGGTGCTGGTGCAAAAACAAAACATAAAACCCACCACAACATTTACCCCATTCCCTTCTTCTGGGGGCAGCCTGGGACTGTGCAGCTTGCCTCCGTCTACACAGGCTGGCTGAACTTGTAGGAGGCACAGTGGGGAACTGAACTCCCAGCCTCTGATACCTAAACCATTGAGCTATCTAGCCAGCTAGATAAACGCAGAATTGTAGTGTTTACTGTCATTAATTAATTTGTAAAACCTTACTAGTTTTTTATTTCATATTCCATATGAACCTACTCAGCAATTAAGGTCTAGCCAGGGGCCCTTTTGAAAGAGCTGTCCCTCAAGAGGTGAGAGGGACGACTTGTAGACTAAGGGCCTTTTCAGCAGCTGCCCCCAGACTATGGAATGCCATCCTGAGGGAGATTCATCTGGCGCTGAGGTTGATGACGTTTCAGCGCCAGGTCAAAACTTTCCTGTTCCAGAAGCTTTTTAATTGAAATAATATCAACCGTGGGTCCCGATGGCAATTTTAGAGCATTGTATTTTTAATTATATTTTAATTGTTTTTATCTTTTTACTGAATTTAAATTGTTGTAAGCCGCCCAGAGACCTTTGGGTAGTATGGGCGGCATATACATTAAGTTAAATAAATAAATAAATAAATAAATAAATGAATGAATGAATGAATGAATGAATGAATGAATGAATGAATGAATGAATGAATGAATGAATAAATAAATAAATAAATAAATAAATGATATTTTATTGTAAGCTCTCTGCATTCATTTCAGTGTATTTAAAGGGCTATATAAAGCTGAATAATTCTGAACACCATCCATCCTATGATAAACCAATTTACTGTGTATGGATGTGACAGCTACATCATGAAGAAATTTGACAGAAAAAGACAGATTCAGTTGAAACATGATGTTGGAGGAGTGTTTTATGGATACCACAGATTACTACTATTCCAGATCCACTCAAACCTGAATTCTCACTAGAAGCAATACAATATAATTTTCAAACATATTGTGAAAAAACAAGACTTATTGGAAAAGACAAAAAAACTAGAAAAAATTAAGGCAATAGGGGGGAAAAGGAAAATCTGATATGGAACAAAGAAAGGAAATCATGGCCTTAAATCTGCAGGACCTTACCAGGGCTGTTAATGACAGAACTTATCAGATGTAATTAATTCATAGAGTCACCATCAGCTGGAAATGACAGCTCATATTTTAAGTTAATTTTAAAATATGAAGATGAATTTACCTATATTTTCTATTTCTTCCTTGATCATCATTTCTTCTGTTGTCAAACCCTTTGGCTTTTTCACCATGACACATATAGCTATGGACCCATGCTGCTTCCGCATTCTAATTTGATTCTAAATATTTGGATCAGGGTACCTCACTGCTAATCTTAAAACAGAGGGTTTCATGATGCTTTATACCCTTAAACTTAACTAGTAATTGGGTGGGATAGATAGACAGACAGACAGACAGACAGACAGACAGACAGACAGACAGACAGACAGACAGACAGACAGACAGACAGACAGAGTGATAGACAGAGTGACAGACAGAGTGATAGACAGAGTGATAGAGTGATAGTGATAGAGTGGTTGGTTGGTTGGTTGGTTGGTTGGTTGGTTGGTTGGTTGGTTGGTTGGTTGGTTGGTTGGTTGGTTGGTTGGTTGGTTGGTTGGTTGACACACACATAGGGGAGAATAGGCAGAGTCTAGAAAAAACTACTTTTCCAAGTATTGACCATAAGGCTAGATGGGACAAACCTGCTGCTTCTACCCTCATTAGCCCCACTTTCTGCTGTATAAAAGGACATTGAGCTTCTTTGTGAGGAGTGGACCTAGAAAGAGCCAGGATTCCTTCTCTCATGGAGGAACTCAACATGCACACATTTCTAATGCCCCTTCACATGACAGCTTGCAAAGATGTGGCCACCAGGCATGTTGATGTTGGGACTAGTGCACACTGCCCATGACTCCACTCCACCAGGAACAAAAAAAGTCACTGATATAATCAATGATTCAGTAAATTAATTATCAAATCAGTGCTATTTATCAGAGGTTAGCCTGAAATTTAAAACTGCTCATGACTCCTTTCATGTTCCTCAAATAACACCAAGAGAAGTCACTGATGTGAGTAATTACTGATTTGGTAAATTAATTGTCAATCAGTGCTGCTTAACTGAGAAGGTCAGCCTGAAATTTAAAACAAGATCCTGAGCATATCCAGTTGCTGTTCAGCTGACCAAGTGTCCAAAGGCAGCTGTATTTCTAAGCACATGCAATAATAATATAGCAGTTTTATGTTGTTGATGATGAGGATGGTGATGTACTCTTGGTAATTCAGACTGATTGCTGTGCAACTATGAGCCAAAAAAACAGAACAGATTTCAGATTTTACCATATATCTTGCCTGGGTTCAGATCGATTTTTTCCCCCACTAGAATTCTTAAGATCTACCATCCAGAACCACGTGCAAATTATATACACATAGAATTAAAGAATAGAACACCTCCAGGCATATTCTGAATCTAGGAATTTATTTTCAGAACCAAGTGTAGCTCAAACTCCTTTATATGCAAAAGTCTACTACTGTTTATCCCATGATGTCTTAATTTCATGGCCTGAATTTAGGAGGAAAAATATTTATTTATTTATTTGTTTATTTATTTATTTATTTATTTATTTATTTATTTATTTATTTATTTATTTATTTATTTATTAGATTTATATTCTGCCCATCTAGAATGGATCTACTCTGGGTAGTTTATGTATAATGTAAAAAATTAAACTAAGATAAAATCCAGATTAATCCAAGAAAGAGGAAAGGAAAAGAAAAAAGAAAAGAGGGGGGAAAAGAAGAGGAAGAAGAAGAAGAAGAGAAAAGGAAAAGAAGAAAAGGGGAGATAGGCTAGGTAATGGCTGTAGGGAAGGCCTGCCTGTATAGCCATGTCTTCAAGTTAGTCTTGAAGGCCCTCAGCAAGAAAGCCAGGCGGATCTCAGCAGGTAAGTTGTTCCAAAGCCGAGGGGCCACTGCCAAGAAGGCTCGATTTCTTTTTCCCACCAGGCCTCTCTTGGCGTTAGGCCCCTCAGCCGCCCAGCCTGACTGGAGTGGGTGATATGGGTAGAACTGGGCGGAAGAAGGCGCTCTGCCAGGTATCGAGGTCCTAAACCGTTAAAGGCTTTATATGTAATGGTTAACACCTTGAAATCAATGTGGAAGCGAATAGGTAGCCAGTGTGAGGCGGCCAGAGTGGGGGAAATATGGTGAAATCTTTTCACCCCTGTTAATAGCCTGGCCGCTGTGTTCTGAACCATCTCAGTCTCAAAGGAAACCCCACATAGAGAGTGCTACAGTCGTTTATTCTTGAGACTACGAGTGCATGGACCAGTGTGGTGAGCGCCCCTATGTCTAGATAGGGATGCAGCTGGGCGAACCGCCGAAGATGTAAGTGAGCAGACCAAACCATGGATGCTACTTGGGTCTCCATGGTAAGCGCCGGGTCAAGATGGACCCCCAGACTGCGAACCGAATTCTTTGTGGTGAGAGTCACCACCCCAAAGAGAGGGAATTCCCCAAACCACTGACATTGGGGCTACCCACCCACAGGACCTCCATCTTGCCCGGGTTCAACCTTAGTCAATTCAATTGTATCCATTGCAGAACTGCCTCCAGGCAGCACCCAAGGGATGGCACAGCATCCACTCCAGATGGAAAAAAGGAGATGTAGAGCTGGGTGTCATCAGCATATTGGTGACATGAAGCTCCACATCCCCAGATGACCCCCCTACAGACTCATATAGATGTTAAACATCATTTGGGAGATGATCGAACCCTGTAGAATCCCACAACTGAGGAGCCAATACATTCTCCCCAAGCTGCACTCTCTGAGGACAGCCTTCCAAGAAGGACCAGAGCCAAGTGAGAGCAAGGCCACCAATCCCCAACTCAGAGAGCCTCCCCAGGAGGAGGATGTGGTCAATGATATCAAAGGCAGTTGAGATATCAAGGAGGACGAGCAAGGACATTTTGCCTCTGTCGGCCTCCTTAAATAGGCCATCCAGCACGACCAATGCCGTTTCCATGCCGTGGCGCGGCCTGAAGCCTGACTGAAATGGATCCAGGGCATCGATTTCATCCAAGAGAGCCTGGAACTGGTTGGCCACCACCCTCTCAACTACCTTGCTAAGAAAAGAAACATTGGCGACAGGCCTATCATTGCTAATGTTGTCCACCACCAAGCTCGGTTTCTTTTTAGTGGGTGAGCATTTCCTTAAGGGCCAGACATGAAGAAGAGACCCATTTATCATTTCATTTGCCCATTCAGTTATCACTGGCCTGGCAGCTTTGATTAGCCATGCCGGGCAAGGGTCAAGGGAGGAGGAGGAGGCTCAGCAGCGATCAAGGACCTTGTCCACCTTTGTGGACATCACGAGATGAAACTGAATAATTCTCAACTGACAAGGCACTGCGCTGGACCTCTCAGGTCGATCCACTATTTTCAAATAAGGTGCATGATCCCGGCAGATGGCCTCCACTTTTGATTTTAAAAATGCTGCAAATTGGTCATAAGAAATGCTAGATGGAGGGCAGTCATTGTGGCCAATTCTGGATAGGTCGTGTACTATATGGGAAAGTTCCATCTGCTGATTGGATGCCTTGCTTATCCGGACAGTGAAGTAGGCTTTCCTAGCAGCCTCTGTCTTAGCAAGATAGAAGTTAGACGTGACCTTGGCAGCTTTTAAGTTATTTTCCGTCGGGCTCTCTAGTCTTCTCCTATTCCACTTCATAGCCCTCAGCTGCTGGTTAAATCAAGGTGCTGGTTGGGCTCTGCAGCAGAGAGGGCGTTTAGGAATGATTGTGTCTATAGCCCTGGTGCGGTGGCATACCAGCCATCCACCAGGGCCTCAACAGGAGCACCAGCCAGGTCAATCGGAATCCCACGCATGGCATCCTGGAATCCAATAGGCCTCATGGCGCAGTGGTTAAAACGCTGTACTGCAGCTAAAACTGTGCTCACGACCTGGGGTTCAAATCCCAGGTAGCCGGCTCAAGGTTGACTCAGCCTTCCATCCTTCCGAGGTCGGTAAAATGAGTAACCAGCTTGCTGGGGGGGCAATGTGTAGCCTGTATAATTAAAAATTGTAAACCGCCCGGAGAGTGCTTGTAGCGCTATGGGGCGGTATATAAGTCCAATAAATAAATAAATAAATAAATAGTCTATGAGGGCGGACCATGAAAATAGGTCTCTGCTCCCCACGGGGAGAGAGGGTCATTGTGAGATTGCACTTTATCAGGTGATGGTCTGACCATGACAAGGGGACCAACCGAAGGTCAGTCACCATCAGGCCACACTCTCTCTACTCAATGGAGAAAAACAGGTCCAAAGTGTGCCTACCCACATTATGTGGGGCCATTAGTGTGTTAGGACATGTCCAAGGAAGCCATGGTTTCCAAGAACTCAAGAGCTGGACCGGTAATCTCCGCCTCCGCATGGATGTTGAAATCGCCCAAGACAATCAGTCTCGGGGATCCCAACAGAGGAAGTCTGACAACCTCAAGGGTGTCCTTATAAACAATGCCAACTCCCCAACCCCAACCCTCCGGTCTAACCCTGGTGCTGGACAGCATAACAGGCCAGAGACAAGGGTACACCTCCTTCACTACCCATCCACGTCTCAGTTATGCAAGCCAGATCTGCATCCTTTTCCAGAATAAGATCTTGTATTAGCTGGGCTTTATTTGATACAGAACCTACCAAAGGGTAGCAAGAGAGTTGATAGAAAAAAGGTGCTGCTGTTGCCGTTCCCCACGGCAGGAGGTCAGATGAAAAACCCTCACTGAGCATACCAAGTGAAGAGGCGAGGGAGAGTGGTTTCTATGGCTATTGTCAATGATGGCATCACAGAACTCTTAGAGCAAATGTGCCAGAGACTTATTGAATGAGTAACAACAGTGACGCCGCCTCAGCTCACTCTGCCTCCACCATTGCCAATGCCATCTGGAACCACCAACAGAACAGCTGGCAGAGCCCCACAATACCGGGCTCCAACGAGCCTCCCAACTCCAAGATTCCACCAAGCCTCTCAGCGCCTCTAGGTCTTTCAGCGCCAGGCTCACCAAGCTTTGCGGGGCGAGTTTTTCCGAGCCACGCAGAATCGTGCTCCGCCTCTCAATCTTTCAGCGCCGGGCTCACCAAGCCTTGTGGAATCAGGTTCTTCCAAGCCTCGCAGTACCGGGTTCTTCCAAGCCTCACAACACCGGGCTCCAAACAAGCCTCGCAGCGCCAGGCTCCACCTCACAGCATTAGTCCCACTAAGCAACCTCTCAATTGTGCTGAGGCTATTGTACTTTGAGCACATTCATGAGAGGACAAGAATCGCTGAAAAAGGCAATAGCGTAAGAGAAATGAAATGGAAAAGAGGAAGACCGATTATGATGAATCTGCATGATAAAAGAAGGCAAAACTTGGGCAGGGCTGTTACTGAGAGGACCTTTTCAAGATCATTAGCTCATAGGGGCTCTGTAAGAAGCAACTTGACAACACACAACAACAACCCACAAATGGAGGCTTATTCCTGAGGATGTCTTTCCTTGGTTGCTCTAGAACTTTAAGGGGAATTGGGTCTTAGTGGGCTTTCTAACTCCTGCTGTGTAGAGAGCAGCTGCCTGATTCGGGAAAGTCTTTTTGGTTTTCAAAAAGTGATTTTGTTCTTACTTTTCTGAAACAATTAAGAATTAGAAGACTTTGGAAATGTCCTGCAAAGTACCAAAAGAATACTGTTCTAGGTCCCTGACCTTCCTTCTGCGCAACCACAATGTAAACTATCTAAAGTCAGCTACATTGTGTTAAATAAAATTCTCATTCATTCCTGCAATCTTTCTGATCAAACAGCATGATGAATTAGCCTTTTGTTGGGTAGGTTCTCCATCTGAGCCAGTCAGCTCTCCTGATTGTTTCCTGTGGATATTTTATGTAGAGTTTGTTACTTGTCGAAGTCTAAAACCTTCTTCCAATCTTCATTATAGCTGGTGCCAAAGGGTGGCTACAGGAAAGTTTGAAATTGAGCTATAAACCTCAGGAGTCAATATAAGAATACAGCTGTTTCTGAGATCAATGTGTATGTGCTGTTATTTTGAGCCCAGAGAAGACTCCAAAGAAATAGATGAGCTTTTTCACAAACCTTGTCAGTGCGAGACAAATTCCAAATCAAGTTGTGGAGAGTTTTATTATTACCTCAAACAATGTTTACCTGTAAACAATGTATCTTAATAACAGCATAATTTTATTTCAGATAACTTTGCTTTTGGCTATAGTCTGTGCCATATTTTCTTTATGTTTCTTTCTGTGACTCTGTGTAAATAAATAAATCATTATATCTCTTTTGTCCTCTTGGTTATTCCCTTTCTTCCTGCCCTTCTAATTCTTTGTCTGCTGTCTTCCTGATACTCCCTGAATGACTGTATGTTGACTCACCCTGAAATTTTCTCTTACGTCTTTCCAGAAGAATCACTTCATACCGTTTACATGTATCACTTCAAAGGTTTTTCGGTTACTCATGTGTACAATTTTTATTTCCTGATTTAGTTTGCATCATGACATTCTTTGTCGCATTACAATCTTACAGAAATTGATATAAACCCACTTTATAAAGGAGAACATCTGAAGAGATTGTAAAAAAGGAAATGAAAAAAGGAGAACAATGGCAGCTTCATAATAGATGTTAATTGATATGTTAACATCTGGATTTTTAAAATGCAGCTGGTAATACTGAGACAGAGAGAAAATGAACAATGTTCCACAACACTGAAAAGATTGTACCCAGTAAAAGACACTCATAATTGTAGTCATAGAACCATACATATTGAAGACAAAGCTTCTTCACAAATGGCTCTAAAAATAGCATCATCATAGATGTTTGCCTCCAACACTTTTGAGAATTCAAGGAATGTGGTTTTTAAATCAGTTGGGAATCATGTGAGAAGGTGGATTTGAATTTGCATTTTAATTAGAGGTGCTCTGTCATATTGACTGTATACCTGCAGCTATGACAATAGATGCTTTCAAATTTTAGGTAATGTTGGATTTTTTTCAAGAAAAGCATTGAGAATTTTATAGCTGGAAAATCAGAAACTACTTCAGGCTGCAGTTCTATACATTCTATGGTTTGTTTTCAGGACCAAGAACATACAAGGGCTCACACAACATTCCTGCCAAGCTGCATATGTCTGTGGGAGTCTGGAGAGGTGCTAATGCTGCATCATTCTGGAATTTGTGCTATACAAGGAAGGTTGAGTTGGAGGCAATTGACATAACAATTGACATTATCTGGCCATCATGGGGTTGAAAACATTATGCATTTCGATAAAAGCAAACATTTGCTTCCCCTGAGGATTATTATATAAATAAAACACAACATGAGGGAAACAGAATGTGATGAACCAGTAACTGCACAATAAAATCCTTGATTTTCTGTTAGCCTCACTGCTTTGTGAATGTTTTCTTTTTAAGTGTGAAACTTGAGACCTCTCTCCTATCCCTGTCTAGATCAGTTAACAAATCAATTATCTCCCACACCCTTTTATAGGTCTACCTAACATAATTACAAATAGGTTAGCTATATTTTCCTTGGGCTAATGCTATCTAAGCCTATCATACAATGAAAAGAATTACAATCAACCTCATACAAGAAGCCTCTTTGCAGATGATGTAGCACTTATGCTAATGAATCCCAAGGAGACTGTCCTTGGAGAAACAGCTTTTGTGAGTTTCGGTGACGATAAATGAGAAATAAGTTTAAACACTGCACTGTCTGAACAGGAATAACTACACAAAAAGACTGGAGTTTTGACAAGCTACTCCAGGTGCATAGCTTGACTCCAACTGATAGTCCCATGTGGAGGAGATGTATTGAATAGATGGGATTTATCTAAATGATCTAAACCACAACATCTCCCCAGGTGGGCCTCTCCAGGTGCTATAGTTTGTGGGGAAGGCTTTTCTCTCAGTCCTATCATTCTCACAGACATGCCTGGTGAGGATACAAGGATCTTTCCCATTGACTGTTCCCAGACTGTGGAACTCCTTCACAATAGAGGCTAGGCTGGCTCCTTCCTGGTATTTGTGTACTGATAGGCATAGACCAGGTCTATAGAGCCTGTGTCCTTGGTACACTCCTGTACTGCAGTGAGTCCTGGACCCTTTGTGCACAGCAAGAGAGGAAGCTGAACACCTTCTATATGAGTTGTATCCGACACATTTTTGGTATCACCTGGCAGGACAACGTTCCAAATAGAGTAGTCCTAGAACGAGCTAGAATTTTTAGCATGTATACATTACTGAAACAGCGCCATCTATGTTGGCTTGGGCATGTTGTGAGAATGACTGATGGTTGGATTCCAAACGATCTCCTGTATGGAGAATTAGTGCAGGGAAATCACCCCAGAGGGAGACCACAGCTGTGATACAAGAATATCTGCAAGCAGGATCTGAAGGCCTTAGGAATGGACCTCAACAGATGGGAAACTTTGACATCTGAGTGTTCAGCCTGGAGGCAGGTGGTGCATCATGGCCTCTCCCAATTTGAAGTGACACTTGTCCAGCAGGCCGAGGCAAAGAGGCAGTCCCGAAACGAACAAAATCGGGGAGCTGGATAGGGGACAGATTGTATTTGTCTTCAGTGTGGAAGGAATTGTCACTCTTGAATTGACCTTCTCAGCTACACTAGATGCTGTTCCAAGTCCTCTAACTCAGAGCACATTACCATAGTCTCTCGAGACTGAAGGATGCCTGATCTATCTAATCTATAAGGCATAGACCTTTCTGCTCAGGCAAATAACTGGCTGCCAGGGAAACAGCTTAAAATTGTTTTTTACTCAATATTTCATTGCTCTTTCACATTCTGATTTAGTGTATTTTCTAGCTGCATTTGTCTTTAAATATTTTGTGAGCTGCCATGCATCTCTCTTTTGGGAAAAAGATAGGATTTAAATAGAATGCATAAATGCATGTAAGCATGCATGAATTTTAACTCAATATTCATCCACTCTGCTTGAGGGTAGTCATTGGATTTAGGCCATGGGAATCAATATCTTTCACCAAGTCAACTACTATTAAATGTGCCATAATAATGTTTGAAATACAATAAATATTAGGATCCCTTTAATATATCAGAGCAGATTAACAATTATTTGTATTCATTCAAAATTTTACATAGATTGCCAAATAATGAGCGTTCAACTTTGGGTACCTTTATGTCTACTGTTGAGAGAACAATAATCATGACAGAAGAGCCATGCAAATTTAATGCTGACAATGAAGAAACTGAAGTAGTTAGAGATTTTATATTCCTTGATTCAATCATCAATACAAATGTAGACTGCAGCTATGAAATCAGAAGAAGACTGAGACTTGGAAGGGTAGCAATGAAGAAAATAGAAAAAATTATCAAATGAAAGGATGTGTCTTTGGAGACCAAGATTATCTACACTCTTGTCTTTCCAATAACCATGTTTGGGTGTGAAAACTAAATATTTAAGAAAACTGACAGGGGGGAAATGATTAATTTGAAATATGGTGTTGAAGGAGAGCTTTGCAGATACTCAGGACTACCAGTAAGATGAACAAGTGAGTCCTAGACCAAATCAAGCCTGAACTATCTTTGGAGGCAAAAATGTTGAAACAGGTTGTCCTACTTTGGGCACATCATGAGAAGACAAGATTGTGACATTCTACCCAGTGTTCCCTGTTTGTTTCCCCCAAACACAGAATCACCCTCTGGATACATTTACTCTTCCTTCTGCTACCACCAGTGGATCTCTCATCTACACTGCACCATATATGCCTCAGACACGTGCTGCCAATATAACTTGTTTATTTATCTTACGGTTTTTAAGTCACAAATTTTCTTTTATTGTTTAGGATCACTCATTAAACTTCTTGTATTTGATTACATGTTTGGTTATTCAGGTGTTGTATTTACTTATTCACATTGATTTTATTTATTTATTTATTTATTTATTTATTTGTTTATTTGTTTATTTATTTATTTATTTATTTATTTATTTGATTTATACCCCGCCTATCTGGCCTAATAGACCAACTCATTAATATTCTCTGACTATCTATTTAGCTTTACTATTCCAATTATCTCCTTCCTATTCTCTCTAACTCTCCAACTTTCCAACTCTCTCTCTTCAACTTTCCCTAATCTCCTCTCTAACTGCCTCCCTCTCTCTGTCTCTTTTACTCTGCCCCTCCTGTCTTTTCATAGGCTCCTGCACTTGAGCTTCAGCTGTGATACACACAGGAGTAACGTGGGCATTCTGCCACAAAGATTCTCTGGAGAAGACAATAATGTTAGGGAAGGTTGAAGGCAGCAGGAAAAGAGGAATACCCAATATGAGATGGACTAATTAAAGGAATCCATAGCCTTGAGTTCACAAGAGCTGGGCAGTGCTGCTGAGGACAGTACTTTTTCGAGATCTTTCCTTCATGAGGTCACTGTAAGTCAGAGGGAAACAGCACATAACAACAGGAAAAATGCCTACTCAGTAAAATTATTTATTTATTTTATTTCCTTTTTCTTATCCTCAGTAAAAACCTTTCTTTGAAAAAATTGATTGATTGCCCTACTTGTTGAAGCCATTGTCTATTTTTTTCCTTTAATTCTATTTTCTGCCATTTTAATGGCATGTGTGGCATTTACCCCATGGCCCCTGCTTGTTTCACCAAACACAGAACTCACAAAGGTATCCCAACATGCCCTTTAACACGCTGCCACCAGTTGATCTCTTTATCAACCTATATTTCCTATGAAAGACTGAGGTCCATTCAGTACTGAACTTTTAAAAATAAACCGGTTTATAGATTACAAGTTGTTTCAGGAATAATTCTTAAGCACATTACACAAAGCTTCAGTATTTTACTTTAACCTCTCCTCTCTTAATTAATACAGTGGAACCTCTACTTACGAATGTCCCTAGCTACGTACGATCCAACTTACAAACAGTTCTGTTCGCAAAATATTGCTTCTACTTGCTTCAAGATACGAACGGGAAAAACACGGCAGAGGCGGGGAAAGTGCGAAATTTGAACTTTCAGTTGACCGTTGGCCAGTGAAGAGGCTGTCTGCTACCTCGCTCGTCCTAGCGGTTAGAGAGTGGATAGGGAGAGAATTTTCATACTGCCTGGTACAGTACTGCCTGGTACTGTACTCTACAGACTGTGGAGTTTTTTGTTTTTTTTATTTTTGACTTTTTTAAAAACAGAGAGAGTGCCTGTTCTGTGTGAGTACATACACTGTACAGTATTTACTGTACTGTACAGAGTTTTTTGAAGCTTGGTGAGGGCTAGGGCTAGGTGTGGGGTTATGTTTCTGTGCCCTAATGGGTCTTGCAGTGTGGATTTAAAATGTGAAAAGTAGACTGTAATATTAAATTAAAATTAAATGTGAAAATTAGACTGTAATTTTAAAATGTAAAATTTATTTACTTTTGCATTCTGTGGCTTCTAGGGTTTGTGTACTGTGATCTCTCTGTTGTTTTAAAATGTGTGGGTTTAAAATGTGACTCCAAAGTCTTTTTTCCCTTTGTTTGCTGTAATAATGGTTGCTGGTTGTTGATGCAGGCAGGCTGTAAAATGCAGTTTAGACTCCACAGTCTTTTTTTTTTCTTAAAATCAGAAAATATTCTGTGAGGGGCTGTGCTGGCTGTTGATGCAGGCAGGCTGTAAAATGCAGTTTAGACTCTCTTTTTGTGATGAGGAATTCTGTGCTGGAATAATGCTTGCTGGATTCTGTGGCTTCTAGGGTTTTTGTACTGTGACCTGTCTTTTGTTTTAAAATGTGGTTCCAATGTCTGTCTCTTTTAAAATCAGAAAACTGTGGAGTTTGTTGATGTAGGCAGGCAGGCTTTAAAATGGAGTTTAAAATGGAGCTTTAAAATGGAGTCTACTGTAGACTCAAGGCTCTCCCCCATTGTCTTCTCTCTCTCTCTCTCTCTCACTTCTCTCGTTTTGTGCTTAACAGCACAAACCTTTGTCTGAGGGGCCCCAATTATGACCTTCTTTCTTTCTTTCCTCTTTTCCCCATTGTTCCTTTCCCCCCTCCCTCCTTTCCTGCCGTTTTTTTAAGCTAAAAGGTGCTTGGCTTGGCTTGGCTTTGTTTAAAAGCTGCTTGTTTTTAAAGACGTTCTGTTTAGAAGTTGTTCCCTCCCCCCCCCCCCATTTCCTGCCCCTTTTTAAAGCTAAAAGGTGCTTGGCTTGGCTTGGCTTTGTTTAAAAGCTGCTTGTTTTTAAAGGTGTTATGTTTAGAAGGTGTTCCCTCCCCCCCTCCTTTCCTGCCCATTTTTTGACCTAAGTTCGTTTTAGGTCAAAAGAAGAAAAATCCTCCCCCGCCCCCATGGTAGAGTACAGATTAACCAGCTTTGCATTCGTTCCTATGGGAACTAATGCTTCGACTTAAGAACGGTGCCTCTAGATAAGAATGAAAAATAGCCAGAACGGATTAAATGGTCTTCAATGCATTCCTATGGGAAATTTTGCTTCTACCTTACGAACGTTTCAACTAATGAACATTTTCTGGGACGGATTAAGTTCGTAAGTAGAGGTTCCACTGTACAGATCACACTCTGACTAATCACTACTTAAACACTCTCTCTGCCTCTCTGTCCCCTTTACGTTGCGGATTACAAAGTCAAAGTCTTGCAGGATCAGCATCCATCGTGCAAGCTTATTGTTAGTGGATTTCATGATTTGCAGCTACACCAGAGGGAAAAGGTGGGTGCTAAGGATGAATTTCCTTCCCCAAATGTAGGGCCATAGTCTTTGCAGGGTCCAAACAATTGATAGGCACGCCCTCTTGATGGCAGACAAATGTCTCTAACCAGGTCGGAGTTTCCTGCTGATCAGTCACTGAGTGTATTTGTTTATTTTTATTTATTTATTTGATTTATATCCCGCCCATCTGGTCTGGTCGACCACTCTGGGCGGCTTCCAATAAGGTGTACTGTATATGATAAAGCATAAGGATTTTACAAACAGTTCATAGCATATACAATAATAAAACAAATAATAAATGAAAGAAAAAATAAAAAAAGAATTAAAAATTGACAGGAGGGAAGGCCTGAATATACAACCATGTTTTTAGTTGACTCTTAAAAGTGCCCAGCATAGGGAGCTGCACGAAAAGGTTATTCCAGAGGCGAGGAGCCACTGCCGAGAAGGCCCGGTTTCGTGTCCTTTCCTTCCGGGCCTCCCTCGGCATTAGGCTCCTCAGCCTCACCTCCTGGCTCGTGCGGGTGATCCGGGTAGATCTAGGTGGGAGCAGGCGTTCCGCCAAGTATCGGGGTCCTAAACCATTTAGGGCCTTATATGTAAGCATTAACACTTTGAAGTCAATGCGGAAACGGATGGGCAGCCAGTGCAGCATGGCCAGAGTAGGAGAGATATGTTGGTATTTTATCACTCCAGTAAGGAGTCTGGCCGCCGCATTCTGCACCACCTGAAGTTTGTGCATCAGCTTCAAAGGGAGCCCCACGTAGAGCGTGTTACAGTGGTCTAATCTAGAGATTACGAGCGCATGTACTAAGGTAGTGAGCGCCCCCGTGTCTAGGTAAGGTCGCAGCCGGGCAATCCGCCAAAGGTGGAAAAAGGCGGTGCGGACTACCGATGCCACCTGCATTTCCATGGTGAGTGTCGGGTCCAGGTGTACCCCCAGGCTGCGGACCGCACTCTTCGCGGCCAGGGCCACCCCCCCAAACATGAGGGAGTTTCCCAAGCCACCATCCACGGGGCCACCCACCCTCAGAACTTCCGTCTTGTCTGGGTTCAGCCTCAGCCCATTCTTCTGCATCCGTTTCTGTACGGCCCCCAGGCAGCGCTGGAGGGACAGGACGGCATCACCTGCAGTTGGTGAAAAGGAGATGTAGAGTTGGGTGTCATCAGCATATTGATGACACGATGCTCCACACCCCCTGATGACCCCACACAGCAGCCTTATATAGATGTTAAACAGCATTGGGGACATAGTCGACCCCTGTGGAACCCCACAATTGAGAATCCATGGGGCCGAAATACTCTCCCCAAGCTGCACTCTCTGGGGGCGGTCCTCCAAGAAGGAACGGAACCAGGCCAGAGCCAAGTCACCGATACCCAACTCAGAGAGCCTCTCCAGGAGGATACCGTGGTCGACGGTATCAAAGGCTGCCGAGATGTTGAGGAGGACCAACAAAGATATTTTACCCGTCGGCCTCCCTCAACAAGTCATCGTACAGGGCGACCAATGCCGTCTCTGTACCATGGCACGGCCTGAAGCCCGACTGAAATGGACCCAGGGCATCTGTTTCTTCCAGATGTGCCTGAAGCTGGTCAGCCACCACCCTCTCGACCACTTTGCTCCTGAAAGAAACATTGGCGACAGGCCTATAATTGCCAATTTTGTCCGCCGCCAAATTAGGTTTCTTTCTTATGGGTCTAATGAGTGTCTCCTTGAGGGCAGAGGGAAACCTGCCCTCAAGGAAAGACCCATTTATTATTGCAGTGGCTCATTCTGTTGTTATCGGCCTGGCTGCTTTGATTAGCCAGGCCAGGCAAGGGTCCAAGGAGGAGGTGGTGACTCGACAGCGGTCAAGCACTCTGGGCACAGAATCAGGCGTGACATCCTGAAAGGAGTCAAGGGTTACCGGGCAAGACGGACATCTCTGCTCGACTCACTGTGTTCAAAAAAGGAGAGAGGTCCCGGCGGATGGCCTCCACTTTAGATTTTAAAAAGGCTGTGAAATGCTCAGGTGAAAAACTAGGGGGAGGCCTATCATCCATATCAGTTCCGGATAGGTCGCGGACTATACGGAATAACTCCGCCTGCTGGTTGGACACTTCGCTTATCCGGTTAGCAAAGTAAGTTCGACAAGCAGCCTTTACTTTACACAGGTAAAGGTTAGTTGCGATCCTGACAGCTATCCTATTATAATCCGCCAGGTTCTTCCTCCACCTACACTCTAGCCTTCTCCTATGTCGCTTCAGTGCTCGAATCTCCTGGTTAAACTAGGGCGCTGGCCGAGCTCTACGACGGAGAGGGCGTTTAGGCGTGATCGTGGCTATAGCCCTGGTTGCGAAGGTGGACCAGCTATCAACCAGAGCATCGACAGGAGCGCTAGCCAGGTCCGCCGTGACTCATGACATCCTGGAATCCAGCAGGATCCAGTAGCCTTTGAGGGTGGACCATAGAAATAGGTCCCTGCTCCCTGCGAGGGGGGAGAGCCACTGTGAGGTTCATTTTATCAGGTGGTGATCTGACCATGACAAGGGGACCGAAACGAGGTCAGGCACCATCAGACCACACTCACTCCAACTGGTGGAAAAAAACAGGTCCAATGTGCGGCCACCCACGTGGATGGGACCTTTGACATGTTGGGACATGTTCAAGGAAGCTATGGTTTCCAGGAACTCAAGAGCTGGCCCAGTAGCCTCTGCCCCGGCATGCACGTTGAAATCACCGAAGACCAAAAGCCTCGGGGATCCCAACAATGCCGCGGAGACAAAGTCGGCCAGCTCCGGAAGGGAAGTGGCTGGTCGCGGGGAGCGCGGTAACCCAGCAAAATCCCAATACCATCCCTGGCCCCAATCAACACGTGGAGTGCCTCTAGATCCGGCTTTACCACCGAGGAGTGCCTAGTAATCTCCAAGCTGGATTTATAAACAATGGCTACTCCGTTCCCTGGCCCTTCATTCTACCCTGATGTTGGATGGCATAACCAGGCGGACAGACAAGAGCCAGGGGAGGACCCCCCTCTCCGCCAATCCACGTCTCAGTTATGCATGCCAGGTCTGCATCCACCTCCAGGATAAGATCATGAGTCACCTGGGGCTTGTTGGATACAGACCTGACATTCAACAGTACCAGAGTTAGAGTGGAGGGTTGGCTGGGCTGGCTACCTCGATACTGAGGGTTGGTCACAGTCTCAGAACAATGAACAGCCATCAGACATCTGTTCATCGTTCTTCTGACATGAGTAGGAACTGTGCCAATGCCATATCTCCCTCTACCCGTGATCACTGGGATGTTCAGAGGCCCCTCGTTGGGCAAACAGGCCCTCCACTCCATATCAAGAAAAAGGAAAAAGGGAGGAAAAAGAAAGAAAGAAGAAGAAAAAGAAAGGAAGTACCCTAAATTAATTCAACAAATTAGATTAGATAACACTATACATAGTATAAGTCAATTAAAGTGCTATCAGTTAGAATCCCAAATTATAAGATACATTATAAGATACAAGAAGAATCAAAGAAACCCAAATCCACACTGAGAATGGTATTATCATTGTCATTTCCCTCCTATGAGAGACAGCTAAAAGTCGTCATTAATAGACTTAAGAGAGCAAGCAAGAGAGAGTAAGTCCAGGGAAAGGAGTTCTCATTCGAGCAGCCAACATGGCGATTTTCTTAACTTGACCAGCTGGCAAATCCACAGCAGATTAGCACTCATTCCCTTGCTCTCTCTCCCCCGCGGGTGTCTCAGATCTCTCACTGAAGACCTCCCTCGGAGAGCCTGGGACAAACCGCTCTGCTCGCCAGCATCCACAGCACACACACAGACAGCCGCGGGAAACCCAGTGATTTCCAGCTCCAGACTCCAGTCTCAGGGAGACTCCTAGGTCTCTCCCCAGCAAAGGTGGAACAATGTCCTCCGGGGGTCGAACAAGGAGCTTCCGAGCTCTGCTGAAAGCCGCTGCAAACTCCACAGGCTTCACGTTCTGAGCTCCGGCTCCAACATTCACCAAACCGCCCGGTCTGTAGTTCTTCTTTTCAGGGAAAATGACCCAAGCCGCGCTCAGATTGCTCCCCAGTGAGCTGTGGCAGGCAGAAGATCTTCCGCTCCCCCCAATGCAGGAATGCTGGTCTGGTAGGGCCCTGAAAACACCTTCAGCTTCAAAAGTCCTCTCTCCCCCTGAGCCAGGTGGCTTATGTTGAGAGGGGGTGAGGCAATCAGGAGTAGCAGGGCTCAGTCCTGCAAAACGGAGGGAGATTGAGCCAAACTCCAGATGGCAGTTGGTAACAGCCCAGCCACAGTTCTTACTGTCTCTCACCCAGTGAGTTGTGGCAGGTAGATCTTCCGCTCCCCCCAGTGTAGATTCCCATTGTCATCCCCTTGGCCCAGCACAGCTCCCAGACCCACACTTGACACATTGATGTACACAATGAACTCCCGATTGTAGTCTGATGCAACAAAGGCAGATCTTGAAGTCCGCGCTCTCTTCTGATGATTGACAGTCATTGGGCACTCTGATGTCCACTGGATGTCCTTGGCTCACCTCTTCTGGGTTAAGCCTGTTCTTTTTCTGAATACAGTGGGGTCTCTACTTAAGAACGTCCCTACTTAAGAACAATCCAACTTAAGAACAGCTCCATTTGCTAAATTTTGCTTCTACTTGAGAACAGAAATCCAAGATAAGAACAGGAAAAAAAACCTTTCCTGCTCTTTTTTTAACCTTAGGTCATCTTAGGTTAAAAAAAAAATTCTCCCCCTAGTGGTAGAGTACGTATTAACCAGCTTTGCATTAGATCCTATGGGAACTAATGCTTCAATGTACGAACGCACCTCTACATAACAAAAAAACAGCCAGAACGGATTAATTGGTTTTCAGTCCATTCCTATGGGAAATTTTGCTTCAACTTAAGAACGTTTCAACTTAAGAACACCATTCCAAAACGGATTAAGTTCTTAAGTAGAGGTTCCACTGTAGTGGCTTAGTTTTCTCAGCTGTGGGAAGGTTAGGCAGTTTTTCCCACTCCTCCAGCACAGCTATGACTGTGTTCTTCCTTGAAATCTTATAGCTTCTTATACGCCTTCCCCCTCACCAACAAATTCACTCACAGGTACTTTTGTTGCGAAGTTCTCCATATGTGGGGGACCATTATCACAGGTCACTTCAAGATTCTCAAGCAAGTTTCTTTTAGCTGTCATCTCAAACACTTGGCTTATGTTAGATGTATTGAGATTCTCAACATCTGGTTCTTTTCCTTTCATCTCTGGTTTCTCAGGTAGAGGGTTGCCTTACAAGGTTTTAAGTACTTTTGCAGCTGTACAGCAAGTAGACTCCTTAGCTCTCTAGTGCTGCGGCAACAAATCCACAGGTTATGACCCTGCCAGCAGCTATTTACTCCCCTCTATGGGTCTCAGCCCCTCTATTTTGTCCTCAGGACAAAATGCTCTTTCCTGGGTCTTTTCATCACACCAACCCCTCTTCTTTTCTTGAGCACTCCCCAAGCTTTGCTCTGGTATTACTAAGGATTTTTGCAGACCCACGCATTGGCAAGGGGTCGAAATCCTTGGCAGTGAGCCTACTTTAACCTTTGACTTATCATCCCCAGTACCACTCATTTGGCACGTATCACATGTCTGACAAAACTGCTTAACTTGCTGACCGATTCCTGGCCAGTGAAAGTTCATTGCAACCCTTTGTTTGGTACATGATATTCCCATGTGAGCTCCAAAAGCATCACTATGCTCCTTGCTTAAGATCTTGCCTCTATATTTTTGAGATACAATAAAAATTGTTTGAGGATTCCATCTCCACCCCTCTGAGGCACTAACAAAACTTCTCTATATAACAAATTGTTTTCTATTATATCTCTGTCTCAGCATTCAGGCGTTAATGAAAAGGGAGGTCCCTTAGCTTTCTCAAAGCACTGCATAAGAGACTGTGGTATTCTCCTTCTGTTCCTTAACAAAAGATGATTAGGGTTTTTCATAAATATAACTTCTGCCATTTCATCCATGTCAGAGTTTTCTTTTCAACTAGGGCTTTCCAGGTTATTTTCAGAAGTTAAGGATTCCATTTTTCCTCAGGGATTGTTAACTGCTCTCCCTGGGAATGTGTTACTACAAAAGCACTCTGCACATGCTTAGTAAGATCTAATCTGATCAAACATTTGATCAGAAATTGTATTTGATCAGAAATTGCTACATCCCAAATTCCAACCCAGTCTCAATAGTTTATCTTGAATATAGCAATAGGTAAAATCACTGGCATAGAATTTATTCCTTTGATTGTAACAGTTTGATTTGGAAGTATTTGTTCTTTAGGAACCACATCAGGATGACACAGGGTTATGTGGGAACAGGTATCTACAATTCCAACATAAGAAGTCTCATTAATATGAATTTTCTCTCCAGAGTTCTGTAGTAAAATATTATCTGACTTTATAAGAAAGCACTGAATGACTCTGGCTTGTGGCAGATCAGAATTTTCTGTCATGCTAGTTGCCATGGAGACAGAACCATTGTTACAGCCTTCTTCAGTAGCTTCAACTGGTTTTATACAGTAAACCTCTTTTGGTCTGTCACCTTTTCCATTTTTATTTTTGTTGTTTTGCATACAATTTGATTGAATACATCCAAACTCGTTGCAGTTATAACACTGTCTATAAGTCCTTCGATCATACTGAGATCAGTCAAACTTTTCCTCAGGGTTCATTCGCTTCTGCGGACTAGGCCCTGGCAACTTAGGTGAGGTACTAAACTGGCCATCTTTCCCTGACATTTTACTGTTATAATTTTTATTGAAGTGTTTCTTACTGTTGTCCCAGCTCTAAAATTTTACCTCAGAAAACTTAAGATCTCTAATCTCACTAATGGAATCAGCATATTCAGATGTCTGTAATACATTTTTAGGATTTTTGTCTTTGACTAAATAACACAATTCCCCAGGCAAAATGGAATAAAATTGTTCTAAACCAACCACATTTTTCATTTGGTCGAGAGAAGTGACATTTTCACATTCCATCCATTTGTCCAAACATTGAATCAATTTAGCCCCCACTTGGGCATAAGATTCTTCAGGATTTTTGGTAAGGGAATGAAATTTTCTTCTAAGGTGTTCTGCACTTATGTCAAATCTAGAACATGCTATTTTTCTATATGCCTCAAAATCTCTAGCTTGCTCCAGAGGCATCTGAGAATAAAGCTTAGCTAAACCTCCACTTATTTGTGATCTCAACAATATCATCCTTTCATCATCCTTAATCTCAAAGTCCCAGCGCTCTCTCTCAAATGAAATTAGGAAAGATTCAGGGCAATCACCTTTCCTATATTGGAGAAATTTCTTTAGATTGATTTTTGAGATATTTCCCTCACTAGAGTTGTTGTTGTTATTATTTTGAGCAGCTAATTCTAATTTTTTCATCTGTATTTGAAATTCCATTTCCCTTTGCCTGTTTTCTTCCTCAAATTCTCTTTGTCTTAATTCCATTTGTCTGGCAGCTCTCTCCTTTTCCTTAATCTCTAATTCCTTGAGCTGTAGTTCCTGAGCTTTCTCTTCATCCTTTACTTTTTCTCTGCTCTCCAATTCTTTAAGCCTGAATTCCTGTTCTAACCTCCATTTTTCAAAATCTTGGGAGCTTAGGACACCTTGTTTTTCTGAGTCATTTTCATCAGTTTCCTCCTGTTCCACTGGAGCTAGAGGATCTCCATTTCCCTCTACTTCCTGAGGTAAATTTGGTGCCTCTTGACTCCCTTTCTGGCTTCGTTTGGGTGGCACGTTTGAGTGAATTAGTCTTTACTGTCCGTACAGTTTTTCAAAAGGACCTGTCTTTCTGCTGTTAATTCCAGTAACTATGTTGTTGCACTTCACTCAGCAGCTCTCTCTGGCTGTTCTCCAGCTCACAACCTTTTAGTTACTGTGTCTCTATAACTGAGCTGTTCTTGCTCTCAGAGACCAAAATAATTTTATTTTCAAGCCTCTGCTTTTATTTTCCTAACACCTTAGATCTGCTCTGACCCGGGCTTCTGCTCTTATCCAACACTGCTCCTTTATCTCTCAGAGCCTTGGATTTCAAGCTAGCCCACTGGGTCTCTCAAATCCTTAGGTAAACAAAAAAAGAAATTTTCCTTTAGAGTCTGTTCCCTATCTTTAGTTCCCTCAGATCTGGGTTCAGAAGCCCCGCCACTAAGATTTCCACAAAAGCTCTAGCAGGTCACCCACTTCTTTATCACATATCTCTGGCTAAAAAGTACCCACGACTCCAGAAAATTCACTTTTAAACATTGGCTTCACTGGAATATTTTGAATCCTCCTGCTGGACACCAACTGTGGTGTTTACCCCATGGCCCCTGCTTGTTTCACCAAACACAGAGCTCACGAAGGTATCTCAACATGCTCTTTAACATGCTGCCAACAGTTGATCGATCAACCTATATTTCCTATGAAAGACTAAGGTCCATTCAGTACTGAATTTTTAAACAAAAACAGGTTTATTGATTACAAGTTGTTTCAGGAATAATTCTTAAGCACATTTTTAAAGTTACACAAAGCAGTATTTTACTTTAACCTCTCCTCTCTTAATTAATACAGGTCACACTCTGACTAATCACTACTTAAACACTCTCTCTGCCTCAAACTCCAAACTCTCTTCTCTTCTCCGTCTCTGACTGAACTAACTAGACTCTGGCTCATCCCTCCCTTCTAGTTTCTCTGGCTCCGCCTCCCAACAGCTCCCATTGGTGCAGGCCAATGCCATTACAGCCTGTAACTCTTTGAGAGAAACTGAGAAAAAAAATAACTCTTTTCTTCTCACAGTGTGATTTCTCTGCACGAGGGTGGCACCTTTTATGCTGAGAATACAAACTGTGCAGAACGTGGCAGGTTGCTGCAAAGAATAGGTAAAAACAGAGGAAGGAAAAGGAGAAATGAGATGTGTGTCTCATTTTTTGTTGGAAGATGGGAAATCTTGGTGATGCAGGAAGACATTTATTTATTTAAAATACTTTTTATCCTGCCTTTCTCCTTGAAAAGAACCCCAAGTGGCTTACAACAGTAATGACAATATTTAAAGTTGAAAACAATGAATATACAAGAGTGGTTAACATCATTAGAAGACTATTTAAAGCTAAGAACAATACATATACAATTTTTAAAAAATACCATTCTGAGAAATGAAGAACATAAGTAGTACTAAAAGTCCAGACAAAGTAGTAATGCATAACAATCCATCTAAAAAATCACACAGGTAGCTAGTTATTGAGGGTAGGCATGCTTGAAAGAAAGGTCTTTGCCTGCTTGCAGAAGGACCGCAAAGATGGGGTCTTTGAGATAGCTTGGACCCAGGGTATTTAGGGCTTTTTAGGTTAAAACCAGCACTTTGAATTATGCCCAGAAACTGATCAGCAGCCAGTGGAGCTGCTATAACAGGTGGGTTATGCGATCCTTGTAACCAGCCCCAGTCAGCAATCTGGCTGCTGCATTTTGAATCCACTGAAGTTTCCTGACAATTTCTATCGGCAGCCCCACATAGAGTGCATTACAGTGGTCGATAGTATCAAAAGCCTCTGTGAGGTCCAGCAAAACCAACAGGGACACAGATCCCCTATCTAGTATCCAACATAAGTCATCTACAAAAAAAACCCAAAGCCATCTCTGTTCCATAACCAGGCCTGAAGCCAGATTGAACTAGATCTAGATACTCTGTCTCATCCAGAAACTTCCGGAGCTGAGAGGCCACAACCCACTCTAGCAACTACGCAATTGACCAGTTGATTTTGGCAGTTTTTATGAGCCAGGAAGGGCAAGGATCCAGCAAGGATGCAGTAGTGCTCACCTCCCAAGGATCCTGACCACATCATCAGGCTGCAGTAATTGAAACTCATCCAGTAACACAGGGCAAGCAGGGCCCACAGTTTCATTAAACATCTTCATTAAGCACCTTAAACATCTATACAGCATCCAAGTCAGAGCAGATCTGAACGATTTTGCCTCAATGTGTTGTGCAAATTCTTCATAGTGAGCTACAGTGTGGTCTGCATTATCTCTCTGGGGACTAGCATGCAGCGGGTCCTTGACCATTCGAAAAAGCTCCTCTAGGCAATTCCGTGCAAATGCAATGGTGACAGAGAAGAATTGCTTCTTTGCCCCTTCCACTGCTATGGAATAGGCCTTCCAATGGGCCCTAGCTCTTTTATTATCAGATTCACTCTGAGTTTCTGAGTAAATTGGGAGCCAGTTTGGCTCTACTTTGAGCAAGGAGACATTTATGAGCAAAAAAAAATGCTTTTGCCATTTTTACATTCCAGAGTTCAACCAGGGATTCAACAGAATCACCTGCCAAGGTGAAAGGAAACTCCCCAAGGGCAGGCACAAAACAATCTGGATCCATCAACCTTCTGTGGTGGATTGCCTTAATCTGACTCCCACCCCTGCATAGGCTATGAGTTCCAGTGTGTCCAAATTGCACCAGATAATGGTCTTCCATGACAATGAAACTACAGACCCAAGTCATCGACATCTATGCCGGTACAGAAGACCAGGTCAAAGCGGGACCCAAGCAATCCCCCAGCCCTGCTGCCTTTGCAGGCAGTGGGGCTGCGGTATGGCTTGGGTCCCGCTTTCCTCCTGTTCCTATGCCCTGGCAGGGATAGGAAGAGCGTAGCCTGCTGTCTTTGCAAAGATCAGACTGCAAGGTTTCCCTGCAGTCTAAAAGCCATGATCCAGGCGTCCATTACTTGATAATCCCGACAGGAAATTTACACCAACAGAAGCAATCACATATGCCAAAATGATTCAAAATAAATCTATTTTACAGGGGATTTAAAAGAAATTATTATCGCACGCTGAAGTAAAATGCCTCACTTTCCAACCAAATAAAACACGCTTCTTGGGGGAGGGAATCTGCACTTCCCAGTGCATTGTGTAGACAGAACTTTTAACATCAATTTCAAACACACTAAACTCAAATTGAAAACTGGGAGGGGGATTTGACGTGTAGCCATGTCCTGATTTTTTGCTAAGGGAGGCAATTATAAATGAAGTGGCTGGAATCCAGAATAAGTGAACTTCATTCTGCAGCATTTAGTTGCAGATCCAATGTTATAATTTAAAATATGGGCTCCTCTTACCATGTAAAGTTTGTGATGGATTTTAGGAATATTAATTAACAATACACCAACAACTTACTCTTTAACTTTTGAACCACATTGTCTCCAAGCTGCACAAAGTATTGTAATAAGACAATAATAAAGAAAGACATGAAATTTAATTGTAGTGGCAGTTAAAGTGGTCATCAGAGATTCCTTAATGATGCAAAATGCCCATAAATCTTTTACAATGTAAAAGCAAATAATTGAAATATAGTTGACTAAGAATTTTTTTTCTGCCTGTCCAGCAGATGTCGCTATCCGATGTTGTTGTTTGAAGATAAATACAGTCCTCAACATACAACAAAATTTGGTTGAAATGTCCATGAAATTAAAACCTTTTAGCTGTGGTGGCTAGTAGCATAATCCTTAAAGGCTACATCTGTTAGGCCACAGAGCCTAATTAGTCTGATATGTGCACATAGGAGGTAACTTTCATTTAATTTCTAACAATACTAAGTAGGATAGTACTGCCAGTTTAAAGCCTCCATAGCTCTAGGGGTCTGAAGGTCAGCCATTATAAACCTCGACCGTGCCTGATATATTTTAACAACAACAACAACAACAACAACAACAACAACAACAACAACAATAATATGGTGCTAATTTCAGTGTCACTACTCTCTATGTCAACATTTTGAAATAAAACTGGATTGAGCTGCCATATTTCAGAACAAGCAGGAAAAAGTCAATCATCCGTTATACATGGACGGACGAGAAATTATATGCAAAAAGTTCAAGGAGATAGAATTATTTATTATTTATTTACTATTTTTATTTTATTTTATTTATTTGACCTTTATACCACCCATCTGGTTACCAAGGGCACTTGGGGCGGTTTACAACACAGTAACATAAGAGACAACAATTTAAAAAGATTAACCATCTTATCCTCTGTCGTCCCCTCCTCTTCTTTTCTTCACACTTTCCCAAAATCAGTGTCTTTTCCAGGGAGTCTTCTCTTCTCATCAGATGGCCAAAGTATTGGAGCCTCAGTATAGCATTCTCCTTTTATTTGATCTGTGGTCTATGTTATATTATGTAATGGTTTATGTTTGTTATACAGTATAATATAATGGTTTATGAATATTCATGTTGCTGAGAGGCGGAGTCAAGAGAGATGCTATAAGAGGTGGGGTCAGAGAGTCAGGGGGAAGATTAAGTGAGATTGAGTCAGTTAGAGAAATGTAAGTGTCAGGCAGGACAGAAAAGCCAGACAGAGTAATAGAGTGTGTAGTGTGGGAAATTTAAGGTGATTAGCTGCTGAAGATATTTATGAATCTCTGTAATCAATAAACCAAAGTTTTACTTAAAAGAACTTGAAGTGTGGACCTGAATCTTTCAGAAGTAATGGTGATTTAGAGATCACCTGGTGGCAGCAAGTGTAAAAGAAGAGAGTGTTTGCGTTTGTGTGCTCTGAGGCTTGAAGGTCAAGCAAAAGGGGCATGAGGGTGGATGCCACACCCAGCTTCAGGATCTGTCATTCCAGTGAGCACTCAGGGTTGATTTCCTTCAAAATGGATAGGTTTGTTCTCCTTGCAGTCCAAGGACTCTAAAGAGTCTCCTCCAACACCACAATTCAAAAGCATCAATTCTTTGGCGGTCAGCCCTCGTCTTTCTTCCCTCTTCTTCTGTTCATATTCCTCCACCACAGTGCTGAACCACACCCCCCCCCCTTCGCTTTTATCCTCCTCCCACACTGACACTTCTTGCTCCTCCCACTCTCCTTCTGCCAAATAGACCTCCGACTTTCCCGCCTTTTCTTCAACTGTCAAACTCCCCTCCATTCCGTCACCACTCCCTATTACATCCTGATATTCCCCTTCTTTTCCTTGGCCTCCATTTTGTCCGTCGCGGACGTCTCACTCTTTCTCTCCGCACCTGCACAGAGTGTAGCACCTTAACACCATCATCTTTTAAGATTGCCATCACCTCCACTGGCCTTGTTGTTAGCCATGCTTTCTAAGGCCCACTTGACTTCACTCTCCAGGATGTCTGGCTCAAAGTCAGCAACCACACTATCTGGGTTGTCCGGGACGTCCAGCTCTTTCTGGTATAATTCCTCTGGATATTCTTGCCACCTCTTCTTGATATCTTCTGCTTCTGTAAGGTCCCTACCATTTTTGTTCTTTATTATGTTCATCTTTACACAAAAGGTTCCTTTAATATCTTCAATTTTCTTGAACAGAATCTCTTTCTATTATTTTTGTCTAAATATTTGCATTGTTCATTTAAGAAGGCCCTCTTGTCTTTCCTTGCTATTCTTTGGAAGTTTGCCTTCAATTTTCTGCCCCCCCACAGCCCGGGATGTGGGAAACTCCCTCTCTTTTGGGGGGGTGACCCTCCCTGCAAAGGATGGGGTACGCAGCTTGGGGATCCATCTGGACCCGGTGCTCTCCATGGAGTCACAGGTGGCGTCGGTGGTCCGCACCGCCTTTTTTCATCTCAGGCGGATAGCCCAGCTGCGGCCCTACCTGGAGGTGGGGGCGCTCACCATCTTAGTACACGCGCTCGTAATCTCGAGATTAGACCATTGTAATGCGCTCTACGTGGGGCTTCCTTTGAGGTTGCTGCGGAAATTACAGGTGGTGCAGAATGCGGCGGCCAGATTACTCAGTGGAGTGAAAAAATTCCAACATATTTCGCCCACTCTGGCCGCATTGCATTGGCTGCCCATCAAGTTCCGCATTGACTTCAAAGTGTTAATGCTTACGTATAAAGCCCTAAACGGTTTAGGGCCTCGATATCTGGCGGAACGCCTTCTCCCACCAAGTTCTACCCGGGTCACACGGGCGAGCCAGGAGGTGAGGCTGAGGAGCCTAACGCCGAGGGAGGCCCGAAAAGAGAAAACAAGAAATAGGGCCTTCTCGGCGGTCGCTCCTCGCCTGTGGAATAATTTACCTCCTGGTATTCGCGGAGCTCCCTCGCTGGGCACTTTTAAGAATCTACTAAAGACCTGGATGTTTCGGCAGGCCTTCTCACCAGACTACTTCTGATTTTCTTATCTTTTATTGTTTTTTACTTTTACCTGTTTTGTAATTTGTTGTTTTATTTTTATTGTATTCTTTCCCTGTTGTAAGCCGCCTAGAGTAGTCCTTCGTGACTAGATAGGCGGGATATAAATAAAATAAATAAATAAAATAAATAAATAAATAAGGGATTTGGTTTAGAGTATACCTGACTAGCCCAGTGGTTTTTCCTACTCTCTTCAGTTTAAGCTTGAATTTTGCTATAAGAAGCTGATGATCAGAGCCACAGTCAGCTCCAGTCTTGTTTTTGCTGACTGTGTAGAGAGACCATCTCCATCCATGGATTACTGTAAATGCAACAGCTAATAGAGGAGGAAAAAGGAAGTCTAAATGATTATAGTGGTACAAGTAGAGAAAAATTAGGGAGTGAAAATGGAGAATATTTTGAAAACAAAAGAAACAAAGACTTAAACAAAGACTTGGAGCCTCGTGGCGCAGTGGTTAAACCGCTGTTCTGCAGCTAAAACTGTGCTCATGACCTGGGGTTCAAATCCCAGGTAGCCGGCTCAAGGTTGACTCAGCCTTCTATCCTTCCGAGGTCGGTAAAATGAGTACCCAGCTCGCTGGGGGGGGCAATGTGTAGCCTGCATAATTAAATTGTAAACTGCCCAGAGAGTGCTTGAAGCGCTATGGGGCGGTATATAAGCAGCACACTTTGCTTTGCTTTTTTGCTTTTAATATAAGAAAAAAATATTTGAAAATAAATTAAACAGTTGGAAAAATAAACCACTACATGGAAAACATCTGAGAAATATTGATGGAAGGCATGAAAATAATTAAACATGGCCATGGTTAAAACTGGGGACTATTAAGAAAGAAACTGATGGCTTGATTTTTGTTGCAGAAGAAGAAGCACTCCAAACCAATGTAATAAAAGCTAAGATTCAAGGAGTTAGTGCTAACAGCAAATGTCTACTCTGCCACGAAAAAGATGAAACTGTGTCACACCTCATCTGTGAATGTCCAAAGATTGTACAAACAGATTACAAAGTTAGACATGACAGAGTGGAAAATTAGTGCACTGGTCATTCTGCAAAAAATATAACTTGTCAGCCTCCAAAAAAAACCATGGGAACATCGGGCAGAGAAGGTGTCAGAAAATTACAAAGTGAAGATATTGTGAGATTTCCGGATACAAACAGATAAAACACCTTGAACATAACACACCAGACATAATAGTAATAGAATGAAGAAAAGTCTGGATCATTGACATTTTAATTCTAAGGGATGCCAGAGTTGAAAATACAGAACTGGAAAAACTAACAAAATACAGAGACCTGGCAATTGAAATATCCTGCTTGTGGATGAAATATATCTCAGTGGTCCCCATTGTTATTGGGTCTTTGGAAACAATATCAAGAAATTTCACACTGTATTATAAGCAGTTGCAAATTTCATAAACAATATCACAGCACTATTAGGAACAGCATATATAATATGTCGATATTTAATGGATACAGTACTTATTTTTTGGTTAAAACGTGTATCTGTTACATAAAACCAGTCAATGCTTTTATAATTTGGATTGTCTGTGCCTGAAATTTTTCTGTAATAATAGGGTGCTAATTCCAGTGCACAGCATACAATTTGAATTTCAGTCTGTCTTTCCCACAATAACCTTAGCTAATTAGTCCTGATTTTTTCTTCCATTTTTGTTTTGTCAGAATTTTTTACCCTAAAAGTTACTGTTCACCTTCATCAGCAAAAACAACGAAGAGTTTTGCAGTACCTTAAAGACTAACACTGTTCCTTCTCCATTTGGTAGTACTAAGGAGTTAAAAGTCCAACAGCATCTGGAAGACTACCCCACTGTGGAGAAAAAAATGTGAACAGCAAAAACAATTGTTGTGGTTCAAATACCCTCAGCCATGGAAATTCGTGGTGTGTGTGTGTGTGTGTGTGTGTGTGTGTGTGAGAGAGAGAGAGAGAGAGAGAGAGAAAGAGAGAGAGAGACTGGTAAACCTCTCCTTAAATTTCTCATGTACCTTGAGGAGTGGTTACTACCCTGTTTCCCTGAAAATAAGCTCTAGTATGATTTTTCAAGATGCTCATAACATAAGCCCTACCCCAAAAATAAGCCCCAGTTAAGTGAAACCCTGCCCTCCACCATTGTGCAGCAACCAGAAGATGACATGGCTGTATTTGAATAAATGTAGATCATTGTACATGAAAAAAAGAAAACATCCCCTGAAAATAAGCCCTCATGAAACTAAGCCCTTCAGAGCAAAAATTAATATAAGACCCTGTCTTATTTTCGGGAAAACACGGTAGGTCACTTTAAGTCAATTCTGACTTGACGGCACATAAAATATAAGTGTATGCCAAATCAACCCGGTCATTAAAGTTGGTTTTGCTCTCTACTGAAGAGATCTGGGAATCAGTGCCCCAGGCAATTTTGTTTATGGTTCAAGTTGTTCTGTTTTCAAGGAGGAGCAAATGCTTCTACTGAAGTGGGGCTGTGGTGTTTGTTAGCTTATATTAATCAATTAAAAACTTACGGTTGATTAAAAAGTTGCCTCCGAGTTATCAGACACAGTAAAACATTTAAGGCAGAGATAGGAAAAACATTGACAAGGGTAGGGGAAATGTGACCTGGGAGAGCTTTCTTCTTTTTAAGAAAGGGTGGCTGCAGGGCACACAAAAGTTACTTTTGGGGCTACAACTGCCACAGTTCAACCTAACCATTGGGCTGTGCTTTCCAGCAGATTCTGGGAGTTGTTGTCCAGAAAAGCATTTTTTAAAAGCTCTGATTTAGGACAGGACTTCGGCTGCACAGCCGGAGGTTGGCAGTTTGATTCCAACTGTGCTTCCTGCAAGGAGAGCCAGCCTGTATGTCTTGGGAAAGCTACACAGTCCCAGGGCGCCCCGGAAGAAGGGAAGGGTAAACCACTTCTGAGTAGTCTCTATATGGAAAAGCCCAAAAAGGGTTGCCGGACTAAACAACAACAACAACAACAACAACAGCAACAACAGCAACAACAGCAACAACAACAAAGTAAGAATTGACATCATAGCATACAATTATTTTTAATATCAGGGAATGAATGCAAAGACAATTGGGGGCAGAAGTTGAGCATTATGTAAAATTCAGCAGAATAAGCAGGAGAGCTCCGCAGAGTAACAGCATTAGTGCAACAGTATGTTGAGTTGAAATATTGGACATTGCTACCTGGAACATGGGTTGCAGGGGGGAAGAATGCAGTCTAAAATTATCTAATTGCACCACTGATGAGATAGCACATTAAGAAATATATTTATACAAATATATATTCTACAGGAGGGAATTCTACATTATTCAAATATGATTCATGCTCTGACATGTATAATCTGAAATCATCAAAAGGTGCCTCTTGCTTCAGAATCATTGTTTTTATTCATATGTAAATGTAATCAGCTACAACTCATGTAATTAAAGGTCTAAATTTTTCCCTTTAATTTATTGCCCCATTTCAAACATCTCTTCTAGAATCTGGCTCTGGTTTTCAGCAATTTTTAAAATTTTAATTCTGCCATATATGTAACATCATACTGTGTTTCCCTGAACATAACACAGGTTCTTATATTAATTTTTGCTCCAAAATGCATTAGGGCTTATTTTCAGGGGATGTTTTCTTTTTTTTCATGTACAACAATCTACATTTATTCAAATACAGTCATGTCATCTTCTGGCTGCTGCACAATGGTGCAGGGCGGGGCTTCACTTAACTGGGGCTTATTTTTGGGGTAGAGCTTATATTACAAGCATCCTGAAAAATCATACTAGGGCTTATTTTCAGGTTAGGTCTCATTTTCAGGGAAACAGGGTAGGAGCACAAATAAAATAAGTAAAAAAAATGAAGATCAAGCACTCATTGTTGTTGCACATCACTGCATTTTCAAACTGTTTTTCCCTTCATAACAAGGAGTGTTATGTTTCTGTTAATAGGGAAAGCTTGATTTGAAATTTCTGACCAAAACTGGCAATTCTACTGCATTATGGCAAATGCAATCAATGTTAAGCTGCTAAGAGATTAGAAATGCATTTAAAAAAAGAGAATCTGATATCAAATAAACAGAATGTAAAAAATGTTTGTCAGTATTAAAAGTATTTTCCCAAGTGCCTTATAATTCAGTCTTCCCATAAAAGTTCGTGACCACAAGCTTCATGTAATTATTTTCGCAAATGAAATGCAGGCCAAATAAATGCATCTTGACTTTGGTTCCTCTAGTTTATATTAGCAAAACTGATTGCCTGTTTGCATGACTAATTTTGATTAAAACTGCTCTATCTGAACACTAAATTGGGGTCTTTCTTTTCATTAGTCATGCATAGATAGCATTTCTGGATTTTTATTTCTTGTATTTAAACGTTTAAAAATATGAATATCCTTGTATAAAAAGCTAGTGATAGATAATTCAAAATTCCAAGCCCAATAAAAATATGAAAAAACTCCTTATAATTTTGGAAGAACTGAGCTTACAAAAAAGGCAGAAGAAAGGTCACCAACATAGATACAGGAAGAGGCTAAGGGCTCAAGCCCTTGATGTAAAATTTGGCTAAGGTGGGCTGAGCCCTTCTGTTCCAAAAATGACAAGACTCCCTGGGCACTTCAGACCCCCAAGAATGACAGACCCAGACAGCACTAAAAATTCTTTTCATTCCAGACATTTCCAGTGGGGTCACCTAGTTAGTCTACAGTCTAATGCAGAAACAACAGAATCTGGTAGCACCTTAAATACTAACAAGCTTAGTAAGCTTTTATGGACTTCAGTCCAGTTCTTCTGATGCATGGAACACAGCTTCAGTTAATGGACACGAATGCAATGTGGATGAGGGAAAGGAATGAGAAATGTTATAGAAATGCAAAAGGCCCAGATGGTAAAAGATCATTAAAGATCACCTAGAATTATTGGGGTTGACATGTACGGTAGTTGAATATGGTCATGTTTTCCATTATACTGCATTTAGACAAAGACTTTCTCTACCTTACATGCCTTAGTCTGGTTCTTTATGCTGTCCTTCGTATTAATGTCCTTCGTATTAATGTCCACATTAATCAAGGGTAGTGTCTCTTCATCTCCCCTCTCCTGGTCATAGGGGTTGTTTCCCTCTGCATAGGGGTCCCAGAGTTCAGTAAATACCTCATCTGGCGAGCCTCCTCCAGACGCCATGCTCTTCTTTCTCTCTCCTCTCTTTCAACCGCTTCCTTTTCTTCCTTCAATCGTCTCCGCCACTCTCTGGCCTCGGATTCGCTCCAATAAGATGGTTTAGGGGGCAAACCCCTTCTATGCTTGTAATCAGCCTCCTCTCGAGACACTCTCACTTTCTCGCACCTCCCTGTCCAGGGATCCTCTACCCATATTAATTCCCAACCCCCAGGTATGTTGTCCCGCTGTCCTTTTATATTGCCATGACCCGCCTCTACTAACGGTCGCTCCCCCACCCTTGTTCCCGCCTTTTCTATTCCTGTCTGGGTGGACACTGACAGTCTCGTCAAGCCCTGTTCCAAGTCACAGGTGTCTATACCTTGGTGCCTGACCGCGACGCGGGTAGCCGTAAATTCCGTTTGGGTCTCCTTTTCTCTCTTAAAGGAGGACGACACTCCAGCGAGCGCTTCTATAGCCTCTCCTCGGGTCCCACAGATGTATAATTCTATGCACATGCTTGGAGGTAAGTCCCGCTAAACAAAATAGGGCTAACTTTTGAGCTGACATGTACAGAATTGCATTTTCAGGCTCAATTAAACCAACTTTGCATAGAATCAGGTTGATACAGTGGTGCCCGCTTTACAATTGCCCTGTTTAATGATGAAACCACCGCTGATCAGCTGTTGGAAAATCGTCGTTTTGCGAAGAATTGGTTCCCTGCTACGGGAACCGATTCTTTGCAAAACGACGATTTCCCAACAGCTGATCGGCGGTTTCAAAATGGCCGCCGGGTAAACAAAATGCCCCCCCACACTGTTTTCTGGGACGGATTCCTTGCTGCACAGGCAGTGAAAATGGCCGCCCTATGGAGGATCTTTGCTGGACGGTGAGTTTACAGCCCTTTGGAATGCATTAAACGGTTTTTAATGCATTTCAATGGGTTTTTTTCTTTTCTCAATATAACGTTTTCGTTCTACAGTGATTTTGCTGGAACGAATTAACGTTGTAATGTGAGGCACCACTGTATAAGGTACTTCAGTATATTACAGTTTTTTTTATTTTAGTTTTTTCGTGGGGGGGATTTTTAATTTAACAGCTAACCCCTGCCTAAATTCCTACAGCCCTGCACTAAATCAAGGGTTTAGTGTAGATGATATGGAAACTCCAGTAGGTCCAGAATGCAGGAGCCAGGCTGATCATTGGGGCAAATAGATTTGATTACATCTCCCTGATCTAGGCTTGCACTGGTTCCCTGTTAGTTACCACACAAAATTTAAGGTGTTAGTGCTAACATATAAATAGTTTTGGACCTTGGTGCAGCGTTCACCCCATGTTATGTATTATTCAGGTTCTATGCTAATGTGTTTGAGAGGCGGAGCTGAAAAGAGATGTTAAAAGGCGGAGCCTGAATTAGTTAAGGGAGTCAAAGTCAGAGTCAGGTTAGTAGAGAGAGAGAGGGAACAGATAGAGTGATAAGACTGGTTAAGAAAATAGGTAGAGAAGGTGGCAATGATATTGTAAGAGAAAAGTATGTACCGAGAGTACTGTTAACAATTTGCTTGTGTACAATTATTATATGAAGAACTTCTGTTATTATTAAATCTGATTCATTTCAATAAATAAGTTCTGTTTGAATTCACAAGACAAGAGTCCTGACAAATGTCATTTATATTGTGGATTGAGGTAATCCACTGGTGGCAGCGAGAGGAAAACGCAATGTGAGCCTTTGTGAGGGCCAAACACGCAGGTGCCACAAAGGTGAATGCCACACTTGGTGTCTATCAGACCATCTCTCCTGAAACACTACTACCCATTTCACCTGTTCCTCCCAGGGCTTGCTTCTTAGAGTGGCTACACTCTAAGAATGTAGAGAGAGGCCAGAAGAATGTCAACTAGCAATCAGACTTTCTTAGTACTCGCTCCGCCCCTGTGGAACACCCTACCACTGGATATGTCCCAGGCCCTATCCATTCTTACTTTCAGAAAACTAAAGGCAGAACTTCACAAAGAGGCTTTAAAAACATACTTCTTATGAGACCGGAATTTATTACAGCATTTTGATTTGATGTTTGATGTCAATTTTATGTTGCTGCATGGTTTTGTTGTGTTTCTTGCTGTTTATACTATTCTGTTATTTTATACTGTTATGGGGGGTGTTGATACTGTTGTGAGTTTAATTTCCTCTGTTCATTACTCAAAGTAGTGGGTTTCCACTAAGTTAGGTAGTACATCAAATAAATAAATCAAATATTTATTAATATAGATGAAAATGTATGGGTGAAAACTGAACAATTATTTTCCTCATAGATAATAAAAAAACAATCTTATACCAGGAACTCTGATCTCTTACTATGCTTAAAGTGTAAGTCCATACATATGTACTGAGAAGTACGCAGTGAGTGTATATAGGGTTATAGCTCCAAGTAGAAATACTGTAGCTGATTTTCTTTCAAATAAAATTGCTGTCCTAAAATGCAATTAGGTGCAGATTTAGATAGAAATCACTCCCAGAAATAGGATTTTTAATATTTCGCTACTAGGTGGACCTAGGAAGCATACCATCCATGTGATGGTCATATTGTGTGTATGGTAAATTTTCACTGGATCAGTATCTGCAATATCATAGAGCTTCTAGAGATAAGTGAGCTATGGGGTCTGGGATGGAGTGGGGGAAGAATGCCAGTCAGTCAGTTTCTGTATTAATAAGGGATGGCATTAATCCGCCGCCCCAATACCTCTGTGTTTGATTAATGTAAACGGATCAGCGAAATCTGCTGCTGTTAACACTTTCTTGTCTTGTAGCTATTAAACAGTGATCGCTTATTTGCCACGAGCTTATTAAGTGTTTACTGTACTTTACTTTCACACTGAAAAGGGAGGGGGGGGAGAAACAAGAACAACAAAAAAGGAGGAGGTGGTAGACCGAGGCTACAATCCTACGGGCATTTCTCCAGAGGGCCGGGAAATCGGTCTGGCTGTCACCTCGGCACTCGTAAGTGAAAGAAGCGCCATGAGATAGTGAGACTAGACTTCTGAGTAAACAAGCGCAGGGCCTTCACATTCAACAGAAAGAAACTCCCAAGTGACCTCGGTGGGATTGCCTTTCTAGTGCGGGGCTCCTGCTGCGCTACGTTTAGGAGGCGGCGAAGGGAAAACGCGGGTGAAAAGGGCTCGTCCGAATCGGGGCCCTCGGCTGAACTCCGAGCATTCCGCGTTGTTTTTTCCCCCCTCGGAGGAAGCGCCCTCCCGGGTTCCTCGCCCGGGCTTCCGCCGGCGCGGCGCGCTCTTTCGGCACTTCCTGGGCCCACCTGGGTGGGGGTGCCTTTACCTGGCCGAGGCGGCCCACGCAGGTGCTCAGCTCCCCCACCGAAGGAAGTGGGGAAAAGACGGCTGGGCTGGAGGAGGCTAGCGGGTGCTGGGGAGGGGCTCCGCCGCGGTCAGCCGGCGCCGCGGACTGTGGCGCCTCCTCTCGGGCAACCGGGACGGGGTCGGCCATGTAAACAGTTTAGCTTCAGGGGTTGGGGCAGCACCTGTGCGCAGAAAGAGCCGCGCTTTCCCTTCTGTGGCGCCAGTAAGTAGAGGAATATGTTCGGGGAAGGGGGGGGTTCTGCCGTCGCCGCCTCTCTCCCTCTCCCTCTCCCTTTCTCTCTCTCTCTCTCTCTCTCCGGTGAGGCTGGGCTGCTTCCTCTTCTCTCTGGTGGCCGCTTCGTCGCGTTTATGTCCAGAAACCGATTTGGGGGCGAAGCCGCACTAGTGCGGCGAAGTCTCGGGGGGCGAAGGAGTCCCTTCCCACCTGGACGCCTGCAAGGACTAAGGCGGGAACAGCCGCGGCGGTGCTCTCTCCTTCGCGTCCTTTTTCTGCCCGCTTAATTTTGGAGACCGCGTCCCCAGTCAAACAGGGACGGCTTTGGGATTGTACCTGTCTGGACTGGGGAGGCGAGGAGGCACAACGCGACTTTTGTTTTGTCAGAAATGCGGCTGCATAATATATGGAAGGCTGGCTTGTTTCACAACTGTTGGCCCTCAGCCCATTCTCGCTCACTCTCCCCCCCCCCCCGTTGTAGTATCCCGCCTTCTAAATTGCAGTGGGGATTTCCTCAGATTTTATTATGATTGGCCATGGCTGAAGTAAGAGATTATTAGTCCAGATTTTGTAATTTAAGGAAGCCACTTTATTCCAGGTAAACTAATGGAAATTTAACACGAGTTGTCTCAAGCCAGTGAAGTTTTGGTGTAGGGTAGTGGAGCAAAGGGTGTAATTTGTGACTTGGGGTGTTTCCAGACTAGACTTATATTGTGTAAGCAGCATGCTGGAAATCCAGAATTTGAATGCCGATTCAGCTGTCGTTGTTGGTCATGGGTCTTCAATTTTTTTTCTAAACCACCAAAAACCTCCAAGCAAATAAAAAACCATTAGGAAGGAAGGCATAGCACAATGTATCTGGTTGTGCAAGGTGAAATGTGTGAATTGGAAAGATCCAGTCAAATTCCTTGGGCTAATAACAGAATGGCATATTTGAAAAAAAGAGTCCATAACCTCTAAATATGGTTAAAAAGTAACAAGTTAAAAGTAAATAAAATAATTAGAAAATGCTACATGCTACAGTGTAACATGTAGCATGTTTCTATTTATGTTACTTCTGAAATGTAAATTGATTGCACACATTAAAAAAGTAACAATTTATGGTTAACTCCTTTGTTTCTGAAATCTCCTTGTGTCATCTTCTTTGTGTAAAACTGCCCGCCTTTTGACATTGCAATTAAATTCTTTCTCGGGGTGTCCCTAATTCTAGAGCAGGGATGTGGAACACTTACCTTTCCAGATATTGATAGATGGCAGTTCTCATCAGCCTTTCCTCTTTCAAAAGTGAAGTGCATTGTTTGTGGTGGGGGCCCTGGTTGTGAAGCGCCTTCCCTAGGTTAATTAGCCTGTTGTGCTTGAAGCTGTTTTCATCAGTACATTAGCTGTTGTTGTATGTTTGCACTATGTGCCCTTAATCTTTCGCTGCTTTAAACTGTTTAACTAGTGTTGCAGGCCCTCCAGTACTGTTCTAATAGAGTGACAGATACAATGCTTTAAAATAAACAAGGAGGAACAAGAGACTGGCCAGCAGTGAGTCATGCATGTATGGCAAGCCAAAAGAGAACAGTAGCAATGATTTTCCTATTCTCTTCTCACGTAATCTAAAAATTGATCCTGACTGCTCCTAATTATTCATTAGTGAGTGAAATACCCTCTAGATTTATTCAAAGATATCTGCCTTATTATGTGACAAATCATTAGCCAAACTCAAATGAGATCTACAGATATAAGTTGTTGTAAGGCTTGGTAAAGTTTATATTTTAAACTACAGCTCCCATAATCCCTGACGATAGGACCTGTAGTAATAATAAAAAGCACCATTTCCCAGCCCTAAGGTTTTAGAAGGGACAAACACCTTGTTTGGGGAAATTAATTCAATTCCCCACTATGCATCCTTGACAGGGACTGGACTTGATGATTCATAGGGTCCCTTACCGCTCTTCAGTTCTAAGATTATTATTATTATTATATTTATGTTGGAGGCTATTGCTTGCCACACCAATTTGAAAGGAACTTAACAAAGCAGTAACGTTTTAATTCATCTTAAGTAATTGCAAATTGCTTTTCTCCCCACCCTGAGAAACAATGTAAAAATTAAAGGAACAATGAAACAAACTAAATCACAACATAACAACTTATTTTACAAGCAACATTATTTAAAAGTAAGGCAAAACAATATTAAAACCACTAAAACTCCTGGTTAAAGCAGCATCATTTTTTACTGTTTCTAAAACTGGAGTTTGACAAGGGTTGGTGGCAGCCTGACAGCCTTCTAGAAGGAGGTCCATGGTTGGAGTCTTCTATTGAAAATGCCCTATCTATCTTATGTACCTGCAAACCCCACTTTTCTTGGCACTGATATATTTAACTTTCTCTGAAACTGGGAATCTAGTTTATTTGTTCCCTAAACAGGAACCATATTTTAAACTGGACAAGGATTAAAAGCCAGTACTGTTTGCTTGTTTGCTTCATTCACTGCCTTACATCTAAATAATAATAATAATAATAATAATAATAATAATAATAATAATAATAATAATAATAATAATAATAATAATAATAATAATAATAATGTGCCATCAATCAATTCTGAGTTTTGGTAACCCTTTTCAGGGCTTCCCAGGTAGAGAGTACTCAGAAGTTGTTTACCCTTCTGTTTTTCTGGGGGCACTTCTAACCATTTAAATTTAAATGGTTAGTTATCTGGCTTCTTTTACTGATCAACTAAAGGAAAAATTACAGGTTGATGGCCCAGATCTCAAGGAGAATAATAGTATTAATAATAGACAAGTTCAAAGTTGGAAAATTTATCATTTTAAATTGTATTGGAGTTTAAAAAAATTAGGCTTATGTGATGTATGTCTAAGCTTTTTGTAAGCTGTTGACTTGTTCTTCTATAATAATTAAAGCAGCAGTTCCTTTTCTCAAATGTCACTTCGGCTGAAACATTTCCTACAAGGTGCAAGCATTGCACCTGTGTACATCAGGGCCTTGAGAATCTGTACCTGGAATCTAGCTGGCTTCATACTTGGGGTAGTTTTCAGCAAATACGTTTCTATAATGTTTTCTAAAATGTTCTCCACAAAGGGTTCTCCTTAAATAAAAAATTAAATGTGTAATAAAATATTGAATCCTACAAATGAAGTTATGAAGGCTTTTTTCCTTTCATAATCAATCTGTTGCTCCTTCATAAATTTCTTTTTCATATGTAGTAAATGTGGCCATATCAGAGCAAATGTACAACAGGATGACATGGTTCAAGAAATAATATTTACCAAAAAAATAACATTTAGATACTTTTGTGTAGATTTTTTAAAGAATAATTACTCCTGTCGTATTTGTATATGAAAGAAAACAAGTGTTCTGCTCTGAAGAATGCTTTGAAATAGCATTTTGAGTAAGTGGAACCTGCTTTTGAAATCCCTGGTTGTACATCCTCACAAGCTTAACTTTAGAGCAATTAATTCAGATTCAGCCTTTTTTTTTACTTCCTCTCAGAGTCTCCTTGTAAACCTGTCTTTGAAAGAATTTTGTGAATAACTGACATGCTAATGGGTGGTATAAAAATGGAAATAAATAAATTTTCCCCACATGTATGCATGTAGGGTCGCTTCAGAAAGTGATTTCATGAGGACAGTGCTGACTTTGTGTGACAACAGTACAGGTGGAGGTCTTTCTGGAGCCATGATAAAAGTTTATTTTAATTCTCTATTAAAACATGATAGTTAGAAAGGACAGAAGAGCAGATTATGCCTGGAGACAGAACTAAGCTCTTTTTTACGGTCTTGTCATCTTAGTAGATAGGCGATTTGATCTCAGAACACACTTACATTACAAAATGAAACAGGTTTGACTGATGGCAGTTCCTTGGTTAAATTCTAAAATATAATTTTTATCAGGGCAAAATCAAGCATTACACAGCAATTCTGTATGAATTGTCTCTAACCAGCCCTTACCCTGCCCTTCAAAATGGAAATTAATTGAGGATCCTGCTAGTTCTACAAGGAGTGGCAGCTTAACTCTTTCCTTTCCTGCCAGCTTCCTGCTAAAAATCATCCCTGCGACCCTACCATTTTCTGTGGGATAGGGAAGGGAAGAAATCCATCAGCTTTGCAGACTGGAATTTACCATATTTTTCGCTCCATAAGACGCTGCTCTGCATAAGACACACCTAATTTTTAGGGGAGCAAAACAGGAAAAAAATATTCTGGCAATTTCGGCCTGCTAGGCCCTTGGGGTGGTGGTGGAAGATGGCTGGGAAGGGAAGAGAAAGTGGCGATTTCGGCCTGCTAGGCCCTTGGGGTGGTGGTGGAAGATAGCTGGGAAGGGAAGGGAAGGTGGCGATTTCGGCCTGCTAAGCCTGTGGGGGTGGAAAACGGCTGGGAAGGGTCAAAACTGCCACCTTCCCTTCCCTGCCATCTTCCACCACCACCCCCGTGGGCCTAGCAGGCTGAAATCACCCCACCCCCACCCCCCATAGACCTCTGGGAGCCTACCTGGCCTTCCTCTGCAGCTTTTTCCTAACTGTTGGGGTGAAAGAGCTACCAAGAACCAGCCTCTTACGCCACGTACAGTTAGAATGTAAATTGCACCCTTTTTTACTGTATTCACTCCATAAGGCGCACACACTTCCCCCCCCCACACTTTCTTTGGAGGAAAAAGTGCGAATTATAGTCCAAAATATTGTATTTTTTTAAATGGAAGATTCTATATTTCTTTTTTTTTAAAAGGGCTTCTGGACTGTGTTAATTTTGCTCTATTGTGTGAGCTTATTTAATAGTGTTAAAATTAGTGTAATTTGTTGTAGAGGATTTAGACGCATCTTTCTAAAAGCCTGCACTGTAAGCTGCCTTTGGTCGTACAAGCAAGAAGAGTAAATTAAGAACTAACTAAATAAATAATAAATTTGAACTGGAACAAATAGATATAAGGAGACCAACTGCGTTGGGTTTTAAGCAAGGACACCGCAGGGATTTGAACCCCGTCCTGGAAGCCAGGAGTGCCAACCACCAGTGCCTTTTGCTTTTTTTTTTTATAGACAACGCAAGCAGGTGAAAAGCAAAACCTGAGAGAACACAAGAGTGTTCTCTCAGGAAAAGAAAAACCTTGCAGAGAAGTAGTGAAGTCTGTGCCATAAATCTTCCACTTCTGACCCCTCACTTCTTGCAATCTGAGGGACCTTTACTGCAGAGTTGAAAACAAAGCCACCACAGGCAAAGAGGAGGCAACTGCGTGCTTGCCATACACATCCCATAACCCTAATGCATAAACTGCTTCCTGAATTTAAGAAATTGCTTTTTTAACTTATGCTGGTTAAAAAAAACATTTGTATCTTCTGCATGACAATTAAGAGCATTTTCTTATCTCTGGGAATTCAAAACTTTGTAGTTACAATCTGTCAGCTGCTCTGCCAAAGAATTAAGGCTCTGCCATGGTGAACAGCATATTATCGGTCGCTGGGTTTTGTCTGATCTGTGAAAAGCAGTCTCAGGAAACAAGTGGTTCCCAATAATTCCATAAAGGCGCACAGAAATAAATTGTCAATAAAACTTTTCTTACCAGATTTGACTTCTGTGGCTGATCATGCAGAGCTGGTATCGTCTATCATGTGCTCTTGAATTCACCTGTTAAAAAACTGAAAAGGAAAGAGACCCACCCGAAAGAATTGCACTGGAAAAAGTCACTAGCCAGTCATAGGTGAAGAGGACTTGCTCTCTGAGCTGCTTGAAGGCTTGGTTGGCTTTGATTTCTTGTATCTTAAGATGCATCTGGAAAAAACTAAAGGCTTCAGTGCCCCTTCCACCCCCACCTAACAGGAACGGAAAGAGCTTCTTACCTGGAGCAGATCAAGTCAAATGCACTGCATTCAGACAGGGTTTTCTTCCATGAAGTCTGCAACAAAGGAGGAGGAGCAGGGACAAGGGGGCTCCCTCCCACCCCAAATCATGATTGCTCTTGATTGTATGAACATAACTGACTGCCAGGCCTTCAGATGACACACGTGGACACATACCAAGAGGATTGTCAGTTTGGAACAGCTTCCCAAGATGGACGTGAATGCCCTTGATCCCTACCAATGCCCGTAGGCTTGCTTCCTGAAACCAGGATAACACCTTTAGCTTCAGAGCCAGGGATCAGATGTTCCTAATCTTGGAGAATATTCATCAATACTTCTTAAGGTATCAGTGTGCTTCCTCTTATGGGTTTAGTGCCCCTGTTTGAGTGCAGCCGTTATTGGGCTAAGCCATCTGATCCCTGATACAATTCAGCAATTAAGCACTCATGACTGCCTCCGAAGGATGACATGTACTCTCTCTCCCCCATCAACATGTTTGTCAGCACTACTTGGAGTGGCCTTCATGGTGCCTCCAGCAGGCAGGGCAATCAAGACCTCCCCAAAGAGTAGGACCTCCCTCACCAAGGAAGTGAGAGCCCCAGACAACCCAACATGCTCCTTTATAGCCACAAGGGTCGGGACGAAGGTCTTGGGGACTCCTACACTCGGCCAGACTAATACCCCAGAAAAGACACTTTCAGAATTCATGCAACCCTGGTGGCGATGAGGAAGACTTATCTGCAACCGACATATGGTGGAATGGTGTCCAGATCTCGGGTGGAATGGTGTCCAGTTTCTTTCCTTAGATGTGCTGACTTCCTGTTGGTAAGGAAACAACATAGTATAAGTCTCCACTTGCCCCTCCTGCTCTCCAGTTCAATGGACAGTTGTTGCAACAGTATCTTCTGCCTTACCTTTTCTCTCTTCAGTTCCCTTCATGGAGTAATTCACCTCACTCATCTTGCTTGGTAGAAAGCAACTTGGCTGGCTTTCCCCGGAAGATTCACATTTGGATTTAAAGGCCATATCCTCTAAATGGGATCAGACATCTATCCCGGAAGGGGGGGGACTTTAAAAAGATCTCCTCTGCCAAACTTCCACAGTCTTTCCTTGGTTTATGAAAGCAAATCCTTCTTTTCTGATCTATTTCTTTTCCTTTGAATTTAAAATTCTTGCCTCTTCAAACACTTCTCTAAAATGGATGTGTAATTAACTGGTTTGTGTCCAAGCTTCAATGTGTGAGTTATTCAACAGCACAAAAATCCTCTTGATTTAATGTATGCCATAGGTTTTAGATTTGACCAAACTCCGAGAGGCAGTGGAAGGCAGGAGGGCCTGGCATGCTTTGGTCCATGGGGTCACGAAGAGTCGGACACAACCTAACGACTGAACAACAACAAAATAGGTTTTAGAAGAATGCTAAGCAACTTCTCTTGAGGGGGTTCTCCCCGTTTCAACCCCCATTTTACCTTTTCTCCAGCCCCCTATCAGCTCCCCCTCAGCCTCTCTGCTCAACCTCCCTCCAGGTCTGACAGGGCAAGGGTAGAGAGACCAGTAGCTGGCCAGGGCTGTCTCACTCACTGGAACTGCCTGATCCTAACGCTGCCCATTGCGCATCACAGTGACACAAAAAATTGTCTTTGGCTCCACTGATACCATGGACACAAGTTTGTGGGCTTTAAATATTTGCTCTCTTTGTAAGACCATTGATTAACATCCATGTACTGATGCACATTGTTTAGTGTACAGGAAGAGTTCAAGAAGTCCAGCTGTTTGGGGACAGTGGGGAAGAGAATATAAACTTCATCAGTTTAGATGTTCTGAATGCTGGTCTTCTTCTATCTTTTTATAAAGGCAGGGTGTTCTAGAATAATGAGCCTAACACCATTTGGTATATAGTTGTTCTAAACATTGATGTAATTTTATTAAAGCATTTTAAAAATGCATATATTCCAGCTTGATTTTTAAAGAGTGTCACACTCTATTATTATTATTATTATTATTATTATTATTATTATTATTATTATTATTATTATTATTATTATTATTATTATTATTATTATTATTATTATTATTATTATTATTATTATTATTATTATTATTATTATTATTTTATTTTATTTTATTTTATTTTATTTTATTTTATTTTATCATCATCATCATCATCACCCACATAACTATAATTTGATTTTTTCCCCCAAAAAATTAAAAACCACCACCATCATTCTGAGCAACAGTATAGTGGTAACTAGAAAGCGTTACTTGAAAAAGAAACCACCACCATCATTCTGAGCAACAGTATAGGGGTAACTAGAAAGCGTTACTTGAAAAAGCGCGAGAAGTATTCTGTTATTTCCATACAGTTTGCATGACAGTGTACTGTCCACGTGATTGTTTACTGAGCTTGCACAAAAGTACCCATTGGCTGAAATTTAGTAGACGTTGGCATAAAAAAAGTTACTTCTGTGGAAGTGTGCTGGGCTTTGTGCCTGGCAGCCAGCACTGCATGATTTGATTGCCTAATCGATTATACCATGCCAGTCGTGATTGCTGTGTGACACACCTCTGGAAATACTTTGTGGCTATGCTATGATCTTTCCTACTGCTTTATATTACGCACGCATACCTGTGCAAAAGGATTTCGGGCACTAACTCATACAAATATAGAATCCCATTGTTTTTATGTGAATTATTAAGACATTCTGGTTTTCTAGTCAGTCTTTCAATTACTATTAAAATATTTTCAAAGTGTATTTTAAAAGAAAATGAAGAGATAGCATAGTGAAAATGTATAGCTGAAGTTCATATGCCAACTTTGCCATATTCCACTCACACGCCCAATCCCATACTTTCTTGTCAGCAATAACACAGTAGGATCCAGAAAACTGATTAAAAAACAAACAAACCCAGAACTTATTTTTAAAGATACTTTTTCTTTATTCCTATCAGAATGTTGCACGATTTAACATTATGGATATATATGAAATACAGTGGTGCCTCGCATAGCGAGGTTAATCCTCGCTATGTGAAAACATCGCTAAATGGAATGTAAAAACCCATTGGAACGTATTAAACATCGTTTAATGCGTTCCAATGGGCCCTAAACTTACCGTTCAGCGAAGTTTCCTCCATAGCGGCAGCCATTTTCGCGCCCTCAGTAAGCGAGGGGAGGGCGCGGAAATGCTGCGCGCGGCCATTTCAGGCGTCCGGCGCCCATTTTAGAACCGCTGAACAGCTGATCCACGGGCATCGCAAAGCGAAGATCGGTGAGCGAAACGCTTACCTATCGTCGCTATGCGAGTTTTGCCCATTGGAAAAAGGGATCGCTATGTGGATTCGTCGTTATACGGTGCGCTCGTTAAGCGAGGCACCACTGCATATATAAAGTTCAAACAAATTTAAAATGTTAAAACGATTGGACTTTTTTTAAATTAAAAATTTTAATAAGATACAGTATAAAAAACATAAAATAAACCATCATACCCTACATAGTATGCACATTGCCTGGTATTATTAGTTAAAACAACATATCTTTCCATAAATCAGCATCAGGGACTGGGGTTGTTGTTAAGAGAACCCTTATGATTATTACAATGAAGAATGAAAGGAAGCTATGTTTTATAAAAATCAGTCTGTACTGGAATTCTAGTACCCCAGTTGTGAGTGGGCAGTGAGTTTTTCCATCAAAGCTAATTTCCACAGTCTAGCCTCAGAAGCATTTATGAAATTGCTATAGCTGTCTTCCAGCATGATTAGATGACCTGTGACCAGAAGCTGACTACTCCAAGAACATTATCTCGAACATTTACCAGATCTTCTCTAGTATACATGGTGGGACTTAAGTTGCATGCATGGAAGTGCTGCATTGATTGAATTTTTCCACATTCGCAGAAAATTTATCCTGAACCCAAGTACAGTGGTGCCTCGCTTGATGACGTTAATTCATTCCAGCGAAATCGCTGTAGAGCGAAAACATGAAACGAAATTAAAAACCCCGTTGAAACACATTGAATCCCCTTCAATACATTCCAATGGGCTGAAAACTCACCGTCCAGCGAAGATCCTCCATACGGCAGCCATTTTCAGTGTCTTTCTAGCAAGGAATTTTGAAACCTGATGATCAGCTGTTTGCTGATCGTCGTAAAGCAAAAAATCGGTTCCCGAAGCAGGGAACCAATCATCGCAAAGCGGATTTTGCCCATTAAAACCATTGTTTTGTGGATTCATTGTTATACGGGCAATCGTTAAGTGGGGCACGACTGTACCTCCGTTTTATTTGATTGTTCTTTCATCTGCCTGCTTTGCTTCAAAGTCTATTAAGTGACTTCCAGAATCTTGTCCTGTTGGGAGTCATTTTTCCACATTCATCCATTTGACAAAAAAAAGGGTGTTGTTTTTGTTCTTCATAGATAGAGGAAGACATAGGAGGAGCTACCGTGTTTTTATTTGGGCTTTTGAAGCCTCATGGAATGGCAGTGAGTGCATAATAGGTTTACTCAGAAATCAATCCATGGCCTTCTATGACATTTAGGGTGTTGTGTGCATCCTATGGCATAGGAAAAGGTCACTTTGCAGGGAGCGCTTTCCTTTCTATCAGAGAATCACTCCAACCCAGCCTCAAAAAAGCAATGGCCCTTCAATGGGACCAAAAAAGTTCATCTTGGGCATGGATGGGGGTTAGGCTGGAATGCAATTCTCTATCCATCAACCTCTTTCCCTGCATGATTACACCTTCCTTCCCAGGTAGACACGCTTGAGGTTACAAGCAAAAACTATTGGGCTATTGATTTTCCAGCTTTATTCTTGAGGTTTTTGCATCTTGGGCATCAGTGGGATAAGAGAATAATCCACTGCCTAATTTCAAGCCATGTGGAGGTATTCAGAGTTTTATTTTACAAGTGCCAGCTCCACAAAAGCAAAGCGTGCTGGTTGCTGCTTTGGGAGACTCTAAGGGTGAGAGGAGATTTGAATTCAGTTCTCCTGATTCCCAGTCTGTTACTCTATGCCCATCTCTAATCTAGGGATTGGAGATGCAGGTTTTTATATACGAATGCCCCTGTACACTGGAGTTAACGAGGGCGGCATCCGGCGGCGGCCCCGGTTTTCCTTCCAATTGCTCTGGAGCGCCCGATCAGCTAGCCACTAGTCAGCCTGGCAGGGAGACTCATCTTCCCTCCTTCTGCCAGGAGTGGCTAGCCGACTGGGCGCTCTGGAGTGATTAGAATGAACAGCGGAGCCAACAGTAGTGGCAGACACATGAGTGGATGATCCAGCCCCAGGGGGCTGGACCCTCATTAATTCCAGCTGTTCACGGGTATTCATATACGAATACCCCCATCTCTAATAGGAATTTATGATGGATTCTTAAGAATCAGTGGTGTCTAGTTGCATTTCACACGTGCCATAATTTACGACCTCTGTTTGATATTTAGCTCTGTAAGCATGCCTGCAAGAGGAAGAGACACAAAACCAGGCAAAAGCAGAGAGAAATGGAGAGGGAGAGAGAGAGAAAGAGAACTTAAAGATCAGCTGTAGGTATTAATATGAACAATGTGTGTTTGACTGAAGTGAATCTGTAGACTGCAATTTGTGATGTCTGATTTAGTCCATTAATTCTTTTGCATAGACATTGTCCTATTTGTCCTGTGTAGAGTACAGACGGGAAAGGTTGGCAAAAGTTGGCTTAGATCACATTAGCTAAGGAACACGTAAAGGTGCTCTTGATGTTGTGTGTGACATTGTTAGGTCCTGTAATTGTGTTGCTGGAGTAGATGTAGGGGCAGAGTTGGCATCTTAGCTTGTAGCAGAATGTCATCCCCATGTCTGTGTCTGTTGTGTCTTAGAAGTCGTTTGAGATTTGGGGGTTGTCTGTAATCAATGATAGGTCAGCCACCAAGTGCTTAGATGACAGAAATATTTTTGTCAAGGATGGGCTAGAGATCAGTTAAGATGTGTGTCAGTGGTCTCACTTGTGATAACTTGTTATGTTTCCTCATTTTCTTTCTTGGGTCTGTCCTGCAGTAGGTTACCTCTGAATATCTTTCTTGTTAATTTATTTCTGGGTGGGTATTGTAGTCTGAGGAATGTGTTTTGTAGATCCTTGAGTTTGGAATTTCTATTTTGTCTGAGTATATGCAATTGTATCTGAGGGCATGTCTGTAAACAATGGATTTTGTGGTATGCTCAAGATGGAATCATGCAATTAGATATATCAATTGGTGGGTTTTCAGTACAGTGTGGTGCTAAGATGTCCATAATGTAGTTTTCCAGTAGAGTCTAGAAAATGCAACTGTTGTGTGGATTGTTCTGGCATGAGATGAAAGTTGTTGAAATCCTGGTGAAATATCTGTAGGGATTCATTTCCATGGGTTCAGATCAGAAAAATGTAACTGGCATACTTCAAATAGAGTGATGGTTTTTGCATGCAACCATTAAGAAAGCATTGTTCTAGATCAGCCGTGAATATGTTCGCATAGAGCCGCTCAGAGTGGTACTGACCTACCAGATGGGCGGGATATAAATCAAATAAATAAATAAATAAATAAATAAATATCATGGGACTGCGCATGTGCCCATCACAGTTCTGTTGACCTCGAGATATGTTTTATTATGAAAGGTGAAATAATTATGTGTGAGTGCAAAGTCACAGAGGGTGGTGATTTTCTGGGCCTTTTCCTTGTTTTGAATGGTATTCTTGGTAGCCCTGTTGATTTTTTAAACTTCCTGAGGCAAGTGTGGGCAGAAGCAGGACATAGATCTCAGAAGGATATGAAACATGAGGCCATTGTTGTTGGCATATGCAAGCTTGAGTCACAGGGCACCCCCAGAAAAAGGGAATGGCAAAGCACTTCTTAGTACTCTCTGCTTGGGCAACCCTGAAAAGTGTTACTATTCATCAGAATTGATTTGATGGCATATCATCATCCCCACCTTTATTCATTCATTCAGAATGTGCACAAAACAGTACATCCTAATTGTGATCAGCTAGAATGTCTTCTGCCGCTGGAGAATATAGAGAGTCTACTTATGTATGATATTCTATTCCTTTGCATTCCTGTGTGTGTTTGTGTTATGTGTTAGCAAGTCACATCAGACTTACAGAAACCCTAACAGGATTGTCAAAGCAAGTGAGTTATTAGATTGGTTTTACCAGTGGCTCATGAGTTTCCATAGCTGAGAGTGGAGATCTGAACCCATATCTCCCGAATTCTGCTCCCTCGGTTTTATACATTGCACAACACTGGATGTATGATTACTCTTGTGTAAACACACCATTTGGCCACAAGCAGCTTTGTACATGATACTATGTAGGTACCATATTTTTTGCTCCATAAGATGCACCTGACATTAAGACGCATCGAATTTTTAGAGGAGGAACACAGGGAAAATATATTTTGAACCAAATAGTGTAGTAAAATATTTAATAAACTATAACAGAATAACATTTGAACCATGTAAAGTGAACAGCAGTCAACAGTGGCATTAATATAGACCATTATCAGCCAGTGATAAGACCTATACCACTCTACCTATATTTTACATTTCCTTTCATCCACCTCCTCCCCATGCTTATAGAAATGTCTCAATGACAGATGAGATTGTTGTGCAACTCTGCCCAGCACAGCTCAAGCCTATATTACGTTAGAAATGGATTGTCTGATTTGGCACTGCATTGAGAGGTCCCTTTTAGTTGTGTGGAGGATAAATAGTGAAATTAAACTATTTAACAGCTGGTTTTCCTTATTTACTTGAGGTTATGCAAAAGAACAGCAACACAAAGCTTAACCTGATCCCATTCACCAGCAGTAGCACATGCTCAGCATAAGACCAAATCTCCATTTTCTGACATAATTGAATGTTTATAGCATGCAAGGCACAACAGGTTAGGCCACACAAAGCCATGAACAATGTTCTTGATGAGCCAAAAAAAACTGAATACAAACTATAGTAGCTGAAATCAGGAAGCAGGTACTGTAATCCAGTTAGAAGTCACGAGGCACAGTTAGTTTCCTTGCTGCAACACCCTTTGAAAGTACATTCTCTATTAGATGCCCAGAACTAGTTGAAAAGTTTGCAAGTTGAATCCAAATTTCCCATAAAAATGCAATGAAAATTAATTAATGCATTTTGGGGGGGGGAAAGGTCAGAAACTTTAAAAAAAATTAAAAGAAAGTCACTTACCAGGTATTGTAGACTGAGCCTTGCTCTTCACAGTGCCTTGGTAGACCCAGGAACAGCCAAAAAAGAGCCCTAAACAGCTAAAAGGCAGCCGGCAGCCGGCAGCCATTTTGTGCTCTTCTCCATGCTCTTCTCCGCTCCTTTCCCCTCCCCACGTTTCTACACAAGCAGGTTCCAACTCAAACAGAGCACCTTTTCCCCCAAGCACAGTTTTGATTTAACCCAAAGCAAGTAGCTTTTAAAGTAAAACAACCACGTTTCAAGCACCTTTTCACCCAAGCACTAACCCCAAACAAACAGCTTTTAAACTAAATTTAACATTTTAAAACGACAATACCAGCAGTCCCAGGTCTCTCTCCCAGCTCTCTAACTGCTAGCAAGGAAGCAGACAAGCAGCCTCTTCACTAAATGAAAGTTTGAATTTCCCCGCTTTCCCTGCCTTCCCCGCATATTAGGTATGCTAATATCTGTGCACTGAAGGATTGTGGGAGGAACATCCAGTCCCTGATGGGGGTCCTGTGGGGCACCCCAAAACACTGAGTAGCTCTCTTGGCCTCTTTCAGCCCTGTTCTGATCAGGAGGGGCAGCCGGTGGTCACCATGCCTTTTGGGGGACAGGGCACAGAAAGGGGCAGGTGGTTTTTAGGGGATATTCCAACTCATACCTGGCAGGGGGAATACCATTGTTATAAGAGTGGTTTTCCTAGGGTAAAGCTCATCTATTGTACTCTGGATGTGCTGACTCCTATGATTTCCCCAAATGTGGGGAAATCAACTGCCTAAATGGGGGACTGTATTTGTGGTTTCACCTGTTCTTTCTAGAATTACTCTTTCCCCTTTGGTTCTTGACTGTTTTCACTGTTTGCTACCATAGGCCTGTTAGCCTTGCTGGTTTTTCAGGTGGGCTGTAGGAAGCAGATCCTGGAAAGCCAGCAGTGTAGAATGGTGAGGTCCAAATATCAAGCAGTCTCTGGTGCCAGTTCAGAGGCCTCCCAGCATGGCAGTGGGAGGCTTCTGGGTGGTGGTGGTTGAACCCCTTTTTTACTGTATTTGTTCCATAAAATGCACATACTTTCTCCCCCACTATTTGAGGGAAAAAGTGCATCTTATGGAGCAAAAAATACGGTACCTGTGAGTTATTTTGAGTAGAGAAATGGCAAGCAGAGGGCTAGTAGCCTCACCCTACTCACTTTTTTCTACTTTGGATTGCAGAGTCCTTGGGTAGGTTTTTTTTAAATGTGTAACTGTTTCTGCTCAGTGTGGTAGGTCAGTCTGAAAGAGTATGAGTGGCCCAGGGTCGTCCAGTGAAAGGTTTCATGGCCAAGTGAAGATTTGAACACAGGCCTCCCATGCCCTAGAGTCCAGACCAACATGGTGACCACTTGGCTTATTTGTTTATAAAATGTTTTTTATTTTATTTGCTAGCAGTAACTGTTTCGTTGTGAAACAGTTAAAGAATCTCTTTCTGGAAGGCATGTAGGTGTTACATCGCACATTGTATGGCTCTTGAGAGGCTAACAGGGCTTTCAAGATTAGTGAGATACTTAAGGAGTGGTGTGAGCCCCACCTCCAGCAGAATTGGTGGCCCTGGGGGTCTCACACCAAGAACTTTATTAGCTCCAGGTTGTTGGTGAGACTGCTTTTTATGCCTTCCACAGTGGTTCCCCATCACTGCCCACCTGCACCCCTGGGGGTTTCCACTTGTCCCTTGGACATGGTGACTTCAGTACTGGCCTCAGAGCTGGTGGGGCTGGAACCTAAGGCTGGGACATGCCTCAGCCCCTCGCCACTGGGATGCTGCTGTCAGGCTCTTGCCATGGGTTGTGATCCTGCTCCCAAGTTAGTTCCCCGGTAGCACAGAGCACTGGTTCTTAACCTTTGTTACTCAGATATTTGTGGACTGCAGCTCCCAGAAGCCTTCACCATCAGCTCTGCTGGCTGGGGTTTCTGGGAGTTGCAGTTCAAAAACACCTGAGTAATAAAGATTAAGAACCACTGGATAAGTTAGCGCTCCTCTGCTGCAGACCCGCAGGTCTCTTTCCTCAGCCAAACCCTCGCTGGGAGTCCCAGGCTATGAGGATGACCCTGAGCCTTTACCTCTGTCCTTCTTTAAGCCCCTCAGTACACCTTCCTCCCTACTTGCCAGCTGTTTTGCATCTCCCAGCTCCCAGGAGGCACATGGGCTTCCATTCTCCCACCCTGAGTGGCTGCTCCACCTTGGCTCTCGGGGGATATGTAGGGTGAGGGTAGACAGCTTTACTGGGTGCTGGTGATGGCCCTCTTGCAAGTGGTTTTGCCGGTTCCACACACTCAGTTAACTTCCATGGCTGAGCAGGGATTTGAACCCAGGCTTCTGGACCCAGTCTGTCACTCTGTCCACTATACCACACTGGGTATCTAATGAGTAATATAGCAAATTCCTTTTAGAAAATATTCCATGCTCTGGTCCTACCCAATGCAATAAACTGATAAAGAACAAACATCTGGATTCTCCTATTATCATGATGATAGTCCTTGTTTTACAGCGTTATCTAATTATGTTAATGATTCCACTATACCATTGCACAGAAGTGAGAACAAATATAGTTTAACAACCTGGTTGTTGGAAGTTGCATATGGTAATGATGGAACCAATAAAGTCTGGATTTTAGAATTGCAGTGCTAATTAGGATACCCTTGACAGATTTTCCCCATGGTTTATCTGAGCCCTACAGGGAACACAGGCTGAGTCAGAGAGATTTACCTGGCCTTGATGTAATAATTGTGGCTGTATTGATAAGAAGGAACCAAGACCCACAAGAAGCACTAATGGAACCAATCCAGAGTGCCTTTTGCCTCTGCTACATTGAGAGGCAACTATCCAGGTGAGAGTTGCTCACGGGTAGGATACGGTTAGATGGTTCAGCCTAAGTACACACAGGATCTGGCTGCTGCCTTGGCAACTGCCAAAAGTATATAGTATTGTGGCAGCCACACAGAATAGGTACCTGCTCTCAGACATCATAAAACATTTTAGACACAGCCTTTCAATGCATTGCCCCCAACTCAGTTTATTTTCTACTAAAGGCTTACCTCGTCTGGAGAGCTGAAGGAGAAGTGAAAAGTGTGAATTCTGAATTCCAAATGTTGCTGTTAGTTTGGCCTATAATAGGGTGGAAAACATGGCTGAAAGCCCTTGCTACCAGAAGTTTGCTCAGTGGGGTCAATCAGATGAGCTGGCTGCTGTATTTAATTCCCCCCCCCCTTATTCTTTTATAGGTGGTTCTTCTGGATTTTACCTCAGGAAAGGAATTCTGTGAAGATGAGGAATCATTTCTGTTACAAATGCTGTTCTGTATTTCACTGTGGATCGTGTTAGCTTCAAAGTTCAGTGCTGTCTTTCTATGGCTCTAGCAGAATAAGGTATAAACCAAAGATGGGAAAGTCTGTATTCCCTCGGAAATATGTGTTTTCTTTTTTTCTACCACTCCCACATAGAAAAAAAAAGTTTATTACATCTATATTCCACAAAAATTGGTGCTGTTTATGTAGTACTAGAAAACTGTACTAGTTGACAATCTGTACAGATTGACAATCTGGATTATTGTATTGTGTTGGAAGTTTCATAGTACACTTTTAAATCTTTGCCCACTTTGTTTTGTATAATTTATAATTTTTTTTGCCCACAGAGAAACTGTTAAGTGTGATCCAAATATTATATACTTAGATGCTACTATTGCTTGTTCACATTTTTATCTGACCATTATTGCATCATAGAATCCTCTAAATTGTCATCTGGACCAGCATGGGTCAGTGCTCTTAATTCAGATTGTGATTGACTAGGCATGTGATCCAGAGTGCCTGTTAGCTGAGAATGACTGGAAACCATAATACTGTAGCCATAAAGAATACAGGTCTTTGTAGAACAATATACTGTACTGTAATAGGTTTGTGTTACTGCAGGTGCACAATTTCCCCCTTTTAAAAAAAACCCTCAGAACAGTAATTAATCTTCACTTTGTTTAATTGCTCATTCTGTTACTGGGTACAATTAACAAATGCCCATGCTCTTCAAACTTTTGGAGCTTAATCTTTCTGCCCTGTTTACCTTCTAACTGGCAGATTGTTCTAACACAAGCACACAGAAAATATTGTGAAAAGACATACAATTTATTGCACAAATCCAATACTGGCATTAGAAGAAAATCAGGAAATTGAGACCTTCCTACATCACACCAAATTAAATCCTGCTAGTGCAAAGTAGTCACTCTTGATTAATCAAATTGAGCAGATGCAACACAACTGGGTAGTGAAAGGAAGGCTACATTTACCTCAGGGTTTTGTTCCAGTCTGGAATGTTATACTCCTTGTTCTCAGTACTCTCTGCTGCTTGAAGGGATCCCACCAGACAGTTGGCAAATCATTGAATTTCTGATGGGTAATGTTAGTTTTAGAGTCTACAGTATTTATATCAATAACTAAATGAGTTCTTATTGTAATTTTTCTTTTGAGCAGTATTCACCACATGTCACCACCTGTATGTTTCAAAAACTTGTTCCTCTTTTTTCTGGTTGCCATTACAGTAAGCATATATTTGACCACTATAACAGGAAAAGCATTGACTATTTTAAAAAAAACAAACCCAAAACAACTAACCATATTGTTTATAGCCAAGTGGTTTGAAGCTTCCTTCCTGGTTACTAGAGCACTTCCTTTACATCTGCTTATGAAGTCAAACAAGAAAAGCAAAATAGCTCCTATGAACACATTTTCTTGTTGTGAATAGTTGCCATTTTAAGAAGTAAGCTTTAGAGAAAGAAACTGTACAAATGAAACTTCCCCAGCAGCTCAGGTAATCAATTCCGTTGTTAATGTTACATCTTGTTTTCTTTTATAAAATTCTTGGAAAAATAAAAAAATGCTGTTTGATGGTATCACCACTGTGGTGATGTTTTGCTGTATTTACCTTTTTCGAAAGTCTTCTACAAAAAGAAGATGGGAAGCAGGATTTTTGCATTTAATGTTTTATGTTTTCTTTTAAAATGCTGCTTCTGAGGACATAGTACTTATCAAGGGACCACTAAAGCAGACATTCTGTTTTACTTTGTTGTTTTGGTCTTAACAGTTCCCTTCTGCTGTCAAACAAGTGTTTCATTTTCACAGTTCATTCTTTTATGTTCCTTTTGTGGTCTTCAGCTATGTTTTGACCTTCTTCTTACATTGTTGTATTTAAAATGCTGCTGATGGTTGCTCAGGAATTTTTATTCTTTTTCTTAATTCACTTTCATACTATTTCTCCTTTAGGATTATCCTGTTGATTTTACATGTTGACATTATTCTTATTTCTCTCTCTCAGGTTTTCTGTTTATTTCAATGTCAGCCCATAATCTATTACTTCCTGCACTACCCAGAGACCTCTGGGTAGTTTGGGCGGCATATAAATTGAATAAATAAATAAATAAATAAATAAATAAATAATGCTGTCCATCGCTGTCCTTCACAGCTTTTCTGCTTGTGGAGAGTAGATAGTCAATTTGGAATTTTGGCAAGTTTCAACAATGCTTATTTTTTAAAAAATTACTGTATACAAAAACACAGAGATATACATAGAAGTAATGCATTATTTAAGTATATGAGGTGCATCAATGCATATTAATTAAACCAGTGAGCATAGCAGGTAAAGGCATAAAACAATTAACCATTAGAAATGCATATTATTATATGAAGTTGATTGATAAAGATGTGTCCCAGATTTCCAAATAACTTTTAAAAATTGTGCCAGCTTAATATTTTGAGTTTGAAACTGTGGTGACCATGGAATGGCATGATCTGAGTGTTGACCATTTTAGCATCTTCTACAGTATTAGCTAGTGGTGAAAATTTATTTGGATTCCGGCAGGTCAGTATCTATATTTTAGGAGACACAATCAAAATGTTGGAAGCCTAGGCAATTCCAATCCCTTGCATTTGTCTTAGAGCAGTCTAAATGGCTTAGTAACATAGCAGTTTTTCAAATTAATGGCTTGTGATATTATCCTTCTGATTATTATAAAAATTATATTTTTATTAGCTTGTGTAAGAACTGTCTGATCATTGCGGCAGTTAAAGCTGTTAAATTTAAAAGCAAATGGTTGCAGGTGTTTTGTGATTTTTTATTCTTGAAGTTAAGCAGATCTTGGCTTGGCCAATATCTGGATGAGAGAAGGGATACTATGAGTAGATTGCTCTAAATTCCTGAAAATCGTGAGTGTTGCAAGTGTAATCAAATAGAAAGCATTCACTAAACTAAGTTAACAGCCTGTTTCACTTGAGGTTTCAAGTCAGAGAGTTAGATCTGAAGTTTACATCACAATAATGTTTTGATCTGTATAAATGAAGGTTTTTCTGTGTTACTTTTATTTCCTGTAACTCTAAAAAGGAAACAAACAAAAACTATAATGAATACCTGTATGAATTACTGAGACACTTCGACTCGATGGTGCCCTGTATTTCTCAAAGTTATTTTAAATGCCATTGGGCCAATTTCAGCTTTTAGTGCCAGCTAAAGTGGGACTAGTAAATTCAACACTTCAGCAACTCCCGTTGATTCAATGGTTCCACTCTGGTTGGAACTAATAATTAAATTTAGTCCATTAAATGAAAAAAGCCAGTGTGCTTTTAATAATTATTGCTATGCAAATTATTATTGCTTGAAAATTATTGTGATGGTTGTTTTTAATGAAATTTTGGCAGAAATACTCTGATGCACAGGGGAAAATGATCTTATCCTTTGCTGTATTTTCATAGATCTCCTGTGGCATGGAGTTGGACAGCGGTGAATCACCTGTTGTTATGAGAGATGACAACAAACGGAGGAGGAGAAGGATGAAACCGCATTCTACAGCGAGTTTGTCCTCAACAGAACTTATATCCATTGAGTTTGTGCTACCCACAGGCTATATGTTAATAGATATACCTAGCAACTGTACTGTAGAGCAGATGAAAACACAGGTTTGGATGCGAGCTATAGAAAGGAATCAGAACTCAGATTACTACCATAAATTCACTCCAGATCAATTTGTTCTTCAGTACCAAAAGAAGGGACAATGGTATGAAATTTATGACAAACATCAGATAATACAGACCCTTGACTGCATGCTGTATTGGAAAGTATTACAAAAGAAGGTGGGCAAAATTCATGTGGTCCAAAAGCAAAAGCCCACAAAGGAAGTTCAAGAATTTCAAAAGCAACTCAATTATTTGATTGGTTATGATGTCACCGATGTAAGTAATGTACATGATGATGAACTGGAATTTGCTCGCCGTAGGTTAGTCACTCCACGAACAATAGAAGTATCCTGCAGAGATCCAAAGTTATATTCAATGCACCCCTGGACTACATCCAAACCTCTTCCACAGTATATTCTTAGTAGAATTATCAATAATAATATTTTCATAAATATCCACAGAGGTACAACTAGTCAGAAGATTAAAGTGGGCATTGATGACACTCCAGATATAATTCTTCAGAGCTTTTTTGCCAAAATGGCAAAAAAGAAGTCTTTGATGAATATTCCTGAAGATCACTGTGAACTGGACTTTGTCCTCAGGGTGAGTGGCAGAGACGAATATATCGTAGGAGATATGCCTATCAAAAACTTCCACTGGATAAGACAGTGCCTTAAAAACGGGGATGAAATTCACCTGGTATTAAATGATCCACCTGATCCAAAAGAAGATGAAGTGCAGAAAGAGGAGTGGCTATTAGTAGATGATTGCACTGGAGTTTCAGGATATCATGAACAGCTGACCATTGATGGCAAGGACCATGAGCGAGTGTTCACTATATCACTGTGGGATTGCAACAGAAAATTTAGGGTCAAGATAATTGGCATTGATATCCCCGTGCTACCGAGGAACACAGACCTTACTGTATTTGTGGAAGCTAATATCCAGCATGGACAGCAGCTCCTTTCACAGAAGAGAACAACAGCTAAACCATTTACTGAAGAAGTCTTGTGGAATGTTTGGCTTGAGTTTGACATCAAGATTAAAGATTTGCCCAAAGGGGCATTACTGACCCTGCAGATATATTGCGGCAAAGCACCAGCATTATCCACAAAAGCTAACCTCCAGTCACCTGATCCCCCCAGTTCTGACTCTAAATGCAAAACACAGCTTCTCTATTATGTCAATATTTTGCTCATAGACCACCGCTCCCTGCTGAGGACTGGTGACTACGTGTTGCATATGTGGAAAATTTCGGGCAAAGCGGAAGAGCAGGGAAGCATAAATGCTGATAAACTCACCTCAGCCACCAATCCAGATAAAGAAAATTCAATGGCTATCTCGATCGTTCTAGACAAATACTGCCACCCAATTGCTTTGCCTAAACACAAGATAGCCTCTGATCCACAAGGAGACAGGGCCAGAGCTGAAATGCCCAACCAACTGCGTAAACAACTTGAAGAAATCATAGCCACTGACCTGCTTAATCCACTTACCCCTGAAGACAAAGAATTATTGTGGCATTTCAGATATGAAAGTATAAAGCATCCAAAGGCATATCCTAAGCTGCTTAGTTCAGTGAAATGGGGACAGCAAGAAATAGTAACAGAAACATACCAATTATTAGCTAAAAGAGATGCTTGGGACCACAGTACTTTGGATGTTGGGTTACCAATGCAGCTTCTAGACTGTAATTTTTCAGATGAAAATGTGAGAGCTATGGCAGTGCAAAAACTGGAGGTTTTAGATGATGATGAAGTTCTTCATTATCTCTTGCAGCTGGTTCAGGTAAGATGAGCATATATTTCTGAAGACCTGGTGTTTGAAATATAGGTCGAATTCCTGCTGCTCAGAGAAGTCGCGGTTAGAGTAGGCCCATTGCATCAATGTAATTTATGGAGGAGTTGACTCACCAAATCCACACTGATTCAATAGGCCTACTTTAGTTGTAACTGAGTATGCTAAGCAACAGGATTTTCAGCCATTGTGTAGTTGCAAAGAATATTTTGAAGGTGGGAATCTCATATTTTTAGATTGCAGCAAATGTAATAAAATCATGCCATGACAAGCATATCAGCAATAGCTCGGTATACAGTGGACCCTCGACTTACAGACGGCTCGACTTACAGACTTTTTGAGTTACAGACTTCTCTGGCTGCAAAATTTAGATTCGACGTACAGCCGGAGAATCGACTTACAGACCAGAAAAAAAACAAAATGGAACAAAAATAGAATAAAAATCGCTGGTTATGGGATTAATCGGTTTTCAATGCATTGTAGGTCAATGGAGATTCGACCTACAGACTTTTCGACCTGCAGCCACCATTCCAATACGGATTAATTCCTTAAGTAGAGGGTCCACTGTACTTGATGATTGGTATATGTGATGATGGCATATCTTGGTCTAGTCCTATTCAAGTGTTTAACAAAAGCCGCCTAGAGTGGTCCTGAGTTGGCTAGATAGGCGGGATATAAATTAAATAAATAAAAATAATAATAAAAAGATTAGTTTGGAAATGTAAGCAGAGGAGAGTGCTAAATTTGCCCCTTCTTTCCACATGGCACTATCTCCATAGGTAGGCGGACTGCCAATGGAAGAAAGCATTTGCTACATGGGAAGTCTTTACATCTGATTGGGGATCCTGAAAAATCAAGGTTCTTGCTCTCATGGAAATGTTCCATATATAGTAAACTGCCTTCTTTTTGGAAGATTGTTCGAACAGGACAAGCAAGGGACAGGGCTAGAACGCTCTCCCCTATTCATGCCAAATAAGGCATCTGTGTTTTGATTACTCAGCAATTGAATATAGGAACAAATTTTGTTGCCACTGAAATGTTGGTATGGAATATGATATTTTTATAATGCCCAAAAGGGGCAAGGGTGGAATTTTGTCATGCTTTGCAAGGTCTAGCACTTCTGAACCACCCAACACTCCAAAACACCAGGGGTCTTTTCAGATTTTTTTTAAATTAAAAAGTATGCAAACCTCTAGGCATGCTACCTTGGGAGTTCAGCTCTTGAATTGCTACCAGATCTGGAAAAATGGCCTGTGGCTCAGCTGTAATTGCCTGCCCCTTCTTAAGACTGATGATAATTGTAGGTGAAAAACATCTGAAGAGTCACTGTTGCCACCCCTGGTCTATGCTTAAATCTGTAAGAAATTTACTGCCTGGGCTTTTAAATATCTGTGCTGTGTGCTGAAATCTAAAAGACAATGGTTTCCCTGTTTCCATGTCTTTGGTGATCAGAACGTACTCTCCTTGAATTTCTGTCTTTCTGTAATCTTTTTTATTTGATTAATGTGCTTTTAACTGTATTATTTTGTCTTCAATTCTTAATTTAGTTTGTTTTAATTCTATTTGTTTTGTTTCATTTTATTGTTAATCATTTTGGGGAAAGGAAGTAACACATTTAAGAAATAAAGTTATTTCCCTGCTGGAAAAAAATGGCAACTAAATTATGTGCTTAGAAACATTTGCAGAGGGTTTTTTTTTTAACTAGAAAAGAGAAGTGGCTTATTGAACAGATGAGTCAAAGTCTGTTTCAACTGTAGCTGTTGGAGAAGGAAGGCAATAATAGATGATTAGCCTATGTGAAGCCAAGAAATTATTTTGCCCTTTTATATGAAAGTATCCTAACAGGATAAAATTGCAAGTTTTACCATGTCTTAAAATGGAGTCTCTTTTGAGCCACATCAGTTGCCTTGCCTCACTGTGCCTTGCCTTGCCTCACTGTGAAGTTTTACACTATTGTAACATGTTGAGGAAAGTATTCTTGTAATGACTTGTCAACCTCAAAAGAATGATTCATGTTGATTTGTCTGCATTCAGAGCTTTGGGGATGGCACTTATTTGATACTGTAGGTTACACATATTAGGATGATAAAGAATGGCATTTGCAATGTGAAAATGAATAATCTCTTCTCAGGATCTGGAGTCACCTGAGTATTGTAATAGTCACATTCAGATGAAACTGAATAATTATCCCTATCTATGCTGCAGAACAGCAGCCTGTGATCGGGTTTGTTGTAAGTGTTTGGCAGTTCCCTGGTTAGAGTGGGAAATGACAGGAGAGGAGTTTCTTTAAACAATTCTTTATTAACACAACTTTTGGCTTGATCAACAACAACTTCAACTGGATAATTGAGGTCTACACCAACAGGACAATTATTCCACAAAGAGGTAATGTTTTCTCATAAGAGTCTTCTTTCATTGGTAAGACTTCACAAAGCATTCAGGATCTGTGGGTCTTCTCAGGCACCCACTCCTTATAGCACAAATTGTCTTGCAACAGGGGTGACGTGCCCATTCTCTCTGCGGCGGTTTCTCTTGAGGTTGAAGTGGTCCTGGCCGAGTTACCTTCTTCAATGGACCTCGCCCCCGCAGATAGACTAAAACTGTCCATTCTTCAGGATACAGCCCTTTCTATAATAGGTTTCGGTCCCCTGTTCTTCCCGTTAGGTGCGCTGTGGCTTCTACCCTCTATATCTATCCCTTTCTGAGGTATTTGGAATACCTTAGGTTCTGTTTCTCCTATCCATTCCTCCTCCAGAACTACTACCTTTTCTATCTCCCCTGATTCCTTTCCCTCCTCTGAAGTAAAGAAAACATCCACCTCCTTTCGGACTCTTTCTGTTGGCTCCTCCTCCTCTTTTCCCGCCTTTAACCCTTTCACTTTAGTAATCAACTGTTATCTCCTCTTTCTTAATTCTCCATCCTTTGTCTGTCTCTCTCAGACGTTTGAGGGGATGGCTCACTCTCACTTATTTTCTCCTTTTCCCCTTCTTGCTCACATAACAACTCTTCCTCTTTTTACATTGGCATACAAAACAATTAATGGGTTTGCCTGCTCACAAAAGGTCTGCTTAACTCAACAGACAGTACAGGCATGGCCATATAACTATTCTAGAAAACCCTTGGGTGGGCCGTGTGGACATCCTTGCCTAGTACAGTGGTTCTCAACCTGGGGTAACCCAGGTGTTCTTGGACTGCAGCTCCCAGAAACACTGGCTAGTAGGATTTTAGCTACTGTTTTTAAAATTTCTGCATACTGGCTAGTATAAAATCTTCATATGGTGCAGTCTCTGGCATTTTGAGTGAGTAAAACTATTTTTAAGTATCTGACTCAACCCAAAACTTAAATATTTCCCCCTTTTTCCACCCCAAGGGAAAAAAGCTATATTCTTTCCCCCTCAATAACTTCCATGTTATTTTTTCCCTGTCCTTCACATTTCTACTCCCTGTATGTCCTTTTTGTGACAAAATATATTGGTTTCTTCTTTATTGTCTTGCTGTTTGTTTCTATGTAGCTTTTTGGCCTGAAGGCCGTTCTTACATGTACTGGTAGGGAAACTGGCTAGTGGTCTTAGTTTGCCTAATAGGCCTCACCTTCCAGCCCAAGGAGGTGCCTGTAAAGCTTCCTTATCAGGCCGAAGTCCAAAACTTATTGTGAACCCATGCTTTAGGGATCATTGTTCTTGGGCCAAATTGGCAAGTTACAGATTAAAATAAGAGGAAAGCCAATAAAATACACTAGATCAAGATAGCTATTCAACAGTCAAATCAGTATAAAACCTGGATCATAAAAATCACAGGATATAGAAATTGTCAGAAAAAGGAAAGACCCTCCAGAAGTGCTTGTGAAAATAAGAGAGGGAAAGAAGGGGCCAAGCACAGATCATAGGGGCAAGGAAATGTAAAACCTGGGTCCTTCTTGAGGTCCAGTCTCGTGTATTCTCCAATCTAACTGAAAAGCAGCTGGTAGGATAGTTCAGTGATTTATGTGCCTGGCTGCAGAGCCAAAAGATGGGAATTCAGTTCCTTAGTATGGCTGTTGGAAAAATAGCCAGCCTGTGTAGCCTTGGGTAAGTTGCACAGTCCCAGAGCATCCTCAGAAGAAGGCAGTGGCAAACCGCTTCTGAATACTGTACTATATACTGAGAAAACCCTGAGGTAGACGACCATTAGTTGGAATCAACTTGATGGCATGTAATTATAGCTAAAAGGAGAATGTGGAGCACAGCCCTGTCCAGTTATCTTAATTAGTGCACAAACTCATCCAGAAGCAGACAGTCCTTCCAGTACTCTGCATCTGACCTTTACAGCTTTAAGGATTGTAAGGAGCACCTTTAATTGCACTCAGAAATAAAAGGGGAGCCAATATAGCTTAGAAAGTGTCAGAGTAACAAGCTCCAAGCATTAGACTTCTGGTGCTGCTCTGTTGGGCACATCATTCAATGGCATTGTAGTTTCAGGTTGGTCACCTGTGATCGGTTGCCATTTGCCACAGCAATTGATCACAAGCAAGATTTCATCACTGTCTGAGCACTTTGCTTCTACGGCAAATGAAATCAATACATTGTTTTACTATATTTATGAAGATGCTTTAAGAAGTAATACTTACATGTTGGTTATTTTGAGATGGAAGCCTTGTGCTGCAAATGAATAAATATTCCATCTTTGTTGTTGTTTAGTCATTTAGTTGTGTCCGACTCTTCGTGACCCCATGGACCAGAGCACGCCAGGCCCTCCTGTCTTCCACTACCTCCCGGAGTTGGGTCAAATTCATGTTTGTAGCTTCAATAACACTGTCCAGCCATCTCATCCTATGTCGTCCCCTTCTCCTCTTGCCTTCACACTTTCCCAACATCAGGGTCTTTTCCAGGGAGTCTTCTCTTCTCATGAGATGGCCAAAGTATTGGAGCCTCAGCTTCAGGATCTGTCCTTCCAGTGAGCACTAGGCTTGATTTCCTTTAGAATGGATAGGTTTGTTCTCTTTGCAGTCCAGGGGACTCTCAAGAGTCTCTTCCAACACCGCAATTCAAAAGCATCCTTTGGTGGTCAGCTTTATTTATGTTCCATCTCTCACTTCCATACTGGAAGAACCATAGCTTTGACTATGCGGACTGGAAGAACCATAGCTTTGACTATGCGGACCTTTTTCGGCAAGGTGATGTCTCTGCTTTTTAAGATGCTGTCTAGGTTTCTCATTGCTGTCCACCCAAGAAGCAGGTGTCTTTTAATTTCATGGCTGCTGTCACCATCTGCAGTGATCATGGAACTGAAGAAGGTAAACTCTGTCACTCCCTCCATATTTTCCCCTTCTATTTGCTAGGAGGTGATGGGACCAGTGGCCATGATCTTCTTTTCTTGATGTTGAGCTTCAGACCATTTTTGGCGCTCTCCTCTTTCACCCTCATTAAGCGGTTCTTTAATTCCTCCTCACTTTCTGCCATCAAAGTGGTATCACCTGCATATCTGAGGCTGTTGATATTTCTTCCGGCAATCTTAATTCCGGCTTGGGATTCCTCCAGTCCGGCCTTTCGCATGATGTATTCTGCATATAAGTTAAATAAGCTGGGGGACAACATACAGCCTTGTCGTACTCCTTTCCCAATTTTGAACCAATCAGTTGTTCTATATCCAGTTCTAACTGTTGCTTCCTGTCCCGCATATAGATTTCTCAGGAGATAGATAAGGTAGGCATTCCCATCACTCCCATTTCTTTAAGGAACTTGCCATAGTTTGCTGTGGTTCACACAGTCAAAGGCTTTTGCATAGTCAATGAAGCAGAAGTAGATTTTTTTTAACTCTCTGGTTTTCTCCATAATCCAGCACATGTTAGCAATTTGGTCTCTAGTTCCCCCGCCCCTTCGAAATCCAGCTAGTATTAGGTAATTATTTAATTAATTCATTTATTTGCTTATGGAAATTATAGAGGTGTAATCCTACATGCTGGGAAGGAAGGAATACACAAATGCCAATTAAAATTCTGAGCTTTCATTGTGTAGGTAAAAGACATGACTCCATTATCCATGGTATGCAAAACAGATTTCTTTGCTGAAAGTAAATGTTGGTGTCATAGGCATAATGGCACCTGCTGTGCAGAAATAGCAGTAGTTTGGGCACTTGGAGGGGAAATATAGCAAAGATGCAAATGATGGAGTGGAGGTTATGGGTCTAATTGCTGGTGAAAGCCATTGGTTGAGCTACCGGCAGTGTGATAATAAGTAAGGACCAGGACATAGATATAAGTGCTGCTTCGTAGTGTGCTCCCAACAGTTTTGAAGCAAAGATACAGCTCTGAATTATGTTCTCAGCATTGTTTCTCATGTTAGGAAAAGCAGATGGTTGCCAAAGCAGTAGATGGAATGGAGAAGAGTTTAGCATCACCAGTTGTCTGGTATCTCTAATGAAATGAACAAGACAAAGGGTAGTCCTGGCAGCAAGTTGCCTGACAAAGCAGAGCTTCATATTGTAACATATCTGATGTCAGGGTTAAAGTTACAGTAAAATGCAATCTAATTTGAAAATGTGCCTGTTACAAGGGATAAAGTGGAAATTGTATTTGCTTAATTATTTCTGCACAATGGATGATGTAAAGGGTATCAGAGGAAGGATGTGTCATCTGTAATTGAACCAAATACTCAGGAATTATGAAAGGCCTACCTAGGAAATTCTGACTTTGGCTAGTGTGCCAGCTTTTCTTAAAAAGTGGAACGCAGCCACAATCATTTATATGCCCAAATTCTTCAAATCAGTTTACCATAATGTATTTTGTTTCAGGAAACTTCAGTTGGTCCAGAATGATGAAGAAATCTGGCAGACTGGAGCATGTAATTCCACATACTCTGACCAATGATACTTATGAACAATGCAGAGAGATACTGTATTTTTTAAAAAATTTAAAAAATTACACTGAAAAGTGCTGCATTTAAAGTATAGGCCTGTTTTGCCTCAGAAGAGCAGTTGCTGAAATCCCATATTATTTAGCTTTGTAAAAGAATGAAAGACTTTTTTGTAATCTTTTACTCATTTTCCTCAAATAAAAGTCACTACAGAGAAGAGATATTTCAACAAACCCTTCCCTTATACTTTATTGAAATATTTTTCTGTGCAGTGAGTTTCTTTGAGTAAAATGCACGGGATTACAATTTATTCGCACTTTGTTTCTTATTTTTTCTTATTACCTGTCATTAATTTGCAGTCATATGTTTACTCAAGTTAACCATATCATTAGTGGCAAAGGGAATTAAATAGAAAGAACTCATTATTTGTAACTACCCTCTGGTTTTGCCGCAGCTGCCTATGCTGTCAGGTAGCTGTCAGGTTAGACTACTGCAGTACAGTTTATCTCATGGGCTACCTTTGAAGGCTGCTCAGGGACTGCAGTTGGCACATAATGTGACAACTAGGTTGTTATGCTCTGATCAGCAAATCTAGTTTTTATTTTTCTTTAAGGCAAAAAAACAAACAAACTCTTGCCCATGTCTTGTTCTGAGTACAAAATAGTGAACTTGTGAAGCTCTAGACAGTAATTGAAATGGCATATGTTCTGCCGTAAAATCCTACCAGATGGTCGGGATATAAATCAAATAAATAAATACCTAATTGAAAAAAAAATCATTTTCTGAAGCCCTAGTTTAGGTCTTCTTGCCTTCACAAGGACAAAATGACCCCAGTGGTTGTAATAAAATTAAGCTCTCAGAGATGTTTGCTTGATACTATCGGCTCTTGTTATATTTGTTGGATTTTAAAGGTTTCATTTTTTCCCTGGCCTCTTAATTGGTGGTTGCTTCAGTTATTTTTGCTGCTGTTTTATATTAGACGTTATATTTTGGGTTTTGTTTTATTTGTGTTGCTAAAGGCCAGCATCCTATTATCTGTGGTTGCGAGCATTAACTCCAATGGCGTAACTTTCAGCAGTTAAGAAACAGGGACTTGTTTATCTTATCACAGAGCTGTTGTGTGACTTGGTCCAAGACCAAGACAAGGTAAGCAAGCAGTGACCTCTTCACTAGTGGCAGTTTGCTGCTGAAAATTATGTCATTCAAGCTATACTGGTGTTAGTATGCAGTAAGATTTCAGCCATTGTGGTTGAGTTGCATTGGTTAGAGACAGAAAGGCAAAATAAAAGTCTTTTAAATAAGCTCCACAAAAGAATCTGTAGGGCTTGTGTGATCGGGTCTGGTCCCCTCTTCACCCTTTATTGTCTTGCCCACCACAAGCAACTCTTGGGCACTATTTGTTACTAACAAAGGTTCTTTTATTTTTGACAGCTTGTTACAGTATATATAACATTAGTAACCAACTCAGCCTCTTGCTTCAGAGGCATCTTTTCAACTGCCTTATCATGACCTACCTCTCAACAGGTAGAGGCGTCAAACTGAACTCTTTATACTGACACTTATGTGGGATGCCCAACACTTTGGTTAACTAAGTGTTTAACTTTACTGGTGAGGGTGAGAAATTCATCCCACCTGAGGCTCCCAAACCTTCTTGCTCGGGTTCAGTCTTAATCTGGGCCAGAAGGGACTCGACTTGCCCCATAGGGTCTCCCAGGATTTTCAGAACATGCCTTATTCTCATATCTCTGTGCCTCTCTTTTCTGCCCCTCTCTGAATTTCTTCTGCTGTTCTCTTTCCTCAGTTTCACCCCAGTGAGGTGATTTGCCATATACCTTGCTTTTCCATTCCTTCTCTGCATATTCTCTAGGCACTTTAAACTCAGTCCATTCCCCAGTGCATGGATCTTCTTGTACTATTTCTACCCGGTCCTTCTCCCATTCCTCTTTTTCCTCTGTCACCCAAACAAGCCTCCATCTCTCCTAACTCCAACTGCCCCTCCTATCCTCTTCTCCTTTTATTTCTCCCTCTCTTCCTACCAAAATGTCACCCTCTGTTGGTCCCTTCTTTTCTGGATCTCTCTGTCCCTCCTCATTTAAGCACAGTCCTTTTAAGGTCTTTTCCAGTGCAGCCATCTTTCCCACCATATCTTCACTTGAGGGGGTTGATGGCACACTCTGAGGAGTGTCCCCTAGGGCTGGAGTCCCCAGATCTCCCCCTCCCCAGCATGCACGCTCCCCCACGCATGCACACACACATGCATGATCCACCCATGCATGGACAAGGGATAAAACAGTTCTTAATTTATAACTAGGTATATTAAACATGCAATATTATTCTCATTCAAGTAGATGGAATTTTGTATCCAGTTAAAAAAAGGTTTAAAAGGCTCTCAGTTTATATCCATAACAGTTCATAACTCTTGTTATGAACAGTTATGGATATAAACTGTTCAGATATCCATAACTCTTGCCAGATAGCTGGATTATGGTGCAGAAAGCATTTGTGGAATGACATGGATGCATGCATTGAGATTTCTCTTATCGTTCCATGAACATAATTTTATCATGCTATTCCCAGGGGTGTCAGTGAGACTCTAGGGGGCTGATATTATAAAGACCACAAAAGAGGTCTTTCCACATTGCTAGATCAAGCCTTAGTCTGTAGGATTCTCTGTCATAATTAGATTTGGATATTGGATTTTGACTACAAAAACAGGCACAAACTGCAGAAGTCAAAAGTCAGCTTGCTTCAGTTGTTTGGCCTTTTCTTACCTGTCCCATTGCCCTGAGGCTGGTTTACACAGACAGTGGTGCCTCGACTTACGAATTTAATCCGCTCCGGAATGGTGTTTGTAAGTCGAATCACCATTTCCCATTGAAACACATGGGAATGGGATTAATCCATTCCAGCATTTGAAAAAAAACACAAAAAAATTATGAAGCACACAGAAAGCCCCATCGGAAGGCGCTGAGGCTTTAAAAAAAAACAACCAAAAATAAACAGAGGAAGCCCCAAAGGCTGCAACCCCCCCAAAAAAAACCAAAAAATAAACACTGAGCAATCCCCACGCTGGGATTGCAAAAAACAACAACAATTCCCCTCAGCCAAAACCCACCCAGAAGTTTCTACAAAGGAAAAAGCAGCACCTTACCAGGCAGGCCGAAGCCTCCTCCGATGGCACTCAGTCCCCAGCAGGGAGCTGCCTCCTGCACCGCCGCTGCACGCTCTGTCCACGGAGGAGCCCCTCCAAGCCATGCGCCTCAGCCCAGCACCTTCAGCCACCCTTATTCATGAGTAGACTCGCTTGGGGATGGGCAGGGAGCGTACTGGCTTCCTGTAAACCCCCCCCCCCGGTGATCCGGAGCTGCCCCCCCTGCAGGAGTAAAAAAGTTCCCTGATTCCCTGCGCTAACCGTTGGGGCGAAAGAGCTACAAAGAAGCAGCCTCTTCGCCACCAACAGTTTGAATTTCCCGCCCTTTTCCCCCTGCCTTTTTCTGTTCTTACCTCGAAGCTCCACTCGCAGATTGAAGCAAAATTTCGTGAGCGGAGCTGTTCGTAAGTCGAAATGTTTGTGGGTAGGGGCGTTCGTAAGTTGAGGCACCACTGTGCTGTGATTTTAGTCTAACACAGCCTCACATGTTCACACTGCAACCTCTGTACTATTCTCGCATAGAAGAGTTTTGGACATGATGGTAATGAAACACAGACTGACATTTTACTGCCTTATGCTACCCCAGCCTTTAAATTTTGAAATGGGACAGTTGTGAAAGTTCTCTTTTTTTGAGACAGAGAAGTGAATGAAACAGGAAATTATGAGTGGTGCCTACTCCTCCTGAACTATTTATAACTGAAAGCCACTTAGAGAGGAGGAGGGAGCAAGTGTACAGATGAAGTATATAGGATTATGTACCTCCTGTTCATTAACTATTGTATTTTATAAACAATCTTCTCTAAATTGCACAAATCGAGGCTTAAGGAGTGCCTGATTAAAAGGATAACAAGTTTGATTTGAGTCCTCTTCAGCATTTGAAGCTGTTTTTCATTGGGATTTTTTAATCTTGTGAACTGTACAGAAATTTCAAGATTATAGGAAGACTCATTTTTATGTTCATTTTCCTTATCTCTTCTTCAGGCTGTGAAATTTGAGCCTTACCATGACAGTGCGTTAGCCCGGTTTCTTCTAAAGCGAGGCTTAAGAGTAAGTTGGTAGGGGTTTTTTGAAATACTTAAATAATATGAAATTTCCCAGTATATGACTCCAATAGAATCTGTTGAAGCACTGTTTCTCTTATTTTGGTGTATCCTCTCCCCTTGTCCTTTTAGAACAAAAGAATTGGCCACTTTTTGTTTTGGTTTTTGCGAAGTGAGATTGCACAGTCTATGCACTATCAGCAGAGATTTGCTGTGATCCTGGAAGCTTATCTGAGAGGCTGTGGGAAAGCAATGCTGCAAGACTTTCTGAAGCAAGTTCAAGTAATTGAGCTGCTGCAAAAAGTGACACTAGAGATAAAGTCACTTTCTGCTGACAAGTATGATGTCACTCCTCAAGGTATGTGCTGTTCTTATAATCCCATGTGCAACGTATTTAGATTTTGTCATGGACTTTTTTTTTCAAATGAAAGGTAAATTACAAAGTCTGTGTTGCGTTTCCAACTTTTACAGGCAATACAGGTATAGTTTCAAAAACTCGGACATGCAAGTAGATTAAAAACCAAAAACTTAAAATCTTTTTTAAAAAAACTTTGAATAGTAGTAACATGCAAAACTACCCTTTATCAAGTTCTTTTTCTGACTAATAGTGGGACAGTCAACAATCCAAATGGACATGGCAGCCAAGAAACTGGAAGACTAAGACTTGGGAGGGTAGCAGTGAAGGAATTAGAAAAGATCATAAAATGTAAGGATGTAGCAGTAAAGACCAAGGCCAATACCACCCATACTTCTGTATTTCTGTTTCTTATGTATGGGTGTGAAAGCTGTGAAGAAGAGTGATATGGGGGAAAAAAGATTATTTTGAAATATGGTGGTGAAGATGACCTTTGCAGATATCCTGGACCGTCAGAACAATAGGATGAACAAGTGGGTTGTAGATCAAATAAATCCTAAACTATTTCTGGAGATCAACATAACAGTACTGAGGCTGTCCTACTTTGGGCACATCATGAGAATGCAAGATTCTCTGGAAAAGGCAATAATGCTGGGAAAAGTTAAAGGCAGCAGGAAAGGAGGAAGAGTAAATAGGAAATGGATTGACTCCCTAAAGGAACCCACAGGCTTGGGTTTACAGGACCTGAGCAGGGCTGTCGAGGACAGGACATTTTGGAGATCACTTATTCATAGGGACACCAGAAATCTGATGTGACTTGATGGCACGTAACAACAGTGGCTGCAGAGAATTAGAAAGAGGTCTTCCCAATCACTTGGTACTTATGTAGAAAAGTGAAATTCAAATGATAATATAAATAACATTAAATAATGTTTTTAGCCTTTAGTTCAGCATTTTCCCAAGAGCTTACTAATGTTTGGGAAGGACAATTGGTTTCCATGTTGATGTTTTTCTAATTTCTCTTAACCTGGGAGAGGATAGATGTTTTACCAAATGTCTGAACCTCCTCAAGGAACTAGTCACCATTTCTTAGGTAGGCAAAAAGCACAGAATATCCATACATGGATTGCACATACAACTATTTCTGCCTTTTACAGTCCAACACTGACAACAGAAGTTGACATCTTTGGCTCCCAACTTAGTCACCTAGTTTTGAAAAAAGCAGGAAGGGACTGCAGTTCTCCAAAGCTAGCCAGCCAATATTCCCTGCATCTGTGCAGTGTCCATGGTTGGCAGAATCGTTTTGACAGCTCCAAAGCATAGCTACTGATGTAGGGTCTTCCTTTGTTCCATCACATCCTCTCCAGTTCTTCTGTGCTTCCCTGCAATAACAGAACTTCATGCATGTGTGACTGAGAGGGGCTTTGGTGCTACGAGGCCAAGGATGGTGCTGATAACAGCAATGGGCAACCAGAATAGGGACCACAATGTGGTCTAAATATTAATGCATTACTAAGTAATTAAGAAAGAGAAAATTTGTTGTTTGGGTCCTGATTATGTTGTGATGGATACCTTGCAGCTTTTTTTAATACTGAAGAAATGGATAGGTTTCTTGGAATATTCCCATTTGGTTTGTTTATTGGTACAGTACTAGAGTTAGTTGTTTTCCCCTCTGGGTTTTGGAGGCAGACTATCCTTCACTAAGACAAGATGTGATACCTGGAATCCAGAAGGAACTTGTGATTGGGGTGGGTGGGTGGAGGAATCAAACCTAATTCCAGATAATTAAAAAAAAGGTAATATCCAGTGTTGATCCTACCTTACTTGGGCAAAACGTGAGAACGTGTGGTAGCATCCCAACTCCAGATATCTCTATTTAAAACACATTCATTTAGAGGCTTTCCTACCTGGATAGTGTTAAGAGCTACCACTTGAGAAACACACCTTGAGATCAGGAAGTAGTCCCTGCTGTTCTGTCAATTCTATGCAAAACTTAGTTGGGACAAATCAAGACCTTTTTGGTATGGCATAAAAGTAATAAAATGCTCTCCAAGTAGGTGTTCATTATATCTTCTCTTTCTGTTTTTAGGCAGCATTCAAAGGCAATATTGTTGCCACAAGGATTTAATTGATCTGTTCTTTATGTTTATGGTCTGCTGTCTTAAATGTTGTTTTTATTAATACTACAGTATAGTGTGTTTGTTTAAATTTTCATTTGACTGACTGTAGTTGTTTATAGCACTGTTTTGAAGCTGCTTTGATTGTTTTCATATGAAAGCAGGATGACGTTAAAAAGTAAATGATTAACAATAACATTTTAATTGGGCGGAACCCCTAATTTTAAGATGTAATTGAGGTACCATGTTCGTTTTTCAACTGAGCAGTTACTATAGTAGCATCGAGGACAGACTTAGATTTCAGAAAAACCTCTGATAGACAAGATTGGATAAAGATGGAACTTCCCATTTAGCATGTCCACATTTCCTTCCTTTTACCCCTGCTCTGGTCAAACAAATTTTGGAAACAAACAGAAATGAACAAACTTTAATTCAGGACATGAGAAAATAGGATGAATGCACATCATGAAAGCAATGAGTCCCCCTCTCACACTGCCATAAACCTACTCTAGGCTAATAATTTCTGACTTTTGAACTTTGTTTTGTTGATGTTGTTAATCTTCAGTCATCACTCAGCTCAAACAAAAGCTTGAGAAACTACAAGACAGCAAGTTTCCTGAATGCTTTAGAGTTCCATATGACCCTGGATTGAAAGCAGGAGCACTTGTGGTAAGTATTATTCCTCGTTTGTTAATGAATTCGGGTAGTTGAATGTCTCAAGAACTGGACACAATTTTGGGATGCTGACAAACAAAAGGCATGGTCTACTGAATCCTGAAGTATAATAATATAATAATTTTTGAACTGCAGAGCTGGAAGGGACCTTATGGATCATCAAGTCCAGCCCCGCTCAAGGAAGACCAGTGGGGAATTTAACTCCCAACCTCTGGCTCCACAGCCAGAGATTTAAGCCACTGACTGAGCTATCCAGAAGTTCAATGTGGTAGTACAAAGCATCTTAAAGCAAACCAGGTGGCAGGTTTTTTTTTTTTTTTAAAAAAGAAAAAGAACGCTTAGTGGTCTTTGGGAGCTTTGAAAAATTGATTGTCATTTTGGCAAAAGAACTGGGTGGTGGTAGAAAGCAAAATAAAGTATGTTGTTTATGTACCACATCATAGTACTTAAACCACTCTCTGAGTGAGCTCAAGTGCTCCTGTCTGGAAGTGAGGACGTGCTGTTACATTGTGTTGCAAGTCCTTTGCTGTTTGATCGTTTCTGTTTTCCTTTCTTCTAAAAATTTCTCAGACTGTATTGTTAAGCCTTTTTACTCAACACATAAAGAAGGGGATGTTCTAGCCCTGCTCTCAGTCCTCTAGTCATTTTGTTCACATGAAGGTGCACAACTGCTGGCTTGACTTTGCAGCTTTCATTTTGAAGCCTGGCGTAGACATCTAGCCATGATTTTTGAAACTCTTGCATTTTTTCTGCACTATCCACATATAAGTGGTGCCTGCTCTGATGAAAGCCCATGCAAGCTGAATGCTAGTAAGTATTTGTGATGTTTTAAGTGGTGTAATAGAGGTATCCTCTACCCTTGGCACTGGATTGTGTACAAAGACCATGTGCTGCCTCTCCCCGCTGCCCTTTGGTTGGTTTAAGTCTGAAGGAGAGCCTGTTCTATCTATGGGGTCTCACTATCCATGGGATCCACGATATGGGCAAAATCTGGCCCAGAGAATGCTTTAAGTACTATGTATTGAACTGCTGGATAGCTTGGTCAATAGAAGCTGAAACCTGCTAAATGCTAACAGAGCATAGGGCTAGACTGCTCTCCTCCATGTGGTTTAGGGCTTGATTGCTCTCCTCCATATGTTCGGTGAATAGATTGTTAAATAAATCTGAATTGGGCTAATATGCACATAATTAGTATTTCTGCTTGGTCAAATACTGCATGGAATAGTTAACCTTCCTTGACTTTACAAAATAGTTGGCACCTCTGGAACAAAGATGGTTTAAAAAAAGAAACTAAGGGAAATGGTATGTATGTAGTGCATGACTATTCTAATTGGGGATTCTGGGAGTTGTAGTCCAAAAAAAACTTTCACAAATTCTGGTTAGTGGCAGAAGTTTTAGTTCAAGTTCTTCTCACATCAGAGTCAAAAACATCTCTTTAATCTATTGATTTGGCGGAGTTGAAGCAGAATAGACTTCCTTTCTCAAGAAATCTCAACTCTTGTCAGCAAAGGCATAATTTTGCCCCCTTTTACACATTCTTTTAAGTTTACAGTAGTATTTCGGATCACTAAAAAGCGAATCACAAAGTTCATAATTCATGAAACCAGTAGGATGGAGCATTATGCCAGATCTTAAGATGCATTATGACTTCACTGCTGCTGTTGTACCACAAAGTGCTACCCTCTTCTTCCTCCCACTGCAAGGCTTGATTCTCTTAAAGCCTAGTCCTCAGTATGTTGACTCAGAAATAAATTTCGCTACACCCAGTGAAAGTTAGCGTGTGGTTACATTAGCAACAGGGAGCAATCTAGTCTTGGTTGGCTTGGAATGGTGGGGTTGATTAGATCGCTTCTTCTGTTCACAAGGAAATCCCTTCTCCAGGCCTTGTAGTTGCAATCTAGTCAACCATGTGTTGGCATTAGATTGCTCCCTTTTAAGGTTAACAAACTCTACCCAGCCACAAGGACCAGTGATCACTGCACACAAAAGACCAGCTAACGACACCCATCAATCACAGTGACAGATCACCTCTTCCCCCTTATCCCAACAATACACCCACAACAAAAACACACTGATAACCATAATCACCCAATCTCCTGAAAAGGACAAAAACTGATCCCACAGCTATAAATGCTCAACTGTCCAACAAACTGCACCAGAGCACAGTCAGAGTTCTGACTCCTGTCCTCTGAAGATGCCGGCCACAGAGACTGGCAAAACCTTTGGAAGAAAAACCTTAAGAACATGGCCAAACAGCCCGGAAAACCCACAACAACCAATTTTAAAAGCCTATTGCCACTTCAAAATACAATGGAAGGGGAGAAGAACATCCCCCATCCTCCCACTCTGACGTGATTTAGGCTGTCACACAACAAGAAAGTCATATTTATTTGGACCAATCATAATAACTCCAGATAGATAGCTGGCTCCAAACCTATACCAATCTTGGATGGGTTGGAACACTCATTAGGGATGGATGGCTTGGAAGGCTCTAACAAGAGTGTCATGTAATCGGTGTTTCAGCAGGGGGCTACATATCAGAATAAACTCCCGTTTTGTTGGCCTCTTACTCTCTGATAAGCTCCTCGTAAATATGCTAGATCACTAATGGGAGGTAGCACTGTGGGTTAAACTGCAGACGCTTCTGTGCTGTGAGGTCAGAAGACCAGCAATCATAAGATCGAATCCAAGCAACGGAGTGAGCTCCCGCCAACCTAGCCATTCAAAAGCATGTAAATGCGGTTAGATAAATAGGTACCACCTCGATGGGAAAGTAACAGCGTTCCGTGTCTAGTTGCACTGGAAACTGTCTACGGGCAAACGCTGGCTCTACGGCTTATAGACGGGGATGAACGCCACGCCCTAGAGTTGGACACGACTGGACTAAATGTCAAGGGGAACCTTTACCACTAATGGGAATAAATTTCAAAAAAGTCGCTACATAAGTCTGTCTCAGCATGCTCACAAAAGAAAAGAAAAGAAGGCACAATATTGTTGCATTTCAACAACTGACAATTTTATTTCAGTGTGAGCATTCATGGATCAGAATTCATTTCCTCAAATGCACTGTGTATTTACACACATCCCCATGACCTAGAGAAGATACAGATAATAGAAAAAGTGACCACTGATTTGTAAGCATAGAAATATGAGTGTCACTTTGTTAATTAGTTCAGTGAGCAGTTCCTGCCAAGGTGGTGGACTTCACTGTCACAAGAATGCTAACAAATGTTTCTGGGACACAGGTCATCATGTCTGCCAACATGAATAACTATTTTGTACCGATAAGATATTACAGAAAGCTGCATTACATGTACTGCACCAGGAAGCCTGTTGAGGTCCTTAGAGATGGACTAGAAATTCATTATGTAACCAGTTTCTAAGAGCCTCAGTAGAGATCCTAGTAATAACACTGGGACAAATTGAAGACAGCAGGAAAAGAGGAGAGCAAAATAGTAGGTGGATTGAGAGTTTCTTATCTTTCATTGTATTTTAAAAAGACATACTTTTTATTCTTTAAAGAGTATGCTCTGGATGTAGGAAATATATGAATGTATCTCTTGCAGATAGAAAAATGTAAAGTAATGGCATCCAAGAAAAAACCACTTTGGCTGGAATTCAAATGTGCAGACCCTACATCAGTATCCAGTGAAACCATTGGCATCATCTTCAAACATGGAGACGACCTGCGGCAGGACATGCTTATTTTGCAGGTATTTTCTGTGTGGTGAATTATTGAAAACCAAGTGAATTTTTCAAGAACCACACTTGTTGGTTCATACTGAACAATACATGTAAACATGGCATTTTTCTGTGAAAGCCTGCTATTTCCTCCTTTTCTTGCATGGACTGTGACCACACTCCCATAAGATGACATATTCCATGCCTCTCTTCACTGGGCTTTTTCACAAACAGGTCTAAAAGACAGTGAGGATGTTTAATTTGAGAAGGCTCATTCCAGCCTTTCTTTTGAAGCACACCTGTCTCATATGGAGTAATAAAGATTGTATGGGTACATATATAGAGGTTTTTATATCAACTTTACATTACTGAAATGTATTCTGAATTCGGCTTGAAGAGTTTCTTGGTAAGGTTCTTTCTTCCAGTTTGTTAAAGTGAAAAGATATGGGCAGAATCCTCTTGGGAACTGCAGTGTGTAATCGCTGTGTGGATGTAGTGGTCTGTTCTGTCTCCATGTTAGTGTTTTGTAAGACAGATAGTACCCCCTTCAAAACAGGACTTCCACTTGTGCAATGGGGTACTGAATGCTCGTCACCCAAACAGTAAGGAAGGAGGAACTGTTTATAGTTATGCATATGGCAAAAACAAGCAGGATTTGGACTGTTTTTATAACTTATAAAGGAAAATGTATGTCAATAATTATGGCCGCATACCTGTCTATCTATTTCACTTGTTTTTACTAGATTCTTCGAATAATGGAATCAATCTGGGAAGAAGAATCATTGGATTTATGTTTGTTGCCTTATGGTTGCATTTCTACAGGAAACAAAATAGGTAATGCACATTAAAGTATCTGGGATTGAAAATTCCAGCTACAGTGACATATTGAAATTGTTTTACAGTCTGGTTCTCTTCTGTTACATGCCACTCAACTTGTGATGGCATTCTAGACAGAGGACTATGTCTAAAAGAAATAAAGAAAAAATATTTCACGAAACCTATCAACTTTGATTAGTCTTGTGTACCGTCCTCTACATCTTCTGGATAGATCGGCCATTACTGATCTGTGACTTGGACACCAGTTTAACCATGTATTTTTGGCCAAATGCACAAATGAATGTCCTACATAAAGGGTAGGGAGCCTTTGGCTATGCACATGTGTTTGTCTGCAACTCCCATCCGCTCTGTCCACCATGGCCAGTTAGTTATAAGGGGCTGTGCACGTTGTTGTCCAAAACATTCAGAAGGCCAGATGTTCCCCACATCTGTCCTATACAGAAGTCTCTTCTCATGAGGAGACATGATGAGTTTTATAGTAATCTTGCAGCATTTAAAGCTACTTGGATATTGTGCTTTAAGGTGCCAGAAATATCCTTAGTGCCATCTGATTCTAGAGGTACTTGGATCAGTTTCATTTCTGGTAGAGAAATGAAACTTTTCCCCTAGCTATGCCTCCATCAGTACTTATATTGTACAATTGCAGACCAAAAATTGGGATATACTGGCTATTGCTCATGAAATAATCTGATGGTACACACTTCTTTTTTTCCCTATCCTGATCAGCTTCATTTAAATTGCTAAGACAGAAAGAATGCTGTATACAAACTCTGGTAGTAAGAATGTTATTGTCATCCTTTTCTGTATAGGAATGATTGAAATTGTAAAAGATGCTACTACGATTGCCAAAATCCAGCAGAGCACTGTTGGAAACACTGGAGCATTTAAGGATGAAATACTAAACCAGTGGTTAAAAGAGAAGTGTGTAATTGAAGAAAAGGTGAATATTCCTAATTTTCATCTATGACACAATAGTTTTGGCTAAGATTGAATGTCATGGCAGGTGTGAAGTCCTCACAGCAGCAGTTCTGCTTCAACAGAAGCTCTTAAGCGTTCAGTTGAAATGTCTAATGGGAAGGCTTCTGTTTTTCTTTCTACTGTTCTGCTGAATATGCCATGTATCAAGGCCAAGATTCTTTTAAAAATCATTGGTTGCATTTCCTTGGCAACAGAAGGTGGTGCCAGGACTCTGGTTGAGCAGTGCTGGGACCAGAAGTGGGGTGGGTCAAAGACTAAATGGGGCAGGGAGCCCATTCTCTGTCCATGTCTATGCAAACAACATCCTTTTCTCCTGCTCCCATCCTTGGGGTGATGGACTGGGCTGCAAAGGAAAGGTAATAGCCCAGTTGGAAAGCTGCCACAGGCTGTATATCTGATGGAGTCACCCCAGCCCTTTGTTGTATGTTAGTAGTATTAGGGAAAACAACCACTTGTTGCAAGCTTTGCTACCTTTTAATGCTCTGTACTTGTTCTAGATCAGTGGGTTTTTTAAAAAAAGCATGTGGTCTTTTTTTAAAATCTGATGTGTGACGTGATAAAAGCTTAATATTTTCTTTTGCTTGCTTTATTGATGTTTCCATCCTGTTCAGTGATTTGTAGAATGGCCATAACAACAAATATACAAGAACATCAAGCTTCTTAAGTAAGGAAAATACTAGAAACTGTAGATTATCCAATTAGAACCCATATATAGGACAGACATTCTTTAGACATGTCTCTCATATATGTGAGTAAGCTTATTAAGCTGCCTACACCCACATGGTAAATTGCCTGATGGTTTCATACAAGTCTTTGAAAACAAGTTTTTATGTAATCTATTATTGATTACCAGTCATGAAAAAAGGAGCATTATGTTCTTGTGTTTGTCAAATTTGGTACCAACCTCCCCCCCAATGTCCTTACAGCTGCTTTCTATTAGTTTCAGGCAGCTGTGGAAAGATTTGTGTACTCTTGTGCTGGTTACTGTGTGGCAACATTTGTACTTGGAATAGGTGACAGACATAATGACAACATTATGATTACTGAAGCTGGTGAGTACTAATAAGGATGATGATTGTGACTTAAGTGATAGCTGTTTCAAGTTAAAGTCAGAGGTTTGTCTAAATCATTGTTCTTTACATGCATGTGTTGATTGTGTCCAAAGAATTCTACATAAATGCTACAATTTTGATCATGTTAAAGAAAGAAATATGACCTGAATCTATCCAGTAGAGAAAAGCTGTTAATGAATGGGTGAAAGATGAAAAACACCTTGGGGGAAAACTATCGTTAAATGACAGTGCTGTGAAGGCAGGTGCAGGAACACCCACAGCATGTTTTTGGACATTCCAATACATGTGGCATAGCTCTTAACACCAGCAAAGTGTGTCAGCCAATTGAGCCAATATTAGCCATCACCCACCACTAAGACAGGTTGCATGCTTCTTTTTCTTCATCCTACATTTTACTGAAAGAGAGAGAGAGAGAATTAATTCACAGGGCTTTAAAAATCAGTTGCATTAACTGCTCTGACACTGCAAAATGAGGTAAATTGTGGTGTTTCTCACCTCTCCCCCCCCCCAAGTTGAAGCTGAATTACTCAAAAGGTTTTTTCCAAAGATCATCCCTACAGGAATAAAAGTGTACATTTCTTTACAAGAGTGTTGAAACCACTATCCATATCTATTCACTACTAGTCTTAGAATACAGTATCTATCTTCAGTTTTTTGAGATCCCTAAAAACAAGAAGAGGATGAAATCATAAAGTGTACTTGTTAAGTTATAGAAAAGCTATTTTTGTCAAAACTAGAGATCCAGTTCTCCTTTATGGATTGCTGTCTTGTTGTGGTGAAGGGGCTTGAGTAATCCAGAGAAGCTACGTACGGGCTATGCCATGCAGGGACACCCAAGACAGACAGGTCATAATGGAGAGTTCCAACTAAACTCAATCCACCTGGAGTAGGAATTGGCAAGCCACTCCAGTATCTTTGCCAAGAATACCCAATGAACAGAAACAAAAGGCTAAAAGATATGACGTTGGAAGATGGGACCCTCAGGTCAGAAGGCATCCAACATGCTACTGAGGAAGAGGGGAGGAAAAGTACAAGTAGCTCCAGAGCTAATGAAGTGGTTGGGTCAAAGCCGAAAGGACGCTCAGCTGTGGACGTGCCTGGAAGTGAAAGGAAAGTCCAATGCTGCAAAGAAAAATGCTGCATAGGAACCTGGAATTTAAGATCTATGAACCTTGCTAAGCTGGATGTGGTCAAACAGGAGATGGCAAGAATAAACATTGACATCCTGGGCATCAGTGAACTAAAATGGACAGGAATTCAGTTCAGATGACTATCATATCTACTATTGTGGGCAAGAACAATTTCGATACAAATCCAAGGCAGACCTTTCAACATCAGAGTAATCCAAGTTTATGCACCAACCACCAATGCTGAGGAGACCAAAACTGACCAATTCTATGAAGACTTACAACACCTTCAAGAACTGACACCAAAGAAAGATATTCCCCTCATTATAGGGAATTGGAATGCTAAAGTAGGAAGTCAAGAGATAAAACAACAGGTAAGTTTGGCCTTGGAGTTCAAAATGAAGCAGGGCAAAAGCTAATAGAGTTTTGTCAAGAGAACAAGCTGGTCATCACAAACACCCTTTTCCAACAACATAAGAGGCAACTCTACACATGGAAATCACCAGATGGGCAATACCGTAATCAGATTGATTATATTCTCTGTAGCCAAAGATGGAGAAGCTCCATACGGTCAGCAAAAACAAGACCTGGAGTTGATTGTGGCTCTGATCATCAGCTTCTCATAGCAAAATTCAAGCTTAAACTGAAGAAAGTAGGAAAAACCACTGGGCTAGTCAGGTATAATCTAAACCAAATCCCTTATGAATACACAGTGGAAGTGAAGAACAGATTTAAGGAACTAGATTTGGTGGACAGAGTGCCTGAAGAACTATGGATGGAGGCTCATAACATTGTCCAGGAGGCAGCAACAAAAACCATCCCAAAGAAAAGGAAATGCAAGAAAGCAAGGTGGCTGTACAACGAGGCTTTACAAATAGCAGAGAAAAGAAGGGGAACCAAATGCAAGGAAGATAGAGAAAGTTACAGAAAGTTGAATGCAGACTTCCAAAGAACAGCAAGGAGAGACAAGAGGGCCTTCTTAAATGAACAATGCAAAGAAATAGAGGAAAATAATAGAAAAGGAAAAATCAGAAATCTGTTCAGGAAAATCGGAGATATTAAAGGAACGTTTTATGCAAAGTTGAACATGATAAAGGACAAAAATGGGAGGGACCTAACAGAAGCAGAAGACATCAAGAAGAGGCGGCAAGAATACGCAGAGGAATTCTATCAGAAAGATCTGGATGTCTCGGACAACCCAGATAATGTGGTTGCTGACCTTGAGCCAGACATCCTGAAGAGTGAAGTCACGTGGGCCTTAGAAAGCTTGTCTAACAACAAGGCCAGTGGAGGTGATGGCATTCCAATGGAACTATTAAAATCTTAAAAGATGATGCTGTTAAGGTGCTACATTCAATACGACAGCAAGTTTGGAAAACTCATCAGTGGCCAGAGGACTGGAAAAGATCAATCTACATCCCAATCCCAAAGAAGGGCAGTGCCAAAGAATGCTCCAACCACCATACAATTGCACTCATTTCACATGCTAGCAAGGTTATGCTCAAAATCCTACAAGGTAGGCTTCAGCAGTATGTGGACCGAGAACTCCCAGAATTACAAGCTGGATTTCAAAGGGGCAGAGGAATTAGATACCAAATTGCTAACATGTACTGGATTATGGAGAAAGACAGAGTTCCAGAAAAACATCTACTTTTGCCTCATTGACTATGCAAAAGCCTTTGACTGTGTGGACCACAACAAACTATGGCAAGTCCTCAAAGAAATGGGAGTGCCTGATCACCATATCTGTCTCCTGAGAAACCTATACGTGGGACAGGAAGCAACAGTTAGAACTGGATATATAGAACAACTGATTGGTTCAAAATTGGGAAAGGAGTATGACAAGGCTGTATGTTGTCCCCCAGCTTATTTAACTTATATGCAGAATACATCATGTGAAAGGCCGGACTGGAGGAATCCCAAGCCGGAATTAAGATTGCCGGAAGAAATATCAACAACTCCCGATATGCAGATGATACCACTCTGATGGCAGAAAGTGAGGAGGAATTAAGGAACCTTGTAATGAGGGTGAAAGAGGAGAGTGCAAAAACTGGTCCCATCATCTCCTGGCAAATAGAAGGGGAAGATATGGAGGCAGTGACAGAGTTTACCTTCTTAGGCTCCATGATCACTGCAGATGGTGACAGCAGCCACAAAATTAAAAGACGCCTGCTTCTTGGGAGGAAAGCGATGACAAACCTCGACAGCATCTTAAAAAGCAGAGCATCACCTTGCCAACAAAATTCCGAATAGTCAAAGCTATGGTTTTTCCTGTAGTGATATATGGAAGTGAGAGCTGGAACATAAAGAAAGCCAACCATCGAAAAATTGATGCTTTTGAATTGTGGTGCTGGAGGAGGCTCTTGAGAGTCCCCTGGTCTGCAAAGAGATCAAACCTATCCATTCTAAGGGAAATCAAGCCTGAGTGCTCACTGGAAGGACAGATCCTGAAGCTGAGGCTCCAATACTTTGGCCATCTCATGAGAAGAGAAGAGTCCCTGGAAAAGACCCTGATGTTGGGAAAGTGTGAAGGCAGGAGGAGAAGGGGGCAACAGAGGAAAAGATGGTTGGACAGTGTCATCGAAGCTACCAACATGAATTTGACCCATCTCCGGGAGGCAGTGGAAGACAGGAGGGCCTAGCGTGCTCTGGTCCATGGGGTCACGAAGAGTCGGACACGACTAAACAACTAAACAACAACAACAAGAGAGCCAGTTCTAGGAAAGAAAATAAGGTGAGGAAAATTGTATATCCATTTTTGCAAATTATATACTCAAGTCAAAAAATGTTGTAGAGGATCACATTGCACCAGCAGAAATTATCACTGAACATAATATTGATTTGTTTTTCTGAAGGTAATCTATTTCATATTGACTTCGGCCATATTCTTGGAAATTACAAAAGCTTCCTAGGAATTAATAAGGAAAGGGTTCCTTTTGTATTGACGCCAGATTTTCTTTATGTCATGGGAACCTCTGGAAAGAAAACGAGTCCACGCTTCCAAAATTTTCAGGTACAGAAGCACAATCCTTGACATATTTTGTACAGCCTTTCCTTGATTTAGAGTTCTTAAGAAATCAAAAGTTTTCGATGTTTGTTGCTCTCTAGCAATCAAATCAAGGAGTACCAAACCCAGAACTTTGTTAGAAGCATAATTGTACACTATCTAAGTGTGATGTGTAGCTCTTCAAATATAAATACTTCAAATATTGCAGAACCACCCAACTTCAATTGACAGTGTGACCAAGTTTCTGGTTTTTGGACGTAGGATCTTTTGATTTCCCAGCATGTGCTTTGCTACAGCTTCCCCTGTTTGCACACGAACTAGAATGTGCTGGAGCTCCTTCTGGATGCTCAGAATAAAAAAAATGTGATATATAATGACTGCAGGATGCCTACCCTCCTCCATTTTTGTTTTCTTTGTGACACTGAAGCATTCCCACCATTAGAAATTGTGGGAATCTTCTTCCCCACTTCATCAGACACATTAATTTATCTTTAAGCAGCTAGCCTGTATATATATCTGGGACTGATTTTTGCTAGCTATGTCATTAACTTTTAAACTCAGGCCTAAAACAAACAACATAGTTAGGATTTCATTAGAAACAGAGCTCATTGAAGTGACAGAAGAGACCTGAGTCTTCTAACACAAACTTGTATCACTCTGTATTTTGCAAATTTGCTTCCTTCTGTTTTATGATTGATCATTGGGAGGTAAACACAGCCTTTATTTACATGCCTGATTGTACTATTGTTGCACGTGTGTAGAGATGGGCATGAAGCTCAGTTCAGAGGTTTGTGTGCATGGCACCACATGTGTTGCCCATTCCCTTCCCCTGCCTCCCTTACCCACTCACCAGTCAGAGTGTGCTCCTCTCCCGTTCTTTGGTTGTTCGACCAGTGCCTGGCAGGAGCATGGGTTTGCCTGTCATGGCTCTTTGTCTGAGTGGGCAATCAGCCAAGAAGGTGGACAGGGAAGCCTGTGCTCCTTCTGGAGCTGGTCAAACACACAAAGAGGAGGAGGAGAGGAGCATGCGCCAACTGGTGAATGGGGGGGGGGGAAGGAATATGCAGCACACATGATGCTGTGCATACAAGCCACCATGAACGTCCAAACTGAGGCTTATGCCCATTTCTACATGTGTAGAAAGAAAGCATTGTAATAGCAGAAAATGCGTTTTTCCCCCCTATATGTGGGATTTGACTTTCGGGGTTCCTAGGAATCTGAACCTTCTTACTTGCTTACTAGGAATTCCTCAGTGAAAATTATGAATGACAGGCAAGTGTCCTTTATCGATTGCCTGCTTCTTCTTACTTATCTTGCCCTACAGCAGACCTGGGCAAAGTGCGGCCCATGGGCCACATATGGCCTGAGAGCCGCTCCTGTTCGGCCCACCGATCGTTGCTCCTGTCCGGCCCACCCGTTGCCGCTGAGTGAGCCGGAGCTCCAGCTCTAGTCACCCAGCATGGCAGTAAGCAAAACCCGCGAGATCTGACGCTGGGATCTCGCGAGGTTTGACTGTTACTCTTGAGCCGCAGGCTGCAGAGCCTGCGGCTCAAGAGGCCGGAAGCAATCCTTGCGCAGGCAACGTGATGATGCATCACGTTGCTTGCGCGGGATAAAAGACAGTCGGAGAAGAAGGCCGTGGGGGAACGGAGGACAGGCAAGTTAGCTCAGTGTCGGGTTTGTTGTTTTTTTCTCCCACCCCCCCCCACAATGAATGAATTACAACACTCACATAGTTAACTCCCAAAAAAGTTTAGGGAGTTAACTATGTCAGCCTTGTAGTTCGTTCACCACAGGGCCTCACCCAATGGGGGCCTATTACTACCCACAAATTGGGGGCCTATTACTATCCACCTCCGAACACAGTTCAGATTTTTCATGTGGCCCACTGTAGAAATTAATTGCCCACCCCTGTCCTACAGCATTCAATTAACCTTGTACAGGACAGCAATGAGGCCAGAGAAAGCTTGTCTGGTAACGTGCATGAACCAAATGTCCCTCAAAAATGCTTCTGAATCCTCTGTAAAGCCCCAGAGTTCTTTGCCAATAAATCCAGTCTAGAAATAGCTGTACACTGGAAGCTAATTAGATCTGCAGTTTTCAAAGGAGCCAGTCAATGTATACACTCATGAGCACAAAATAATCATTTCTAGATGTCTTGCAACTAATCTGACCTCAATAGAACTGCTTGCATCTTCCCAGTTCCCTTTTTTCCATGCTTTTATAGACTGTGATCCTCAGTACTTTTGTACAAGAGTGTTGCTTGGGTAGAAAAGCACTTCTCTTGGGAGAAGAGACTGGAAAAGAAACAGAAAATCAACTCAGAATTCAGTGAATTTTCTACCCCTATGGCTTTATGATGAAATCGTTTTTGTATCTTCTGTGTTTAGGAGATCTGTGTGAGAGCTTACCTTGCTCTTCGGAACCACACAAACCTTCTCATCATCTTGTTTTCTATGATGCTAATGACTGGAATGCCTCAACTCACAAGCAAAGAAGATATTGAATATATCCGTGATGCACTGACTGTTGGCAAAAATGACGAAGATGCTAAAAAGTATTTCCTAGATCAGATTGAAGTTTGTAGAGATAAAGGGTGGACTGTGCAGTTCAATTGGTTTCTACATCTTGTGCTTGGAATCAAACAGGGAGTAGAGAAACACTCCGCTTAATGATTATACATGTACAAAGAGACTGAAGTCTTGTTCTGTAAGTTTTGTGGCATAAGTCTTTAAATGCTGAAAATCACAACTGCTGATGAAGTGATCCCAGCAGTGGTGATTTTTGGTAATTAAGGACTTCCCCTCCTGTCGCCCTGTCCTCACATGTTCTTGATAATAAAAGGGATTACTCAGGACCCACTGGGGCTTTGTGACAGGAAGAGGAAATGTTTAATTTCCCAAAAATTGCCCTCGTTGATGACATCATCAGCCCTGTGCCATGGAATTTACACAAACAAGATTCTAACCATGAGTGGCAAATCTTCTGCTCCTTTTGATGGCTCATAAACAAAATAATCTGGAAGGCTTTCAGTGATTTCCCCACTCCCCAAACTGCCATTATCTTTAGAAAAATCTAATTTTGGGGTTGCTAATGCCAGACCATAATAATTTAATATAGACAGAAGCTTCGTTGAGGTGGTCTCTGCTGCCATATGTGTTAAATATGCTGAAGTCTGCTAGAAACAGAAGTTAAATAACAACACTGGAAAGGAAAAGTCATGCTTTTTCTTGGATCACTCATTAAATACTGTAGATAATATACAGACAGAAAGATCTTGTGAAAACTTCTGAGAACTATGGGGCATTCAGAATAAATTTTAAAACAATATTTTTCTCTTGCTGCTTATGCTGTATAACGTTTTAAAGGCCTTCAGAACTAAATTGTTCCCTCTGTTTTCTCTGCTTTCAAAATATTGTCAAAATACTCTTTTTATTTAACACTATTAAATTATAGAAAAGTGACAAAGGATGTGTTATAGCCATGTGAACCATTTCAATAAATGTTATATTTTATTGGTTTGAATATCACACAAAACCCGGAAATGAATAAATTAATTTCTCTGGCAGCCAAATCACTGCAATTTGCAGTTTCTGGAAGACACACTCTCCAAGAACTCTTCCCTCTGTGATTTTTGTTACAAAATTTTGAAAACTTTGACAATTATTGGTTTTCTCTGTATCTGTTTTTTTAAAAAGTTTTTGCTTTTAAGACACACATCCATGCTACATCCTGGAAAGCTACAATGGAAATGTGCAAGAGCTTGTAGACATTCAATGAAGAACACGCTCCTCTTTGCTCTTTCAGACAGTCTTTTTCGATTCTCCTGGCTTTCAAAAGTGCCCTGCCATTAAGTTTTTGGGTTTGAATTTCAGAAATAGAAGTTCTAAGGTATCAATGACATTTGGATCTGATCAGTTGCTTCTGTGGGCTGTAACTCTAATCAACAAAATCTTAGTCTCTGGGCTTTGTGGTGGTCTTGGTTTTGGGCTATTTTTCATATCATAAAAACAGTATTGATTTTGAAAAAGGACACCTGATATTTAATATTTCACCATTATTAAATAGGAACTGAAGAGAGAATATACTCAGGGTACTGTGTATACTAACATCTTCACTGGCAAGATGCTGGGAATCTGTAACCAGTTCTGTGAATATACAATTATAAGAACATTGCTAATAGTAGTAGAAGAAGAAAGTCTGTGGTTTAAACTGTAAGTGTAATTCTTACACAGCGTGTGCATGATTGTACACATATTTCTGTTACTTGCAAAACATGGGTAAAGATCTAATGTGTAGTTCTCTATCCAGCACCAGCCAAATTAGGACTTCCCTTCACCTTTCTGACTAAAGTCAAAACCCTTTTTCCAGAGATTTTGCCTTTCTTCCAGAGCAGGTTTTAAGGGTGCCTGGCAGGCAGAAGCAGTGGGAGCTAACAGAAGCGCACAACTAGATCCTGGAAATAGCTTGTTAAAATATTTGTTTCTATGTGTTACATGAAATAAAAATTCATTAGTATATTACACATATAAATTAAATACTGGTTAAAGAAATCAGTAGGTCTTTTTTAATTTTTTTCTCCATGTTTGATCAAGTAACCCTATGGTTCAGATTCTAACAAAGAAATTTGCATATGGACTGGGGAAAAAATTAATGCAAGAGCTTTGAAAGTGACTTTTTTCTTGCTTTTTAAACGGTGCACATCAATTTTCATATATCAGCTATAACTGGAAAGTCTACTGGAGTTGGACTCAGTAGGAACATGTTTTCTAACAATGGTACCTGTTTGAGTTTTAATGCTCAATTATTTGCACTATATCTCTAGCCTTAGTTTTTAAAATCATGTATTCTAATTTTGAAATGAATTGTATATATGATTTATTAAAGAATCTCATAACTTTTTCTGCCATATTTTCCTTATAAATGTATGTAACGTTGAAAAGTTTCCGTACCAAGGAAACAGTGAACATGGTTGTTTCTTCATATCATCACGGGTTCAGGGAGGAAACGAAGGAAGCCATTTAAAATCAAGTGTATATTTTAGCCAGTGTATGTAGACTGCATATTACATGGAAAGTAGAAACACAGAAGATACCACATTTTGTGATGCATTTTTAAAATCTTTAGAAGGCATCATCCCTGGCAGTTGGGTATGCTGGTGGGGCTGATGGGAGTTAGAATCTGTGCAAGCTGTAGGGAACGGGAAGAGGTACAGTGGTGTCACTATTACAGTTTCACTCCATGCTGTGGAGAACTTGGTATTTTGAGACTGCTATCATGGATGAAGAAATGAGACACAATTAGCCCCATTATCAATTACCTCACTTTATGTACATCTCATTTAATTATGCTGCCACTATATTATGCACAGCTTCTATCATAACTTTTCCAATATATGCATAAAGGAGCTGGGCAGAGTAATGGGGCAAAACAACTTTCACAGTGGGTAGTATTAAATACATACCATCATAAATTGTGTTACAAACCTTATGGGTAATATTTAAAGAGTATTTGTTATCAGTTATTAGGTGTTTTTTATCAATAATGGAAGTATTGCTATTTTACATAACAACTGATAACTAGTGTAATAGTGACTTTTTCTTTTATAGTTGTTGAAGTAGTAGTAGGCATCCTTCAGTCTTGAAAGACTATGGTAGCGTGCTCTGTATGGAGGACTTGGAACAGCGTCTAGTGTGGCTGAGGAGGCCAATTCGAGAGTTACAATCTCTTCCACACTGAATACAAATCCAATCTGTCCCCTGTCCAGCTCCCTGGTTTTGCTTCCTTTGTGACTTCCTCTTTGCCTCGGCCTGCTGGACAAGGGTCTCTTCAAATTGGGAGAGGCCGTGATGTACCGCCTGCCTCCAGGCTGAACGATCAGATGTCAGAGTTTCCCATCTGTTGAGGTCTATTCCTAAGGCCTTCAGATCCCGCTTGCAGATATCCTTGTATCGCAGCTGTGGTCTCCCTCTGGGGCGATTTCCCTGCACTAATTCTCCATATAGGAGATTGTTTGGAATCCGACCATCAGCCATTCTCACAACGTGCCCAAGCCAGCGTAGACGTCGCTGTTTCAGTAATGTATGCATGCTGAAAATTCCAGATCGTTCTAGGACTACTCTATTTGGAACTCTGTCCTGCCAGGTGATACCAAAAATCCGTCGGAGGCAATGCATATGGAAGGTGTTCAGCTTCCTCTCCTGCCGGGCACAAAGTGTCCAGGACTCACTGCAGTACAGGAGTGTGCTCAGGACATAGGCTCTATAGACCTGGATCTTGGTATGTGTCTTTTGAGCCATACTCTCTTTGTGAGTCTAGAGAACATGGTAGCTGCTTTCCCAATGCGTTTATCTAGCTCGACATCTAGAGAGAGGGTGTCAGAGATGGTTGAGCCAAGGTACACAAAGTCATGAACAACCTCCAATTCTTGTGTGGAGATGGTAATAGAGGGAGGTGAGTCCACACCCTGGCCCATGACTTGTGTTTTCTTCAGGCTGATTGTTAGTCCAAAGTCTTGGCAGGCCTTGCTGAAACGATTCATGAGTTGTTGAAGTGTAGCCACAATAAATGGTGAAGGAGGAATATTCAGTGGTTTACATTTTGTCTCCCACTTTGCCATATATTGCTTTGTGGATATTGAGGTAATTATGAGGTGGTTATGAAAAGTAACTAGTATTGAGAACTGAGACGTAGTTAGTTTCTTTTGAAATGTGTAAATAAAGTGATAACTGCTTTTAAGGACTTTGCAAATATAGCTGCAACTAATTTTTTTTAAATTAACTTTTCAGCCTCTGGAAAAGACATTGTTTTATCTTCGAGCCCCATTGTGCAAGGGGGATGTTTTTGGAGCTATATAATAGCAGAAGGACTGGGTGGCAGCAATTTTCCGGCATTAAAGAATTCCTTATTCCATTCTGCAGCTTCCAAAGGAAGAAGAGGGTCCCTAGGGATCCCCAGAGCCCAGGGGAAACGGAATAGGAAGTTTTTAGTTTTCTTGATATGGGCAGGCTGTAAAACCATGCAACAAGATTCTGGTCAATATATAACAATTATTATATAAAGCTGGCAGTCTCATTTTCTAGATTAAAAATGGGGGTAATTTTACTACTCTAATCTTGCAAGATCATTTAAGGGTTAAAGCAGAAAAAGGTGACAAAACACTTCAAACAATCCAGAGCTTTATATAATCAGTTCTTTTAAAACCCTCTGGTTTATGAATGGGGAATATTATGCTTATGTAGTCACTGTTCAAAATACCAGGAAATGGCCTGATATTGCTGGACAATATTGTACCTGCAGTGCCAGCCGGAAAAAGAATGCCAGGCTTTATATAGCAAAGGGCAGCCTGAATATTTATTTTATTTATTTATTTAAAATATTTTATCCAGCCTTTCTTGTTGAAAGGATCCATCTTCATTAAAAAGCAATATTAAAGCTAAGAACAATAAGTATGCAAATATTAAAAAGAAAAAAAATTGATAGGTAAGTTTTTATTGTCAAAGGTTAAATAGTTGTGTGTGACCACGAAGTTGCACAGGGTTGTGATTTTGTGGGCATCTTCCTTGTTTTGAACTCTATTCATGATGGCTCATAGTCCATCTCTGGGTGATGTTAGTGTAGAGTGTTTCTACGTCCATCATGGCTAAGATGGTACTGTCAGGAAGGTCATGTATGGATTGAAATTCCCTTAGAAAATCCATGGTATCTTAATATAATTTGTTGCATTGGTGGCATAGGGTTTGAGGATGAAACCCATGTATGCAGATACCGCAATCATGAAGGTGTTGATACAGGGGATTTCCCGAGGTTTCCTGGTTTGTGTATTTTAGGTAGCAGGTAGAAGGTGACTGGTTGATGTTCTTGCACTGTGTTTGTAAGGTTTTGTTCATGTGGATTTGGAATACTAGAAACACTACTTCTGGATGCACCTTGGTTTAGTGAAATAGATTAGCATCAAGCAAAATAAGGTATAATCCAAATCACAATTTGGTGCCACAAGTTACGTTGATGGCTGGTAGCTTTGAGGCCTTTGGGCTGTACCCAAAGAGTGTTCCCAAAAGTTTCCTCATCACCTTGGATAGAACTGACAAGTGGGGCAGTGCAGGGTACTATCCTGGGTATTTTGACCCCTTTCTTTTGGTGAATCCAGATAGTTTCTTGTGCTCCCAAAATGTTTTATTTTGAGTTTTCCTCTTCATAGATTTTTGTTGGGTGAGGAAAAACAAACAAAAGTGGGAAACACAAGATGGGTACACATGGAATTTGATGCCATCTGAAATTCTTGTAGAACGCCATTGAAGAGGAAGTGCCTTTATTACTCAACACAAAAAGCACCCTTCCAGTCTTGAGAATTGATCCTAAGAACAAGTTGTATTGCACCATCATAACAATTTCCTGAGCATGTCAACTCCATAGCATGTCAGTACTAAAAATAGTCCACTTTGGCATGCCAGCTGGAGCTCCTTGGATGAGAAAAGAAAGTTAATGTGCCCTTAGTGAAATGTGATGGGTGCATGCCAGGAAATATCTCCAGCACCATAGTATGTGTCCCATCATTACAAGCAAATGAGTTTTTGCAGGTTAACTTGTGATTATATTGACAAACATGGTCTTGAAAGCAGTTAAATCTGCAAAAATGCTACCTGTTCATTCTCATATAATCAGCCTAAAAGGTTCATTTATTTATGTTACATTTATATAACTCATATTACTTTCAATATTTGTTGGTATAATATAGGGCACCTCTTGGCAGCAGCAAAACAAACTATACTTTAAAAAGACCTAGAAGGAGTCTCAGTTACAGTATGATATCCTAAAATATGGTAGGGAGCATTACATTGACTTATAATGTGCATACAACAACTGGGAAGAAGCAAGCAGATTCATTTGTCAAAGACTGGCTTCTCTTTATGAACAGTTTTGTTTATGTATAGAACAGACAACAAAGTGTTCCTTGATGCATATAGATACTGTTGGTCTATGTAACACAATAAATGATAGGGAAGATTCCCTCTTAGAGGCTATAGATATTATGGTTTGTGTATTTAAGGATTTGCACTACATGAATTAAGTTTGGGACAAGGAGGGTGGGAAAGTAAAAAAAAAAGGATAAATAAAATATACATTTGGATTCTGCCTCTCCTTCAATAGGCCACAAAATTCTCCTCCATCCTACTTGATCCTCCTAAAAACATACAAGGTTGGTGAGGATGAAAGAGGGTAGCTGATTGGATTCAGTGTGTTTCATGGTTCATTGGGAACTTGAACCTGGACTTCCCAAGCGCCAATCCATATGGTAACTGATATTATTACCTTAGAGTGAGGCTACATTGTTGAAATGAATCAGGAGCTGGATCAGGGGTTTTGAAATTGATTTAAGATCACATGGGTTTTATGTCAGTGTGTGCATCCTCTTGTGGCAACTTTCATTCCTGTATTACCATGCCTTTTCCTCAAGAGCTTGCAGGAGAAAGGTGAGTGAGAACGATGAGCTGAAAGGCAGGAAATAAGAGTCTCAACTGCTTCCCCAATCCAGATGATCAATTCTCTTTGTGTTCTGTTCAATCTTCTGAGCTTGGCAGCAGCAACACTATACAACCGACTGTCAGTTCCTCTAATATGGGAATATTTACAGTCTCATCCCTATCATTCTTCACCACATCAGGCTTCTGCATTGAAGGATGCTACTTTCAGATCTGGCATCATAATTTAGCAAGCAAGCAAGCAAAATAAGTTTATTGTGTGGCACACAGGCCATTGCAATATACATCAGATAAAACAATATAAAAAGGTATAAACAATATAATATACTCCATTAAAATATAGTACAATAAAATATTAAAAGCCATTTAGAATCAGATTGATTTCTATTACAGCACAAAATTTTGACATCTAAGGAGAGGACAAAGACAGATGGAAAACGTTAACCAATGCCAGCAGCAAGCACCTATCGTGGGGGAATAACCCCAAAGATGTAGTTACTTAAGTATTGACTTAATTGGTAGAGGTGGGGGATACAGATTTCATTTTTATCAATGAAAAAATAAACCATGCCATTCAGAAAGTGACAAATTTGTCCTTGTCGGAAATTAGAATCTTGAGTTTTTCTTCTTCAGAATTACTAGAATGTTTTGTAAAATAGGGTTAAGGAGTCTTTTGCAATAGGTGTCTAATAGTGGGCAATAGAGCACTACACGTGCCAAATTCTCCACTGATTTTTGATCACAGGAGCAAACTCTCTCGAGATACAGAATTTGTGTATAACGGCCTAATAACCTGGCTAGTGGTAATATATCAAAACGTGCCCAAGTAAAAGCTTTTCTATAATCAGAACTCATTAGATCAGCAAAATATGATGGAAGATTCAAAGGCAAGGATAGAATGTTCTTATATAAAGGGGCTATTTTTAGAGTGCCTAATCAACCTAACTCTATTTGAACCCAGTGGTCAGACAATCTCTGTTTCAGTAAATGTTTTGCAGTGGATAGGCCAAGGTGTCTCACATACTCTTCTGAGAATCCAAGTGTAGCAACTAGTTGCAATGCAAGAAGTTTCCACGATCCAAAATTCATCTCCTCATATGATGCTATTAAAAATTCTGACTAAGTGATGAACAGAATTTTCAGCCAGTAATTAATTATTAACTTGTAGATGAACGTCATTATTGACATTAGTACCAGTTCCAGTCTGAGAAACACTAAGGGGGCTGAAGGGGGGATTGCCAGGAGTAATCGAACAAATTTATTTTGGATTACTTCTAAGGAGGCTAGGTTTCCAGTTCCCCATATTTCAGCACCATACAGGATCTGGGGAAGTAGCTTGATTTTATAAATTTCATGAATGGGTGGGACCAAATGCCCTTCTTTAATTCTATAGAATCTAAGTATACCAAACATGGCTTTTTCAAATTTCTGCTTTGCAAAGTCAATCTGGGCTGCCCAGGAACCAGACTGGTGGGACATCACACCCAAATATTTATAATGAGTTACCTCATTCTCCCATCCATTGACCATTTATGAGCCTGAGGTATTCTGTTGAAAACCATAATTTTGGTTTTCCCATAGTTGCTATTAAGGGAATTTTTCCTTACAATAGTTACTAAATTGTTTCAATAATCTTCTAAGTCCTGTTTGAGTATGAGATATTAATAGGGTATAATCTGCATAGAGTAGTATTGAAATAGCCTTTCTACCTACTCTTGTGGGAAAGAAATGTGCCGTAAAGCTATCCACCATGTTATTGACATATAAGTTGAAGAGCAATGGAGCCAGGATGCAACCTTGGCAGACACCCTTAGATGTTTTAACTATATTGGATAAAGGTAAAGGTAAAGGTTCCCCTTGACAATTTTTGTCCAGTCGTGTTCGACTCTAGGGGGCGGTGCTCATCCCCGTTTCCAAGCCATAGAGCCAGCGTTTTGTCCGAAGACAATCTTCCGTGTCACATGGCCAGTGCGACTTAGACATGGAACGCTGTTACCTTCCCACCGAGGTGGTCCCTATTTATCTACTTGCATTTGCATGCTTTCGAACCGCTAGGTTGGTGGGAGCTGGGACAAGCGACGGGCGCTCACTCCGTCGCGTGGATTCGATCTTACGACTGCTTGGTCTTCTGACCCTGCAGCACAGGCTTCTGCGGCTTAGCCCACAGCGCCACCACGTCCCTAACAACTATATTGGATAGTTGGCCAGAAATGCCGACTCTGACCTTTAGGGAGGAGTCAGTATGCAGACCTTTAATTCTTGCTAGCAATCTAGGATCTATTCCGAGGTTTGTAAGTTTTTCCCATAGTCGTCCTCTTGGAATGGAATCAAAAGCAGCTTTGAGGTCGAAGGCCACATATAATTGTCTTGAGGGTACTTTAGTATATTTGTTAATTAGATGGTTTAAAAAAAAATATGATCCAACGTGGAGTGACCCTCACATGGTCTTTCTGTCTAGCAAGATCTGTTTGGGAGAAGATTATTTTCTGTTACCCATACTTCCAGTTGAAGGAGAAGATGTTGTGCGTAAAGTTTGCCTATGACATCAAGTAAACTTATAGGTCTATAATTAGCTGGGTCCTTTCGCTCTCCTTTCTTGATCCCAATTTAAAATAGGTAGGTTCGTTGAGTTGACATAAGGATGACATAATTTGGATATCATAGAAAACCAATCAGAAGTCCAAATAGTGATGACGGCAATGTTTAAAACATGACATCTAACCTGAACCATTTAAAAAAAAAATTGGCATACTAACCGTGGCCAACACCCCCTACTCTAAAATTTGTTTGAAACAGCTCTTTATATAGGGAGTTCCAGGTTGTTATCCAAAGGACAACAGCAATGAGAGGGCAAAACATGGGGAAATATCTGGTATATTTTGTGGCATTGCAAGCTTAAATGATAAAGATCTTGATAATATTGTGTGTTTGCATTCTGGAACACAATCAGGTTTGTCTTCAGAAGCTGCTAAGATGGCAACTTTCCTGTGTTCCCTTGCAAATCTAGCAACTGTCACCAGGCTTTATTTCCCCCTATTGAGGGAGGGAGGTTCTGTGCACTGGGGGGGAAAACCCTTGTTTGAAATATGCAGTTCAGGACACAATTCAGTAAACAGTTGAAGGGTTAAAGTAATCGCGTCAGTTCCAGATTCTGCAAAATGTACTCCTTTCCCTCTCAAACTGGGGCATCTTCCTTTGTTTTCCAGGAACTCAATTCAGGGCTGCAGATTTACCTTGCAGCCTGCCAAAGTGATTATAGACAGTGTTCAATCTCCTCTCCAAGGCTTGATTAGCAGTATGTGCTTGCTCTGAAAGATTTCTCTAACAGATTTCTAGCCTCTTTTGGAGATGACTAATTGCAGCAGCCCATTTTTGCCCAAATTGTTTTATTTCTTCAGCTACCTCATACACTGGATCCAAGTCACATTAAGGCCCATTCACTGACTTCTACCCCATGACAGGACAGGCAGCTCCACCTGCTAGGCAAGGTGCTTTTGCAAGCAGTTCTTTTTTGCTCCAAAAATGAGTCTAATGAAGCTTCTTTGATTCTTGTGGATTCCTGACTCCTATCTTAAACAGTTACTGTTAGAAGTTCCAACCATTCCCCTTTGTTAGTTTAGTTATAAGGTTTTTGGTGTTGTATCTCAGGAGACCAGGCAAAAGCAGCTATTTTCTCCATATTTGCTAAGGTAATTTTCTTCTGATGTGTAATGCTGATATAAAATGTATGCATGTTTTGTATCTCACACTTCCTGCTAGGAGATCAAGGTGATAAATGTATCTACCCTTCTCCTGCTGTGTTATTCACACCAACAACCCTGTGAGGTAGGTTCGACTGAGAATGACAGGTTGAAATAAAGTTGCATTTAACGACTAACTGAGGCTTTGAAACCAGGTAATCCCAATTACAGTGTACTAATTTAATATTTAACATGCCATGAATAAGAAAATATTAAACATGGTCCTTCTGTCTAACAAGAACTTTCGCTTTAATATATTCTAAGTTACTATATACTTACATTAGTTAATTCTAAAAGAGAATCTTATACTGAGATCTTGTTTATATGTAATTATTTGACAGAGGATTTCAAAGGGAAAAAGAATTAATTATGAAACAAGTTACTGGAATGAATAAGGAAGTTTTATTTTATTCAGTTATGTATGGATAGAGACAACAGTTTCAACTCCATAAAACTAAAGGTATGAATATATTTAGAAAGTCTAACTTCATGAAGATGCCAGTGTTAACAGCTCTAAATGGTTGTTAGGTTTACAGTATTTTGCATACATTTAAGCTCTAACTGGTAATTGTTGTTTAGTCGTTTAGTCATGTGTGACTCTTCGTGACCCCATGGACCAGAGCACGCTAGGCCCTCCTGTCTTCCACTGCTTCCCAGAACTGGGTCAAATTCATATTGGTGGCTTCGATGACACTGTCCAACCATCTCATCCTCTGTCGTTCCCTTCTCCTCCTGCCTTCACACTTTTGTAACATCAGGGTCTTTTCCAGGGAGTCTTCTCTTCTCATGAGATGGCCAAAGTACTGGAGCCTCAGCTTCAGGATCTTTCCTTCCAGTGAGCACTCAGGCATGATTTCCTTCAGAACGGATAGGTTTGTTCTCCTTGCAGTCCAGGGGACTCTCAAGAGCCTCCTCCAGCACCACAATTCAAAAGCATCAATTCTTTGGCAGTCAGCTTTATGTTCCAGCTCTCACTTCCGTACATCACTATAGGAAAAACCATAGCTTTGACTATTCGGACTTTTGTTGGCAAGGTGATGTCTCTGCTTTTTAAGATGCTGGTGGGGTTTGTCATTGCTTTCCTCCCAAGAAGCAGGCGTCTTTTAATTTCTTGGCTGCTGTCACCATCTGCAGTGGTCATAGAGCCCAAGAAAATAAAATCTGTCACTGCCTCCATATCTTCCCCTTCGATTTGCCAGGAGATGATGGGACCAGTGGTCATGATCTTAGTTTTTTTGATGTTGAGCTTCAGACCGTTTTTTGCACTCTTTCACCTCTTTTTTTCCCCAATGTTCCTTAATTCCTCCTCACTTTCTGCCATCATACTGGTATCATCTGCATGTTGGAGGTTGTTGATATTTCTTCCGGCAGTCTTAATTCCAGCTCGGGATTCCTCCAGTCCGGCCTTTCGCATGATGTATTCTGCATATAAGTTAAATAAGCATTTAACTTATATGCAGAATACATCATGCGAAAGGTCATAGACCTTGCTTTTGACATGTTATTACTATTTAGCATAATCCCTCTCTATGCCTCTGTCTCTGTAAACTCTCATGCATCTGACTAAATGGATTCTAATGCATGAAAATTTATTCCAAAAGAAAAGGTGTTAGACTTTAAGGTGCTCCAAGATCTTTCAAGACTTCTTAAACCATGCAACAAAATAACTCAGTTACTTTTCTAGAAGTTGATATAATCATTTAATTTACAGCATGGTGTTGTACTTCTGTTACTTTTTTAAAAAAGCAATAACTAAATAAAAACATCAGAAATTTGTTTTTTGTCTACAACAGAAGACAAAAATAAACTTATTACAAAAGGGCAAAGCTGCAATCTTAATTTTCCTTGGAAATACTAAAACCTCACTGAATTCAGTGGTAGTATATAATTATAGTAGTACAGTAGTATATAAATTGTCATGTGTGATTTACCTTAGCCAATCTCCTATAGAGAAAAGGAAATTAGCAACTGCAAAAGGTCAGTCTCTTCAGTATAATTAACATTAATGTTACTCTACTATTGCTATTAATGACAGAGGTTCTTACATCCTTAGAGAGCATGAGCTCCAATGGAATATACCTGTACAGTATATCAAAAAGGCTGTCACCCCACTGTTCAATACCCACTTTCCTACCAGTCAACCAACCATGATCTCTTTTTTTTTTATGCCGTGCATAAATATTTGCCACGTTATATCTCGTATTATGTTGATCGAATGGCCACTAATGGAAACTATTATGTAAAATTATGTTTCTGTGCTTGCACATCCTAATAATCACGGAGGACGTTGAAAGCATGGTACAGTACCGTGCTTTCGAAGTTTAAGGCTGCCGGCTTGAGAAGTGAAAACACCGAGCAGCTGAAGTGAAACTCGCCGCTGGCATTTTGAACCTTGCGGTCTCTCCTTCCTCAGCCTTTGTTAAAGAAAGAGGGAGTGGTGGATCCAAGGGCGGGCTGAATAACAACGATTTGATTCCACGCTCTTCTCTCATGACGTGCTTTTGTGGGAAGGGGAGACGATTATGAAGATCCTGAAAATCTCTGATCCGAGCCGAGCTCATCCTGACCCGGTGGGCGCCCCACGACGTCGGAGAAGCTCTTCTTACAAGGCTGCCTTTCTCCTGACAATCCTTCATCGCTGTGTGGTCTTTAATTTTTAAATCTACACTCTCTGACGTAAAAAGAAAGCCTTCCCTTTTAAACCAATAAAGAGCCCGGGTAGTTCCTGATACCTTACGAAAGAGATGAGGGGGATTGCCAACTGATCAGCGGGGGGTGGGGGTGGCGAATATACTGCCCTGCCCTTATGCCTTTAATTGCTGTGTGCTGTGCAGAAACAAAAGAGACCTTGGGTGTGTGTGTGTGTGTGTGATTATCTCCTGCCTAACGAGTGCAGATCAAAGTAGATGAGCAGGGCCATCTATCTAGACAGGCTACCGAGCGCATTCGGGCCAGCACGGCATCCTTCACATGCTCAAGGGAAAAAAATGTACAGAAATCTTGTCTTTTGAGCACGTGCAGCGTGCCTTGCTGGCCCCACAGCGCTAGGCTGATGTTACTTATAGATAGACAGCTATGCAGTACAGATATATGGATGGTTTCTCCTGCCCCTGGATGGTTTCTCCTGCCGGTGCACCGTTGCATCGCATTTCGGGCGAGGTGCGTCCGGTGTGCGCCAGGGCCCACTGGGCAAAAGCCCCTTCCCTCCCTTTCCCGCCTACCCGCCCGCAGGGCGTCGCCTGCTCCTCCCCGCGGCCGCGACACCGCTTGCAACGCTTCAGCCGCCGCCGCCGCAGCACGCGCGCCGCGGCGGAAGGTTGCCATGGTTTCGCGGGTCACATGCGCGCGAGGCTTCCCCCAGCGCTGGGAGTGGGGGGCGGGAGAGGAAGAGGCTACAGACGGCAGCGGGACGGGCTTCTTCCTCGCCTCGGCTGGTTGCAGCGCGCAGCCAGGGGAAAGCCCCCGAGGGCGGCAGCAGCAGCGGCAGCAGCAGCAGCTCCCGCCACCATTGCACCCGTCCGTTTCGCATTTAATTTTTCCTCACAGTTTGCAAGACCGCGCCACCGCTGCCGGCAGGCGTTAGCACCTATTGCACGGCGGGGGGAGGAAGGGGGAGGCTCGGGACCCCGCGGGGCTCCCCCCCACCCGCCTTCGTCTTGCCCCCGCCTCACTGCGCCCCCGGGATGAGCATCTCCGTCCCGGAGGGGCTGACGGAGCTGCTGCAAGGCTTCACTGTGGAGGTGCTGCGGAGCCAGCCGGGGGATCTCCTGGAATTCGCCCTCCAGTACTTCGGGCGCCTCAAGGCGGAGGCTCTGGCCGGTCAGGGCCGGCGGGAAGGAGCGCGAAGGAAGGAGCCGGGAGAGGAGGAAGAGGAGGAGGAGGAGGAAGAAGAGGACGGCCAGGAGGAGGGGAGCGGCGGTCGCCCCCATCCCGGCCATTTCAATGCAGCGCCGCCTGAACCCGGGCGGGGGAGCCGCCTGCAGCTCCGCAGGGCTCCCTCCGAGAGCCGAGGGGTCAACTTCGCCGAGGAGCCCATGCAGACCGACTCCGAGAGCGACGAGGACGGCGAGCCGGAAGAGTTCACGGGTATGGAAGCCCCACCTCTGTCAGAATCTGGCATGGAGCTGGGGGGGGGGGGGGAGACGGGCGGGCAGGGAGGAGGCGAGGCGAGACGGAGCCAGCGCCAGGAGGTGGAGGGAACGATGCTCAGACTCACCCCACTGGGCGGGAAAAAAAAATATAACAGCAGGCTTTGTATCCCGCCCCCCCCCCTCCACACCTTTCCTTTCCTTCAGAGGAGGTTGACTTGCCATGGCCTCCCTCCGTGGGGGGTCTTAAAAAGAGGGGAGAATGAATCGCTGTTCCCTCCCCCGTCAGGAAACCCCCCCCCCCTTTATAAGGCGCAGGAGTCGTCACAGAGGCTACTATATTGGGCTACCGTCCTGCGTCGTAACTGGAATACCTTCGTGAGCAAACTCTCCTGTGAGATCGATCGCCTGTTAAATAGATGGATAAATAAAAAGCTTCACATTTTGGGTCACGAACGGGCTTGTCTCCTCTTGTCCTCCTAACCCCATGCCCTCCCTGTCTTCAGGAAGCAGCTTGATCTGCAGATATTATCACATATAATGATGCTTATATTTGGGCATTGACAGACTTCACCTGTCTGTAGGTTAACAGTACAGAAACAAGCTGGGAAGTCGTAAGCACAAGCACATGGTCTGCCTTGCGTGTTGTGTAGGAAATCCGGGCTTCCATTCACAAATATTTAGTTTTTTTCCTTATGAATGAAACAGTTAGCACCATATTTTGATAAACATGTCATACAACTGTAAGGATTTTGATAAATTTGCTTTTGCAGCTGCTTTGGACCATGCATCTCATGATGTTGACCATTCCTGCTGTTATGCTAGTAATCCTATTATGATTGATTATTTGAGGTATCCTGGAAACTAGAAGAGCAGACTTTGTTCCTGTCATGTTTGCTTGAACAGATAGTTGTGGGAATCTAGAAGGGTGTTTAGAGAAGAGCCCATAGCTGTGTTTTTATTCATTTCACCCAGCTGTGCTTGTTTGGAATGCCAGAAATTCCCTTTAGAAAGTGGCCTATAAGTCGAAAAGATTGATGTGAAGAACTTGCTGGGCCAGACTATCCCTACCCAATCAGAAAGGAAGGGAGCATTACAGTATCATCCTTAGTAAAGCAGCAATACGGAAGATGCTGTGAGGTGGTTCCCTTTTCTCCTTCTTTCCAAACATCTTGGGCAGATAATAGTGGAAGGAGCAATCCCAGCCTATACCAGTTGGCCTTTGTTTCTGTAATACTGACTTCATATTTTTCTCAGTTTTGAGATGGAGAAAGGCTCAGGACAATATCAAGGCTTCATCTTGAGGTATATGAAATGATCATTCGTTCCTCTAAGTCCTGTCTCCTTCAAGAAAAAAAGTTATTTAGCAAAGTTTTACAAATTTTGGAGAGAGGCTAAATTTAAAAGCTTATGTGTGAGGGGGTGTTCTGTCCTTGTGAGAACCCAGCATCCTTCTTTCTAGTTAGCCTTAGTTTCCCTCAGTTTTGGGATGGTAGAAGTATAATTACAGAGAGTCTAGGAAAAATCTACTCAGAATGTTCTTCCATACATTTTAAGTAAAGAAATCAAATGAGAATCAATCAAGCTGAGGAACTGTGCAAGCAGTTTTCTCAGGAAATAATATTACATGCAAAAAGTTCCTTGAGTGGTAGTGATTTTTAACTACATCCACATCTACATCTTGGAAACACATGTTTTAACTATTAGCAAATTTCTTTGTGAAAGATACTGAATGAGCAGTACTCACTTATTATAACATATTCATCAATAATTCTGTCATTGTAAAAACTGAAATTTCCTAAAAGGAAGTTTGGGCTTTAAAAAGAAAGTGAACAAGAAAAGGTACACAGAATACTGACAGAAAGTGCTGGAAGAATGAAGTGGGGCAAGAATGTATCTAATCAAGAGTTACAGAAGCTTAAATTGTTTGTAGAATAATACACAAATATTTGGCCTATGTCAGTGTTATTTATCCAGAAATGCTTTGACATTAATTTACAACCAAGATTCTCTATTCCATTGTGATTATAAGAACCATGTTGTTCCCATTTTCTAAAGCAGCAGTATGCCTTGTGTTTCATTGTGAAAATCTATGTTGTGACATTCAGAGGCTCATCCTTTTGCATCCAATAGGGAATGAAGGAGAGCCTGGACTCTGTGATCAGTGTAGATTTTGGGTTATCAGCAAGATAATACATCTTAGAAACCTGATATAAATTGATGAATGAGGGAATGGGCTAATTGGATTTTCTATAGCTTCCTATGACTCATTGTATATTCTGGGTTCTGAAACAACTAAATTCTCAGTTATCCATGCAGGGAAATGTGATGGTAGAGGTGATTGTACCATTTGATACTATGGATGGTGAGTCAACCTTTTGGAGGGTTCCTTTCCTTTAGAAACAGCAACACCTTTTGTAAGTGAAGAAATAATACAGTACATAGTAGGCTGAGCTGGAAACTTTCTCCCTGGTCAGATGTTTTCTTTAAAAATGGTATAGTTCTGAAAAATATTGGGAATCTTCAAAGGATATTCGTGGCCATTGTCTCCTGAGCACATGGCCTGGGGGTGGGGCCTAGGGGTGGGACTTCCTGATTTAAAAGAGCGTGTCCCAGGCCCCTGGACCCTTTCCCCTAGGAAGCTGGGCTGAGGGCGAAGGCCAGGTCTGTTTGCATGGATGCCTTGCTGAGTTTTTTTTTCCTGGGCTTTCTTTTTGTCTCCTGAGCACATGGCCTGGGGGTGGGGCCTAGGGGTGGGACTTCCTGATTTAAAAGAGTGTGTCCCAAATTTTATATATGGCTGTAATATGGTAAATAGGAAAGGCAATGAGATTTGCATAAGCCAGGGAGTCAGGAAAGTTTTAAGGATCAGATCATACTTTTGCACTATTAAAGAGCAGGCCGGGTAGGTGAGGCTCGTCAGCCATGGAAGGCAGCCCATCTAGGAGAAGGAAAACTCCAATTTCAAACCTCCACTGCCTTGTGGCTATATCCACTCATGGAAAAGGCTTCAGGAGTTAACCTCGAGGCAAAATCCGGCGTTGGAGTCCCGAAGGCAGCATGTGTCGTTCTGCCAACTCCTGCGACATTGCTGGAACCAGATGTATTGGCTCTTGCCTTTCCATTGGACCATTTCAGCAATGTGGAGAGGGGGGATCTGCTGCTTGGGTAACAGCCTATCCTCCATATTACCTTACCCGGGCTTCATGCTCTGGAGAGGACACTCCTCAATTCAGAGCATGTTACCATAGTCTCTCGAGACTGAAGGATGCCTATGCTATTCGTGGCCTGCTGCCCTCAGTGATATACTGCCAACTCAGGATTCTGGCACCTTAATCTACCACTTGCTTAGATTGGAGTGAACAGCCAATCTACATATTAAGTAGAACAAGAAGGAAAGAGACTGGACTGGTTCAGACTGTAAGTGACGTATTTTTTTCAAGGCTTTCTCTCACAAAAAAGTTTCCTGAATGTAGTAAACAATTATATGGAAGTGAGGATAGAGCTATACCAACCTTTTCTCCCTAATACACTGGCTTAATATATGAAGAAAGCTTTTACCTACTTGGGATAGTGTTCAGAACAATGGACCTCTACCTTTTAATCTGTCATGTTGTAGTCCAGATCATAATGTTACTGCTTCATTTTCGGAAGTGATTGCAGAACCACTCTTAAAAGATACAGGTGAAGAAGTAATTATATTGTACGCAAACATTTCCACTTCTGTGTTTTTCTGTAATGTTCTATTTTTTGAAGTGAATTTTTGCATAAAAGGAATTAAGGCATGAGCATGATACAAGTCAAATTAGGTAGCTAGAGTAAAACAAATAAAAACCACCTAGTCCCAACAAAAGTCAGTATTTTTAAGCACTCAAATATTTCTCCAAGTATACATTTCTATGAAACATATAGATCACACTAACAGTGCAGTATAAGCAAAAATTACTCCAGATAACTTCAGAGGAACTTAACTCTTTGATAGGTGTATGCGTGCATGCATGTGTGCAATCCCCTGATTGAAAATACTTTTTATATTTAGTTAGCATGTAAAATTAGGAATACATATTTTCAGCGTTTCTGCATTTTGTTAATGAAATGGGCATAAAATGAACATGTTAAATGGGGATCTTCTTCACTTTAGAGTTGTGAACCCCCCCCCCCCCCTTTACAACATATGTCTCAGTCCATCAAACAAATGGAGTGCATGCTTCCTATTCTTAAGCCTTAAAAGACCAGCAAACCGAAAGTCTTTGGAGTGTTGAAAGGCAGCATCCAAAATGGTATGAAATGAAACATCTGTTTTGGAGAGACGTGTAGTAATGGCTGGAACCAGCAACCAAAATCCCATTGCAAAATATAACATGCAAAGGGGCAACCATGCAGTTAGTTTTGCATCTTCTTGTTCCTCAGGCATGCAACTGGATGTACAGCCAATTGCCTAGCCCAGGCTATGCAGAACTCACAGTGGATGGCTACCAATGTACTGTAGTTAGTATACAGTGTTTATGTCATTGTTGGTTTATGCTGCACAATACCAACAGGATTCTGGCCAAAGTTTCCCTTTTTACCTAACTAACAGCCGGTAAGTCTTTCGGAGCTAAAGGGAAAACTGGATATGCTTTGGGGGGGCAGTTCATATTGTCTCTGGCTAATGACAGGCTGATTTAAATGGTGCCTTTCAAACATGTGGAATGATATAAGTGTAAGAAAAATCAACCATTTCTCTGTTTAGTAAGGCAGGGCCAATGTCTGTGGATATTGTTTCTCCAAGGTCTTGATTAGCAGAATTGTGCACAGCAGCTTTAAACTCCCCTGAAGTGAGTTATATCATGTGTGAAGATGGGGGAGGGGAGGGAAGGGACAAAGCACAGCCCTGAAAGTACAGAGGTGTGCTTGGAAACTGGGAGCGGGAGAGAAAGAGAGAGGGAGGGAGGAAATGAAAGAATGGCAGTGGATTTGAATTCTTTGATCCTGGACATTATGGCTATCAAACTGGAGTCTTACAGTAAGGTTAAGAAGTCAGTTGATTTAACTGTTGGTAAGTGAAGCGCTGTCATATTGTATTTGTGATGGTGGATTTTACTGTATTTATATGTTAATTTCTTCTTGTAGATGAGCCGGAGGCAGCTCTCTAAGAATTGCAAGTGGGTGGCACTGAATTAATATTTAAAGTGACCTAATTTTAGACAACCGCTATTGTAAATGATGTCTTTGTGTTCCAGTTTATTTTTAAAATAAAATGTTCAGTTAATTATTGTGTTGAAATAATTTCCTTTTCTATAGTTAATAACATTACAAATATTTCTAATTTTGAGCAAATTATAACGGGCACCAGAGATACAGATAAAACTTAAAATTGTTCATTTTGTTAAATGGGTGTATTATGGAAACTGGAGGTCACCTCTGTTTAAGAGTTAAGGCGCAACTCTGTACACCCTCATCTAGGTATATGTCTCAATGAATTCAGTGGAACTTATTTCTTAACACAGGAATGTGCTGTTAAGGGTCTAGGTTTGTGATGGTGTGTACAGTATTTAGAGCAGTGGTATTTGTGCATAGAACATAGGTTTGTTTTGTGGAGTCATAATGAATGTATACAACTAGTCACATAGGTATACATTTAGCCTCTATGGTCTTCAAAGCTCTGCACAGAAACTATTCCTGCTTTCTCAGAGGAGTGCCTAATTTTAAAATGAGTTTAGAATTATCTTTTTAATAATTTTTTTATTTGAACGTATTTTTAATGTTCCCTGCTATTTTCTTATTGTGGATTAATTTACAACAATACAAATTATAAAAGCAAACAAAGTATAATGGGGCTTCCTGAAGAAAGTGTAGGCTAAATAGTGTGGCCAGCAGCCTTTCCTTTATGGAATGTGAATTTTTGTCCCTATCAGTGCTCCTTCAGGTCCCTTTGAAATGGCTGGATGTATCTTTTGACAGGATTATATATCGTCATGCAAGGCTGTTAGTTACCATTCATGAATTATTGCCTGAAAATACAACTGGATGGATGCTATAACATTGGGTAGGAACTTTAGCATACACAAAGTAGACCCACTGAATTTAATAGTCAATAAGTTATGAAGGACAAAAGAAAGAAAGATGAAAAGAAGTGGCTTCACGTGAGGGTAAGGAGTGCAGGAAAGGAGAGGGTTAATGATCCTAACTATCCAGAAAATTTATTCATGTAACAACATAAGAACATTTTAACAAAATATGTGAGGCTCTGTTTTTAGTTCATATAAAAAAAGTAACAAGATTATTTTGATGTGTATAGTTGTCCACATATCTTCAGAAAAGACTTATCCCGTGATACTGAGCGTATAGGCCTTGCATTACTCCGTTCTGAAGAAAAGCATTTTTTAAACAGCTTGTTTTTTAAAAAATGTAAGAAATACCATGGTTCAACATCTCAAAGCTCATCCAAATGGAATATTAGTTTCTCTATACTAGTGGTTCACAGCCTTGGGTAGCCCAGGTGTTCCTGAATTGCAATTCCCAGAAACCCCGGCCAGCATAACTAGTGGGGAAGACTACTGGGAATTGCAGTCCAAGAATATCTGGGTTACTGAAGGTTCGGAACCACTGCCCTATATGTAAAGAATCGTGCACTGAGGATATTGATATTCTTCCTCCTGTCTACAAAACACAAGACTTAAATTGGCACCAACAGTAACAACTAGTGACTGAACCCCTGGTTTTCCAGTTCTTCAGAAATGAAATTTCTGGGGACATAGTTCAGGTAGAAAGAACTTCTTAGGATGGAAGCTTTCAATTTAGTGCTAATCTACTTTAAATTATTTTTTAAAACCCCAGAAATTTAGCAGAGAAGATAAGTTCCACAGTGATTCATCAAGATTTTTAAAATAGTTGGTTTTAAAGACAGTGGATTCCAAAGTGGATATCTACTTCCAAGGGCTTCCATCAGATGGTTTCAAGTTATGCTAATTTAATACAAATAAAACAGGAAACCAAAATATCATCAGAGAAGATAATTTTTATAGTGCTTCTTCAGTATTTTTGAACCATTTCTTGAAGAGAAACTGATTTTTTTGAAGAGAAGTAGGGTTTTAAGAATAAACGTAGATAGCAATTCTGTTAACATCAATATTCTTTAGGTACTAAGCAGCACGAGTTGGCACAAAGTGGGGAGGAAAAACGTTCCATCTGGATGAGCCCTCTGATTCTTCTGATGTCATAGAAGCACTGTTTTGATTTTTCTAAGGGTTCATTTGAATCCAGATTATATTACTCCAGTGTAAATGCAAACCTATGGATATTTTCAGCAAGTTTTTAGGTCATTATCCATCTTTATAATGATGATTTAACTATAGTTCAGTACTTTTAAAGTCTCAGTTGCAGAGGGAGAGTTAAACATCTCGCCTCTGGAACAGTTTACCTCCTGGGATTCGTGGGGCTCCCTTGCTGGGTATCTTTAAGAAGCAATTAAAGACATGGTTGTTTCGGCAGGCCTTCCCTCCAGACAATCCCTGATGCTCCTTTTCTCTTCTATTTGGTTTCTATCTCTGTAAAGTTTTATTATTGGCTGTTTTATATATGTATATTTTAATTATTTGATGATTGTTAGCCGCCTAGAGTGGTCCTGAGTTGGCTAGATAGGCGGGATATAAATTAAATAAATAAATAAATAAATGTTAAAATAAGTGGGATTAAGAAGTGTTTATTTGTGGAAAGTAATGATCCATACTGAAGAAATAACTTTCATTGTATTTGGGAAAAGTAATAAGTTCGTTTATTTGTGACCGTGTTCAGTGAATGGCTTTTCAGAAACTTATTTCTTCCTTGTTGCACTAATGTTATGGACTATAGTGAAGTGGTCCCCAACCTTGGGCCTCCAGATGTTCTTGGACTTCAACTCCCAGAAATCATGGCCAGCAGAGGTGTGGTGAAGGCTTCTGGGAGTTGTAGTCCAAGAACATCTGGAGGCCCAAGGTTGGGGACCACTGCTATAGTGGATAGAGTGACAGATCAGGACTCAGGAGAGCCAGGTGCAAATCCTTGCTCATCCATGGAAACTCATGGGGGGAGGGAGAGGTGGCTCTGGTAAAACCACTCCTATAATACCTCTGTAAGTCAGATATGATTTGATGGCACATGACAACCATACACAGACCAGAGGAATGCAGATCTGGCCCCTCAGATGTTTTTGATGTAAAGTTCCCACCCACCACGTCTAGTATAGTGTGTTGTGCACGACTGTGGGATTTACAGTCCAAAAACCTTTGAAGGTCCACTTCTGACCATCCTACATAGGAGATTTTTTCAGACCAGTCCAAATTAGCTCTAGTTGTGTCTAGCTGCAGTAGATATGTATGTGCTTTGACAGGACTGTTGCAAATATCTACTGGACAGCAATGTCAGATGCTCTGGACTGGGAGATGGGAGATGTGTAATGTAGGCAGATAATCTCAGCTTCTTATACCATTGTAACTGCTGGTAAAATGCAGTTCTGGTCAGAATACCATCCTGTAGCCCAGCTATTCTTAACCTTTTTTTGGACACAGCCATAAACACAATAAATATAGGCTGAATCAGGATTGTATTCGTCACAAAACAAACTTTATAAAGTAAAGTGTATGACAAATTGTTTCCAGCCTGTGGCCCCCTTCAAAGTGCCGGGTTCCCTCAGGGAGCCGTATGGCCCCTCTTGAAAGTGGCTGCTGTAGCCTAGCAAGCTTTTGGTTAGAGCGGCCATGTGACAACAGAGATCATCAGGGGATACCTGTCTGTCAGTCCCACCACCCTCACAGGTGTGTTTGGCGGGGACAGAGGAGAGGGCCTTCTCTGTTGCTGCTCCCAGACTTGGGAACTCCCTCCCATGGGAGGCCAGGCAGCCCTTCTACAAGCAAGCAAAGACTTTTCTCTTCAAACAGGATTTCTTTTAGTGGCTGGCTGAATAAGAGGGGTTCTTAAAGGGACTGTTGTGTTTCTGTTGTTTTTAGTGTTCTTTTAATGCTGCTTTTATCTACAAGTTTTTAACCTGCCATTTGTTTCATTCTTGTAATAATAAGCTTGCATACTGTTAATATTTTTAACGTTGTAAGCTACCTTGAGTTCTTTTTAGAAGACTGGCAGGGCAAAAAATATTTTAAATAAATAAAATTGGAGAGCCAGTCCTGTACCACAGCTCACCACAGTTACTGCTGTATTTTAGTTTGTAGAGTTAATTGCTCATAGAGACCAAACAGATTTCCCATTGTTTCCTTTTGTATCACTAGGCTAGTTGATCACAATGCTTTCTTGCTGGTCTGACAACATTAATGTACCCTTGCAACTAGAGATGGGATATTCGTATTTGTCTCCTGGCGGAGATGAGTATGAATATTGCCACCAGAGGTGGCGGGGCCCTTTGGACCCAACCCCTAGAACTGGGCTTGTGGTGTGGCATGTGTGGCCATTGTCATTTGTGCTGTGCCAGTCATGCTGGCATCCCCCACCTCCCTGCACTGCTGACCACTCTGGCAAGGAGGTGGGATGATGAGTCTCCCCACTCAGCTGCTGAGTGGTCAGCAGCACAAGGAAGCAGGGGAGTGCCGGCTGGGCTGCTTCCACGATTGATGCTGCATGGATGACAATGACTGCGTGGGGTAAATGGACTGGCTGGTTCTTCGGGGAGTGGGTCCAAAGTGCCTGGCCACCTGTGGTGACGTTTAGAGATAGACTGTTCCAGCTGCACCTAATGCAGGTCTGGCCCCCCAGAACCGGCCCGTTCACACACATGTTGCCATGCCACCAGCGTCTCACTTTACCCACCAATTGCGGAAGTAGCTCCTCCTGTCCCCCTGCTCGGCTGGCCACTCAGCAGCTGTGTAGGGAGACTCGTCCCCTGCCCTCTGCCTAGAATGGCCAGTTGAGCAGAGAGATGGAGGAGCTACTTCCACGATTGGCAGGAACAGTAGGATGCTGGCAGCAGAGTAGCATGTGAGTGAATGGGCTAGTTCCAGGGGCTGGACCTGCATTAATTGCAGCTGGGACCAGGCTATTCGTATTCATAAACAATTACGAATATCCCCATCTTTAGTGGCAATATTTGTATTCATTTCCCCTGGAAGATGAATACAAATATCCCATCTCTACTTGCAACCCATCTATACTAAAGATCATGGAGGTATTTCATGAATATTCCATTTTTTCTCCACTCTAACCCCAGATCTACCCACTAGACCAGTAGTTCCCAACCTTGGGTCTGCTGGTGAAGGCTTTTGGGAGTTTTAGTCCAAGAACATGTGAGGATCCGAGGGTGGGACTCCCATTTTTTGTGGTTTTATTTTTGAGGATTGAAGAGGCTCCCCCTCACCTTAAGCAATGCCTTCTTTCATTATGTTTATAACTTGTGTACATTTCTCCCTCTCATACATTTATTCATTCATATCCATATCCATATAACATTATGCATATGCTCACTATTAAACACATGTTCTTGCACATAAGACTCAGAAATACTCAAATGACACTTAGGAAGACGTCCTTTCAAGCTTTACTTAAGTTAATTGCAGTGCAGGCTGTATGAAATCTGGGGAAAGGGTTGGCAGTGAGGGAGTTATCTTTTCCCACTTCAGCTGCAAGCCCCAGCACATCCTGCCTGCATTGCAATTAGACTTGTAAGAAAAATCTTCCATTGGCTTCAGATGAAGACTTTTTCAAGGCTTAATTGCAAAATGAAGAAATTGAGGAGGGGTTAAAAGCACAAAAGAAAATGAATCGAACTATGGTTATCAAAGTACTGTATGTGGATTGGAGTTTGTTGCAAAGAGTAGTAGGTAGAAGTAGAAATACTGCCTGTGTATTACAGATAGCCTGTTCAGAGGACGATATGAATGTGTATTCATGAATCTGTGCATGTTTAGTTTATTCCACCCAAATAAATAACTCAGGATTGGAGCATATGGTGTTCACATATTAGGTTGTGCCTCCTACATCTGTTAAAAAGGGATTGGAGAAAAGAGGTTGGTGCCTGAGTTCTTAGAGAGCAGGGATCAGTCAGATTTGATAGTCCTGGGGCTAGATGTGCTTCTTGCTACGTGGAACAGAAGTTGGTTAAGAACAGTTCCTTGGTTAAGAGAGCACCAAACATGTCACATACTGGTCACTTATGTTTAGGGGAAATGCTGCTTCTGTGTTTTGTTCTTTTTCTTTGTTGATATTTATTTATTTATTTATTTATTTATTCATTCATTCATTCATTCATTCATTCATTCATTCATTCATTCATTTATTTATTTATTTATTTATTTATTTATTTATTTATTTATTTATTTATTTGCAATTCAGGAACTACTAACAAATATAGAAATCCTAGTTCCTTAGTGTGGGATGAATATACCTTCCCCTCCCCCAGAATGGAAGGCCTTTTTCTGTAACACTTTTATTTGACTTTATTTCACTTCACAGGATGAGATGCCTCTCCCGCTACGATGGCTTCCACCTATTTGTTCTCCAGCAAAATACTCCATGCATGGGCATATATATCTTGGTCAGGGTTCAGTATTTGTTCTGAGAACAGTTGGTGAGCAGCTTTGCACCTTATTACAAATCTCATCAACTGATGAGTTATATAGTTATTCTAGAGCACCTTTGGCCTGGTAGTTTCCACTGAAGCAGAACAGACTCAAATACAAGGTGTTCTTTAGTTATGCTAATTTTAGAGAATTTAAAAGTCTCAGATAACTTTTGAGAACTGTTAGTACTCTGATGGCTTGTAAATTAATATCTTTGTTACTGGCAAATTGTAACTGTCCATTCCTCCTTTGGTGTTATTTTAGAATTATTTCAGAATTAATTTGTTTGGAATTAAATGTAGAAATATCTGGTATAAAAGCAAAATGTTTGGGAAAAGCTAATAGCAGTCTTACTACTTTTTTAAAAAGAAGCATTATATCTGAGTTGAATCCAGGAAATTGCTTTTTTGGAAAAGACTGCAAAAAGTTTGGAGAAGTATACTTAAAATGTTCTATGTAAAATAACTATGGTACAAAAGTTACTGAAGTCATAGGGGGTCTCCTTCTGTTTGAAGGCTTATTGGGAGTGAAGGACACTAGAATGGATATGAATATCAAGTAATGTACAATGAAACTAATTGTTGAGAGAGATTAACGACAGGATCCTAAACATATCTGTTCAGAAGTGAGTCCCATTATGTCCCCTCTTTCTTAGTCTCAGATAAATGGGTTTGAATATTGCATCTTTTAGTTATGCTTTTGGATTACTGCAAAGTTCAGAATGTTCCTAGTACTATTTAGCGTGCAATACTTATCTCATAGTATTCTGGGCATTAAACCAAACATAATTAAGCAATCTACATTTCAATGTAAAGCTGCAGTTACAAACTTATAAAATGAGTGGGAAAAGCATATTTTGCCTTATGAAAGGGAAATGTGGTAACTATCACATTATTTAAATAGTTTTTTATTTACTTACTGTATTTATATCCTGTCTTTCACTCAGTGAAGGGACTCTAGGCAGCATGCAGCATCACAATATATTTAAAATTGCAGTTGATGAGAATATTAATATTAAAATAGAATTAAATTTACAACAACATTAAAAACATAGCTAGTTTAAAACAAATAAAATGTATTTTAAACAGCTGATTAAAAAAAATTATTCCCCCCCCCCCAAAAAAAAACCCCTCCAATCCTGCCAGTGAATTTACAAATGAAAAGCCATTTTATAATGGAAGGTTTTCAACAGGGAGAAAGGACAATGGAGACGGGCATCTTAAACTCATATAGGAGGAAATTTCATAGACTTGGTTCAGCCCCTGAAAATGTGGTCTCCTGAGTCTTCATGAAATGTACCTGTGATGGTAGTGGGATCAAGAAAAACCCCTTCCTGAAGATCACAGAGACCAGGGAGGATTGTATGGGGAATTATGGTCCCTCAAATAGTCTGGATGCAAGTCATATAGGGCTTTATAGGTCATAACCAGTACTTTGAACTGGGCCCAGAAATGGACTGGCAGTCAGTGCAGCAATTATAGCAAAGGGAGTCATGTGCTACCTACAACCAGCCCCAGTCAGCACTTGGCAGCTGCCTTTTTTACCAACTGAAGTTCTGAACCATCTTCAAGGCAGGCCCATGCAGGGAATGGTACACCCATCAAAACAGGATGTAACTTAAACGTGTCATGGTAACCAAGTCATATATTAGGAATAAGCACTGCGGCCATACTGTACTAGCTTTAATTGTGTGAATCAAATTCTGGCCACTGCCAAAGCCTCAGCATCAAGGCTCTGGGATGAATCCAGGAGTACACAGAAGCTGCAAACCTAAGGTTTCAGGGACAGTGTAAAGAGATGAAGTTGGATGTCACTGAACCCTCAAACTGTGGACATTCTCCCCCAGTGGTTTCATTTAGATGTTAAATAATCTCTAATATCCCATTCTTGGGCAAAGTGCTGGAGTTGGTTGTGGCTTCTCAGCTCCAGGAGTTCCTGGATGAGGTGGGCTATATAGGTCCATTTCAATCTGGCTTCGGGCCTGTTTATGGAACAGAGACTGCTTTGGCCGCCTTGCTGGACAACCTATGTCAGGAACTGTACAGGGGGAGTGTGTCCCTGTTGGTTCTGCTGGATGTTTTTCAATATCATTGACAATGGTATTCTTCAGTGTCCATCCTCTGGGATGGGACTTGGAGGCACTGTTTTACAATGGTTTCCATCCTTTCTAGAGGGGAGAACCCAGAGGGTGGTGCTGGGGATTCCTGTTTGACACCCTGGCCATTGGCCTGTGGTGTCCCTCAGGCTTCTGTTTTGTCCCCTATGCTATTTAACATCTGCATGAAAGCACTTGGAGACATTGTCCAGAGTTCTTGGGTTTGTGTCACCAATAAGTGGATGACACCCAACTCTTATCTTTCCTTTCACCCAAATCTGAGGAAACTGTTTTGGCTCTAGGATCAGTAATGGACTTGATGAAGGTGAATTCCAGCAACTCTAAACCCCATCAGGTAGTGCTCGGTCCATGACATTAAAACTACAGAGAGGCACTCATTCATCCTTCATCCTTCCCTAAGCAGAAAGCCAGGTCTGGTAAGGCCGCATGTGGAGTATTATGTACCGTTCTGGTTGCGGCACCTAAAAAATGACATAGTGGAACTGGAAAAGGTGCAGAAGAGAGTAACTAAAATGAATACTGGGCTGGGGCATCTCCCTTATGAGGAAAGGCTACAGCATTTGGGGCTCTTTAATCTGAAGAAAAGGCGCAAGAGAGGAGACGACTGAGACGTATAAAATGATGCAGAGGATGGATAAAGGGAAGCTCTTTTCCCTCTCACGCAATACCCAGAACCATGGGACATCCACTCAAATTGAGTGTTAGGAGAGTGAGAACAGACAAAATAAAATATTTCTTGACCCAGCGTGTTGTTAGTCTGTGGAACTCCTTGCCACAGGATGTGGTGATGGCATCAGGTCTAGATGCCTTCAAAAGGGGATTGGACAGATTCCTGGAGGAAAAGTCTATTGCAGGTTACAAGCCATGATGGGGATGTATAATCTCCAGGCTTAAAAGGAAGGTATCTCAGAATGCCAGATGCAGGGGAGGGATATCTGTTGAATGTTTGTATTATCTTAATTTTATCGTGTCTTGATATTGTGTTGTTTGTCTTTTTGTTAGCTGCCCGGAGTGGCCTGGTTGCCAGATGGTGCGGGGTATGAATGAATGAATGAATGAATGAATGAATGAATGAATGAATGAATGAATGAATGAATGAATGAATGAATATCAGGAGACAGGTATCTAGTTGTCTTGTGTGCCCCCAGAGGCATCTGGTGGGGCCACTGTGAGATACAGGAAGCTGGACTAAATGGGCCCTTGGACTGATCCAGTATGGCTCTTCTTCTGTTCTTATGAATATGTCCTGCTGTTTGAGTGGGGCTAGATACCATGTAGGATAGACCCATAGTTGTCACTGAGGACTGAAATTGTGAGCTGCTTCTGAGAAACTGTCCTCAGTGTGGATTTTGAACCCTCCCAGCACAACAAGCCAAGGGGACTTCAGTACCACCTCTAACATCAGTAGTGCTAGCTCAGGAATTAAGATTGTCACGCAGTGGCTTTGGGCAGAACACAATTGGAATCTCTATTCTGTCCTGTCTTCTTCAGGTATACACACTCAAAACTGGGAAACGGTGGGGCATGACATCTGATGTGGGGAATGGAATCACAATAGACCACTGCAACTCTGCTTCTCTGGCTCCCAGGTTTGACTTGCTGCTGCATGGAAAACTCAGGTGGCCAGACCTGGGAGACATTGACTTCCTCCAACCAGGTCTGTATAATACAGGCCGGAGCAGCATGCTCCTTAAGGTCATATCCTGGATGGCGGCTGTTTTTCCTTTCACTGACTTGGCATTCAGCGGGTCAATGAAAGGTTAGCAAGTAATAGTGCTATAATATTGCAAGTGATAGAGATGTGCATGGCCCCTTCGCTGGGCATTTTCAAAAGCCAATTAAAAACCTGGCTGTTTAAGCAGGCCTTCCCTCCAGCCACTATTTGATCTATTTTTTTCTTTTTTCTTTTCCATCTTGAACAATTGATTACCAATGCTGTATATTGTTGTTGTATTTTAAATTGTTTTATTTTTATGAGGGTGAAAGAGGAGAGTGCAAAAAACGGCCTGAAACTCAACATCAAAAAAACTAAGATCATGGCCACTGGTCCCATCACCTCCTGGGAAACTGAAGGGGAAGATATGGAGGCAGTGACAGATTTTATTTTCTTGGGCTCCATGATCACTGCAGATGGAGACAGCAGCCACGAAATTAAAAGACGCCTGCTTCTTGGGAGGAAAGTGATGACAAACCTCGACAGCATCTTAAAAAGCAGAGACATCACTTTGCCAACAAAAGTCCGAATAGTCAAAGCTATGGTTTTTCCTGTCGTGATGTATGGAAGTGAGAGCTGGACCATAAAGAAAGGAGGCCACCGAAGAATTGATGCCTTTGAATTGTGGTGCTGGAGGAGGCTCTTGAGAGTACCCTGGACTGCAAGGAGAACAAACCTATTCATTCTGTAGGAAATCAACCCTGAGTGCTCACTGAAAGGACAGATCCTGAAGCTGAGGCTCCAATACTTTGGCCATCTCATGAGAAGAGAAGACTCCCTGGAAAAGACCTTGATGTTAGGAAAGTGTGACGGCAAGAGGAGAAGGGGACGACAGAGGATGAGATGGCTGGACAGTGTCTGCGAAGCAACCAACATGAAATTGACACAACTACGGGAGGCAGTGGAAGACAGAAGGGCCTGGCGTGCTCTGGTCCATGGGGTCACGAAGAGTTGGACACTACTAAACGACTAAAAGACGATGATGATTTTAAATTGTTTTATTTTTATGTGTTGTTAGCCACCCAGAGTGGTCAATTGATTAGATGGGTGGGATATAAATAAATAAATAAATAAATAAATAAATAAATAAATAAATACATACATACATACATACATACATACATACATACATACATACATACACACACACACACACAAATAAATAAATAAATAAATAAATAAATAAATACATACATACATACATACATACATACATACATACATACATACATACATACATACATACATAGTGAGGCAAGTAAAAAAGGAAACTGGGATGAAAACACAGCAGCAAATCAATTTTAAAATATATTTTTTTTTATTAAGCTGTTTGCAGTTTCAGCTTTGGCTGCCTCCAGTTTTGTTCTGTTAAGAATTCTGCAGTGAGAACATGGCAAAGAGAGGAGACACTTGCATCTCTGTTGCTGCCCCCACCCTTAGATTTCTGTCTGAACAGCCATTGTCATCAGAAAAATTAGGGCCCATGTTGCATAAGTATTAGTTATTAGAAACATCAAAAGGAAATCTTGCTTTTGCGGATCTTATTGCTACTGTTAGCATTTTCGGATGGTGGGGAAAGGTTTTATGCATACAGTGATCTGTTGTGCAGTGAAAGATTCCCTGAAACAGTGAAGATTTTCAGAGAGACTCATTTTTACCCCCCACCCCCGCCGCTTCTGTTTAGACATGCAAGCTAGCTGTGCTCTGAAGCATACTGTGGCTTCTAGTTAGATTCTCAGCATAACTAAATCTGATAAGCTCTTGTTGTTTTCCTAGGGAGACACATACCAGGTGCAGAAAATTCTGAACGCCTGACCCCCTTCTTTTAGACGCAGCTCCAGTGCATAGACCTCAAGAAAAGCATGGCATATTCATAGGTGCAGATACTTTTGGTGACGCAAATTGGTCTCCCTAGCAACGAAACAATAGCATAGCACTTTCTCTCTGAACGGGTGAAGGAACACGTGCCTGAAAAATCCTGTTTTATGGTGTAATTATCAAGTGTATTAAAAACAGAAATTCTTGCTTTTTCATCTCTGGTTATGCTTTATTGTCATGCTTTATTGTGCCACTTTGAGCAGACTGAAAGCGGAAGAACATAACGGAAATCATAAACAGATTGAATTGTTACACACAAAAACTGCCTCGCCTATATAGTAAATGAACCGTGAAGTTGTTGCACACTTTTTTTGCTCAGCCTGCTGTCCAACTAACATCTCAAATCAGATCTGATATTTTTTCAGCACTTACACCACTTTCGTTTGAACTTGAATATAAGAGGTATCTCCCTAGATTTCTCAATCTCTTATGAATTAAGCAGCTCTTGTGTGCACACAACGAAATCAGAGAATTCTTTCTTTCTTTCTTTCTTTCTTTCTTTCTTTCTTTCTTTCTTTCTTTCTTTCTTTCTTTCTTTCTTTCTTTCTTTCTTTCTTTCTTTCTTTCCTTCCTTTCTTCCTTCCTTTCTTCCTTCCTTCCTTCCTTCCTTTCTTCCTCTCTTCCTCTCTTCCTCAGAATCTAGCTCATTGTGGATTGTGGTAGTTGTGATCACAAAAGACAATCTTTCTGACTAACGGGCACACCGAATGCTCCACATTGTACTTTTTTCTGTGCTTACTTCCGCAAAGAGGCATGTTCACTGAAGTGAATGGATGCACATGTAGACTTTCTCCCTGCTGCCACTACTCATTCTTCTGCTCTCCCTTTTCGACCCACTCATCAGGTTGCTGGGGAAACGGGAGTGGGGGGGGGGGAGAGAAATTGCTCTTACTAGAGTCCTTGTGAAATTGGGCCAAAGGCCCTACATTGCCCACTCTTGACCTAGAGAAAATAACTCATTCTTAGTACAGTTTTGGAGGTTAGATTTTATAAGAGATGTTCTCTAGTTAGCACATTGATAAATGTACGGTTTATATAGCATTGTGAAAGGGGGAGCAGTGGAAGATGTGACAGAAAATAAATGTATTTTCCATTGTGACAAATTCAATGTGTCAAAATAGACACAAAATTCTTGCTAATGTAGTGCTAGTATTAGATAGATTTTCTTTTTTATGGTGTTAGAAATGGTGTTTAAGAAGCCAGCCCATGACTGTTTTCCACACATACTCCCTTGTTGCCATCTCTGTATTTGCGATTCTTTATTGCAGGTCAGGAATCAGCTCCCTGTGGACCAAACCACTTCTCCTGCTTTTCAATGAGTTGTGTTTTCAGGCAGGCTGTCAGTAAATGTATTGGCTTGAACCTGCTTTGTAGAAAAGAAAATCTTTGAATGTGTCACAAATGTGATACATAGTTAATATTGGAAGTGTTTTGTACAGTACTTGTCTATTACTTTTCACATTGTCTAAACCAGAGATGGCAAACCCATGGCACGCGTGCCACAGCTGGCGTGCGGAGCCCTTTCTGCAGGCACGCGAGCCATAAGTTGCCAGATCGCTACTCTGCCCCCCCCCCACAGCCAAACCTGAGAAGGTGGCTGCAGCTGCGGTGCTAGAGCTTCGGCAAGCGGATCCAGAGCAGCTGGGGCTGGCAGCAGATCCGGAGCAGGGACTCGAGGCACCCCCGTGCTGGGATCTCCCCTTCCACCGCAACTTCCGGTTCCACTGCCCTGGCGGTGGCGGCACACCACCCAAAGTTTTTTTTTTTTTCCCCAGTTTGGGCACACAAGCCCAAAAAGGTTCGCCACCACTGGCCTAAACTATAGGTTTTTTTTTGTTGCTCTTTCATTCATTTTAATTTAATGGTCATTGGGATATATTATTTATTATTTTAACAATTCTGATAATTCAGATGTTGCTTTTCTAACAATTCTGTTAGCCACAAACAGCACTTTAAAAGATTAATGGTGAATATATTGCACCACATGCCTTCTCTGCTAAGTCTATATTTGATCATATGAATAAAATCGAACCTCTACCGAGAAGTTATCACCTGTGCCTTCCAAGAACCCCTGCAAGGGTGAGAGAGGCTATATGTACCTACATCTCTGTCCATACATATTTTGCATGTGGACCTTCATAAGCTGGATGGAAGATATGGGGGGATTTTTTTCCCAGTCATGTAGATAAACCTAGATGTATTAAGCAGAAAATGTGCAGTCTGTTGAGAAATTATTAAAGTTAGGAATGAAGCCATTAGGGGTGTGAGCAGCCATTTTGTATGCTACAATGCTTCAACCCTCCCTCATGAATTATTAGAACACATGGATGATAACTTCCATGCACTATTTAGGTTCATATAGTGTCAGTTCTAGAAAGAGTGGTGGTCTGGAGTGAGGAATTACTGTTTTTTAAGAGTTGAGGACCTTGTAGGTAGAGCAGAAACACATTCTGAGCATAGTCAAGTGAGTAGAAGACGCAGAAGAAATACATGTGGCCTACTTTCAACTGGTAATCAATTGACAAAGAAAAAAATGTAGCATACATAGACATCTGTAGACAAATAATCTGGTGGGTTTTTTTTAGTGAGGTAGTCACTCTCCAGTATTATTAGACCTAAATCTGATAGTGTCAAATCACAACAAGTCTACAGTGTGGTTCACTTGCCATATTACAGGTTGGAGATCAGACTGATTCTGAGAAAGTGGCTTTCAATAATCTTGTGGTGATGGCTAGTGGTGTTATCCCTCCATTGCTATTCTTTTAAAGACCTAAAGGTAAAAATTCAATGAAGGTATTGAAGGAAACTGACAAAGAATTTTCTCCTATATGCTCCCTCCTCTGTACACTTGGAGGAGTGTCCAGTTTTGTACATTTGGAAGAGGCCTTGATTCCTATCATTTTCTGAAATAAGATTAACAAGAAAAATGTGTTCTCAACAGTGGCACATTCCATATGGAATTTCTTCCTCAAATTTCCAATAAACTAGCTCACTCCTTGTTGTTAATAAGAATAGTAAATAAATAAAGGTTAAAAAAAACCTTCTGACTCCAGCAGGCTTTGTTTGGAATTGGGACAAAGTTTTAGTTATTGAAGCTTGCAGATTTGTTATAATATTCTGAATCTTCTACATTTAAGATCATGGTCGTAATGTATTTTTCTCTGTGTAGGATGACCCTATGTATAAGATGACCCCCACTTTTCCAACCCCAAATAAGAAAATCTGATTGCTCCTTTCCCTCTCCCATTTCCTAAACCCTGCGAAAGCAGGATAAAAGGGCTGTGGAAGTGGAGGGGGACCGCAGCCCTTTCACCCTGCAGCCCTTTCATGGCTGCTTTCCCTGCCACTTCGTAAGCCCTGTGGGGCTTAGGAAGTGGAGGAGCAAAGCAGTGATGAAAGGCTGCAGGATCAAAGGGCTGCAGACCTGCAGTGCTTTTATTCTTTCCCCTTACTTCTGTGTATAAGACGACACTCAATTTTTAGTCTAAAGATTTTAGACAAAAGTATCATCTTATACACGGAAAAATATGGTAATTTACTCAGTTATGTTTTGTGGGTCTGTATGTTATGTTTGTTAGCTGCTGTGAGTCACTATAGTTCTATATGCAGGGTGTATTTTTCAAAATAAACAGGTACAGTGTAAATAAAGGAAAGGACTATTAGCAAAGCACTGTAGTTTCATTCAAGTTCGGAATGGGCTATGAATGATAGTTGGATTTCCTTTCAATAGAGTAACGTTAATGTCTCTTCATCTCTGTCCTCTCTCCATATTGGGTCTCCTTCTCCCACGAAGGGTCCCCACAGTCCTGGAGGTACATCATCCTCTGAGCCTCCTCTGCATGCCATGCCCGACGTTCCTCTGCTTCCCGGGCCACTGCTCCTCTTCCCTCAAACATCTCCTCCACTCTCTCGCCTCTGACTCATCCCAGTAAGATGGACACTGGGGAAGTCCTTTTCTACAGCGATAGTGTGCCTCTTCGCTTGGTACCTTTATCTTTTCTCATTTCCCAGTCCAGGGATCCTCTACCCAGTTCCCAGCCACCCGGTATATGTCATGCTCCCTATTTATAACCCCCGTTCCCGCCTCCACTACGGACCTCTCCCGCTCTTCTATTTCCACCAATTCTTGCTGTGTCTGCGTTGCCACGTTATTTAGAAATGGGCATTTTCAGGTTAAGAGGTTCTGGATCAGGCTCATAGATGAATATTTGGAAAACAGTCTGGTCTACATGATTTCTCTCACTCTTCTTCCCAATCAGTAAAGCTGAGGCCCATTTGATGGACAGAAAACTGCAGTTCTCCTTCAGCAATCTGTGTCTTCAGTAGCAGCCCCATAGCAGATATAACATGGCTAGCCCATCATAGTATGCATCTGTTCCCAGCCTGAAGTTCTGTTGTGTATTACGCAGCCTGTGTTAGCAGGCAAATGGCTGAGTAAGCTCCTGAGTTAAAAGCGCATAGCCATACAAATTGTGAGCATAGTATAATCCAAGGAATCTTTCTATATGGAGATGGCACAAAAGACAGCTTTCTAGGCTGGGAGACTGCAAGAGAGAGAGAGAGACAAGGAGAGGTGAGATCAGCGTGGCAGAGTAAGAAGGGACTGCATTTCAGGACTTGAGCTAACCCCAAGAACCTTTGGGTTCTTTACCTAGTCTACTTCTTTGAATTTGACAACGATGCCTGTTTTGAGAAATGCTTTTTAATCATAATATCATTGTACTGCATTTGTGTCATATCTATAGTAGTACCCTTACCATTCTGCAAAATGTTTTGTAAATAATTTAGATTTAACTGCAGTATTTTAAAATACTCAATAATGTATACTATAATAGAACGTTTTGTGTTCTGTGTTCTTTCATTTTATAAGTCATCTCTAATCAAATCTGTTTATTTTTTGTAGCTCCAGTGATAAATCGGTTCACTAGACGGGCATCAGGTCAGTTTCTGGATTTGCATGTTCTGCTATATCTATTAATGAAATATTTTTACTTGTTCTTGTTTTATTATATAATGATGCTCTTATTGCCTTGTGTTGAATATTGACTTTTTGTTGACTCTTCTTCTCATGGCCTACTATGCTATCCTTTCTTTGAAGTGAGGGGGAGCAAAATAGTTGATGGTGTGGCAAAGCATTGTGTATTTTGCAAATAGAAGCAAGACATGAATAGCCTTCTCTGAGCATTATTGGGAGTTTTCAGTTGGTCACTTGGTTTCAATAACACATGCCACTTAGAGAGAGAGAGACGTACCTCTACATGCACAGGTATTTGCATTCTCATTAAATAAGCATCTTTTTTCTAGCGCATGCAGACACATGGACAAATCCCCCATCCTCCCCATTTAGTTGCATAATGGCCATCTAACTGGAGAAAAGGCAGAATTTTTCCCAAGGTCCCATTTTCTTTTTCAGGGCTCAGTGCAAAGGCAATGGAAGTTTAATATTCATGTTGATTGACTTAGGCACCTTCTGTAAAGTGGCAAAGAACTACATCATGTTAGTAATGCTCAAGATGGGAAAAACAAAAAAAGTTATAATAAGAATAAAGTCAAGTATTGACAGGAGGGAAGGCCTGCCTGAAGAGCCAAGTTTTTAATTGGCTCTTAAAAACTTAATATTTGGTTTCCCTTTCTACCTTTAAATACTAGCCATGGTTGTTATATTTGTGGTCTTTTTCTGTTGCTTGGTGATTGTCCATTATCTGTGTTACAGTCATGTTTAAGGATGACTTGCTTTTTTTCTTGGCATAACTACCAATTAAATAGACCGGGGTTAATTGTAGAAGCACCTGCTGACTATAATGTGGGCTGTTAATTATTTAGCACATTTTCCAGTTACCATGCTGTGATTTTTACCATTAATTTTTTTTGGTTTTTAATTCTTCATAGCCATAATTGGTCACAGCAACTGTGATGGCACAGTTCCACACAAATCAATTATCTGCAAGCCTCTGTCTTTCATAAACCTGTCTGTGCTTTTTTATTGTGGCCCTTCCATAACTCTGGTTCTCTTGTTATTTGAAAACTCCTCTGTTTCTAGAATAATTATAGAGGAACCAAAGCTGACATATGAATTGCCTACTTGCTGTTTGTTCAGGGAAATCATGAAGGTTTTGTGGACTGCAGCCTGAATTCACATAACCAAAGGAAAGAATTGGGTGGGATCTCTAGATGGCTTTAATAGTCTTGAGAAATGGCAAGTTTCCTTTCCACCTTTGGAGGGGAAGGGAGATGAACCTTTCCATTTCTTTTGTTGTTGACTTACACAAATACGACACATCAGCAATACTTTAAATGGAGCTTTAAAAAATCTTTCAAAGCATCACTGATACTTTATCAACAATTAAACAGATATGCAACACTTCCTTTCCCTTTTTGCCTCCGAAGACAAGAAGAAAGGAAGCTTCCCATTTCCCAAGATTGGTAAGCAGCTTCACCAAAGGACAGCTAGCCAGCTGCTTAATGATCTGCAGAAACTGGAATCTTCTTTTTCCAGAGATTGGTCTTGATTGTGCTAAATGGGGTCATATTATTTTTGGATAGCACTACTATGTTTTCCTATGAGATTTCCAAGCAATTTTGTTTAAACAGCAGATTACACTCCTGGCTGCCATTTTAAATGGGAAAGCTAATTTGAGTCAAAAATTGAAATTTTAAAGACAGAAAATGTACTGCTTCTTGTTACCTCTGTAGTTCTATTTTTAATAATGTTATCTTGATAAAAGTAGCTGAGGTTGACATGATGCAGGTAAATTCCAGGTGTTATCACGTCAGCTTGATAAAGTTGCTATGTGTTTTTTGTCAAGAAAATAATTGTCAAGGTCAATTTGCAAGTTGGTCTGTCTAAGCTTTTTTTTAGTAATAACATCTAAAATGTTGTTCTGATGTGTTTTATTCTTATCTACTCCATACTGCAAACTAAGGAAAGGATGAAATATCCCACGTTTCTTTCTGAAAAGTCTGGCTTTAAAAAGTGAAATACTGTATTGTACAGCAGGAAGCTTTTCTTTCTCTCTCTCTGTTTATTTTTTTCTGCAAAATTACAAACCTAATTAAACAGTATGAGTGTTCACCACTTTTGAGGAAAAGCCTTGAAAGCAAAATAAACATGAAATGGAAGCCAATATTTCTAACTTGATCAATATGGTTGTTGTTTTTCATCTGTATTAAATCTTTTAAAATGTGCTCTAATAATGTTCGGCAGTGGATTTATTTTCAGTGTTGAAATACTAGTAGCTATGTAATTATGTGAACCCTTGCCTGCCTGCCTTGATAAACTTGCATTTATTCTAAACCTTATTCAAATAATTAGCATTTGTGTAAACTGGAACACTGGATCAGGCATTTATTTTGTTCTCTGTGCAGTGAGGCAGTGCTCCGTGTCCCAAAAGTACATCCTACGGTTTGCAGACATTCAGAATGGCACCCTATAAGAGGTGGTGAGTGGTAGGCAGGCTGACAGAACATTTGCCTGACTCCCCCACCCCTCCATATATGGAAGTGCAAGGAGTTCATTCATTATTTTAACAAGTAATGTATTGTAAACAAGAAGACAGTTTTTTGCCTTCATTTACAGTTGTGTTACAATACATGTCTCTATGTAACATGAAGGCATGTTGCTAGAATTAGAGGAATATGAACAACTGATTGTTGAAATATTATCGATATGCAGAGATTTTGATCTATTGAAGATATAAGTGAGAAGCATTAGACAGTACAGGTTAGAATTACTTACTGTAACCAGATCATTTGCTTTATGTAAAATTTCTTTTATACAGAAATAGAACTTCATTGCTAGCAGCCTAAAGATACTGTATGTTCATGTGGTATGTGTAGAGAACACTGTCTTTGCAAAGGAAGTAGTATTTGAAGAAGCCATTTTCTATCTTCTGATAAAAGATGCAGTCTGCCTCTGATATAAATCCTTGGTTAGTATGGCAGCCCATTTTTCCTATCTCAGATTAATTCCATCCAAGTAAATCTCAGGGCTGTATCAAATTATCAACCAAACAGGCACTTTGGATTAATGGGAACATCTCCACTGGAAAAGAATGGGACCATTAAAAAGCTGTGCTCTTGTATAACCGCCAAAGGGGTACAGAGAAGGAGGGAAGGTACAAAAGTGCCTTCTTCTCTAGATGCGTTAAGCACTTTAAGAGATCAGCAGTGTTTTGTCTGCACTGTGTCTGCACTGTAAAATAATTAGTTGTTTTATTGTAGAAAACATAAGCTGCAGACATTGCAAGCAGAAAATGGACAGAGTTTGGAAATGTTTTATTAATAGTTTGTGTATTACCCTTAATTTGTTGATATCTTCAACAACAATTTCCAAACCAGCTATTTAAATTTTTATATCACAGGGATTGAAACATTCACACAAAATAGAAATAAAGGTACAGTATATGTTTCATATGTATTTGAGTAGTTGATTTGGAGAGGGCAATTTAGGGACTTTGGACTATTTTGGCTATTTTTCATAAATGAAGCAATTCTGACAAAATATTAAACATGTTAATAGTATATTAACGTAGCAGCTGTTTCACATTTCACAATGTTCTAAGGTTGAAAAATGCTCTTTCAAGATTTACTGTTAATGTACTTTTATTGTTAGCGTTTTTTTTTTTACTTTTTTATTGTTGCTACTGTCCTATTAGGATGTTTGGTGAGGTATTGCCCCTTTTATTTTGGGAGAACACGATTTCTCACAAATTAGACATTTGGGACTACTCACATTTACTGTGCTTTCGGAAATGGTATTCTGCTGTTCTGCTGGACTGGAATACTGTATATGTTCCATTGTAAAGAAGTAGGTTCAAATCATGTAGATCAGTAGTTCCCAATCTTGGGTAACTCAGGTATTCTTGGACTGCAACTCCCAGAAACCCCTGTCAGCATAACTGGTGGTGAAGGCTTCTGGGAATTGCAATCCAAAAACATCTGGGTTACCCAAAGGTGGGAGAATCACTGATCTAGATTAATGGTTCTCAACCAGTGGTATATGTACTATGAGTTTGATGCAGAAGCAGGCAGGGTGAGTTTATCACAACAATTACTGTTTACTCCTCCTCAATCCCCATGTTTGTTTGTTTTTTGCAGTTGTGGCCTTGTTTTTTCTCCTGCTCTACCCTTTCTGTCGCAGGTTATCCATTTGTGACCTATTGTCATGCAAAGTAACATTGTGGACTCTCTGTGTTGCTCTTAATCATCCATTCCCCTTATCTACCAACTTCCCATAAATGATAAATACTGTATAATGAAACCTCAAGAAAAGTGGGAGGATAGTTTTTGTTTCTATCACAGTGGTGCTCAGGTTCTTTGAAAGAATAACTGGTAGGATACAAGCTGCAAAAGGCTGAAAATGACTGTTTTGATCTGTTGTGTGAATGTTTTAATCCATGTTGTATAAAAGTTGCACATCTTGCCAGAATAAGGGTACTACCGTACTTGTTGCATCCTTTCCCCAAGCTTTAGTCTAAAGTTCGGTGGGCACTTTTCAAAGGCTCAGGGCTGCCCCAAACCTAGAGTAATACATCTGCTTCTGCACTCACACTGACAAAAATATTTACTGTAATTCTCTTTTTAAATTATGAGGACCTATCACAGCATTTAGTAGCTGTGTGTGCCAAATTTGTCGTGTTTTGGGCTGTTTTAGACCTTGGAGAAAGCTTTATTTTTTCAAAACTGGAAGCAACTTTGGTTTTGGAAAAAAGTTCCCCCCTCAGATTAAGCAACTCAGGTGAGGTTGAAAATGTAGTCAGAATTCCCTTATGCCCCTTAAAAGGTCCAGGGAAATTTTATGGTGAAAATATATATATATATTTTTTGTGAGGCTGTAGGAGTAACGGGAAAGTTAAGGATGGTACTTGGGCTCCTGGGGACTGTATGCAGCATGTAGACAGCACTTGGCCCACCCATATCTAAACTGTAGGCCAACAACAATTTGTGCAGTAGTTATATTTTCCTATACTGACTATGGGGCCATTTCAGATATGTTTATGGTGTAGAAGAGGGACTTCTTTCTTTCCTTCTTTCTTTTATCATGGTTATTTGGTAAACCAGCTGAGTCCTTGGGAAGAAATCAGCATATTATCTGGCCTAACAGGCATCACAGATGTGTTTAATTTTTGTACAGTTGAATTTTGAATGATTTAAGTTCAATACTGGAAAGGTTGGCCATTTTCTTTGTATTCTTTTTGTATGCTAGATATAATTTGATGTATGTATAATTCTTTGCCACTTTCAGAAATATAAAAATGAAAATTCTTTTAGATTTTATGGAATTTTGCAGTCAAGATAGTTGAAAGGCAACCAAGAGTAAGTAAGCCCATCCTGCTCTTTTCAGCAACTGGACGCATGAGATCTCCAGGATGTAATGCTTAAATATAATTTAAAATATAATTGTGGAATTGTAGAACTGGAAGGGATTCCGAGGTCTCTTGGATCCAAGTCTACTAATGTAAGCAATCATTACAGATCTATAAAAATAATAGAAGTGTTTGTCTGTGTCATAGCATCAGAACTGTGAAATGTAGATTCCTGAAATTTACCATGCATAGCGAGGGAACTCACTACAGTATGCTGTGCATCTTGGAGTTATTATTTTTTTTAAAGTGTTTGTTGTAATTAATTAACATCTGTTTGTAGCCTGCAGTACCAATGATTCAGTCATTTGGTGGCAGATGACCAGGATTATTCAAGAGCAGGAAGGTGGTTTTGAGTTTTGGTCCAGATATTACCTGCCTTTGGTCTATATCGCAGGGGTAAGCAAAGTGGAGCCCGCCAGCAACACATCCACATACACACACACAGAGAATTTCTACAGCCTGCAACGGCACCAAAGACCCACTTCTGAAAAAGGGCATTTTATTAGGGGCCTTGGGGAGTTCTCCTAAGGCTGTCCCCAAAACCAAAACCAGAAGGCCTGTTTGGGGAATTGCTGTTTCCATTTTTTCCCTACAAATAGCTGGAAACAGCCATTTCTTGGCTCTGTGCATCTGGGGCTCATGTTTGGCTTGCAGGCTATCTGAGCTTATCAATCTCTGTTTCCTAGGGAAAATGGTAAGATATAAGCAGAATGAATGAATGAATGAATGAATATTTGCAGCTGGTTTGGGGTGGGGCTAGGATCTGCATAAATAACCAGCATGGTTTCATGGATAGAGTGACTAGGACTAGGACTCTGGAAACAAGAGTTTGAATTCCCACTTGGCTATGGAAATCCACTGCGGGAGTGGAACTGGTAAAACCATTCCTTAAATATCTCAGTCACTTTGAAAGCCCTATTAGGTTTGCTATAAGTTGTTTCCAGCTTGACAGTACATAAGTAACTAGAACCTGTATATTTATGCTTTTACTTCTGGTTTGCTGAAGTCATTCACTTTTCACTGCAACAACATAGGTGCCTCTTCTGTGTAATACTGGTGTCTTCTGAGTCTTGTCAGTTCTTAAGTGTTTAGTGTGTCAAAGTATATGAAGGAAGAGGAGATAATGAATATTTCTGTTTAGCTTTAGTTCACTTTAATACTTCTGCAAAAATATCTTTGCTGGGGTTTTTTTTTGTTAGCGGTGTTAAGTTTTGAATTTTTGGATTTTCAGGCTAATATAAATATATCTGATATAAATGTTTCTTTTGTTATATTCCAATATCTCTTTGATGTATTTAATCCATACTATGGTTTTTCCCTATACCTAACAGTATTAGAAGATTATTCATATCCATCAGTTGTGGAACATTATCATTTTCTGAGTAGGCCTGCTACATTCTTTATCTTTTTATATATACCTAGGGTTGCCAGATACATGGGTACCAAAAGGAGGACATAGAAAGACAAAAAAGAGGACAGAGGAGGATCTATTGAATGTTTCATTTGAATCGTTCCGGATTAAACCTGCAATCAATATAGTTTTATTACAATAACTACCAATAAATGTCTCCTAGTGAACCAACCAATAAAAGTCATGTTAAAAAATAAAAATAGATTCAGTGGAGGCTTTTTTTTCAAAATACCAAAGACATTATTTAAACAACCAGTTGTACAATTAGTACCTTATAATCTTTATTAATTACATCACATATTTCTTGGAGGAGCCAACCTTTACTGCAGAAGATCTTCGTTAGCAATCACATATGCGTAAAATTGTTCACAGGTAATATTCTTCAAAATGTACTTCTTACTGGGAGCAAAGCAAATAAACCCGAACCCACCCTGGCCCTGCTGCGGGATCCCCTGGCTGCTCGCACTCTGCACAGGCTCAGAGGCAACCTTGCTAATCTGGCGCCCAAACAAGGCTCTGGTGCAGGCAGGGGGAAAGCAGCGTTGGCAAAGTCAAGCAAGGCAGCCTCCCCTCCCCTGAGGGTCATAAGTTCAAGGCTGGGGAGTGTGGGAGTTGAAGTCCCTGAAAGGGACTTTGAACACACATAGTCTGGGCGCTAGTTTTCTCATCAATGCGCTTGGGCGCTGCTTCCTCCTGCCTGGCTTGGCTGGCGGTGTGCCACTTGTGCTGCCTTTCTGGGCTCCACGTGGGCTGGGTGGGCATGGCGGATCGCTGAGCAGTTGTGGCGTTGGTACGAGGGGGTGAGGTAACGGGGGGGTGGGCAAAAAAGGGGGAGGGGGTCCTTCCACCTCTCTGCCACCTCCTATTCAAAATTATAACATAAAATATACAAAAGCCGGACATTTTAAAGGTTTTTATCTTTGCCTGCCAGACGGAAGATGTTAAGCTAAAAAGGAGGACATGTCCTCCTTTTGCCCGACTTCTGGCAACCCTATGTATACCTTAACTGCCTGTCAACAGAATTAAACTGATTCTATTGTCAGTCCCTCTTTTTTTAGGGACCTTAGTTCTTTCTAATTACCTTGTTAAACCATAAATCCTGGAAAGATCCATGATATTTAAGAATCCCAGATGTAAAACAGATAGTCTTGAATATATCCAAGGATTTAAATAAATAGAACTGTAGATTTTTTTTTTTAGCAAAAATCTCACATGAACATAAATGGTCTTAATTTACTGCTATCCAAATACAATGTATTTTTGTCTTCAGTTTGGAAAATTATTGGCTGAACGTTCATGTTATGATATGTGTAGTCAGCTACCAGATGTGAGATGTAAGCAAAGGATAACAGTTCTGGGTGACTGAAGAAACAATGCACAGAAAACCATGAACTTTTGCTCAACTTCTATCTAGGCAGATAATTATCAAGATTGAACTGCATGGACTTGGACTGCAGTGTAATCAAGTAAAATGTTTAATTAAAAATGTGATCCTGGTCAATCACATAAGAGTTTATTGTTTAGAATCTTACTTTGCTTTTAGTTCCAGGTAGATGTATTAGAGGGGGAGGGAGAGAATAGTAAATGTGGCTGTTTGATAGGCATCTCCCTCTCAAAGGGAGGAGAGAATGATTTCTGCAACAAATGTACCATCTGAGGGGTTTTTTCCCTAGCATTATTGTCTTTTTCCTGAAAATGTTGCTTTCTCATAATGTGCCCAGAGTAGGGCAATCTCAGTTTTGCCATTTTTTCCCTCCAGAGATAGTTCAGGACTGATTTGCTCTAGGACCCACTTTGTTCGTCTTTCCACCAGTTCAGGGCATCCACAAGGCTCTCCTCCAGCACCATATTTCAAATGGGACATTTTTTTTCCTGTCAGCCTTTTTCACTGTTCAGCTTTTACGCTCACACATAGTGATCAGTAATACAAGAGTGTGGATGATATCAGCCTTGGTCTCCAGTGATGCATCCTTACACTTGATGACATTTTCCGATTCCGTCATTGCTGCCCTTCTGGGTCTCAGCCCTCTTCTGATTTCTTGGTTGCAGTCTCTGTTTGGATTGATGATTGAACCAAGGTGTACAAAACCTCTAACTACTTTAGTTTCTTCACTGTTCCGATGTTTGTCTTCTTAATGTTCAACTGTGTCCTGCATGAACACTTTCTTCTTTCACTTCCACTAAACGTTGTTTTAAGTCATTGCTGCTTTTTGACAATAATATGGTGTCATCTGTGGGAAGATCCTGCCCAAGGCCCTTTACCTGTTATCTGCTACAGTGATGGGCAAACACTCCTGGCAGAGAAGCAAGAGCTCCCAGTGGGTGGGGTGACCTCTCATTCTGCCTTTCTGCTTAGATTTAGAGCAGAAGTTCAAAGACTTTCTCCAGCCAATCCTATTGGCAATTAGGTAACTAGTGTCCTATCTGAATTCTCACAACATTCAATGTAATCCTGCTAAGTTGCTAAAAAGGGTTCTCAAGGCGTTGCCTGGGGGCTTCGCTAGATCAGACATCTGCTTGTTGACTTCTTTGCAATTACCTTCCTATTGTTCTGTGATCGCCCACATCATTAGCTTTTCCTTGTTCTGTGATCACCTACAGTCATCTTAGATTACTGATGTTTCTTTCAGCAGAGCATGAAAATGATTTTGGCTTAAAAAACCACATAGTGGAAAAAGTTCAGGGTCCTACAGAGCAGGATTAACTTCAAGTCTCCCCACAGTAGACCACCCTTTATCTGTTTTGTTCTTCTCAGTTGGCAGTTATTGTCTCAATAATTCACTCAGAGACACCAATAAGAATAAAAGGTTCCAGTTACTCACAGTTCTGAACAGATAAAAAATGTCATATTGTAGAAAAATAATGACTGGTTATGTGAACAGAGCTTAACTGGTTCATAGATGCATACTGACTCACTACATGGCTTACAGAATGCTAACTTCTGACTGACATACTACATTACTAAGTAGAGTGGTCGTATAGACCAGATGGGCAGTGTATATGTGTGTGTGTGTGTGTGTGTATACTGCCCATCTGGTATATATATAGTATATACACACACACACACACACACACACATAGATATAGATATATAGTGTGTGTATATGTATATGTGTATACACACATATACATATACATACACACACACACTATATATATGTGTGTGTGTGTGTGTGTATGTATATATGTATATATATGTGTGTGTGTATACACATATACATACACACACACTATATACACATATGCATACACACACACTATATTTCACTATGGAAATGATTGCTGTGAACGTACAGAGGAGTATAAGCCCTACACAGAGGGGGGCAGAGTTATATATATATATAACTCTGCCCCCCTCTGTGTAGGGCTTATACTCCTCTGTACGTTCACAGCAATCATTTCCAGCCCCATTGGTTCCAATCATGATGGAACCCTGCGTGGGTGTGTGTGGAATTGCGCACTGGGGAGGGGACACCAGAGTTTCACATGCAGAGGGTGGAGCCCTGCCCAGCAGTGTTTAAAATTTAGAGGGAATGCAGATATGACTGAAAAAAAAGGCAGGAAAATAATTTTCAAGTAGAGAGGCAAGGTTCTCTTGAAAATCTGAGGCGGCGAGGGGACAATTGATTGTTGCTGGTTTGGTTGTTGTGGGTTTTTCGGGCTCTTTGGCTGTGTTCTGAAGGTTGTTCTTTCTAATGTTTCGCCAGTCTCTGTGGCCGGCATCTTCGGAGGAAAGCATTCTGTACAACCTTCAGAACACGGCCAAAGAGCCCGAAAAACCCACAACAACCATTAGATCCCGGCCGTGAAAGCTTTCGTGAATATGTTGCTGGTTGACTGACAGTCATTCCAGCCCAGAAAGGTCCCTCCCAGCCAAAACGTTTTAAAAGCAGCATATGAAGGTTGTTAAATTCCAACAGTTCCTTCCATCAGTTTTCACTCCTCCTTCTGAATCTAGTCCAGCTTTCTGTTCTGTGTACAGATTGAACAAATAGGGAGATAAAACATACCCTTGTCTGACACTTTTGCCTATAGCAGTGGTTCCCAATCTTGGGTCCCCAGATGTTCTTGGACTCAGAAATCTTGGCCAGCAAGCTAGTGGTGAAGGTTCTGGGAATTCTAGTCCAGGAGCTTATGGGGACCCAAGGTTGGGAACCAGTGGCCTATAGAAAACCATTCTGTCTCTCTATATTGCCCTGATGATAGCTTCTTGCCTCAGTACAGATTTGTGCACCAATATAATCAAGTACTGAAGCACACCAATTTCTTTCAGAATAATCCATTGCTTTTAATGATCCACACAAAGGCTTTGCTGTTGTCTATAAAGCATAACTGTTCTTCCTCTGAAATTTTTTGGTGCTTTCCAATAGCCGGCGTATATTGGCAATATGATCTTGAGTCCCTCTTCCATTTTAGAATCCATCTTGAACATTAGGCATTTCTTGCTCCGTATAAGGTAAAAGACTTTGTTGCAGTCTTGGGAAGCTTTAAAAATATATATGTAAGAAACTGGTTAATGTTTCACATTGGCTGGTACTCAGACTCAAGCAGATAAGAACTGATTACAGCAAGTGATACAGTAGTGCTTATGCTAAGAATATTAATTTTTCAAACTGTGGTACTTTGCCAGTGGGAGACGATCACTGTAGGAATTTGTGGCAATTAGGTCAGCAGAGTGCAGCAAGTTAGTAAGGTGAGATAATGGGATGTGAATTAGAAATAATCAGTTAGGGTGCACATGGTGAGGTAAAGAGCCAAACAGTTATTTATTGCCCTGAGAAATTTGCCCAGATAGGATAGGATAGGATAAAATAAAACAAACCTAGATTTGAATACAGAAGCTTCTAGAGCTGTGTCAATGTATGCTGATAATGATCATGAAGACTGGCCATATAGTGCAGACAAAGGGAATAAAGAACCAAATTTAGGGCTCTTCTCGATGGAATATTTGTTCACTTTGGTGGATGGGTTGGTCATTGACAGTATCAGTGTTTCTTCTGCCATACACCTGATGTGTCCGTACATTCAGTTAAAGTACTTTGCAAGTTTTTTTGTGCTTTCCTGATGGCATGGTATGGTTTTGGGTTGGTTTGTATTGAGGGCAGGGAAGCCTTAATTAGCACAAAACCACTACTCCAAAACAAAACAAAAATCCAACAGGGAAGCTCTCATCAAAGACATTTTATGTTAGAAAAAAAACCTACTGTGGCCAAGGATTTGGAGAGTAGATGTCTACCTGTTCTGTTATCTGTTCTGTCTTCCCTCCTCAGGTCTTATCTTTGCTTAACTGCTGCTGTCTTTTTGCCTAAGATGCTGCATTGCTTCCTCTGCACTTCATATCACATGGCATGGTTACATTGCCAGTTAGAACCACTGTTGATTTGAGTTAAGACAAAATTATGTCAACTTAAAATATGGTGCCTCTATGACAGTGGTCCCCAACCTTGGGCCTCCAGATGTTCTTGGACTGCTACTCCCAGAAGCCTTCACCACCATCTCTGCTGGCGAGAATTTCTGGGAGTTGAAGTCCAAGAACATCTGGAGGCCCAAGGTTGGGGACCTCTGCTCTATGACATAAAAGGAAGCACAGATAATTTGGCCAGGAAGCTTTTTTTTTTTCTTGAGATAGAAAGTGAGGCAAAGTACTCCTCTTAAATCACATGCCAAACCAGATTGTTTCATTCGGTTTGGCATATGTAAGCCCCTCCCTTGGAGTAAATTGTGTCTTCCTAACAAGAAGGAAAAACAGGAGTGGAGAGGATGTGGGCCAGCCATGGCAGAGACAGGAGGAGGAGCAGCGTCAGGCTTTGCTGCCTAAATCAGCTGCGCTATGTCCTGGATCAGCTGCCAGCCCCCCTGCCTGCCAGTTAGCTCCCCCCTGCCCAAAAAGAACAGAATACCAAATAGAAAAAAACCCTTTAAACAGATGTTTCCCTGCACACCAAATGGAAAGTAGAAGAGCAGCCCTGACCTCTCCCTCCTACTCCTATCTCCAGTTTCAAATGAGGTGGTACGGACACCTGAAAAATAAAATTCTCCAGCCCAAAGGGGTGTGTGTGCTGAAACTAACAAGGCTTACAGTGGAGGAGGGGGCACACACAGTGAATGGAGAAGGAGCTGCTGGAGGAAAAGAGAGGAAAGAAGAGATGTCTGTCTCTCTGCGTGTATCAGAGTGGTCTTAACTGACCAGATAGGCGGGATATAAATAAAATAAAATCAATCAATCAATCAATCAATCAGACACCAGTGGAGTCTCTGTTTTAAGATTCCCCCCCCCCCAATGTGGCATTCTGTTCTTTCGCTATATCAGATGTAAGAAATAAAACAAATGGAGAGGTAAGAGGACGCACACATCGACACAAAACTCATGTGATTACCACGTGACTTTAAATTCAAAAGCCCTGATCCAGGACCTGATTTATTTCATTAATGTAACCCTGCTGTCAGCCAAAGCAGCACAACTCTGTTGTAGCATGACTACTATCAAGTTACCTGATATGTGCTCTCATGCCTCTGAACAGTAATCCTTGAAGTTAAAACATGTCTGGCCAAAGCATCTTGGCAAGAAATAGACACAAACCACTGGTTTGGCAGTTCATGCTGGTTCATTTTTCATCTGAACAGGTGTTTGGTGCTTCCCAGCCGCACTTCTGCTGGCAGAGCCCAGTCAGAGGCAGCACGTAGAGGAGGCGGGGCAGGGAAACTGGGGTGCTGCCTCTGAGTGGGTGTGTGCTGGAGGAGGTGGGTCTGGGAAGTGCCGAACACCTGTTTGGATGAAAGATGAACCAGCATAAACCACTGACCCAGAAGTTTGTGTCCATCTCTAATCTTCTCTCAACCCCAAACACTCAAAACTCTGATTTTATCATGAGTGTGCAGTAGCAAAGAAACAATTAGTAATGCAGATTTAAACAGTATAGGGTTAGCAATGTCAGGATAATTCCTCCGGCACTGCAGTGTCAAAAACAGCAGTATAAAGCCGCAATTGGGGGAGGGGGGAAGATTGAGGCATTAAGGAAAACATGGTCACATTTAATCCAGACCACAAGAACAAATGATTCTTCATTTTAATGGCAAATCATAGCAATATTCAGGCAGAAGCTCTAAGGATATCGTGTCATATCTCTGCTGTCTCATGGAAGTATTGCTTCCAAGCATTCTATTCAGCGGAGCCAGCTCACACCTCTTCCTTGGACATTAGTCTAGAAAATCTTCTTACGTGGCCAGCAGTTACAGCAACAGAATTTAAAAGGCTTATAGCCAAGTTAGAACTAGGGAAGGCCCCCGGGGTAGATATGATTCCACCAAAGTTGATTAAAATGATGTTGATTGGTGGGCACCAATGCTGGCATCACTCTTTACTTGGATTGACCAGACATCCTGGTCAATCCTGCTGATTGGGATAGGTCCATCATTATTCCAATGTATTATAAAAGGAATTACATCTGACCCTTTGAATTATTGACCCATAAGATTGCTTAGTGTTGTGAGTAAACTCTATGTTAGGCACTTTTGCTGAAAGTTTTGGAACTGGCTGGAATAAGAGAATATTTTAATGGATTAACAAACAGGCTTTAGGGCTGGTCACTCCACCTTTGATCACTGCCTGATACTACAACACTTGAGAGAGAAGTATAGCATCAGGCCTCACGTTGCACTCTATACTGTACTGCCCTTGTTGATAAAGTCAGCATTCAACAGCATAGCTTATGGGCCAAGCTTAAAGCTTTGTCTGTAGATTGGAGACTACTTGTGCTCATGTATATGGCACACAAAAACAATCATCTCAGAGTAAGGTTTAACCCACAGGGTTCCCCTCAGGAAGAGTGTGAAAAGGGATGTATTCTAGCTCCCCATTTTTCTTTAAAATTTCTATGGCTCAAGCCTTAACAAACCCTGATTTTCATCTGCTAAGACTCATAAACAGGCCAATCCCTGCTCTACTGAATGCTGATGATACAGTCATTTTATCTTTTGCTATAGTAGTACGGCTTAGGAGAGCCGTACAGGCTTTTGTAGCATACTGCTCCAGAGAGCATCTTGTAATAAACTATGAAAAGATCAAAATTTTGATTTTTGCCAAAAGGTTTGTTAAGCACATGGCAGATAGATGGGTGTGGTACCAAACAGGTCAAGATCTATAAATACTTTGATGTAGTACTTCAGACAACTGGGCTGTGGAGACCCCATGTTGCCCATGTCACTGGAAATGCTGAAAAAACTGGCACAAATCTATATTAAATGTCTTCCAAGGCAAGGCACTGGCCCAACTTCTGTATGGTTCCAGCCTATGTATACTTCCGCCCTCTTGAGACAGTACAGTTTAAATTCATAAAAACTATTTGGTGCACCACCTTGTATCCCGAATACCCTACTCAGATTAGAAGATGGAATGGCTCCACTTGAAGCAAGTGCACGGCTTCAAATAATCAGGCTTTGGCTGAAGTTAAAACTAAAGCCTATTGGTTTAGCACCTCTGATTTTAATAGATAACCATGCTTAATCCCATCTGGCTATTTGTTTTCTCTCCCTCCACCTCCAAGACAAATACTGTATAGTGTTTCTGCATTTATTCAGCAGTTGCTGCTTTTGGAAATTGGAGGGTTCCATGTGAAACCACTCTTGCTTCTTCACTAAACGCAGTAATTTTTCTAGGAACATGAACTGGGCAGAAAAGTAGGAGAGAAAAAGAATACTGGGAATGATGACGGACCGGCTTGAGAGTCAAGGAATCCTCAGTGCTTTTCTGAGCAGTTGTTGGCTGGGTGCCAACTCCAGACAAGGATGTGGTGTTTGCCTCTCCAGAAGTTTGGATACTGAAATTCCAAGAGCACTCTGTTGGTGAAAAGAAACCTTGGAGCCCAAGATAACAAGTTAAACTGAGTCTCTTATCAGGCAGCTTCAAATCTTCCCTTTTAATAAGTGGAATAAAGACACGGAGGGTTTAGGAAAAACACAGAGTTTGATAAGAACTTATAACATGATATATTCAGACTCAGCCTAGATCATACATATGTACATGGCATTATAAACATAGCTTGTGCATAAATCACAACACAGACATTCAAAAAAGTAAAGACCACCAGACTCACTACTGAGTGGCAAAGTGCTGTTCCTACTCTTCTGTTTATATAGTAGGAGCAGCCTATCAACAGACAAAACAGCTGAACGTGGTTAACAAGCATTACCTAAGTTTCCTCCAGCTGCATGTCATCAGTCAACCATTTTACATTGACTTTTGCAGGCATGACTTTGCATTTGTCATCCATTTTACATTCCCTCTACAATATTAAATTTAATCCCTTGTTCACATGTTAGGAACAAATCCTGACAACAGTATGACAGAGAATCCGTCTACACACTGATTCCCATAATGGAAGAATATCCTTAAGATCTGTACTTAAGGGCAGTTACAAAAGAGAGAGCAAACAAGGATCAGTAAGAGTGGGAGGGTGGGGGAACAACTTGGGCCAGCATGACATATATATAAAAAAAGAAATGGGCTGTTAGCTGGGGAATGAAAGGGGATCTCAAGGAGATTCTTCGCCACTTCATTGAATTAAAACCAAATGACTGGGTGGTACAAAAGGCAGGCATTTTGGAAGTAAGGCGAAGTATTCAGAACAGGCACCAGAAGGCTAGTCCTACCATTATGCTGATTGAAGAGGCTGCCTCAAGTTGACATTTGCTTCCTTCCTTCACCTCGGTGATGTCACATCTTGCCTTCTTATTTCCTTGCCTTCCCTGGGTGCCTTTCTAATGCAAGAGGTACTGGCCACATAAAGTTCCCTTTTCATAATAACTTACCTGTCACCATCCCCAGTTCGTTCTTGGTCCAGGCTGCCTTCATGCCTTGCTTTTCTTAGAAAAAAAAACATTACAGTATGATGCAAGCGAAATGAACAGAACACAAAACTGCATCTCTGTGTTAAGTCATTGTAGATGAGCTTGTTTGGAATATGATGCTTCATCAGGATCTGCATTTTCTTTCCCATGGTAGTCAAACAGACTCTTGTAAAAATCCATGAGATAGTGGTAGCCATCCTCTGTTGTGTTCCTCCATTGTCTAGTTAAATTAAGGTATAATGATCATGAGCATGGAGGTTCCATTTTGGGATCTTTTGGCCAATAACTATTTATCTGTAAAGCTTTTCTGTCTATAATTCATCTAATACTTTCTTTAAAAATCAGGAATACTATCAGACCAAATGTTCTGTTGGCGACAAATCTTCTTGTTATTAGCAAGGAAACGTAGGGTGGGGACAAGAGCAGTATGGATATGGCTGTGTTTGGACTACGAAGTATCCTACTTCTTAAGGAAGCACAGTACAGTGTATGATTGTGGCATGTGTCTGTCTTCACTTTGTCAGAATCTCAACAACTAATGGACACAAGGTGTATTGCTAGAAAGCAAAACCGAGATCTGCTGGAATGGGCTATCTCTTGTACACCTCTAGAACTCTTTTTCTTTTGGAACATAGAGCATACTTCAACGATATAGGTTTTTCATTTGAACTACAGACTGGGGAGAAGCAAAAAACTGAAACTGATTTAAGTGCCACTTGGATAAAAGGCCCTAGTCACTTCCAAAGCTTTTAGCATGCAGACAGAAGGTACCACAGGAGGTTACAAACTCCTGTGATGCTAAAAGCTTTCTGAGTGGTTTAATATTACAGTTCAGGATCCATTTGTTTTGTTCTGTTCATGGCATGTTTATGGCATCCTGTTTCTAATAGTGAGAAGTGATTTAGGCAATCTTTCAGTATGTCTTTCAATGTTTTACAGATGTAAATAAGAGTGGGTGACTTGAGTCCATGGAAGCTTTGAGCTCAGTGCTGGATTTTCTTTGAGTATTAGGACTGAACTCTGATCATATGGGCTGATTAAGAACAGAGTACTGTACTTCTTCGCATATGTAACACATATTCCTGTAATCACTGAGCAAATGTCTACCTGTCACAACTAATATTAGAGCTAAAAGGTCAGAGGGTAGAGATGCTCAAGTCCCTCTCCCCCATTGTTTTGATGGAAATGGGTCAGGTGGGCTGGCATATAGTAAAGTAAGATGATGGCTCAGTGCATTTAGGGATTCCTTTGTCACAGGATGCCAGCCTTGGAATGTATTTCAAGGACCGCTCTTAGAACTGTGCAGTAATAGAGAATGCTGTTTAGTAGATTCCAACTGCCTGTACCCACCCCCTAACAAGGAACTGAGGAACTGATCCCCCCCAACATTCGATGCTGGGAAAAAACAATCCAGGTACTCATGTCAGCCAGCTACATAGTTGGGGTGGGGGTGGGGGAAAGATTGTGGTAGAATTAAAGTGAATTAACTAAATTAACTATTAGCAATTTAATAACTCTACCCTATATGTTATGTGTTTGTTTAGTTTTCAGTCCTTGACGTTTTAGATGTTTTGGACTTCAGTTCCCAAAAACTCCCATTGTCATGGCCAATTCTCATGAATTCTGGGAACTGAAGTCCAAAACATCTGGAAGTCAAAAGCTGAGAACCGCTTGTCACTGGAGAGCAGAATGAATTTCTCAGCAGGTGACAGAGCCATTTGCATTTATTTAAATTATGAAAGCAGTGGAAACATCTACACAAATCAGAGGCTTTAACAAAGTGTTTTTCTTCTGCACATTGGGTGCTTGTTCTCATACATTAGTTGAACCAAGAGAAATGAGATTGATATTTCTCAAAAAATATTGTCAAAGTTAGTATTCATATGACAGGTGTGCGGTGGGGAATAAATCCTTTGCCAGTGTCTCAGGTTGCAAGAGGACTGACTCACTTGGCAGAGACAACTATGCTGGCAAATTGCGCTTCTACATGCTGGATAGTGGTCTTGATGCACTCCCTAAGCAAGTAAATTATAGTTGACAGTTGGAGATAGATCTAGAAGGCAATGCCATCATATAACAAAGGAATCAAGGAGCTGAGCATGTTTGGCCCAATGAAAATAAGGTTTAAGGGGAAACATGTATTTCCACAAAATCTTTTTTCTGTTTCTGTGTATGCCTGTTTGATTGACTTATTTCAATCAAACTACTTTTATACCTTTATATTGGGATATTCAGGGTGATAAATGAGAGAATGTTTAACAAAATTATTAAACTTAAATACTGATCTGGAAGAGAAATGCTAAAAGCATATTACTATTAGAAAATTAACTCATATTTTTGTTGCTTTTAGTGTGTGCAGAAGCTTATAATCCTGATGAAGAAGAAGATGATATTGAATCAAGGGTATGTAAACTTAGGAGGAATTATAAATCTTTCTGTGCTTAAAAGACGAATTTAAGAAGAAAAAGACATCCTTTGCAGGAATATTATTATTATTATTATTATTATTATTATTATTATTATTATTATTATTATTATTATTATTATTATTATTATTATTATTATTATTATTATTATTATTATTATTATTATTATTATTATTATTACTATTACTATTACTATTATTATTATTATCCCGCCTATCTAGTCGGTTAAGACCACTCTAGTAATATCTTTTAATACATGATGTAGATTTGGTTGTTCGATATATATAAGGCTACTTTGCATGTTTCTATAAAATACTATAAATTATAAATAAAAACATCTTTTTTATTTCCTCTTTATTTATTTATTTATTTTATTTATTTAATTTATATGCCGCCCACACTACCCAAAGGTCTCTGGGCGGCTTACAGCATTTAAAATACAATAAAGATATGTACAATTAAAATACAATTAAAAAGTATAAAAAATTGCCATCAGACCCACAGCTAATATTATTTCAGTTAAAAGCCTTCTGGAACAGGAAGGTTTTGACCTGGCGCCGAAATGTCATCAGTGTCGGCGCCAGACGAATCTCAGTCGGGAGGGCATTCCATAGTCTGGGGACTCTAATACTGTAGCAGTCTTATTTCAAGATTTATTTCTGTGTTTCTTGTCTATAGATTTTAAATATGAGTGTGACTGGGTTCATTTGAAACTTGGAGCAGTACCTCAGTTTTGGCAGGAAATAACAACTGAGATCCATCTGGAATGTTAACAACTTCAATTTTATTAACCTTTCTTATTTCTACAATTACCTCTATTGGGTCAAAATAAGACAAACTGGGCAAATGTCCATAACTTGACAATGAAAACTCCTCTTGAAAGTTCGGATAACTCACTGGGGGGCTGGACCAAATCGTTCCCAATCTGTGGGGTTCTGCAGAGGGGCACTCCTCACCACACATATGGTGCCGCAGCATGGGTGCCGAGCCCAGTCCCCTTTTTTTGGAGGTTGATTGTATGTCTGATCCAGCCGGATCACTTTCTTTCCATGCCCTCGACCCCGCTGGAAAACAATAGCCATCCATTCTAAAGTCTTGAACCTGGTCTCTACTTCTCTCTTCAGCTCCAGGTCCGGTAGCAGTCCACCGACCTTTAAGTTGGGAAAATCCTCCAGAAGCCCACGTGTTCTCTCATAGGCGGACTCTATTCCTCTCCCATCCTCCTCCTCTTTCATTACCATGCCCCCCTCTTTAATCTATTACTGAATCTCCTTTCCCCTCGATCTTTTATACTCTCCTCCCACACTGATACCTTTAGCTCCTCCTCCTTTCCTCTTTTCTCCTTCCTCTGCTAGACAAACTTCTATTTTCCCTTTTTCTTCTTCTGCCTCTTTCTTTTCCTCCACTGATATCTCTTTCTGTTCAGTCACCTCTTCCCCTTTTGTTCCCTTCTCCTCTTTGGACGTCTCTAAGTGTGAGGACGGCTCACTAAGCTCCTTCTCTCCTTCACAATGAGATTTAAAAATCTGAAGTTCTCAGTTGTTATGATGACAACATATCATAGTCTCTGTGGTGTTCACTTGTATTGTCCTTTGGGTACAGCCCTTCTATGATCACTTAGTTTAAGACTAGCCTCAGGCAGGTCAGGAACTGATAAACTGCAATGATTTCTTCCAGGTTATTCACCCCAAAACAGATGATCAAAGAAACAGACTGCAAGAAGCTTGCAAAGATATTCTCCTGTTTAAGAACCTAGATCCGGTAAGATAATTTTTGATATGGTGATACCAGTAACTCATGAGACATTAATCTTTGACAGATCCATGTGGAGAAGTGGCATAGCTCTGTAATAAAATATGTGTGTTTTATGGAAAACAGCCCCAAGTTTGAGTCCTGGTTTCTCTAGGAAAGACATCCACCTGAAAACTTTTAGAGTAACTGCCAGTCCTTGCGGATGGTATTGAACTAGATGAAGCAGTGTGTTGCTTTAATATACATTGTAAAACTGCATCTTCTATTCAAGAACAAAGCAGTGCAGGGTTGCTGATCATCACAATTGCTGCTCTTTTAACAGAGCTCAGTGTTCAAGACACTGTGTATATGTGCAGCAGAACTGGGGTTGTGGAGTATTATTCAGAAGCAGCCTTCTCAAATCTGGTGCCCTAGATGTTTTCAGCTGCAGTTCCCATAAGCCCCAGCTAAAATTGCTGGAATTATGGGAGTTGAAGTCCAAATATCTGGAGGGCCGTGAGTTGGGGAGGTCTGTCACAAAGCACTGAAGAAATAGACCCAAGTAGAGATAAGGAATTTAATATTCAAAACATAGTTGCATGTGTTGCTGGTCTTGTTATTGAAGGCCTAGTATGTGGACCATTGAAATCGATTTTATAATGCAGACATTGAGTCCACCAGGAGCACTAATGGATAGCAAATACATGGTTAAATTCACACCCTGTCTTTGGAGCATGCATTTAACTATTGGGCTGACCTTGACACACATTCAATGTGTTGTAATTGTAGAAACCTAGCCCTCTGAATGGCATGTATCTCTATTACAGCTTCTGATTAGGGACTCTCAGAGATGTTTGAGGTATTGGGAGGGAAGAGGATTATTAGTGGGGAGGGGAAATATAGTTGTCTATCTTTCTTGGTTGGAAGTAAATCCAATTTAATTAATGATTTTTTTCAGAAGCAGCCAAGAGGATCAATTATCTTTCCTTGAACCAAAACCTTCTCCTGTTGATCTAGGGTGGATGGTGTGGAAAGGCCATAACTCCTCCACATCTGCCTCAGTACCTTTTAGTCTGCAGGTGGAATATCAAATTAGCATCAGGTGGATGTACTGAGCAAGTGTATCTCCCCTGGCTTTAATTTTCAACATCAGATTTCTGTTTGCAATGGAAATTTGGCACGGGGTGCATTTGTATAACAATCTGTAGAAAGTGACATTATCTTTGGTTTTTCTCATAATTATAGTCCTGACTGCCAGACTTGGGAAGTATATCATCATTAAGTGAAACACACATTCAGAGATATTGATTAGTAGCACTTCTGTTCTACAGCACTGTATTTAACAGCATTTCTTGCTGCTTGGATGGTTTTATATAGATTGCAGGAGAGGATTTTCTTTTTGCTTCATGCAATATGCTGCAGCATTTTGAAATATGGCTGTCTGAGATTGGGTTCTTTATAAACATTTCATTACAAAAACCTTGAATGTAATTACCTTCTCCTTTTTTCAGATTAAATAAAATTTAATCTTTAACAAGTAGTCCAACAATTTCTTTTAGTGTAAAATCTTTCTTAGAAAGGAGGCAAGTGGTGAATTCTGGATTAGTTAGAACCATTTTGCTTCATCGTGCACTCTGTTTGCATAAGATCAAATCAAAGCATCATCTATACTGAGACATGCTAAGGGATTTTGTTCCAGCGACCATGATGATGAAGCCTCTGGCATCTGTTACTTAAAACTGATGCAAGATCTTGGAACATTTAAAAAATGGAAATGTTGGGTTTATGAGAAAAGGTAACATAGAATGCAGATAATCTGTAAGAGTTTTCAAAGAGACTGAAAGGTTGGTTTGGTAGGTACTGAATGCTCACATTGATTGGAAAAGGAAGCAAGAGTTGCGCTGGCAACATTGGAAGGCTGAGAGAAAAGATATCCCAAGAACTACGGAATCTAAGCAGCAGTGACTAAAAGCAGAGGACAAAGCTGGCTGTAAGCTGAGATCCATATACCTTGGGGAAGATTAAATGTTGAAGCCATGGTTCTGAATGAAGACCCTATTAGGATTGCCATAATTTGGAAGCAACGTGGTGGCACATAATGAAAGCAACATTTTTGTAGCGGGCTCTACTATTGAAGTTGTTTGCACTACTTAGAAAAGCATTTGTTTGTTTCCGCCTTAACATCTCACCTTGCAAATACATTGGCTATAATAAAATTGGATGGTTCAAATAATCCTGGTATTTATGTGCATGCAAGAGGAGTCATCAAAGTTGTTGCAGGGATTATTTGTATGTTAGTCAGGCACTCAGCACATGCCTGGCACCTTGTTGGTTAGCTACAGTTAGCCACAATAACTCCCACAATTCTTCATGCATGCACATAAATACCAGGATGATTTGAGCCATTCTTTTTTCTGTATATGTTGGAAATTCCCATATGAGCCTCCTATCTCATGCACTTTCTTTTACTGTTTACTGTTTTCATTTATTGCTTGAGGTATGGCTATTGATGACTGACATCCCACCTCTTTTGAGAGATCACAGGAGCCACTGGTGACCTTGTGGACCTAAAGTTTGCTGTGGTCAAGAAAAAACAAGCCAAGCACACTAGTTATATGTTGGTGATTGGCAGTACTGTTGTCTTTTTTCTCAGAAAGTTTGTTTGTATTACTCTTCTGTAGTTGTATAATCCAGCTGGAGATATATTTTGGAGTTTAATAAACAGTTTGATGCAGACAAACTTAATTAATTTGTAAACCTTTAAAAATTAGTATTGTAGTATGTCATTGAAAACCCTGCCACTCATGTCTTGGAATATGTGGGGCAGAATCCAGCATTAGATTTCCATTAGAGGAACAGATGAATCGGGGTGTCTAGGCACCTTTCCACTGCAGCACCTTGTGCACCCCAAAAACTACACTGATGGGCTAGGAAACCCTCGAGAGTAGGTTTTAGGGTCATTAAAGGGCTGCTGCCAGCAGTTGACCAGAAGAATGTCCAGAGTTTACTTCTGGGGTTGGATATAAACATCTGTGATAGGACCTTGTTCCATCTTGATACTGGGCCAATGAATTATTACTTTAAGTAGGGTTGGTGAAACAGTCCCAAAACCTGGTTAAATGTTAACTCAGGTTAATCATGATTCTAGCTTCTAAAGATATTATGTCACAGTTAGCACTCATTCAAAACAGGCAAACAAAGATCAAGTTCATTAGTGCTAAGCAGCTTGCATTTGAGAGTTACAGTTAGCCATTTGCTGCTATATATTTTTTCATTTACAGGAACAGATGTCTCAGGTATTAGATGCCATGTTTGAAAAACTGGTAGAAGGAGGGGAGCACGTTATTGATCAAGGTGATGATGGTGACAACTTCTATGTAATTGATCGGTAGGTTATTTATATGTAGTAGTCATGGTGTAGATAGAATGACGTTGGAAGATTGTATTGGAGAGAATCTACTCTATTAATTAAATGGAAAGTAAGTATTCTATTTGAAAAACATATTGGATCTAATCCAATGAACTAAGTATGCTGTTAATCATTGAAGAGTCATTGACCAGAATCCTATTGCATATTTATTCTGGTGTAAATTCATCAGTGTAACAAATTGCCTCAAGAAATCAATATAAGCATATAACTGTTGTGTAATATGAAATGCCCATACTTGCAATAATTTGCTGCTGAAAGTTACACTGATGGAGTTATACGAGTAGGCATAATTAACAGGATTCTGGTCATTACCTTCAATAGCATATTCTCTAGATTGTGTCTGTAGATCAGTGGAATTTTGTCACCTTTTACTTAGGATTGCTGCATATCATTAATTATGGTAACTAAGTATGTACAGTGGTGCCTTGACTTACGACCATAATCCATTCCAGAAGATGGACGTAACTCAAAATGGTCATACGTTGAAGCACTATTTCCCATTGAAATGCATTGGAAGGCAATTAATCTGTCCCAGCAAAAAACAATTACCAAAAAAACCACAAAACCACACAGCAAACCCCATTGGAAGGCACTGGGTTTTTAAAAAAATAAACAAACCAAAAATAAAGCACACAGCAAGGCCCATCAGAAGGTGCTGGGGCTTTAAAAAAACCAAAAATAAAGCACACAGCAAGCCCCATTGGAAGGCGCTGGGGCTTTAAAAAAACAAAACCAAAGATAAACACAAAAAATAAAGCACACAACAAGCCCGACTGGAAGGTGCTGGGGCTTTTAAAAAACACCAAAAATAAACAACACAGCAAGCCCCATCAGAAGGCACTGGGTCTGAAAAAATAAACACACCAAAACACACGAAAATCACAGCACAGAAACATAACCCCCCCAACCCAAACCCACCCTGCAAAACCCTGTAAATGTACTTACTCAGAACCAGAAAGCAGCACCAGGCAGTCCGAAACCTCCTCCGACGCACACACTCTAGCCGTTGGGGTGAAAGAGCTACAAAGAAGCTCTTCGCCAGCGAACAGTTAGGCCTCTAATTTGAATTCCCCGCTTTTTCCCCCTGCCTCATTTGATTGCAACTCAAAGCTCTGGCTGCAAGTTGAAGCAAAATTTTGCAGCCAGAGCTGGTCGCAACTCGAAATGGTCATATGTCAGTACAGTCATAAGTCGAGGCACCACTGTAAAAAGTACACTCAGTAGCAAACCTGGATGGTAGAACATTAGAAATGTCCCCACTGACTGCTGTGAGCTATATTTATTTGATTTTCTTAATTAAAATATTTCCATTTTTCCTACCATCTGGAGATCTTAGAGTGGCTAAAGTGAGTAAAACAGCTGAAACATTATTTTAAAACAATATGTAACATTTAAAATAATTCAGCACAAATAGTAAAATCCACATACAACAAACTAAGGTAAAGTTATCACTTGAGTTCCAAAAAATGTAAATGATGTGCCCGAAGTATGACAGCTTAATTTCATAATTTTTGCTTCTAGGGAAGCTTGATTTGATCATGGACCAGTGCATCTTTCTGGCAATCCATGGTATCTGCAAAGCTCTTGTCCAGCACATGTTTCTAATGAGTCATTCCACACACACACACTCAGCTTTCTTCACTGTTCAGCTTTCACATTTCAACATAGTAACTGGAAATGCAACACTGTGGATGATCTTGTGGGGAGCCACAATTTATTTCATCTGTGGTTTTATTTACACTGTGAAGCATCTAGCTGTGGATGGCAGAGTAGAATATGATTACTTTTCTCAACTGTGAACTAAATTGATTAACGAGCAACTTGGAATCTTTCAGTCACTATAGTACAGTGAATAATACATGGTTAATTTTAGATGTAGGCTGCCTTCAGATCTCTGTTCTGCTAGGAATACTTTGGATCTTCTGCATGCCGTCATCCCTTCTGCAGCTGCAGAATACAGTGAAAACAGTGAGGGCATGCTTAGGAGGAATGTTGATAGTGCAAACATGGAAAATACTGCCAAGTGGGCAATTGTTTGTTTGTTTGTTTGTTCGTTTGATTGATTGATTAAATAAATAAATGTGAATTTTGATCTATGTTTGTTTTTAAGAAAACTTGGTAGTTATGGAATGCATTTTTGATGAAAAAGGCATAAAAGTAATTTTGTTGTAAATGTATAGATGCTGCATATTTTAAAGGCTGGCATGTCCAGTCTTCATACCACCTGTATGTTTTACAGAGGGACATACGATATCTATGTGAAATGTGATGGTGTTGGAAGATGCGTTGGAACCTATGACAACCGTGGGAGCTTTGGTGAACTGGCTTTAATGTACAATACACCCAGAGCAGCTACAATCATTGCTACCTCTTCTGGTGCTGTGTGGGGTTTGGTAGGTTCTCTACCTTTATAACTAGCCTTGTCCTAACAAATCAAAGTAGTTTTTATCTATTATGAAAGCTTAACATGGAGTACAGTTACTCTGTGCATTCCTGTTCAAATGAGGTGTTTGCAGTTGCTCTCAGCATGAGGAAAATAGTTGGCTGGATAGCTCAGTAAGTTAGGTACAGTGGTACCTCGCTTAACGGTGATAATCCGTTCCAGGAAAATCGCTGTTAAGTGAAAACATCATAAAGCCAAAAAAACAAAAACAAATTGAAACACATTGAAACCCCTTCAATGCATTCCAGTGGGGTCAAAATTCATAGTCCAGTGAAGATCCTCCATAGGGCAGCCATTTTCGCTGCCTGTCTTGCGAGGAATCCATCCCAGAAAACAGTGGGGAGCCATTTTGTTTACCTGGTGGCCATTTTGAAACCGCCGATCAGCTGTTTTAAAATCGTTGTTTTGCGAAGAATCGGTTCCCGAAGAGGGAACCAATCTTCGCAAAGTGAAAAAAACCATTTAGACTATCATTTTGCGATCGCAATTGCGATCGCAGAAAGATCATCGTAATGCAGTTTCATTGTAATGCGGGGCAATCGTAAAGCAAGGCACCACTGTATCTGGCTGTGGATCCAGAGGTTGGGAGTTTTAATTCCTCACTGTGCATCCCAGAAGAGTCAGCCTGTGTACCCTGGGGCAAGCTATGCAGGCCCAATATACCCCTAGAAGAAGGGAAGGATAAACCATTTCTGACCTACCTACTCCCTACCTAGAAAACTCTGAAGAAGCTACAAGTAAAAATTGAGTTGATGGCACAGAATTATTATTATTATGGAAAATAGCATCCAGTGGCTCTGGCTGCAGAGGACTGTGCTGGGTCGACCAACAGTTGTCCTGCAACCTCACTAAAGACATTTGAATTGATTAATATTAGGAGTTATGATTGAATAATCTATTAATTAAATTGTCATGAACTAGGATATGCGTAAAAACAACACCTGTAAAGCAAGAATATTCTGTTCCTTTCTTTTTAGATGTTGCATGTATCATAGCAGATGTCATATTACAAGAGTCATTCAGTTGTGAAAGAAGGGAGAATATTTTTTAACAATCTGTTGTCAAATTGATAGAAGGGCCTGAAGGCACCCTTTTTTAGTCAATTCAGACTTTTAAATCAAATAGCTAAGTCACTTAGTGGATTCATACTAAAGTATTTACACAAATTGTCCTGGGAAAAGTTCCACTGGACATAGCTTGACTTATTTTTAGCAAACATTTGTAGGCCAAAATCTGTAAATGTTGCAGTGCTAATCAGGTTGCTGTATTATTTTAGATTGTTGCATTATTATATTATATTATAGTATAGTATATTATAGTATAGTATATTATATTAACTATTAGTATGCATATTTAAAAATCAAATTGAATATATCTACAGGCATGATTGTATTTACGAGGCTACAGTTTTTTAATTAACGATGAGAAAATATAGACAATTTTCTGTTGAACAAATCACTGTACAAATTATTGGTGCATTTTATACTATGTTATGCATTTAATAAGCTCTCTCTCTCTTTTTAAACAGGACAGAGTAACATTCCGAAGGATCATTGTAAAAAACAATGCTAAAAAGAGAAAAATGTATGAAAATTTTATCGAGTCACTGCCCTTCCTTAAATCTTTAGAAGTAAGCCTACTTATTAGTATGGTTTCAGTCATTTTAGCATACAGTAGTTGTTTTCTTTCCTTTTAGGTTAAGTATGAGCAACTTGTAGCCCTTCAGCTATTGATGGACTGCAACTCCCATCAGCCCCAAAAAAGTACAGCCAATGGTGAAGGATGGGGGAAGTTGTAGTTTAACAACATCTGGGGGACTACAAATTCCTCGTCCCTGCTTCTGCTGGAAAAAGTGGCCTTTTTTTGCAAATGTAGTTTGGAATTCTGTGTCTAAGTTCTGGGAAAGGAAATCCGAAATAGCACTGTACTAGGGTGTGCTGATTAGTATTGAGCCTTTCCCAGAAAAAAAATGAGCTAGGAAGCTATAAATTGCAGGGTGTATTGGCCAGGTTGTCTCTATTCAATGGCACAAAAATCAGCTACCTATGATTTTAACTTACCTTTCATGTTCAGGTCCAAAGTGAACATGGCAGCACCTCCAGAAAAGTTCTATGTGGAAGAGCATAGGACCATAATCAAGTTTCTGTTTCTCCAAGGGAAAGGTGCAAAGCAGATCCATGATGAAATGTCACAAACTATGGGTGACAGTGGCCCTTCATATGCAACAGTTAAATGTTGGGTTGTCAATTTTAAAACTGGCCATTTCGGTGTTGAAAGTGAGAAACCCAGTGGAAGGCCTGTTTCTGTCTCTGTGCCTGCAAATGTGAAAGCCATCCATGACATGACCGCTGAATATCAGCCAAAAGTATTATGATATATCTGAGAATATCATGTGAGAGAGTTGGTGCCATTATCCACAGCGACTTGGAAATGAGAAAGCTGGCAGCAAAGTAGATCCCCAAACTTTTGCCAACCAAACAAAAGAGGAAACGTGTGGAGTCATCGGTGGCTGCTTTGGAACATTTTGCAAGAAATGAGTCAGATTTCCTGGGCAAACTGTTAACTGGTGATGAGACATGGATCTACTGTTATGATCCTGAGACAAAGGAACAGTTTAAGGAATGGAGGCACAGTGGTTCCCCCAGGCCAAAGAGGTTCCAAGTGCAAAGGGTGGTGCAGAAGCAAATGGCAACAGTTTTTTGGGATAAGAAGGGAGTTCTGCTGGTGGACTACCTCCAACAGAGTTCAACCATCAATGCAAAATATTACTGTGCTTTATTGACAAAGTTGAGGCAAAACATCAAGGAAAAACATCAAGGAAAGCTCTCCAAAGGTGTCATCCTGTTGCATGACAACGCCTCGTCACACACTGCAGGTGAAACAATGGCAAAACTGATGTCCTTAGGCTTTCAAGTGATGCCCCATCCACCCTATTCTCCTGAGCTGGCTCCTTCTGACTATTATCCATTCCCTAAACTAAAAAAACAACAACAAAAAACTAAAGGGACAACAATTTGGGAGTGTTCTGGAGGCAACTAATGCTGCAAATGAGTGGTTACACCAACATTCGGAAGAATTTTATTTGCAGGGACTTAAGAAGCTACAGGACAGATGTCACAAGTGCATTGACTTCCTGGGGGAATATCTAGAATAGTGTGGCAGTTACAGCTTCCTAGCTCAGTTTTTTTCTAGGAAGGGCTCAATACTTATCAGCACCCCCTCGTATGAGCCTCTCTGCAGTAACTGTTTTGGCATTGTTGCTCTCAAGGATCTGTCCCTGGTAAACCACCACCCCTATCATACAGAATCCCTTTTTAAAATGTGTTAATGCTTACTTGTGTACACCAGTATTGCTGTTCTTTAGGCCCCAACTAGAGATGTGAGTATTTGTATTCGTATACAAATACGAATATCCCCCCACAGGTGGAAATAATGAGGGTCCACTCACCATTTTACCGCTGACGCGAGCTTGGCGGAGCCTTCCTATCGCACCATTTTACGCAGTGGATTAGCCACTTTGCGACCTGGCAGAGAGGCTTGTCATCCGGCCTCCTGCCAGGAGTGGCTAATCCATTGTGGACAACGGCGTGATAGGAACGCTCTGCCGTGCTCGTGTCGGCAGCAAAATGGTGAGTGGACAGTCTGACCCCATGGGGCGAGACCTTCATTATTTCCTCCTGTGGGGAGATATTTGTATACAAATACAAACATCCCCTTCTCTAGTCCCAACACACTTGTCCTGAATCTCTTGAAGTTATATCTCAAAAAATTAGGGGTAGATGCTTCTTGACCCTGGTTTAGAGGCACATACACATACATGCAATGTGTTTGTCCCTATATAGAAGGATAAATCCAACAACAATCTAGTGCTGCCCTTCCCCACTTCAAACACTGTCCAGAAACAAACAAACACCAATTCTGGATATTTTCCCAAATCTATGCAGCAGTTGTTCAGGTATTCATTGGAAGCCGCAATGGGGATGATTGCTGGATTGTGGTTATGTTCTACCTGCTGTCCTCCCCCTGCAAACAAATTGAGCTGTCTTTCCTGACCAGGAGGAAACCTATATTGCAGAAAATTGCTGGAGACAGGGAGGGCTCTCCACTGAGGATGCTGTTGCCCCAGTGTGGGCTCTTTCTTTAAGGCTTTTTTTTTTTGGAGGGGGATTAGAATAGATTTTTCCTCCTCCTGTTCAAGCAGATTATTTAGGCTTATTGCAGTTCTGACATTATGCTTTGTTTGATTATACTGTTTCATTGTTTTTATATGTATATTGCCCAAAATAGTGCTATGCACTAATGGGGAGATTAAGGGAGGGAGGAAGGAAGTCAATTTCCCTTAATAAGGGAGAAAAACATTGATGGTTTGGCCTGGTATGCCTGAAGATGGCCCTGTGAGTGAGTGTCACCGGCAGGCACTGCCTTCTGGATGCCTTGACTTCCAGAATCAAAGTATAGCAATTGGAGAAAGGTTTCAGTAATGCATTATTTCAAGGATATGGGGCCTTCAAGGAGTGGGAGGACACTTGTGTTACAGTCTTGTCTTAGTCATTGTGTATGGAATGTTGGAGGATGTATTAGCATAATTCATCTTCACTTTTTAAAGGTATCTGAACGGTTGAAAGTGGTGGATGTGATAGGCACCAAAATATATAAAGAAGGAGAACAAATAATTGCTCAGGTATGTATTTTGTGTTTAGATTAGGTGTGCGTTATCATGTTACTTTATATGCATATACTTTGTTCATAAAATCATTCAGATGATAGACCATTTGGTAGAATTGCTTCTCAGACTAAAGGTCAAACAGCATGATACAAGTAGCACTTTGAAAGCTAATTAATGTTGCAGAGACATGATCAAGCTGAGGAATCATCCTCCCAAGTGAAGCATATTTTTACCTCTCATTGACCAGTCACAAAACAAGCTAATTTTCAAGGTAGGGTGGTGTAAAAACTCACTCTGTAACTATTAGATGCTCTTTGCCCCCTAAAAAGGACATGGTGGCGCTGCAGGTTAAACCGCAGAAGCCTCTGTGCTGCAAGGTCAGAAGACCAGCAGTCATAAGATCGAATCCACGTGACGGAGTGAGCTGCTGTTGCTTGTCCCAGCTCCTGCCAACCTAGCAGTTTGAAAGCATGTAGAAATGTGAGTAGATAAATAGTGATCACCATGCTGGAAAGGTAATGGCGTTCCGTGTCGGGTTGCGCTGGCCACGTGACCACGAAAACTGTCTACGGACAAACGCTGGCTCTATGACTTGGAAATGGGGATGAGCACCACCCCCTAGAGTCGGACACGACTGGACAATTGTCAAGGGGAACCTTTACCTTTACCCCTAAAAAATGTCCTACTTCTGAGAACATACTATTAGTAGCCTACTGTTTGATCCTAAAAAATGGAGTTGAAAAATGGTGTAATCTGTTTGTATGAAAGTATCCTTTGGAGATGGACATTCTGGGAAGTTAAATACTAGATAATTTTAATACCAAAGGTTAAAGAAGTTGTTAAACAAGTTGTTGGGAGAGGCTGCTTTACTGTATTGATTTATTTTATGGATATCCTGCAACTCTGCCTTGCTCTATGTTTTTTAAAAACAGATAACTTATCTTCTAGATGAAGTTGCATATACAAAGCAGCAATTCTAACCATGTCCTATGTAAGCAATGGCTTGCACAGACCTCCTGTTTGGTTTTTCTGTATCCTTTCTAGGTTTTTGTAGTACAGAACCAATTAAGCCCTGTTTTTAGTTGCTGCTTTCTTCCATTTTTTATTTCATGTCAACAGTTGCTCAACAATCCAAGTTTCAAAGGCTCTGATTCTCTGGGAAGTTACAAGGATCTTTAAAATGTTATTATTAATTAGAATGCATTTCGGTTCATCTTTTGGCTTATGTTATTTATATTCAGTGGTCAAAATCCTGTCACTTAGTGGCGTAGAGTAGAGAAGATCTACTGAATCAATGAGGATTTAGTGAGTTACTTCCTCCATCTTTTTTTCCATTATTCATATCAGAATGTTGCATAATTTAAAATTATGGGTGTATAGAAATATAGGTAAAATTAAAAATAAGTTAAAATGTTAAGATAGAAATTATTGTCATTTGTGGTCCTGAAAAGGTCATTTTGCTCATCAGCAAGTTTACAACAGAGTGCATTTGAAAATGAATGATTGGGTGGCCGCACACCTTTTCCAGTCTTCCAGTCACCCAGGCACACCTTTTCCAGTCTTCAGGGAGGCTCCTTGTATGTCCCTATGTTAGAACAACTAATGGCCAAAATCTCGTTGCTCAGTGTAGTAAATAGCACTTGAGCAGGCCCATGGAATTAATGGAGAACTGGTGAGCCAGCTATTCCAGAAGTCCAATTGATTGAAATGGGACCACTTTAATTGCATCTTTCTGTACTAAAAGTAAGTTATAGTTACAGTAGGCCCACTTGAATCAATGGAACCCATGGAGTAGCTCACTTCCAGTTCCCCATGGACTCCATGGGCCCCCTCGAGTGCCATTTATTACACTGAGCAACTGGATTTTGGCTCTTATGTTGTACCAACAGGTTTAATGGCAGTTGGCAAAATGCAGCTGGAGGAGAACATGCGCATGGACCAGCATGCATCCTCCAGTAACTTTGGACCCTTTGCAAGCTCTGTACCCTCCACAAAACTTCTCACCCCACCTTTTAAAATAAAGGGCCTGGCTCCAAACATTTTCTTGTGCTTTTTAGTGAGAACAAAAAACAATTTTGCCCTTCTTTTGGAACCTCCCTGCCTCCATGCTGCAAGAGTGAGCAGATTTTAAGAAATGGCAACTAGAGGGTTTGATGGGGCATGGTGTTGGAACCAGGGTGAAGAAATATAACTTTTGAATAGGTAGGGTGCAGGGGTGTGTGTGGCATTCCAAATTCCAGGGGTGGACATGTGCAACCCCCAGGTCTCTGGATGTTACTCATCTTCATCCCAGCCTAGTGTTGTGCAGATGATACTGCCCTAATTTGACACTTATGCGCTGCATCCTCTGCTGCTTCTCCTCTTCATCTGTTACGGGGAAATCAAGAATGTGTTTTTTTCCCCAAAGAGCTGACCATGGTTTTCCATGGACACCTGCACTATGGTTTGTTTTAATTATTATTAAATTGTTCTTAAAGGAGACCAAATCTTGGAACATTACTCTTTTTTTTTTGGAGTGTGTATATGTGTAAAATACCCACATGTTCCTATTCATCATGGTCATGTGGACTACAGTTCCCACATTCCTCCAGCCTGCATGACCATTATGCCTGGGGGATTCTGGGAGTTGTAGTCTGAAAGAGTATAATTTTTGCAAGCTGTGAAAGAGACTGTGGCTTAGTACAGGGATGGGGTATATGTGGCCCTCTGGATCCTCAGCCTAATTGCATTTGGGGAGGGGGCGGCACATTCCAGATCCCTGGTTTGACATCGTGTCTGAACCCGGCTCCTCTGTCTAGCTGCAGCAGGTGCTCCGTGTCATCCCTGTTGCCCTTGGAACCTTGCTCTTTCTCTGTTCTGAACAGGATGGATAAAATAAACTATCATTTTCTTGGCATGGACCTTGGGAAAAGTTAGCAAAGAAATGCGTAGAGAAGGTACTGCTGCTTTTCATTTTGTGCTTGTTTAATATTTTATAGCACCTGGGAGAAGCTTTCTGTTCATTCTTGGTTTATTTCCAGCAATTCTCAGAGCGAAGACTGTGAAGAAGAGCCATCCGGATTAGTTTCAGGCAGCTGAAACTAGCAAGCTGCTAGTCCCCTCTGCCCTTTTATGACACTGATGTCTGTTATTTCATCCTTTGCCCAAAAATGATATTTGAAGATTAACTAAAGGAAGTAATAAGTAAAATACATATTATGTGTTCAGTGCACTACTACATGGGAACAAACCTAGCAAAGTGTTACATACATATGTTTGGTTATAAGAATGTGGAAATTACTCAGTTGTTTATATGGAAAGAAAATAGTCTCAATGTAGTTCCTTTTCAATATAATTTTAAAGTACAGAATAATTTCAGCGATCAGTTTTGTCAGTTCTAAATTGTTTATCCATTTTTTCTTAAATTATTACCAGAACTACTAAAGCAACTAAATTTTTCCTATTTCTGTAACTCTTTTTGTTGTCTTTCTGATAGGGAGACATGGCTGACTGTTTCTATATTATTGAATCTGGAGAAGTGAAAATTACGATGAAAAGAAAGGTACAAAAATGTATTAATGCAAATATGAGAAACCTTGAAAATTTTCAGTACTGACATGGTCAGTAAGGACCATGTTGCGCAAGTTCAATGACTTTTGTTTATCATGTTGTATTTAATTTTAGCTTGTTTTGTTTTGGTAAATGCCTGGATGTTTTCTTTTTCTTCCCTATCTTCCAGGGTAAACAGGATGGAGATGAAAATGAAGCAGTTGAAATTGCCCGGTACACTAGAGGGCAGTATTTTGGTGAACTTGCTCTTGTAACTAATAAACCTCGGGCTGCCTCAGCATTTGCACTCGGCACAGTCAAATGCTTAGGTAATGGAAAGTCCTTTTATTTTAATACTTGCTTTGTTTTATGATTTAGGTAAAAGCCCAGTTTCTGCTTGTAGAGATATCTCTTCCATACTGTGTATTCCCTTGTGCTGTAAAGGTATAGCATTCACTTTAATCAGCATGGTAGAATTTGTGCCTATTGATGTGTCACCTAATAATATAGTAGGAATTAGCTTAACAACAATATGGAGAAATCAGAGGTGTTTTATTCTCTCTAAAGAGCTAATTGAAAGTAGAATTGTATGTATGAGTAAACCTACTACTTGGGACTGAATCTAGCTTTAGTCCCAACTAGAGTATACCTATGAAAGGAATGAGATGTTCCTTTAAGTTACCACTTAAATCAATTTCGTTTATATCAGTGGCTCTCTTCTACATAGCACTACAGCTTGGATCTATCCCATTTCTCAGAAATCATAAAGACTATTATATTTATTTATTTGTTATGTTTATATTTGGACTCAGTGCGAGCTTTGAGAGAGATGTCGCTCAGAGAGTAGTTTTATTGTTAAAATTATTTGCATGTTTTGTGTATGTGTTCATTAATTCATCACAAAAATGTATGCTGAATTATACTTACAGAGCTAACCAAGATAAAATATTCACACTAAAGGGATAAAAATGAAAAAAGAGTCAGATTCGAAAATTAGAATTCTTCTCTTTTATTTAAAGCCATGTTACAGAGATCGACACATTAGATAAAGCAGTGTAAATAACAAGTCCTCCATTTGTATTAGACTCCTTTGTTATAGTGGTCCAGAAACTTTTGGAAAATATGATGATATCCAAAGATCTTTGCACTTAAGTGTTTATGACATAAATAGGGGGTGCCTTGATTTTTTACTCCTGGTACTTGGCTTCACATGGTGCTCTACAGCAGGAGTGGTCAACCATGATTCTCCAGATGACCTACAGCTTCCATTTGCTATAGCCAGAATAGCTAGTGGTGAAGAGCTGCAGTGCAGAGACATTTTGAAGGCCAGAATTGCTCATCTTTTACTAGAGCAACTTCCTGGCTTTTATTGAAAGTTTTGAGGGAACATAGAGCCCGCAGCAGGAAGAGAACTTAAATTGTAGTAGACTGACTGGAGTTCATTCATGGCTATTTTAGATTCTGTCCACCCTTTTTAGTAGTTGTGATTAAATAAAGGCTGTCTTAGTATTATCATTTAGAACTTAGCAAAATAAATGTTGGGCTTAATTCCACCCAAAACCTTAATATATATCTTCTCTCTCAATCTCTCTTTTTCTCTTTGGCTACCTTCTCAACAAAAGTTATGGATGTACAGGCATTTGAAAGGCTTTTGGGACCTTGTATGGAAATTATGAAGAGGAACATTGCAAATTATGAAGAACAGCTAGTTGCTCTGTTTGGAACAAACATGGATATTTCTGATTCCAGTGCATGAAGTGAAGTATGAAACCACCAGATCTGTTTATGAGAAATAGCACAGTAGTGGTTAGTCCACTGAAAATGTTTCTATCTTCCTGTAGATGCTAAGCATTTTTCTGTGATTTTACAGGGGGTTGGGTTTAATGTGTCTCCCCCACCCCCATTTTTATTTGCCTTTTTGTACACAGTAGCTCAGACATTTCAGTAAATGGGGTATAGATATCATGGTGTTGGCTCTGCCCTGAAGGACAGTTCAGCCATCAGGATTTTAGCTTTCAGGTAACATTCCTGAAAATGAGTTAGGAGGAATTGACACTGTTACAGGCAGGTCTAGTATTATTACCAATTAGTAACTATCTAAAATGCCTTGTCTTCTCTAAATTAATAAACATTTCATGCAATCTAGTCCATAACAACATTCAAAACAATCTGCGCATACTGGCATATCTTTTGTTTCAATCCCTGGGGCAGAGACTGTAGCCCTCTTTCCTGATGTCCCTATCTATGTTGAGAGAAGCATGATCTTTGGCACATGACATGGACTGTTTTCAGATGGAATGTTTGTCTTCACCTGAACATATATCTCCCCACACATTCTTTTGATGATGTGCACCATATTTTATTGATTAAAGCCATTCTTGGTTGATAAATAGGTGGCTTCCAGTTTCTATAAAATACCAGAATGTGTCAATAATGGGCAGATTAAACTGAAGTCTATGGGATATTTGCACATGACATAAATGAAATCAGGATTTAACCATGTCACATAAATGTGCTGTATTGGAAGTATTATTGCGGCCACTTTACACAAGTCTGTAGCATGGAAGGCTACACAGTACACATTTGGTTTTCTGCCTGTTTGAATCAGTATTATCTAAAGTGACCTTTATAAATGTTGTATTTTAAAAGGCCTTCCAAACAACAAAGCAAGGCCTTGTATTCTTTTTTACCTTTTATGACTTATAAAAGTTTTCACTTTGTTAAATGTTTGGTCTTAAAATATATTATTTTTAGTAAGACATCATATTCCATTTACACCTGTATGAAAGATACTGTAGCATTTGAAGTTCATCATAGTACAAAATATGGAGGGTTTGTATGTTTATCCAGTATTCTTCTTTTTTTTTGTTAGGGCATTTACCATGTATGTATTGTTTCAATTACTCAGACTTCTTTTGGAAAGATGTTCAGTTACTGGAAGAATGAAAACAGTTGATTTTGATTCCAGGAAGAATAATTTTGTTTAGGTTGTCATTGTGCTTTCTTTCTATATAATTTGCATAGATTTGGCTAAATCCAATTGCTAGTCTCAACTAGGGTACCTCTATTTAATCACTTGCTAAGTAATCAGTCAGCAGTTGTGTAAATTCTAATTGATTCAGTGGGCCTAATCTAGGTGGGAGTAGCATCTGGATTTAGACAATCAATTCCAATTAATTTCTAATTTCTGATTAGGACTATTTCAGAGCAGACTCAATTCTGATGTAATCTGGGGTTACTTAGATGGACATCAATCCCAGGGAAAATTCTGGAGCAGATTACAAAGCAGTCACTCTGCAAGCACCTTAAAAACTGCAGTAATAACTAGAAGCCAACATGGATTTGTCAATAACAAATCTTGCAGAGGCTAATCTCTTTGATCAGGTAACCTCCCTGACAGAGGGAATGCTGTAGATGTAATATATCTTGATTTCAGCAAAATTTTTGACAAAGTGTCCCATGATATTCTGATTAGCAAGTTAACTAGGTGTGGCCTGAATAGAACAAGTGTTGGGTGGATACACAGTTGGTTACAGAATCATACTCAGAGTTTTTTTAAAAAATACATTTTATTAGTTTTTCACTCTATCTACATTTGATTTGTGCTTGTCAAACATCGTGTTACATGATTTGCTTACAATTATTTGTTTTTTACATAGTGTCTTCCCAGTTGTCCCCCAAATTCCAGACATCTTTCAAACATTCAAACCATTAATGTACATATTTTAGTATATAATATTGGCTACTATCATAATATTACTTTCATAGTGTACAATATTCTCAAGATCTTCTGATAACATTCTTAATAAAAGTAGTTCCAGATCCATGCCGCAACCTCACATCTAGTTTAATTTACATAAAAAGAAAACCCATCATATTACAGCTTTACCCTGTTTAGGGCTCCCTTATTTCAATTTAATTCTCCTTTTTAATATAAAGGATATGCTCCTTCACAATTCCCGAAGTTAGATATATACATGCTTTCCAACATTAAGGGCCCCTTTCCTATTTTTCCCTTTTTCATCTCTCTAAGTATTTCCCTCTCTTATTTCTCTTTTTTCACTATTTGTTTCTGTCTCCCTAAGCATTCTGCCATCTTTCATGTCCTCTGAAACCATTTTGTGCATCTGATTTATCCCCACTAGATCTTTATGCACTTTGTCTATCTTCAATAGATCTTCCGGGCTTTTTAAAATTAATTTTGCTGATTTTCTCCCCTTGTTTTCCCTTAATACTTTCCTCAGATCCAAGATTGAAGTTGTTTCTCTTAGGTTTTCCCCATTAATTTCCTCCAGCTCCTCTTTTGATTGGCATACATCATCCGGCACACTCTCATTTCGTTTTTTGTTATTCCCTGTCTCTTGTTGACTATAGTTCTTCTTTTGATGCTCATTGAATAATTTTGCCTCTTGGTAGTGGGATCTCACTATTTCTAGGATTGTTTGAAGGGTAGATTTTGTTTCATCTCAAAATTGTCCTTGTTGTGCCATTCTGTTCCAGCTGCCCAAGAGCTTAAGCCAAGATTCGAAACCCCCAAGTATCACAGTCCAGTTTGATGATTGTATCTGTGGCCTAACTGATCCCTGGCAAATTGATGCCAGCCAAACAGATATTCCAAGTCTCCAGAGTCAGTTCAAAGAGTCTGCTTTGGCTAAATAAACCTGAACCAAAATTTAAACCCCCAAAGTACCAAGGTACAATGCAATGGTTGTATCTGTGGCCTGATGGCCTAATTCCCACAGGTTTATGCCAGCTAGTCAAACACAAACACTTCCAGCTCCTGGGGCAGTTTCAGAGGATCTACTTTGGCCAAATAGGCCTGAACCGAGGTTCAAAACCCCCAAATTTCACAGTCCAATTCAGTGTTTGTATCCATGTCCTGGTAGCCTAGTTCCCGCAATTCTGCATCGGTCAAAACTGAAATTCCAAGTCCCTGGAGGTGGTTCCAAAAAGTTCACTTTGGCCCAATATACTGACTCCCAAAGTACAGTTTAAAAAGGTCCACTTTAGGGTTAATTTGTCTATGTTCTAGCCAGGCATGAAAAAATCAAAAGGAAATAAAAAACAGGTTTCCAAGCTTTAAACAGCGGTAGAGTGCTCAAGGTCACTGCTCTGGGCATTATGCCAAAAGATTTCAAGTAGCCAAAACATGAGATCTCCAGACTTCACTAGTAATAGCTTATGAGAAAGTTTCTTAAGATTTATAACACCAAATTATAATATTCTTAAAATATATTTTAAATGTATTTAAATTAGTAGTTAATGTCCCATTAATCTTTAAATTGTTTTCTTTGCATCAACTATCCCTCTCTCCAGATTTTCTGCCGCTCTATGAATGATGAGATTGATAGAAGATTCTTTTTTCTGTATATAGGAATTGTCTTCTCCAGGGGTAGTCATAAGCAATTAGCTCTAAAAATATATCTCACCCGATAATAACACTGATGTTGAATAGCTGATTGTTGCTTCTCTTATTGCCGGCTGCCGACGACTTGCAAGCAAGCATTCTAGCTGCTTGTTTCTGCCCGTTGGCTGATTGGGGAGTTTCCTGGATCAAACAGGGATGGCCGCTGTTCCCCCCCCCCATGATCAACAGGCTTCCCCCCCCTCCAGTTCACTACTCTTCGGGGTGGTTTCGACACCCTGGAGTGTCCCAAACAGGTCAGAATTCAGCCCAGAGGACAGAGCCCTGTCCTCCTGCTGCCATCTCGTTGCGGCATCAAGCCGGTCTCCATACTCAGAGAGTGTTTATCAGTGGCTCCTTCTCAGACAAGGAGAAGGTAACAAGTGGGGTACTACAAGGCCCAGTCCTGTGCCTGGTGCTCTTCAGTATTTGTATTAATGACTTGGATGAGAAAGTACAGGAAATACTGATCAAATTAGAGGGTAACACAAAATTGGGTGAAATTGCTAATACCTTGGAAGAAAGGAATAAATGTCAAAAGATCTTAATAGGCTTGAGTACTGGGCTGAAAACAACAGAATTAAATTTAACAGGGATAAGTGCAAAGTTCTATACCTGGGGTGGGGGGAGCTCAAATGCACAGTTACAAGATAGGAAATACCTGGTTCAGTAATACAAGAAGTGAGAAGGATTTTGGAATTGTCGTACATCAAAAGCTGAATATGAGCCAACAGTGCTATGTGGCTGCAAAAAAAGTAGATGCTATTTTAGGATGCATTAATGGAGGTATAGTTTCCAAATCCCATGAAGTACTAGTCTCCCTCTGTTCAGCACAGGTTAGGCCTCATCTAGAAGACTGTGTCCAGTTCTGGGCACCATATTTTAAGAAAGATTCCAACAGACTGGAGCTAGATCAGAGGAGGATGGCAAGAATGATCAGGGGACTGAAAATCAAGTCCTGTGAGGAAAGACTGAAAGAACTGGGCAAGTTTAGCCTTGGGAAAAGAAGTCTGACGGGAGATACAATAGCATTTTTCTAATATTTGAAAGGTAATCATAAAGAGGAGGGGCAGGATCTGTTTTCAATCATCCTAGAGTACAGGACATGTAATGATGGGTTCAATCTACAGGAAGCCGGATTTAGGCTATCAGGAAAAACTTCGTAAGTTTTAGAGCAGTATTACAGTTGTATTTCATCTTTGATTGCTGTAAACTATTATATGAAAATATCATTGGGTTAATTCAAAATCATAATGTAGAAAGCAGTTTTAAAAGACAACATCCTTCAGCATAGAATTCTATTATTCCATCAGACATGGCATACAGCAGATGCTTCCATTTTGGTCTGAAGAGGGAGATATTAGCTCCACAATGCATATATAAGTTAATATGTTAATACATTTCACAGTTAGTGATCAGTACGAAGTCTAGTAGAAGCTTGTTACTATAGATCAGTGTTATTAGCATTGTACAATTTATATCATATATTATGATATAAATGATGTAATCTTCCAGATAAAATTCCTTTTGGTCTTTGATTTGAACAAATGAATAATCTTATGTATTGGACAGAAAGGCAGCAAAATCCATAGCTTTCACTCAGGGAACTATGCAAATAGTTTCATAGACTGAAGGGAGTTTCAGAATTTATGTTTTTTTAAGAATTATGTTACTTGAAAAAAATCCCTTCAGAATACCCTTTGAGAAAAGGGACATCCAAAAGCATTATGACGTACCATTGTGAGCCTGCATTCAGTGAAAAATTAATAAAATCCTCAACTACACTAACTCTTGGGATCATAGCCCATATCTTTTGGGTTATTAACCAAGTACAGTTAAATATTTTGTGTTAGTTCACTTGCTATATAATATTTAGGAACAGAATATTATGATTTATATACATGGCAGTGAGTTCCAATGAAACCCTAAATAAAAGCCAATTGTAAATGTTATATATTTAAAATTTCCTGCATAAACACTGTAACTATGTGGCAGTCTAGATTCGACTTTCTATGGACCACTGTATGTGGATTATGCACCATTAACCTTTCTGTAGAATTGTACTACTGATGTTATAAATATTTAGGGATGCAGTACTCAAATACTGTATACAATTATGGTAAATGTGAACTAGCTCAGTTCATAGTTGTTTCTGATGGTGAGGAGGTCTTAAGAATTGTACTGTAAGAATTTATTCATAGCCTTTTCTATTAGCAAGATATGATTATATGGCAAATAGTGATGCAATGTGTAATGGGAAACAGGTTATTTATACTTATAGATCTTTTGTGTTGTTTTACTGTATTGCCACTTCAAATGCTGTTTCAGGGAGCAAAATAGTCTATAAATCAATTTAATAAATAGAACTGATGTGTCTTTGTGAGGAAGCGGTCTCTGCAGCTATTGCCTGTGAATAGCACTCTTGTGCTGTATGCACAGCAGATAATTAGCAATGCATAGCTAATTTTGGTAGTATCAGTCAACTGAAAAGGGCTGTGGAAGTGTGCACTGTACTCTACTTGTCTCTTGCCTCCCACTTCCCTCTTCTTTCAAAGTTGACAGTGTTGGATGCCCACACTTGGAGACCTCCTCAATCACAGTTTTGACGGGCATTTATATGTTTGGCTGCAGATTACTTATACTGTACTGAGGTAAATGTGAACAGTTCGGCTAGAAATGTGGAGGACGTTTAGGTCAGTGTTGTGGTTTAGCAGGCATATGCCACCAGCTGTGGCACAGGCAGTGGGGCTTTATGACAATCCTGAATAGGGGAAGCAATTTGCTATGGTTTACCAGTGTACTTCACAATGTCTAGCTTTTCACAGGTGGCAACCAATGTACGTGTACTAGTATTAATTTTCAACCAGGGAAACCTGGTTTAAAATTCTAGTTCAGCCATGAAGCTATGTTGTTTCAGAAGAAGAAGCTACAGTAAGTCAAATATATTTGCATCTTTAAAAAAAACCATAAGTAGGAATTGGCAACATTCCTGGTGTCCTGGAACATATTAATGCCACATTAGCAGAATGTAAAAAACAAACACTTTTTTGTTATTTCACTTCTTACAAAGTTTCATAAGTTCAAAAACAGAATGTTTCCTCTTTAAAATAAGATGGTCATGTATTTATTTTACTTGTTTATTTAAAATATTTTATCCCACCTTTCTCCTTGAAAAAGGACCCAAGGCAGCTTACAAATAATGAAAGACAATATTTAAAGTTGAATAAAATAACTTCCCCCCTCCAAATAAGACCTAACCTGAAAATAAGCCCTAGCATGATTTTTCAGGATGCTCGTAATATAAGCCCTGCCCCCAAAATAAGGCCCAGTTAAGTGAAACCCCACCCTCCAGCATTGTGCAGCAACCAGAAAACAATGACATGACTGTATTTGAATAAATGTAAAAATAAATGTGAAAATAAAACATCCCCTGAAAATAAGCCCTAATGCATTTTTGGAGCAAAAATTAATATAAGACCCTGTCTTATTTTTGGGGAAACACAATAGATCGTTGTACATGAAAAATATAAAACATCCCCTGAAAACAAGCCGTAATGTTGTTGTTTTTTGAAGCAAAAATTAATATAAGACCCTGTCTTATTTTCAGGGAAACACGGTAGTATACAAATGGTGGTTAACAATATTGAAAACTATGAACAATGAATAAGAAGACATCTTACAATATTAACAGGCGTTGTTAAAGCAAAACTCTATAAGACACTCTGAAAAATGGAAAACACAAAAGTGGAAAACAAGTACTAAAAATCCAGTCAAAGCAATAATGTATAACAATCTCTAAAAATCACACACAGGTAGCTGGTTTACTGGGGGAAGGCTTGCTTGAAGAGAAAGGTCTTTGCCTGCTTGAGGAAGGACTGTAAAGATGGGGCCAGACTGGCCTCCTCTGGGTGGGAGTTTCAAAGTCTGGGAGCAGCAACAGAGAAGGCTTTCTCCTGTGTCCCCATCAGACACACCTGTGAAGGTGGCAGGACTGAAACCTCTCCTGAAGATCTTAACACCTGAGCCATCTCATAATGGGAGATACAATCTTTGAGACAGCTTGGACTGAGATCATTCAGGGCTTTGTAGGTTAAAATTAGCATTTCAAATTGTGCTGGTAACTGATCAGCAGCCAGTGGAACTGCTGTGATGTGTGTGTGTGCGCATGCATGCGTGCGCTCCCTCCCTCCCTCCCTCTAACACATGCCAGTCAGCAATCTGGCTGCTGCATTTTGGACCCATTGAAGTTTCCTGATACTTTCCATCAGCAGCCCCATGTAGAGTGCATTACAGTAATCCAGACCAGAAGTAACTAGGATGTGTGTCACAGTGGCCAGATCTGCACTCTCAAGAAATGGGTGTAGCTGCCACACTAGTTTTAATTGTGCAAATGCACTCCTGGCCACCACTGAGACCTGAACATCCAGGTTCAGGGATGAATCCAGGAGCACCCCCAAACTGCACACCTGTTTTTTCAATGGGAGTGTAATCCCATCCAATATCTGCTCCATCCCTATTCCTTGATCTGCCTTTTGGCTGACCAGGAGCACCTCTGTCTTGTCTGGATTACGTTTCAAGTTATTCATCTTTATCCAATCCATTACTGATACCAAACACTGATCTAGAGCCAAAGTAGCTTCCCTCGGATTTAGGTGGCAAGGAGGGGTAGAGTTGGGTGTCATCCACATACTGGTGACACCAAACCCCAAAACTCCAGGTAATCTCTCCCAATGGCTTCAAGTAGATATTAAATAACGTAGGAGATAAAACAGAACCTTGAGGGGACTGCACAGGTCAGTGGCCAGGGTTTTGAACAGGAGTCCCCAGCCCTACCTTCTGAGTTCTCTCCTCCAGGAAGGACTGGAGGCACCGTAAAACAGTACCCTTCAGGTCCCATTCCAGAGAGACGGGTCAGGACGATATTGTGGCTGATAGTATCAAAAGCCTCTGTGAGGTCCAGCAAAACCAACAGGGACACAGATCCCTTATCTAGTATCCAGCATAAGTCATCTACCAAGGCAACCAAAGTCGTCTCTGTCCCATAACCAGGCCTGAAGCCAGATTGACATGGGTCTAGACGCTTTGTTTAATCCAGAAAACTCTGGAGTGGAGAAGCTGCAACCCACTCTAGCACCTTCCCCAAGAAGGGATATTAGATACTGGTTGGTAGTTTATTCAGTATTGTGGGGTCCAAAGAGGGCTCTTTTTTTTTGACAATGGTCTTCCTATTGCCTCCTTTGAGCATGCTGGGATCCTACTCTGTTGTAAGGAGGCATTCACCACTCCTCCTACCCAATCGACCAGTTAATTTCTGGGAGCTTTCATGAGCCAGGAAGGATCCAGCAGGAATGCAGTAGCGCTCACCTCCCCAAGGATCTTGACCACATAACCAGGCTGCAATAATTGAAACTCGTTCATCAACACAGGGCAAGCAGGGGCCACAGTTTCATTCACAGCACCTTAAACAACTACAGCATCCAAGTCAGGGCAGATCTGACTTGTGTACACAAGACTGGAACAGGGACTGGAGATGTGGAATTACACTGCAGCCCTGGCTATGCCCAGCTTGCTCCCAGAGCTACTTTGAAACCATTTATTGGACATTATGTCGGTGTTGAATCTGCTTTACCCTCGTTAATGATAACTGATTTGTTCAGGTTTCATTTAAATTCTATGACATTAGTTATCATTGACATATAAATGTTAAATAGGGGGAACACAGGCTGCACACAACTGTATAAACGTGGGTAACCATAGAATTAGAAAAGGTTGCTTTTGGGATCCCACTACTGTGGCTATTGTGGCTGATCTGCTTGGTGGGAAATTCTGGGATTTGTAGTTTAAGAAAGGAAAATTTCTGATCTCTGGCTCACATAGAGACCATATGCTCTATATGCAGAAATGCAATCTTTAGCAGGGATCATAAGAGGCAAGGCTAAAATGGATCTCTGCCTCAAGTTTTAGAGCCATTGCCAGATTAAGTTGTGCTGGGCAAAATCTTGTTATGTACTTATGCTGACAAAAAGGCAGTGGCATAACCCACAATAGATCGTTGCTGATTATTTAGCCTCTGCTTTGATTTCTCTTTGTGTGCAACTCATGTTTCCTGATGGATGACCAGAAATCCAAGTGGGGACTTGTTAATTGGCAGCAATTTGCTTCTGCAAGTTATGCCATTGCATTCCTGCTGGCTTGACTGTGTAGCAGAATTTTGGCTATTGAGATGGACCAATAGGCTGACTCAGCAGGCCTCTCATTTATTCAGGCATGATGGCAACTATTGTGTCACTTCTTACAAGAACTGAGCTGAAGCCTAAACCAGTACATCTTCCAAAAAGATCACAACTTCCTATCTGAGCTGGCTTTGGGTAGGCTGGTTTTAACTGCTGTATTTAAACTTAATGGGATTTAGGAATTCTTATTTTGATATGTTTGTACTGTATGTGTGTGTTCTTCTGTTTTCTGTATTTTGTTTAAAAAAGCATTGTAACCTCCCCTGCATCTTTTGAATAGAGCAGATTAAAAAACAAACAAAAAACAAAATAAGGAATTATCCTCTACCCCCACCCCTGTCTCCCAGAGGACAATTGTGTATCACACCCTTTTCTTGAAAATTAATATTCCATCTTTTTACTGTTTCTTTTTTATGGTACCTATATAAGTTGTGACAATTTGAAATGTACAAAATTAATAAATAATTTTGAATAGAGGACATTTGTCACGAGTCAGTAGATTGTTTTGCTAAATCAGTGGAAGTTTTTCATGAATTTTTCATGAATCAGCAGGCTATAGATTTTGAAGCAGAATGAGATTATAGACTGTGGTTCCTGTGACATGCGTTCATTTAGACAACACCCAGTGATTACTGCATTATTGTACAAATGCAAAATATTGTAGTCATGTATCAGTAACACATTAGCACTCCCTCTGCTGGACACAGTTGATAACTCAGGAGTTTGTGTCACATTTCTTCTGCTCTTTCAGTTTCTATTATTATGTTCATTCTACCTCTACCTTCTGACATTTTATCTGATTGCTTTCTTTTGTTTTTCTCCAGGATTCTCTTCAGATGGTTCTTGGCTTCTTTTCATCTTCTGACCTTTTAAATGTTAATGTTGCTGTTTGTATTAAATATATGGTGATTTTCTATGAAGTGTTTATACTATTTTCTAGCCTTTGTTATTTTATGGACAAGTGAGCCAAAACTATTTTCAGCAAATAAATATTTGAATAAATGAATAATACCATATAGTACGAGGAAGAAATAAAATTATCTATACCTGCAGAGACTTTTAGGTAATTCTCCGTGAGCCCACCTGCATTTTTTAAAATGCCCAAACAACCATATAATTTAAGTGAGGTTGAGGAGCATATGGTAATTTTCCCTTCAGAGTAAGGTATTCTATTCTTCTGATGATTTTTGCTTGCCTTTTTTTCTATGTTTTTTTCTGTCTTGTGATACATTTACCCCCTGTGGAATGACCAGAGTATGTCAGATATTTCAATTTTATTTTCAATTCTTTTCAGTTGTTTCCTAATCAACAATAGCAACAACAACAATAAATCAGATGCTTATTGATAAAATGATCCTGAAGAATGAAAAAAGATGAAAAACAAACCTTTAAAAGGCATTTGACTCATTGCCACACAGATGGATTAACACCTGCCTAAAAATGTTTGGGATTAGTAAAAACATTCAGAGGTTCCTCAAGAGATACATGGAAAAATGGAAAACCATCTTAACGGCCCATGGTGAAGAAATTGGGGAAGTTAACATTAAAAGAAGGATATTTCAGGGAGATCTTTTTTGTCACCACTGCTGTTTAACATGTCACTCATCCACCATATCAATAATTTAAAATAAAACTGGATTGGGCTACCATACTTCACAACAAGCTAGAAATATTAATTATTTCTTATACATGGTTGACCTAAAACTATATGCAGAAAAGTTCCACAAAGATAGAATCACTGCTAAACACAGTGCAAATATTTAGTGGAGATAGCCAAATGAAATTTGGAATTGACAAATGAGCGGCTCTGTGTATACACCGTGGCAAGATCCAAAAACTACATGGAATAGAGCTAAAAATGGCAATATTATAAAATCACTCTCAAGTGATGAAAATTATAAATATCTTGGAATGCTAGAAGCAGACATTGTGCACACAGAAGTTAAAGAACTGACAGAAAGAATATAGCAAAAGACCGGAAAATCTTAAAATAAAAATTAAATGGGGGAAATACAATCGAAACCATAAACACATGGGCTGTTCCAGTAATTAGATACCCAGCTGAAATAATAGATTGGACTAAAAACGAACTAGAAGAAATGGATGGGGGGGAAAAGGAAACTAATTAACATGCATTACACACTACATCCAAAAACTGATATGGACAGATTATATTTACCACAAATAATTGCAGGCTGTGGATTACTGCAAATACAGGAGGTAACAGATGAAGAAAAAAGAAGCCTAAATGATTATATCAGTACAAGAAGAGAAAAATTAGGGAGTGAAAATGGAGAGTATTTTGAAAACAACAGAAACAAAGACTCAATATAAAAAAAAAACAATTTGAAAATAAACAGAAAAAATAAACCACTACATGGACAACATCTGGGAAATATTGATGGAAGGCATGACAATAACACAACATGGGCATAGCTAAAACTGAGACTATTAAGAAAGAAACCAAAGGCTTAATTTTTGTTGTACAAGAGCAAACACTCCAAACCAACATGATGAACGTTAAGATCCAAGGAGTTAGTGCTAACAGCAAATGTCAGCTCTGCCAAGAAAAAGATGAAACTGTGTCACACCTCATCTGCAAATGCTCAAAGACTGTACATATAGATTACAGAGCTAGACATCATAGAGTGGCAAAATTAGTGCACTGGTCATTCTGCAAAAAATATAAGTTGTCAGCCTCCAAAACCACCATGGGAACATCAGGCAGAGAAGGTGTCAGAAAATGAGGAAATCAAGATCTTGTGGGATTTCCAGAACCAAATGGACAGATACCTTGAAAATACACCAGACATAGTAGTAATAGAATGAAGAAATGTCTGGATCATTGACATTGCAATTTCGGGGAATGCCAGAGTTGAAAATAAAGAATTTGAAAAACTAACAAAGTACAGACACCAGGCAATTGAAACATTTCGACTCAGAGAGAAACACAATTCTGTGGTCCCCATAGTCATTGGGGCTTTGGAACAATATCAAGAAATTTCACACAGTACTATATGTACAGTGGTGTCTCGCTTGACGACATTAATTCGTTGAAGCAAAATCGCTGTAGAGCGAAAATGTCATCAAACGAAATAAAAAAACTCATTGAAATGCATTGAAAACCGTTCAATGTGTTCCAATGGGCTGAATACCTGCTCGTCCAGTGAAGATCCTCCATACGGCAGCCATTTTTGGTGCCTGTAAAGCGAGGAATCCGTCCTAGAAAACAGCGGGGGGCCATTTTCTTCAGCTGGTGGCCATTTTGAAACCTGACGATCAGCTGTTTGCTGATCGTCGTAAAGTGAAAATCGGTTCCCGAAGCAGGGGACCGATCATCACACAGCGAAAAAACCCTATTTAAAACATCGTTTTGCGATCGCAAAAACGGCAATGTAAAGCGGATTTGTCTTAGAGCGGGGTAATCGCCCAGCGAGGCATGACTGTAGTTACTGATCTCAGAAATCACATCTTCAGAGCTACAAAAAAAGAGCAATATTAGGAACAGCATGCGTACTGCATACATATTTAATGGATACTTAGGTTTTTGGTTAAAACTTATACCAGTCAATGTTTTATAATTTTATAAGAATAAGGAGGAGGAGGAGGAGGAGGAGGAGGAGGAGGAGGAGGAGGAGGAGGAGAAGAAGAAGAAGAAGAAGAAGAAGAAGAAGAAGAAGATGATGATGACGACTGCAGAAAATCTTAAAATCAAAATTAAATGTGGGAAACACAATTATAGCCATAAACACATGGGCCATTCCATTAATTAGATAACCAGATGGAATAATTGATTGGATTCAAAATGAATTAGAACAACTGGATTGGAAAACACAGAAACTAATGAACATGCATCACACACCACATCCAAAAAGTTATGTGGACAGATTATATTTACCACGAAAAATCAGAGGCCGTGGATTACTGCAAATATGGGAGGTAGTAGAGGAAGAAAAAAAAAAGCTGAATGATTTTATCAGTACAAGAAGATAAAAATTAGGGAGTGAAAATGGAGAATATTTTGAAAACAACTGAAACAAAGGACTGAATATAAGAAAAAAATTGAAAATAAGTTAAACAGTTGGAAAAAAATAAACCACTACATGGACAACATCTGAGAAATATTGATGGAACGAATGACAATAACACAACATGGGCATAGCTAAAATTTGGGACTACTGTATTAAGAAAGAAACCGAAGGCTTGATATTTGCTGCACAAGAACAAGCAATCCAAACAAATGTGATGAAAGCTAAGATCCAAAGAACTTGTGCTAACAGCAAATGTCAACTCTGCCAAGAAAACGATGAAACTGTGTCACACCTTATCTGTGAGTGTCCAAAGATTGCACAAACAGATTACAGAATTAGACATGATAAAGTGGCAAAATTAGTGCACTGGTCATTCTGCAAAAAATATAACTTGTCAGCCTCGAAGATACCCACAGCAACATCAGATAGAGAAGGTGTCAGAAAATGAGGAAGTCAAGATCTTGTGGGATTTCCGGATCCAAACAGATAGACATCTGAAACATAACACACAAGACATAATATTAATATAACAAAGAAATACCTCGATCATAGAGTTGAAATTAAAGAATTGGAAAAACTAAAAAAACACAGAGACATGGCAATTGAAACATCTCACCTCTGGAAGAAACACACTTCATTGGTCCCCATAGTCATTGAGATTTGGGGAACAATATCAAGAAATTTCACACAGTACTATAAGCAGTTGCAGATCTCAGAAATCACACCATCAGAGCTACAAAAAACAGCAATATTAGGAACAGCATACTTACTGTGTCGCTATTTAACAGATATTTAGGTTTTTGGTTAAGAATTGTATCTGTTATATAATACCACTCAATGTTTTAATAGTTTTTATTAACTGTGCCTGGTATTTTTGAACAACAACAACAACAACAGCAACAACCAATACCCTGTTTCCCTGAAAATACGACCTAACCTGAATATAAGTCCTAGTATGATTTTTCAGGATGCTTGTAATATAAGCCCTACTCCCAAAATAAGCCCCAGTGAAGTGAAACCCCGCCCTCCACCATTCTGCAGCAACCAGAAGATGACAGGACTGTATTTGAATAAATGTAGATGGTTGTACATAAAAAAAAAATCCCCTGAAAATAAGCCCGAATGCATTTTTGGAGCAAAAACTAATATAAGACACGGTCTTATTTTCGGGGAAACATGGCGGCGGCGGCGGCGGCGGCGGTGGTGGTAATAATAATAATAATAATAATAATAATAATAATAATAATAATAATAATAATAATAATAATAATAATAACAACAACAACAACAACAACAACAGCAACAGCAACAGCAACAGCAACAGCAACAGCAACAACTAACAACAATAATAATAGATTTTGTCATTTCCTACTACTCCTACTACATATGCACCACTTTGATAAAAGACTGCTCCTCCTCATAAAAGGTTTATCCTCTGCTACAACATGCCAAATTTGACTTTCATGAAGAGGGGAAGTAACCAAGCAGATCCCAATTAACAAAGGAGTGAAACAAGGCTGCATCCTGGCTCCCTTACTGTTTAACCTTTTTATGAATGATCTTGCTCCCTTTTTGACATACTTTGATGGCCACCCTCCCAAACTGGGAACTCGTCCCATCCCGATACTACTCTATGCGGATGATGCCATCATAATTTCCCGCACTTGTCCAGGCTTAAGGTGCCTGATTAATCGAAGTGCAGAGTATCTGAGCAAAAATAAAATGCAATTAAATTATAATAAATCAAAAATACTGGTTTTTGCCAAAACATGGAAACAATTTAAATGGAACCTAAATGGAAATCATATAGAACAGGTTAAATGGTATAAATATTTAGGTGTTCTTTTTCATTATAAACATTCCCTATCGAAAAATGGCTATAAAGGCAGCTAGGATCACTAAGTGTATTCTGTGTTTTTACTATAAGTCAGGAAATCAGTTTGTCTCAGCAGCATTACAAGTTTTCAAGTCCAAAATTATTCCACAAGCCCTCTATGTTTCCCAATTTGGGCAAGTGCTATGGATTGATCGATTGAACAGCTACAATCCTCCTTCTTACGCAAAGGGTTAGGACTATCTAGATGTGTGCTCTACTCAGTACTCTGTCTGGAGTTCGGAGTATCTTTAATACAGACTGCAGCTTGGTTGAGATCATTGTAATTTTGGTTAAGTATCTATTACAATTCAAACATGGAAAGTTTATTATACCAACTTCTGCGGGACTCTGTCCTGCCTTTTGGGTCAACAGTCCTCTTGAAAAAAAATGAAATCAATTGGTATAGATAGCGACTACCTTGGAGCTCTTAAGTCAAGAACTAGCTTTCCAAATTATTAAAAGAATTTTGGATATTGAATTCCAGGACCTTTGTAATGATGCCAGTAAATTCTGTTCACCATTATTTTTTAATATTCCTCCTAAAATGAGTAAACCAGCTGCCTACCTTTCCTTGCTCAAATGCCCCCCAAAACGTAGGGCCTTTTCTTTGGCCAGGTTCAATATGCCTACTGCTATATTATATGGCAGATTTAATGCAGTTTCTTATTCTGAAAGGCACTGCCCATGTGAACAGGGAGGTACTGGAAGCCCTTGTTCATATGTTTTTGCACTAGCTGCTTCACTCGATCGGCCAATCAAGGTTAAGCACTCCAATTTTATTAAAGCTGGGAGAGAGGTCAGATTTGGATAAAGTTTGCTATATGCTGAAGGCTGAGATAACTGACATTGTAGAAAGAGTCACAGACTTCCTTGATACTATTGTTAGGAGATGAACCATTGTCCTTTTAAGGATGTCTAAAACTTTCCTACCCTCTTGATGCCTATATACTGTATGTACAGTGGTGCCTCGCTTAGCGATCGCTCCATTGAGCGATGAAATCACTTTGCGATGGACTTTTGGCCATCACTGGAGTGATCGCTTAGCGATGTCCTCTATGGCTAAAATTCGCTTTGTGATGATCGCGGGGGAGTGATCATGGCCAAGCGAACTTTTTAAAACAGCTGAACGGTGGTTCCAAAATGGCTGCCGCTGTTTTGGCTCGCTGTAGAGGCACCCAAGATGGCCGCCGCTATGGAGGAATTTCGCTTTAAGGTAAGTTTTTAGCCCATAGGAACGTATTAAACGCGTTTTAATACGTTCCTATGGGCTTTTTTAAATCGCTTAGCGATTAAATCACTTAGCGATGTTTTTTCCTGCACGGATTAACATCGCTAAGTGAGGCACCACTGTAGTTACGTAAAGAACCACTGTCAATCTGTCCAATTTTTACTTATGCTAATAAAGGTTTCTCTCTCTCTCTCTCTCTCTCTCTCTCTCCACCAAGGAATTCCAAAGTCTTTTTCTAATTATTGTCGGATAAAATTCCATCACTTTCTATGCAGATTTTTTGCCCCAATATGCACACATTTATATTGAATATAATTTGCTACTTTGTTACCTGGTTGCAAGGTTCACAAAAATGCATCTATTCTGTTCTTATTATTTACTTCATTGGATTCTGTCTCTGACAAAACATTCTAGAAGTGGCTGTACTGACATCTTTGAAGACCAGTGGTTTAGTTTAGCTTTGCTGGTTATTTCTCTTAATTTTATTTATTTTATTGCATTGCATTGCACTGCATTGATTGCATTGTATTCTTCCTTTTCCAACAATTTTACACCTCTTGGGCCTCTTTAGACAACAGGCCTTGTAGAACAATTTGAGTTGTGTTGGACTCCCTTGGTGACTTTCTGTTGTTATGTTGGACTTCATGATATATACGTAATACAAGACACTCAGCTTCAGCGGTTGACTAGTACAAAACATTAAGACCAAAGCAAATGCCTAACATTTGTACCGCATATTGAATACATCTAGAAATTTGCCCATTCATTATGTCCCTGAATGAGCAGCTGGATACATGTAGTGTGATAATTGAGTCATTTTCTGGATTGCAGAGTTGTTACCATCTGAGTGGCTGATAGAGAATGGGTGGAAATGGGGCACTCTGCTCAAGAATGTTTCTGGGTAAACAGTCATTTAGACCTGATAACAATAACAGCACATCATAGGGAGAGTTTAAAGATCTGGCTTTCAAATGTTTGAACTTTTTATTTATATTAGCATGCTAGTTCCTCATTCAACCTCCACCTAAAGCTCTGAATTTAACAGGTAAGCATCAGCTTGAAAAAACTAGTCAGTAAAATAATCACATTAAGGTCTGTGGGTTTTTTTTAAAAAAAGGAACGCAGTCATTCCAAATGTATATTGATTAAATTTAGAAAGGGTCTTTAGAAAATAGTTTTATTTCTGCAGCTGCTTTCCTCAAAATAAGTATTCACAAGATGAAATAATTCCCATGAAGTTGAGAGAGCTGTTTGTACAAGTATGGAGAATATTTGTGAAGCCAAGATTCCCTCTTACAATGGTGATTAATTTTGTTGTCTTAGTTTACATTATAAAGATTTCAATAATGTTGTATTTCTTGATGTTTAATTAATATGCCTGTTTTAGGATTTTATGATAGAATTTAGATTACTGTAGGCTACTGCAGTTGTGTTGTGTGCATAGGACTTTCCACAGGTGAGTTATGAAAAAGTTCCTTTAATCAGGACTTAACTAGAAGACCAACATACATTCAAATACAAGGCGGTAAATCTGAATTTCACAACAAAGGAGAGTGATTTTGAACTAAATGCGAATTGACATCTGAAGTATGAGTATGTGTTCCATACGGGAAGACGATTAGATTTACAGTTAAGACCACAGACAACAGTTATGATCCACATAGTAAAAGTGAATTTAATGAAACTTGTTTCTAAGCTGGTGGGTGCAGAATTGTAGGTTTACTGGGAAGAGGCTGTGCGGTAATTTGTGAATGAGGTTGTGGAATGACGCTAGGTACTCAACATTATTGGAGGGGAGGAGGTGCTCAGCGCCTTACCAGTATCATCATTTCACTGGCCTGTGTTTCTGTTAATAACGATTTCCACCACCACCTTTTTCTCCATATACGGGGGAAAGTATCGTAGGGTTCTCTGCTTCCTTTTGAGAGTCAATACAAAGCCACAACTCGCAAGCTGTTACAAATACACGTGTCCCTAAGTCTTGTTTACCAAGGACCGGGAGCCTTCTGGGAACTGTTGTTCATTAGTTCTGCCTTGCGCTTTTATTTAAGGGGAAGAAAAACAACAACCCCCATAACACCCCGCAACTCTCGGGGCGGGCCGACTACTATTTACAAGGCTTCGTCGAACCTGACTGGCTTGGTTCTCTAGCCAATGAAATGCACGAAGGACATCAAAACAAGTCTGTTTTCTAAGGATGAAGTATGATGGGCACTCGTAGTCTCCAATAAGAGGAGCGAAACTCGTGACAGATATTAACCTCAGCCACTAAGCCAACTTTAAGAGAAAGTGGGTGTGGCTTTCCCCAAAGACGGAACGGCAGAGGGGAGGGGGAAGCTGAAAAGAGGCTTGTAATGGCGACGGGTTTGGTAAGTACTTCAGAAGTTTTCGACGGAGCGTAAGAGTATCTAGGCTGGAAGACAGTGATAATAGGCAAATGTCTTCCTTCGGACGTGCTTTTTCCTTGTCCAGGGGCCGTCATGAGAGGGGTGGGGCGAGGTTTATTTTGCTCCTTGTCTTTTGGACCGGAGCAGGACTAAGGGGAAAGCAGCGGTAAGAGAGGCTAGCGGCGCCTTGGAACGGATTTTTCTTGCGTCCGTTCGCTCGAGCCAATGTGGCAAAGTCCAATATAAAGCATGTCGTCAGGCGCTACACAGAAATTCGTTCGACAAAGTTTTATTTTCGTCTCCTTTATAGTTTAAACCCCCGTTTCCCCTCTCCTTGCTGCACCCCCCGGGACGGCCTGTTGCCTTTGAAAGGAGCCCCTGGGCTGAACCGACCAAATATCGAGCCCCGAAAGTTTCCCTTTCAAGTTGGGGGCCAGGACCCCTCCCCCACCGCCGCCTTCTGTTGTTGTTACGCACTTCTGAATGAATGGGCCTTTAGGCGCATGCGCCTTGGCCCTGAGAAAAAGTTTATAAACAAGGGCCTCTTCCAGGCGCTAGGCACGTGACCGAAAAGGGAGGGGGATGTTTGAAGAAGAGCTGGCTTGGCAGCCAGGATTTCCTCCTCCCCGCTCCCGCTTCCGCATTCTGTTAAAGGTACCAATCAGCGCTCTGCAACTCGTGCTGCTGCGCGTGACTTCAACCGCCTTCACCCCTGGGTGGCGCGTGACAGAAACTTGGCGGATGCTAGGCGCGCGGTGGGCTTTTCCACCCGCCCGACCTGGTGTGCTGGAAGCCCGGGCGGTTCTTGTTTGGAAGAGCTCCCGAGACTATAGAAACTGTACCAGTGACAGGAAGGCTGTGCTGTCAAAGGGGCGAAACAGACCCGCCCTTCCTTTCTTCTTTGCCTTAACAACGGGAAGTGCCCATTAACCATAGCTGTGTGGTACTTCTGTCAGTTTAGAATCTTCTGTAACTTTACAGAACCCTTGCCCTGTATAATGTCCTGTGCCACTTTCGTGCTTGCAAGGGAATAACGAAGGCTGCCTTCAAGCCTTGATGAGAAAGTGATTTTTTTAAAAGGATTATGTTTATGACAAGGAGCTATGAGTTTGCTGGCTCACCGTTACATACTGATGTATTTTACAACAAAGGATTATTCTGAAGCATGCATTTGTACATGTGAAAAGCAATTTTAAGAATCTGTGCCTGTTTTTTTTTCCAAAGTTAATAAACCTATCTCTTCTGAAAACACCAAAGTAGCCATGTGATCCATCTGTAGAAACAAAGTTCTAAGTTGAATAATGACTCTGTTGGATCACTGAGAATTTAGAAACAAGGTGAGCTTTCAGGGTCGCCAGAAATATTTACATGAGATTTACAAGATTCAGAAGAAGGAGGAGTGAAGATTGGTGGAAAAAAACTCAATAATTTAAGATATGCAGATGACATTGTCTTACTGGCAGAAAGCAGCAATTGCTTGAAATAGCTTCTACTGAAAGTGAAAGAACAAAGTGCCAGAGGAGGACTGTTGTCCAACATTAATAAAACAAAAATCATGACTGCATTAGAACTACACAACTTTAGTGTTGACAATGAAGAAATTGAAATACAGTAGTTAAAAGATTTTGTATTCCTTGGTTTATTCATCAATCCAAATGTAGTAGTAACTTTATAACGGTCAAAAACCAGTAAATATCAATCCAAACGGAGACTGCAGACAAGAAATCAGAAATTTGGAACTAGGAAGGGCAGCAATGAAGAAAAGATCAAGTGTAAGAATATGTCATTGGAGACTAAGACTAAGATCATTTACACTCTTGTATTTTTAGCACTATGTATTCTTTATTTATTAATTCAATTTAATATACCGCCCCCATTAGCACTACTCTGTATGGGTGTGAAAGCTGGACAGTAAAGAAAGCTCACATAAAAATAATTTGATTTGTTTGAAATGTGGTGCTGGCTTTGCCAATACCTTAGACTGTCAGAAAGACAAACAGGTGAGTCCTAGATCAAATCAAGCCTGAACTATCTCTGGAGGCAAAAATATTGAAACTGAGGCTGTTTACTTTGGGCAAATAATAAGAAGGCAGAATTCTCTGGAAAAGACAATAATGCTGGGAAGGGTAAAAGGCAGCAGGAAAAGAGGAAGACTAAATATGAGGTGGATTGACTCCCTTAAGGAATCTGCAGGCTTGAGTTTACAAAAGCTGTGCAGGGTGGTTGAGGGCAGAACATTTTAGACACAAGATTCAGATGATGGAGGAGTGAATATTGGTAGAAGAAGATGATTTAAATCAAACCCACTCTGTTGCAGGTGACATGTAGGATTCAGTTATCCATTTTGGGTTTGTCCTATAGAACAGGGGTCTCCAACCTTTTTCACATCGCAGATGGGCTGGGGAAGGCTGGGCATGTGTCAATGAGCGCATGTGCAAACAGTGGTGTGGCACGTGCGGGCACTCATGCGCATGTGCAGATGCCAGCGCAGCGCTTGCAGAGGCGTGCTGGAGTGCATGTGCAAGCGCAAATCAGCTGTGCGGGAGTGAGTGTGTGCGGGGGGTGGGGTGGGAGCTGTCTCCGTGGCCTGGTCTAGCTCAGGGCACAGACTGGCACCGGGCTGCAGACCGGGGAACTCTGCTATAGAAGATTGTCAGTGAGTTCTGGTCTAACCCTGTTATGCTGTTTTGTTTTTTTTTCAGATTGGTGCATGCTATAGTACAGTAGTCTGAAAAATGCCTGATTTAAATCCTTGGGGGTCTCTGTATGATGTATCTGGACAGATACAGTTATGCAGTGTAGCTTAGCTGAACACTTTGAATTTTGTGATGTTCTGAGTAGAAACTACAAGAATGTAAATATATGTGGCTGTTTGCATGTTTCTGGTGCAAGGTGTTGCTTATTTGTCCATTTTGTAATTCAGCAATGTTGTCTGGGAAGAGAATCTGTTGCATAGACTTCTGTACACAGCTTGATGGTGGAGTGGAGGTCACTGAATTCCTGATGGTACCTGTTTTCCACGAGTCTCGATAATAATGATGTGATCAGTTACATTTAGTCAGAGAAGAGGCTTTTGAGCACAGGAGTTAAGAAAGCATTGCTTCAAGTCAGCCATGAAGATGTGGGGCCCTGTCTTTAGTCTGGAAATTGCATGTTCTCTCTTATACTGAAGTAATTGTAGGCAAGTAGAAAATGCCCATTTGAGGGCTTTGTGACCCCATCAGGGTTTGTATTTCTGATGATTTGTAGGCTAAGCTAAGCTCTACCCATATGTTACCCTAAAGTAAGTACAACTTGCAGAATGGAGAATGATGGTAATTGTGGTCCAGAAAATCCAAAATTCCTATCCCTAGTTGGTACTTGCTTTGTCTGACTGGTGTGTCTAGTTTTCTCCTTCTTGACACTTGATACACAACTTTGTGTGAAATTCCTGAGTTGTCAGTTGTTTTCCCCCATGCTTCAGTTGGGAAATCCATTTGTTTATGCTCTGGATAGTTTTATGTAACATTGTTGCTAGCTTTTCTTTAAGCAGTTGATTTTCTGAATGTTTATAAATTATTTAGGTAGAAACATGGAAGGAGAGATGGTGATGTCAGATTCTCTAGGTGGGAAAAGCTATGCACAGCTGACTTTTGCTTCCAAGCTATTGTGCCTGTTTTTCCTCTGAACAGTAGGTAGCTTGGAACAGTGGAACAATTCTTTGTTCTTAGGTATATCTGTACATTCTTAAATATTACTTTTGTTTCTAGCATTCTCTTTGATTATTGAATACTAAATTACTGAGCTCCTTATCAGTGGTACCATTATTTGGAGTCCACTGTTTGACCAGATAAGCAAGCAACATATGATACTTTGCTTTGTTTTCTGTGAATATGTTGTAATTTCAGAGCCTTGTTATCTTTCCTTAGTTTCACTTGAAATGTTCATGGTAGAAAGTATTTGCAGCTGTTAAAAATAATCCAGGATTTGTTTATTCAACAGTCAAACCATTTTGTCTTTTAAAATAGTGTGGAATTGAATGTTCTGGATATGTTTAATATTGTATATTGAGTAACACTCATCTTTGTAAAAATCCTCTGTTTATTTTATGTTGTCGCCTCTTCCTATATGTGGAATTTCTGGTTATTGTCTATTTCATTGAGTCACATTAAAAATGTCCTTTTATAAAAAGAACTTTTGTGATTGCAAAGAAAAAAATTAAATTGAAAAAATCAAATAAAATATTAAATGTAAGACAAATGATTATGCTGAGAATGCCTCTTTTTGAGGTGGCAGACACTGTGTAGTACAATTGCTAAGTTTTTTCGTGTATTTCTCCATCATTTTAGGCAGTGTAGATATGCTTGCCAAAAGTCTCCTGTCCTCTGATGACTTAAGAGTATTAAAGAGAGATAGCATACTTCAGTTTTTTTCACAGAGTCCACTTTAATTTTTTGGTCTGGACAACTTCAGTGGTTCTTGGGACTAATTTCTGACTGGTGGACCCACCTATCAGGCCCCTAAAATGTAAAATTTTCATGGTGGGGGGGATGCTGTTTCTGGTTTTGTGGGTAGAATTGGATGTTTAGGGTCCTTGCATTCCATTTAATAGCATAGTCCTTGTTCTTGGAGAATTCCAGGAGTGGGCAGAAAAGTTATTTTTTTACAAAAAATCTTTTGGGTCTGGGTGTTTCGTAGGCCACAAAACACACTAAGAAGCTTCATGTTACCTGTGGGTTACACTTTTCCAACACCTGCACTGAATTGTGGTTGAGGGCCAAAAGAGTGTTTTGCTGCCTAAAGGTGGTTCTTTAATGACTTAGCAGTCAGGTTGCATAGCAAAGTTGATGTATTCTTCAAATGAGGGTTTCTAGTGTAGCAGATTCATTAAGGCATTATGTTAAGTACAAATGTGTATGGTGCAGGCCAGATAGAAAAGGAAAATGTATCTGAACTGTGGAATAGCTCTGCCTGTTACAACTATATATATAGTTTTCCTTATGGTCCTGGAAGTGTTGGGTAAATCTTTATTTGCACCTTGTTTAAAACCAGGTAGAGTAATAAAGCACTAGATAAAATTACTATGGGGCCCATATTTGCTTCTTGAACTGTTTCATCATATATTGTGTCTAAAGGTAAATGCAGTGTTCAAGAGAGACCTGCAATAATATGTTGCAGTGCGGAGTGCTTTAGTTTCAGGGTTCAGGCACCTCCTAGTTCTTTCAGGATCTACCTTTGCCTTAGCATTTTGTGGTCACTGAGCAGACTTCCTTTCTTTGGACTATGTTTAGAGGGGAAAAATTTCCCCCTTAAATTTTTACTCTTGTATAGATTTCTTGTTTTATAAAGCTTAGGCTTCTGCTTAAGATGGTGATTTCTTCTATTTCTTTCTTGGTCCTGTTTTGCTGGAATAGGGTCAGCTCATAACAGCTGAATTCACCATTGTAAAGTGAATTATGTTGGGATATAGGTTCAATGTATGCTACTTTAAGAATAATTCACATATTAATCACTAGCAATTTTTCAGCATTTAGGAAAAATCCAGTTGCTAGTACCAACTTAGAGTAGAATCACTGAATGGATGAGACTTGTAAAATTGACACTTCTGTAACTTGTACTGGCTGAAATTTTGTTGTTTAGCATAATAAAGTTGCACTAGAGTGATCCCATTGAAACAGCTGGGGATTTCAGGAGTCAGCTGATCCATGAATTCCATTGATTCAGTAGGTCTACTGTATGTGTGACTTACTATGTTAAGCAACTGGGTTTTAGCCACTGACTGATTCAGTGGATATTTTGTAGTTGTGAATAACAGTTGAATGAAGCCCTTTGTCTTGTTTGTTTTCTGTTGAAATTATGGCTTTTATATTTCACAGTATGCAGTATGAAAAAACATATGGGAAAGTGTTTATCCAGGATGTAAGTTCATTATTGATTTTTTGACTTTGCATTTGTAAATTACTAACTGTTGTTTTATAATTTTAGTGATCTTTTGATAAGCTTTAGTAATGCCTACTGAAAGTAATTGTTTAGTTCACATTTAAGTGAAAGGCTATTGAGTTGTGAATTGATACATCAGATGTGCTTGCTGTATGCTGTAAGGAAAAGGTTCCCCTTGATATTTAGTCCAGTCGTGTCCGACTCTAAGGTGTGGTGCTCATACCCGTCTCCAAACCATAGAGTTTGTTCATAGACAGGTTCCGTGGTCACATGGCCAGCTCAACTAGACAAGGAATGCCATTACCTTCCCACCGTGGTGGTCCCTGTTTATCTACTCGCATTTACATGCTTTCGAACTGCTAGGTTGGCAGGAGCTGGGATGAGCGACGGGAGCTCACTCCATGACATGGATTCGATCTTATGACTGCTCGTTCCTCCGACCCTGCTGCACAGAGGCTTCTGTGGTTTAACCCGCAGCGCCACCACATCCCTGCTGTATGCTGTAGGTCGCAGTAATTTTTTAAAATAACTGTTGGCTTTATATCAGGAAATGCTGAAGAATGGAAAATTGGGAGATGCAGTGGCACATTTCTTTTATTATCAAATGTATAGTATTACTATTTAATGAAATTAGTAAACATGCCATGCGAAGAATCATACTGAGATGTTGCATTTGATGAATTGTGTGTGTGTGTATATCTGAGTGGCCTGAAAAAGTTCGAAGTCCCAAAGACATTTCAATTTGGCATATGCTTTTCTGATGGGCTTGTGACAGTTCTTCATAGTGGTCTCTGTGAATGCACACAAATGGGTTAATCCTGCATCTGCGCAGGATGTCCAGAAGAGTCTAGAGCTTTGAAAAAGAAGCAGTTTAGTTCCCCCCCGCATAGTATAGGCTCCACCCCCTCAACCTTCCTTTCAGTTCCTCTTTTTCCGCCATTCCATTAGGACATTAGGAAGAGCAGAGCGAATATATTGCTAAGTATCCTAGCTTAGCTAGTTAATTTTCTCACCTTTTTACCTTATTTTGTTTCCTATTCGACAGAAACTTTTATTTTATTTTTGCCTTCATCCTGTCGTTTTCCCCATCCCCACCCCGGATTTCCCTCCTGTTTTATGGCATCTTGGGGCTTCAAGCAGTGTGCCGTTTGCTCCTGCAAAATTCCTTTGTCAGATGGCCACGATAAATGCTTGTTTTGTTTGGGTGAATCCCACCTTGATCAGACTTGCATTGCCTGCAGGGTTTTTTCTAAACAAGCCATTAAGCTCAGGTGCCAACGCCTTTGGTCTTTTCTCTACGAAAAGACTCTTCTTCCCGCTGTGGAGGTTCCTTCCCTCCCTTCACCAACTCCTCTGCACTCGGAGGTCTCTAAACTGGCGCCTTTCCCTTCTGAACAGTCGGCTCTTACTATCTCCTTGCCTGTAAAGTCCAAGGAAGCCTCTAAACCGCCTAAAGCCAAGGCGCCTTCCCGCCATTACTACAAAAAAGAAAATCAGTGACAAACCTAAGAAACTGAAGAAGCTATCTAAGCACTCTACTTTACCTCCTCCTGCTCCTTCGATATTGCTCGAGGAGTCTTCGAGGGAAGGCATCCTCAGTATCAGAGGGAAGGCATCTCTGATACTGAGGAGCACATTCTTCCAGCCTAGATGGCTCAGGACATTATGTGCCTGTCTCCGAACTTGGGCCGTTTTGAGCATGCACCAGCTGCCAGCCTGACCATTGCCCCATCTAGCCCTCGATATTCAGGGCAGGGTGATACAAGTCTCCATCGGAACAGGAGTCTGTCCATGACACTCCTAGAAAATGGACGGAAAAGCATAGACACACCACTCCATACCAACCACAAGATGCAGGAGATGGGTACTGTCAACAAGGCCCGCCACAGTTTGGCCACTCTTTCTACGCTCCATACCAGCCATAGCCATACCAGGGTTACGCTTACCCATTCGAGTATCGGAGCACTACCTTTCCTCAACCGGTGTGGCACCATACCATAGCCCCACCGATGCAACCTCACCCACAAACTTGGACCTTTCTACACTGCAGGTGCCTTCACGTAAAAGGCGAGCTTCTACGGTACCTACAGCGCCTCCTAATTTTTTTGTGTGTGCCAAGTACAGCACCTGCCACTCCTTGGTTCAGGCTACTACTCTCTACTCTGGTCCTGATACTGAGGTCATGATACTGAGCCTTTTCCCCCATCTACTCAGTCTGACGTGGACATTGTACCAGTGGATACGGTGCCACGACGCTCCCCTTCAATCACCTCTCGGTCCTCCCACGGTGACCACTCTTCAGCCTCCAGTGACTCCGACGCTCCTGATGCCGGTGGTCAGGGTTCATCATCTCAACCCTCCTTGGAGGACTTCTCTTTTGCGTATGGCAAAAACTCTCAGTTAGACGCACAGATCCCACAACAGGAACAGGACTCCGTCTTTCACAACATGGAGCAGGACAAAGACTCCCCTCCTAGTCTAAGTCCTTATACCAGCTCTCTTCGACCTGGTCAAAACCTCCCGGGATGTCACCTGTGGCTGTCCAAGTCCCTTGCAAGATCGAGCATCATTATAAAACACATGGATCAGACTCTGAATTCCTCACCAAACACCCTTTGCCCAACTCCATCGTGGTCGAAGCCACCCAATATAAGTTGTGTACCTGATCATCTGTTATACCCATTGACAAAGAAGGGAAAAAGACCGATACCTTAGGCAAAAAACTGTATTCTTTCTCTGCCTTACTAATTAAAATAGCCAACTACCAAGAGGCTATGGGCGCGTACCAGAAACATCTTTGGGATAAAATACTCCCAATGTTACAAATTTTATCTGATCCTTCTAAAACTGAAGCGCTCAACGTCTACGAAGAGGCTAATACCCTCACCAGGCAACAGAGGTTTGTCACAAAACCAACGGCAGACACGGCCTCCAAGTCTATGTTAACTACAATAGCTGTTAGATGCCGCGCGTGGCTTAGAATGGCTAACGTCCTCGACGACACTAAAACTAAAATCGAAGATCTTCCCTTCAATGCTATTGGACTCTTTAACTCCAAAACTGACGAGATCATGGAGAACATTCCCAAAATGAGGAAGACAGTGAAATCTTACATGCCATACCAGCCGTATCGGTACCACAAACCAACCAACAAAAAGCCTCTGTATCAATCCTCTACTCAATACCAGCCCTTTCGATACAATAAACAACAGCAGGACAGGACCTATCAATCTCAACAGCCCACTACTCTGCTGTTCAAGCAACAACACTTTTGCAGCCGCAAGCAGTCCTTTCGTAAGTTTTTTAAAAGGTCTCCAGAATATCCGGCCCCCTTCACAGCATATCGTACCACAGTGGTCCCTTCCACTTGTATTGGAAGCCCTTACCAAGCCACCATTTGAACCTATGGCTACTTGTTCCGAGAAGTTGCTTTCTCTAAAACTACCTTTCTTGTGGCTATCACATTGGCAAGAAGAGCAAGTGAAGTAGCCAGTCAGACCCTCCTTACCTCCAAATGCACCCTGTCAAGGTTACTTTATACTTCGGTGTCTCTTTACTACCAAAGGTGGTATCGAATTTTGATATCAATCAGCCCATCTTGCTCCCAACATTATTTCCTTCTCCGTCCAGGCCAGTAGAGCGTAAACTCCATACCCTAGATGTCAGAAAAGCTCTTGCCTTCTACCTTCATCGTACCAAACACATCTGGCACTCCCCACGTCTTCTCTTGTGTTATCATGGACCCACTAAAGGTGCTCCTGCTTCCCCACAATCCATATCCCGATGGATAGTCCAGCTCATACAGTTAGCTTACCAGCTTGCTAATAAGCCTATATCGGACGGACTGAAGGCCCATTCTACTAGAGTGATCTCTACTTTGACAGTTCTACTCAAGGGTATTCAGATACAGAATATCTGCAAAGCAGCTACCTGGGCTAACCCTCTGACGTTCACGAGACATTCCATCTAGATGTCAGAGCCAAAAGTGATGCGGCCTTTGGAAGGGCGATACTGTTATTCTTGATACCATGACGGCCCTCCTTCTGGTGAGTACAGCTTGCTAATCACCCATTTGTCTGCATTCACAGAGACCACTACGAAGAAAGTTAGGTTACCTACCTGTAACTGTGATTCTTCTACTGGTACTCTGTGAATTCACACATCCCTCCCTCCCCGCTGTCCATCACAATACTGTCAAAATACCATGCTTATCTTCACTCTATACGGTAAAGGCGGACTGAGGGAACTGAAAGGAAGGTTGAGGGGGCAGAGCCTATACCATGCGGGGGGGAACTTAACTGTTTCTTTTTCAAAGCTCTAGAAACTTCTGGATGCGCCTTAACCGATTTGTGTGAATTCACAGAGTACCACTAGAAGAACCAGTTACAGGTAGGTAACCTAACTATTTCGGTGTCCAGGGTTGAGTAGTTGGTATTACAGTAAAATGTATTCATGCACTGTGTTTTTGTTTTTTAAGCCAGATAATCTGAAGCAACCTACCATGGTTTGGGAAGTGAAAACAAATCAGATGCCTAATGCAGTACAGAAACTTCTGTTAGTGATGGACAAGAGAACTTCAGGGATGGATGAATCTTTAGAATTGCTAAAGTGTAATGAGAATCTACCTTCTTCTCCTGGATATGCATCTTATGATGAGCACATGGAACTTGGTAAGTAGTATTAAGCTTTCTTAAGATTAGATGGATGTGTATCCCTTTGGGGCAGCTACTGTAAAAGCCAGTGAACTGTTGTATGGTATGTAACATTTGGAAATGGAATATATTTAGCCTAAAGACTATGGTTTGGGTTTAGAGAATATCTTGGGTTTGTGCAAAATAACTTTGCTGGATTGCTGATTTTTTTTATTATACAGTGGTGCCCCGCATAGCAACGTTAATCCGTTTCAGATTAATCGTCGCTATCCGGAAACATCGCAATGCGGGAGGGAAAACCCCATAGAAACGCATTAAACTTTGTTTAATGCGTTCCTATGGGGCGAAAACTCACCGTTATGTGAAGATCCTCCGTAGCGCTGCCATTTTCACCGCCTTGGTAAGCGAGGGCAGCGCGTGAAAATGGTTGCGGCGGACATTTTGGAATCAGCTGTGTGAAAATGGGGCCTTTGGGAGGACTGTGGGGGAGGGCTCCCCCGCGGTCCTTCCAAAGCTCCCATTTTCACACAGCTGGCCGGCCGGCGCTTCGGAGCGGCCGCGGGGGAGGGCTCCCCCGCCGTTGTTGTGAAGCGCCGGCCAGCTGAAGTGCTTCGGAATGACGGCAGGGAAGCCCTCCCCCGCAGCCGCTCCGAAGCGCCCGCCGGGGGCCTATGGGGAAAAATCGCAAAGTGATTTTTCCCCGTAGGGAACATCACAATGTGATCGCTTTTGTGATTGCAAAAAACGAATTGCTATGCGGATTCGTCGTTAAATGGGGCGCTCGTTATGCGAGGCACCACTGTATGTATTTCATTGAACAATCTGACATAGAAACAGATCTAGAAGCTTCCTTCAGTTTGCAGTCAAGGACAGGTGGTTTCACAGTTTTATTGTCCCTTAGACTGCATCCCATCTTTCAAACTGTCAGCTACAAGGGTGCAGACAAAATTATAAATGCAGTACACATGTAGAAACCTAGCTGATTGGTAGATATCTTCTGCTATTACAGTGATGGTATTTAGTTTCCACATTTCTGCGGAAGTTGTTTTTCTTCATGGTCTTTGTGAATGCACACTACTGGGTTAATCTGCACCTGTGTAGAGCAGTCTTGGAACTTTCCAGAGTTTGAGCACATGGTGCTGAGACCTCCTATATGCTGCCGTTAATCCTGCCCCCGGCACCAGGTGCCTCAGTTCCTTTCTTATTACTGCTACAGCAGCATACCGATAGGAACTTTCGTGTATCTTCAATTGCTTACCTTCCCTACTCTGTTTTTTTTTTTTACCTCCATGGCTTCGTTTGACCGTTGACTACTCTTCTTCGCATTGAGTTTACCTAAAAAATAGAAATGGACTGTTACTCAAGTTATTTGGGTTGTGGAATTTATGGCCACACCGGTCCTCTTTAAGAGGTGCGAGGTCTGTTCAAACAAGGTCCCCTCTTCGATGGACACTCATGGTGCTTATTTTGCTTGGGGGAAGAACACCACCTGGCCTTCTGTGGAGTTTATAAAAGCTTCATCAAGCCGGTTTTAAAGCTGAAATTTCAATGCCTTCGCTCGTTACGTTGGGAGAAGTTCCTCTCACCATCTCAGGGTACTCCCATGGATCCTTTGCAGCCTGAGAAGCAGTCCTCGGTTGAGGGATCTCCGCCTGCTGCCAAAACCCAGAAGGGGGGGGGGCTAAGATGGTGGTCAAGTCTAAAACATTGTCCTCTGGCTTGAGGTCAACGGCCATGGCATCGACACCGAAGCCTCCCTCAGTTTTGATACTGAAGAAAAGAAAGAAGGATTCTAAGCCTCCATACTTGGTGGATACCTCTGCAACGATGCTGGAAACAAACCCGGCGACATTTGGTATGCCTGAGCCTGCCGTCGGGAGATGAGGTTGAACTGCCACCTAGGCTGGAGGCCCTGCCGTCCCTGGGTGTCAGTGATTTTCCTGACTGGGAGAACATGCATTTGGCGCAAGTTAGCCCGTGGACCTCTCCGGGTTCGATAGCTCAACATTCCTTTGTCTCACTGCTGGAGTCGGTGCTTGTGGAAGTGCAGCGGAAAAGGACTCACAAGACTAGACACCTGGAGCTGTCTGTTGAGCCCGAGCCCCTTCAGCACCCATCGACCCCGGGGCATGAGTATGCACGTTATGTGATGTGGCGATACTATGATTATGCTCCATATCTGGACTTGGAGGACTTTGAGCCTGACCTGTGCCTTTACCCAAGGGCCTACAGATACGATCCGTATCTACGTTATCAGCATTACCGGCCCTCTTCACCTTCACTCTCCCTTCCCTCCTCGACATCAATGCTACAATGATCGCTTGGCTGGTACCAAGAGGGATTTCGACCCTCCACCTCCACCTTGACCCCACAAGAGATGTTTACCTCCAAACTATGCTGTTGCTACAGAAGCTTAGTGCTTAGTGACCATTGCATCTGGTAGCGGTCCCTGAAAGTGGGCAAGCAGGCTCTGAGCTTCCATGTTCCCCGGCATGTTCCTCGGGTAGGCCAGAGGCCGGGAGTTTGCTGACCCGAGACAATGCTGTCACTTATCATCTGCCCCCTGGAAGGGGATGCTATTCCCCTCCGATTGACCAAGAGGCTTTGGATTCGGGCTCTTTGGAATCGGCTGGAGAGGAAGACTCACCCCTTAATATTCCCACGCCAGCGTCTGATGTGGTAGACAGTTATCCTCCTTTGTCGTCTGATGATTACTCTTCATATGTCCAGTTAATCCTCTGCATTGTGGAGGTGCTGGAACTCAATATCGAACAGCCTATGGTGAAAAAAGTAGATAAGGTGTATGAGGATATAACTCAGGACCAGTCTCCGCCTCTCAGGCTTAGTTTTATTCCTTCCTTGTTGGAGCTTATGAGGGAATCCTGGGTGAAGCCATCCTCCTCCTACCAAATCCCCAGGAGGGTGGAAACCCTTTATAAAACTTATGGAGGAAAAATGAGTTCCTCTCGAAAAATCCTTTGCCAAACTCCTTCCTGGTAGATGCCACTCAGAACAGAGCTAGGAATCGCTCAACCTCTGCACCTAATAACAAGGAGGGCCGCAAGTTGGATGTCATTGGCCAAAGGATGTACTCTTTGGCCTCTTTCATCTTGAAAGTCATCGATTACTCTGCTGCCATGGGGGCCTACCATCACTACTTTTGGAAATCGACATTACCCATCCTTGAAGCAGTAACCGAAGATTTCTGGACCCAGGGCTTCTCATGTCGTCAGGAGGCCATGGGGTTGGTTAGGCAAGAGCGTATTGCAGCTTTCCATATTCTAGATGCAGCATCTAAACAGCTAGCCGCAGCTGTTTCCCTGTGTCGCCATGCCTGGCTCAGTTCTGTGGGAACTTCTGAAGACACGAGGGCTAGGATTGAGGACCTGCCATTTGATGGCATTGGCCTCTTTGATGAAAAAATGGATGACATTCTGGACAACCTGTTGAAATTGAGGAAGATGGCTAGATCTTATTCTATCTAACAGTCCCGCCCCAGGGGCTCCTGGTGCCAGCCTTACCAACCAAGAGGTTTCCAGGAGCACCAGAGACCTCAGATCTTAGGTTTTTTGTCCTTGTCTTCTAGGCAAGTCGGCAGGTAGTGCCCACGTCAGCAAGCGCTCCACCTGGACCGGAAGACCAGGCAAGCTCTTTGACACTTTCAGCTTGTTTACAGTTGACCCTTCAGTTCACCTTACCCCCTTCTTTCACTCCTGGTGCTCTATTACATCGGACTCCAGGGTTCTTTTCATCATAGCCAGGGGCTATGCCATTGAATTTGATAGTTCCCTGATCACAGGCCACTTTTTGTCCACCACTCCCCTCACCTTCTTTGGAAGATGAGATACGGGCCCTACTCCAGAAGGATGCTATCATCCATTTGCATCATCCTGATGTGTCATTGGGATTTTATTCTGGATATTTCACTATCCCAAAGAAGGATGGGGGGGCTCTGCCCCATACTTGATCTGTGCACCTTGAACTGGTATATTGCTCCTTGGCGATTTCATATGGTCTCTTTGGAGGCCACCATTCACATGCTTCATCACGGTGACTGGTTATAGTTCTAGATTTGAAGGATGCTTATTTTCATATTAGCATCAGATCACAGGCGATTTCTCAGGTTTTCAGTTGGAGGAGTAACATATGAGTTCAAGGCCCTTCCCTTTGGATGGTCTACTGCCCTTCGGGTGTTCACCAAGTGTCTGGCTCCTGTGGTAGCACATTTGCGTCTTCAAGGCATCACGGTGTTTCCTTATTTGGATGACTGGCTACTGGTAGCACAGTCCGAGTCGCAGGCAGAAAGGCATACAGCGCTAACGCTATCTCTGCTGTCAACCCTAGGCCTGAAGGTCAATGTGGACACATCAACATTGTGTCCTACCCAGGGAGTGGCGTATATATTTATTTATTTATTTATTTATTTATTTATTTATTTATTTATTTATTTATTTATTTATTTAATTTATATCCCGCCTATCTAGTCGTGGTGGACTACTCTAGGTGGCCAACAACAGAGATAAAATACAATAACATAAAACAGCATAATTACAACAACAATTAAAAATAGGGAAACAATAAAGGAGAGAAGAAAATCAAAAGTAATCTGGAGAGAAGGCCTGCCGAAACATCCAAGTCTTTAATAGGTTCTTAAAGGTGCCCAGCGAGGGAGCTCCGCGAATGCCAGGAGGTAAGTTATTCCAAAGGCGAGGAGCCACCGCCGAGAAAGCCCTATTTCTTGTTTTCTCTTTTCGGGCCTCCCTCGGCGTTAAGCTCCTCAGCCTCACCTCCTGGCTCGCCCGTGTGACCCGGGTAGAACTTGGTGGGAGTAGGCGTTCCGCCAGGTATCGAGGCCCTAAACCATTTAGGGCTTTATACGTAAGCGTTAACACTTTGAAGTCGATGCGGAACCTGATGGGCAGCCAATGCAATGCGGCCAGAGTGGGTGAAATATGTTGGAATTTTTTCACGCCACTGAGTAATCTGGCCGCTGCATTCTGCACCACCTGTAATTTCCGCAGCAACCTCAAAGGAAGCCCCACGTAGAGCGCATTACAGTGGTCTAATAGGAGCAACTTTGGATGCCTTGTCGGATCGAGACTCTCTCCCTCTGGATAGGATTTCAAAGATCAAGTCCATGCTGTGCTGCTTCCTCCCAGGAGCGTGGGTACCAGCCTTGCATGTTCAGCAGCTGCTTGGCCTCATGGCATCCACCACAGCTGTGGTGCAGCATGCCCGCCTAAAAATGAGGTTACTGCAAGCTTGGTTCCTTCCACTGTTCTCAGTGGCACTAGATCACCCGACCAAGTGTTTACAGGTCACGCCCGAATTGGCCACGCAGTTGGCTTTGTGGAACCTCCCATCAAATCTGGTGATAGGAAGACCCTTCAGCCAACTGACCCCATCCCTTCAAATAACTACATACGCCAGCCTGACAGGCTGGGGTGCTCATTTGGGCTCTCACACGATCCATGGCCATTGGTCTTCGACAGAGGCGCATCTTCTCATCAACCAGCTGGAGCTCCTGGCAATTACCAAGGCATTTTGAGTGTTCAAGATTATTTTGGTTGATTGGGTGGTCCAGGTTGTGGCAGATAACATGATGGCAGTGTTTTATATCAACAAGCAAGGGGGCACCCACTGACTCCAGCTGCTCCACCTGGCCATTGACCTGTGGGAGTGGTGCTTCGTTTGCTACATCTATCTGGTGGCAGTCCACGTGGCAGGTTCCAGTCCTGTTCCCACGAGTGGACTTTAGACAACACCATCTTTCATCAGCTTTGCCATCGATGGGGCACTGTGCAGTTGGATGTCTTTGCGTCTCAAAACAACAGGAAGTGCAAGAATTACTGCTCAGGGCTGGGGAAGGCCACCTCTCCCTGGGGGATGCCTTTATGATAGGATGGACTTCACACCTGCTCTACATATTCCTTCCCATTCCACTTCTGCAGAGAACCATTGTAAAAGTTCGGCAGGACAATGCAGATGCCATTCTTATAGCCCACTGGTGGCCCTGCTAGCCATGGTTCTCTGCGCTCCACAACAGGGCATCAGATTACATCTGGCTGGCACCCATTTGCCACCTGCTGACCAAGGCAAAATTTTCCATCCAGACCTCTGGAGTCTCTCTACCTGATGGCGAGTAGACGTTGTCTAGAGGGGTGGCGTAAAAATCGAATAAATTAAAAAAAATAAAAATAAATAAATGGAGGTTTCCTCGGCTATAGCAGAGGTTCTCAGTCTGGCATGTAAGTGCTCCACCTCCTTGACATACACCTACAAGTGGAAAGCTTTCTGTGCATTTACTTTGGCCATCACTTACCTGTCAGCCCAACGTCCCTTGACACAGTCCTTCAGTTTCTGCTTCACTTGTTTCAGTGTGGTCTCGCCCACTCAACTTTAAATATGTATATGGCTGCCATAGTGGCCCATCAGCCGCCTTCCTATCATGAAGTTACATTATTTCAACATCCCACAGTTTTTGCGGGGCTAAGGAACATGTGCCCGGCCTACAAGCCTCTCACACCACAGTGGTCACTCCAGCTTGTTCTCAATCGGCTTATGAAGCCTCCATTTGAACCCATAGCTTCAGCATCAGCCCGCTTTTTGACCTTAAAGACTGCGTTTCTCCTTGCATCACCTCAGTGCGAAGGGCAGGAGAGATGGCTGCCTTGAGGGTGGATCCTCCCTTCCTCCAGTTTCACCCTGACAAGGTGACCCTATAACCAGATCTCTCCTTCCTTCCTAAGGTATAATCTTATTTTCATTTAAGCCAGCCAATTGTGCTGCCCCCCTTTTTCCCAGCACTTACCTCGCCACTAGAGAGAGCTTTGCATTCTTTGGACATTAAGTGAGCCTTCTGTTTACTGTGTTCATTGCACTGCCACATTCCGCACTTCGAAGAGACTCTTTCTAGCTTTCCTAGGACCCTCTACGGGTGCCCCGGTCACCTCTCAGACCATCTCCAGATGGATTGTTTCGACAATATGCCTTGTATACCAGTTGGCCTGGGTGCCACTCCCAGACACGGTTAAGGCCCACTCAACGATGGCTATGGCCTCTTCAACTGCATTTTTCAAAGGGGTGGAATTCACAGACATCTGCAGAGCTGCCACATGGGCCACACTGTCTACTTTCGCATGCCACTACCGGCTGGATGTCTGGGCCAAGGCTGAGGCTGCTATGGGGCATGCTGTCCTAGCTTCAGTGCTCTTGTGATGTTCCTCCGGGTAAGTCAGCTTGCTAGTCATCCATTAGTGTGCATTCACAGAGACCACGAAGAAGAAAAAGAGGTTACTTACCTGTAACTCTGGTTCTTCGAGTGGTCATCTGTGAATTCACACTCCCCGCCCTTCCTCCCCACTGTCCATCATGTGAGCCTTTTGCATACTGTGCAGCGGCGGAGGGTTCTACGGAACTGAGACACCCGGTGCCAGAGGCAGGATTAAAGGCACCGTGTGGGAGGTCCCGGCACCATGTGCTTGAGCTCTGGAAAGTTCTGAGGCTGCTTTGCACAGGTGCAAATTAACCCATTACTGTGAATTCACAGATACTATTACTATTTGAATAACCAGTTACTGGTAGGTAACCTCTTTTTTTCAAAGTGCTGAAAAATATGACAAGACACCTTATTCCAGATTAAAAAAATGTAATCTGGTAGGTTTACTTAGATTCCTGAAATTATGAAACCCAGATATTCAGAGTTGTATAGCCTATACTGTAAATTATTTGAGAAGGTTTCACATCAAGCTTCATATCAGTGTGATGTCTGCTTTAGTCAAGTAATGATGAGACCATTGTTGTGTACAAATCCTGAACACTATTGTATTGTGAGACCATTGTGGTGTACAAATCCTGAACACTACTCAGAATTCTTTAAGAAAAGAATGTTTTAGCTCATTCTGTCAGTCCAGTTAAGGCAAAGAGACAGTATTTGTCCCGTTGATGCACAGAACCACCATCATCAAGGAATGTGAAATCTTGGGAAAACTTTATGCCATGGAGACCACGTCCTTTTGAATACAGTGGTGCCTCGCTTAACGATGTTAATTGGTTCCCAAAAAACATTGCTATGGGAAAACATCACTAAGCGAAACACCATTTCCCATAGGAATGCATTGAAAACCGGATAATCCGTTCCAATGGGAACGGATTACCGTCCTTAAGCAAAAATCGCCATAGGAAACATCGCTAAGCGAAACAATGTTTCCCCCATTGGAATGCATTGAAGCCTATTCAATGCATTTCAATGGTTTTGACAGGTCCGTTTTCGCTATTTTTAAAGTGTATTAAAATGTTCAAAAACTCTTTTAAATGCTTGGGATCGTTAGTGCACCTTGTAAAACCTTTGGAAACTTAATTTGGCTTTGTTCTGAGTCTTCGTTAATTTTTGGTGAATTCACCCTCCCCCCCATTGGAATGCATTGAACTATAGGTTTGACAGCTGTCAAACTACAGTTCAATGCATTCCAATGGGGGGGGGGAATTCACCAAAAATTAACAAAGACTCAGAACAAAGCCAAATTAAATTTGCAAAGGTTTTACAAGGTGCACTAACGATCCCAAGCATTTAAAACAGTTTCTGAACTTTTTAAGACACACTTAAAATAGCGAAAACGGACATCGCTAAGCGAAACAGGGGGACCTAAACTGTCATCGCTAAGCGAGGCAAGGTCCCGAGCATCGCTATGCGAAATTTCCTCATGGGGAACATCGCTAAACGGAGTGCAAAATCGCTCCAAAAACCTCATCACTAAGCGAATACATCGTTAAACAAGGCGATCGCTAAGCGAGGCACCACTGTAATTTAATCAAATATAAAAGATTCAAGTATGTGTTCTGCCTCTGTATGGAAGGGTTTATAGGAACTATCAGGTTTCTTTCTTACTCTACAAGTAAAAAGTAATCTGCAGATGTTGGTCTGGAATGGAAATATCTGAGTGTTACATACAGTGGTCAAAATCCTATTGCTTAGCATAATGAATTCCACGAGAATAGGGCCATTGAATCAATGGGGAATTGTTAAGTCAACTCCTCTGTTGTTAAGTCAATTCCTTCTGCATTTCTCTCACTGTTCGCCTTCTGTGAGACATCCAGGTCGCAGGAATGGAGACTGATATTCCAAATGATCCACCACAGATCTTCCCATAAACAGGAGTAACACTGAGTTAAGAGAGTAGAATCCTTCAGGCTACCTAAGTGTTTTTTGTGTTGTACTAATAATGCATGCCAATGTGGCTCCAATTAACATAATAAAGGAACAGGAGCTTAGAGGTAGAAAATAGTGACAAAAATAAGTGTTTGCTGAGGGACTTAAATAGGCTGTGGGGGAATGATTAGCCTGTAGGCCTCAAGTTATGCTTTTATTTGTCAGGTGATCAGAAATTTGACTGTATGTATGCATTTATTTGTAGATGATCTTCCTGAACTGCAGGCTGTTCACAATGATTCTACTCCACCTGCCCTTTTCCAACTGAGTGCTGATGTTTCCCATCAGGAATATTCAAGGCCTTTGTGGAATCAGCATACCTCAAGCAACAGTTCAGAAAGTACTTGTGAGGATGGAGTGAACTGGTTGACAGAATTGGCAAATATAGCTACTAGTCCACAGAGTCCTCTAATGCAGTGCTCTTTTTATAACAGGTATAATATATAGTTCTTCTCATGGTAGAACTTGCAGTATTGTTCATATTAGCCAAAATTCTGTTTGTTGCTTAGCATAGTAAATGGTACTAACATAGGCCCGTTTAATCCATGTTTGAGCTAATGCTTTTGAAAATCCCATTGATTTAAATGGGTCTATTCTAACTGACTTCTTTTAGCATTGTAAATTGCAGTTAGAGTAGGCCTGGCAAGTCACCTCTGACTTACAGCAACACTGTGAATAAATAATCTCCAAAATGTCCTATGCTCAACAGCCCTGCTCAGCTCTTGTAAACTCAAATGTGTGGCTTCTTTTATGGAGTTGCTCTATCTCCTGTTTGGTCTTCTCTTGATTTCCTCTTTGTTGTTCTCTGTTTCTTGGCACTTGCTATTGTAATTCTTTTTTTTTCTACATGACATTTTAGTGTTCTTTTCCAGCTTTAATGCTAGATGTTAACAGTTCATGATCAATACCACTATCTGCTCCTGGTCTTGTTTTGGCAAATAGAATACAGTTTTTCAATCCCTTGCTTTCATTTATGTATATGGGTCATCTGGTGATGTCTGTGTGTACAGCTGCCTGTTTGGTTGTTTGAAATATGTACAGTATTTGTAATAAACAGATTGTTAGCTTTGCAGAACTCTGAGTTGTTCTGCATAGTTATGTCACCTTGGCCAAATTTTGCAACAACATTTGGTTCTATTTCGTTCCCTACTGTTTTGTTCCAGTCACCTATGATTATAAGCATGTCAGTAGTGTGAGTGGTAGTTATTCCCTCATCAGAAAGAATTTAGGTGACATTTGCTCCACAGTGCCTAGTATGAGCAATATAATTTGTTGTACAGAAATTGGTCACTGACTATGCAGATTAACCTGAGAAATTTTTCATTCTTTCATTTTTTGTTTATACCCCACCTTTCTCCCTAAGAGGACTCATTAAAAGGAGTTAATATTAAAACTAAAAAAACAATAAAATTTTAGAATATTAAAAAGCAATGGAGCCACTGTCATAAAATTGATATATAAAAATGTTTTAAATAATTTTTATTAAAATTATTTTTAATAATGTATTTTTGGTCTTTAAAATATATTGGTAAATTACATTTCCTAGTGGAGAAATTGATTTAAATACAAATGGTCTTATTCAGAAGCTTAGCTGTGGATTTTTTTTTCTAAGTGTTTTAAAGTTACTAGAGGTAATCAACTTGTTTTATTGTGAATACATTCTCATAAGTACATTTATTGTAATTATTTTGCAAAATAACCGGTTAGGCCTTTTTTGTTCTTTGGTGGTTTTAATTTGTTTTTTGTATCTTGAAATATTTCTATTGACAGTTGTCATTTTTAATTTTCAGTTTCACAGTTTATTATTTTAATAATGTTGTTACTATATAATTTCTATTTGTTGTTACTATATAATTTCAACTTTGGTTGCCTACATAGGATGGAAGAGTGACTTTAAAAACTTTTAAAACGCTAGTGGCACCATGACCAGTGTGATTGCTTTGAACCCCTTAGTCACAATTCTATAGAAAAGATGGTACTGATAGTCTAGAATAGACACCTGAGTTCCTCTAGCTAAGAATGCTTTGATGGATGAAATAGATACTTAGAGCCATGCACCCCAATTATAACCTGGAGTAAGGTGGGCTGTTGGAGCAGTGTGATAGGGTTTACACTGTTTGATAAATCCAGTACAGTGGGGTCTCGACTTATGAACTTAATCCGTATTGGAAGGCAGTTCTCAGGTCGAAAAGTTCTTAAGTCGAATCTGCATTTCCCATAGGAATGCATTGAAAACCATTTAATCCGTATCTGCTCTTTTCGTCCATAGAAACTAATGGGAAGCTGCTATTCCGCCTTCTGCCACTAGAGGGGGATATTTTTTCTTTTTTCCTTTTAACCTAAGTTGACTTAGCTTTTAAAAAAAGGAAAAAAAAGAGTTCGTAACTCGAATCTAAGTTCGTAAGTCGAGTCCATATATTCCTATGAGAGCAGTTCGTAAGTCGAAACGTTCGTATGTCGAGCCGTTCGTAAGTCGAGACCCCACTGTACAGTGGTGCCTCGCATAACGAGTGCACCATTTAACGACGAATTCGCATAGCGATCCTTTTTTTGGGATCGCTAATGCGATCGCATACCGATGCTTTCTATGGCCGAAAATCGCTTTGCGACGTCGCATAGCGATTTTTAAAACACCTGATCAGCGGTTCCAAAATGGCCGCCAGACGCCCAAAATGGCTGCGCACAGCGTTTTCGCGCCCTGCCCTCGCTTACCGAGGGCACGAAAATGGCGGCCGGATGGGGAAACATCGCAGAACGGTGAGTTTTGGGCCCCATTGGAACCCGTTCCAATGGGTTTTTCCATTCCGTATAGCAATGTTTCCCCATAGCGACAGTTAATCCGGAACGGATTAACCTCGCTATGCGGGGCACCACTGTATACTTTTTCAGGCCTCTTACCAACGATTCCTTTTTTGATGTGACCCACAGGTTACCCTTGCAGAGCTACTTAAGGTTGAAACCCCTGACCCTCCTTTCCTCAAGAATTGTAGGTGTGAGCATATTAGTTGAAGAGTGACTTAATTTGCTTGGAGTTTCTGTTAATTCCACATACTTCTGTATCTGATATTTTAGAATCTGTTACTTAGCACTATGGGTTTGCTAAGCTAGTCATTAAACTATAACAGACAGAAAATGTGCTATATTGCATTAAAATGCAAATTGTTTGAACTGAAAGCAGATCATTTGTGTTCTGCTTGACAATGTGAATAAATGGCTAAAGAAATGCTACTGCATGAGTATTATCTTTTTAACTATATTAAAATTAGAGAATCAGTTCTCAGTGCTGTTCTTGCTGTTATAACAATAACTGAGTACTTGGGTTTACTTGCTATTGTTGTCTTGAAAGTTCATGACATGCTTTTAGCAGAAGAGGGTTAAACTGACTTTCAGATTAGCATAATTTCAGCACCAGCATTTCTGACAACTGAATTCCTAGGATAGAACTCGCTCTGATGCATTAATTGGAATATTTGGTGGGCTAGGTTTTTTTTCAACCTATATTTCTAACATTTAGGATTTTTTTAAAAATCTTTTTAGATCATCTCCTGTGCACCTAATAGCTACAAGCAAAAGTTTACATTCCTATGCACGTCCACCACCAGAATCATCACAAAATGATTCTGGTTTTTCTAAGCATGATATCAGTGACTCGCCAGTCAAACATGAAAGGGTAAGTTTTGTAAGCTTCTTATCTTAATTTCTTGTCTGTCACTGATAGCAGTCTATGTGATATTGTATATAATGAGAAGAGCTTCACAAGCAAAGAGAGATATAAAGTGAACAAAGAAAAACCAAGCTTTATGATGTGCGGTATGTTTGTGTGTTAAGGGCAAGTAGAATAATTGGAAAGATAAGCTATAGAGGAAAACACATGGAAGCGTTTTCTTTTTCTTTTTTTGCTGCAGCAGATAAACATGGCTACTTGTGTGTTTGTTTTTAGGCAAATCAAAATATACTATATGGCTTGAGCTTTCTCTAGAAGTATTATTATTCATGTTACACTTTGAGAACTGCTGTCTGACGTTTTACATTTGCCTGTGTTTATGCTCCAAGTGTCCTTTGATGGAACAAAAATATAGCGGGTATGCTTCAGTTATGAATGGAAGAAGAATGCAGCACCAGAGGAGTAAATTCCAGTGCTTAGATATGAAATGGCTTGTAAAAGATTTGTTCCTGGGACAGAAGTAAAGAAATTATGAAGCAGTAAAGTAAAATAAAAAAAGTGGAGACAGACAGTTTATTTAAAATATGGTTAAGTAAGAGATAAGGGTGGGCTTTTTAAAGGAATCATTTAAAAAAATGTTAGTCTTGGAAAGATGTATTTAAAAATTCTGATATGTTCTCGTTTTCTCAATAGACAAATAGTGAATCAGAGTCTGGCATTTTCTGTATGTCATCACTGTCAGACGATGATGATCTCGGGTGGTGCCACTCTTGGCCTCCAACTGTTTGGCATTGTTTCCTTAAAGGTAAAATATAAAAAAACCCTATATTTACAGGGTTTAATAATCAGGCCTGTCCTATTGATGACTCTAAATTCCTTATTTTTTAAAAAACAGGAACACGTGTATGCGTTCACAAAGGATACAGTAAAGAATGGATGGATGTTGAAGATTTTGCTAGATCCAGACGTTTTAAAAATGAAACTGAGGATTCTAGTAGTACCAGCAAAGTAGGTTTTAAATAGTTAAAATTCAGAATTGGTTTTTAGTATTGGATGTCTTGCATGTCATGTTTTGCTTTATGTCATATTTTATGCTATTTGGAGCTTGATTTTCCATGTATTTATTTTTATTTTATTTATTTTAGTATGGGGCTGTGAGAATACAAATTAATTTTGAGCTTGATGTTTAAAACTAAGTTTTTTGTTTCTCATATTGTGTTGTCCAGAAGGACATAATAGTTATGTTTTGAATGTTGTGTATATCAGTTAACTTGTAGTCATCATGTGCTTTAAGGAGATGGACACAAGGTATTTATTTGCATGTAATCAGCACCCTGGAGTGCTGCATTTCCCTAAATGAGGAATGACATAATTTATAGGGATAGCACTGTGAGGAGGAAGGAATAAATAAGTGAGGCCTGGATTGCTACTTGATTGTTTGCCTAAGAGCATTTGTAACTTCCCTGAGACAAACAGATGGTAAATTGCATGGCTGTACTTCCAAAGGAAAAGTTCAATTTTGGAATTAATTGCTTCGTATTAGACAACATAGTTCATAGTCATTCCTGCTCCTTGTGCTTGATGCATGGTGTAACAGAAAAAGCAAGTATATTACAGTAAATTGAGATTATTTTAACACCCACATGGGCCTCTTGAGGGCTGTGTGTGTGAACACTGGCTGCTCTACATGCATCCCACAAAGCCTAGTATCAGGTGGGCTGCAGTTGAAAGGTGGCTGTCTAGGGTCTGCTCTTAGGAGTGCTACAGTAATAACCTCAGTGAGAGTTATGAGGCAGTGAGAGATGCTTCCGCTGTTCCCTCCCAGCAATCCTAGCACTGCTAAAGATCCTGGTGTTGCCAATATGGCTCAAGCAAGTGGGAAAGCGAGGTCTTTGAGGTGATTGCTGTCTCTATGTGTTGGGGAGGGGGCTTTCAACTTTCCAGTCTCCGGGTGAGTCCCAGGCACCTGAGACTGCTGTTGCCTCACTGTTAGGAGCATAGGGCAAACAGCAGTCTCAGTGGACCAAACTTTAGGAAGAAGTGAACAGTTCCCTTTAACCTTTTGCAGAGAAGCACAGTTTCTCTGCTACTGTGAGAAGGGGGGTTGGGGAGAATAGTCAACAGAATCAGGATCCATTGCTAGCTTTTAAAAAGCTTGGAAGAGAAATTTAACACTGCTGTCCTTGTGCCCTGAGATGTGGACAAAGAGCAATGCATGTGTAGCCCCCAACTTGGCATCACTTGTGACTGTTGGACCAAAGTGGTTGCCTTGTTTTAAGCCATGGTGGCTAAGACCTGAAATTCTGTGGGCTGTTTCCCTCAAATAAATGACTTTTAGTTGTACTAGGGAAAAAAGTGGTTGCAGTATGCACGGGTTTACTTGTTTCTTCCAAATCTAAAGCTGATTTGTTTATACAGGGATATGGTTCTGATGGTTTGAAGTTGATATCACATGAAGAAAGCATTTCCTTTGGCGAGTCAGTGCTAAAATTGACTTTTGATCCGGGCACAGTCGGAGATCACTTTCTTACTGTAGAATGTAGACTAGATCATCCATTCTATGTTAAAAATAAAGGTAATATTTTTTTCAGTTATAAATATTACTGATACCTTCATAACATGTGGTAAAATGAGGAACATTGTTCTATAGTATATTTCAGTAATTCCAAGCAACAGTATTCTCTTAGTAACCTAAAAATCCATACTTTTTCTATCTCTCTTGAAGCAATCATTTCGCATTTTAGATCTGCTTCCCAAAATTTTATGAACAACTGACTCACTGCAAAAGACAAGGCATCCATCCAAGTATTTATAGTTCTGTGAATTGGGGTCAGAGGTCTTTTAACTGGAATGTGCTGGAAGAAGGGTGGAGATGCAGTTTTTGCCAGTTCCTCCTCCTCCAAACCTCGGCCCCTCTAAAACTGCTCTGGAGTATCTGGGGGACCTTCCAGAATCCTGTAGGAGGTGTTCCATGGTATTACTGGAGGAAGGGAGAATTAGCAAATAATGATTGTCATTCCTATAATAGTAGCCTGCAATCTGTGGATGGAAGAAGCATATCCATTTGTAGAAAGTATACTGGATCTGGCCTTTTGTTTTTGACATGAAATTACCAGTGACACTCTTTCAAAGTTCTAATGGATTTTTAAAAGTTTTCTGATTTTTTTTTAAAGGACAGTGGACCAAATCCTGTTACCTAGTTCTGCTGGTGTAGCATAAATGATTTAACTTTTGGAGGTGAACTGCTCCAAGTTAAGAAAACACAATAGAGAGTTGAATACTGTGGTGTATGACTTCACATGCAACTGATGTCTGTGGTCCTTAATTGGGAGAATTTGCCTCCAGATTTGTGCTATTTGCATAACTACACAAGAGGGTTTTGGCCACTGTATTGTAAAAAGAGTTTTAATACTAGCATTTGTAGTTGCTTTACCAGTAGTGCTATTACAGAATAAAACAGTTTTGATGTGTTTGCATTTCAAGTCTCTAAGTGACTACAATGTCCCCCCAGATTTAAATATACTATCTGTGGCAGCCCTTATGTAATAGGATTGTCAGTCATGTTTCAGAATGCTAACAGGATTTTTTAAAAAAACAGTGCCTTGAAGTTTTGGATATATTTTGAATCTAATGAGAATTGTAGTTTATTAATGTTTAGAATGGTATGGCATATTGCACACTTCTTGTATTTCTTGATGACTGTGAGAATTTTAGTGTCTTCCAGTGAAAGAAATTTGAGTTCAGTAAAGTGGGTCCAGCCTATTGACAATTACAGCTCTATCATAGTTCACACAAAAAAGGTGGGTGGGTGGATAGGATTGGACATTTTTTGTCCCAGTGCATTATTAGACTGCAGAAAGAAAATACCTTATATAAGAAAAGAAAAGTGCATTTCGGGGACTTTTTTCTTTTTAAAAAACCCTATACATGCCACGTACAGTGAGAACCAGCGTGGTATGGTGATAAAGTGTCAGACTAGGATTCGTATCGCATATCCCTTGAAAATTTATTTCAAAATAATTCACATGAAGTACAGTCATGGCCAAAAATATTGGCACCCTTGCAGTTCTGTCAGAAAATGCAACCCTTCTCTCCAAAAATTGTTCCACTTGCAAATGTTTTGGTACTAACATGTTCATTTCTTTGGTTTGCGCTGAAACAACACACACACACACACACACACACACACACACACACAAACAAACAAAAACAAACAAAAACAAACAAAAACAGAGAAGAAAAGTCAAATCTGATAGAACCCAAAAATACACTGGCCAAAATTATTGGCACCCTGTCTAAATTGTAAGAAATAATTGCTTTTCAAGCATGTGATGCTCCTTAAATTTGTATTTAGACACACCTGTTGCAAATAAGAGGTGTGGTCAATATAGCAATCACACTTGCAACCAGCTAAGACAGAGAAAAGTTGACTCAACCTTTGTGTTGTGTGTGACACTGAGCATGGAGAAAAGAATGAAGTAAAGAGTTGTCTGTGAATTTGAAAGAAAAAATTGTGGAAAAACATCGACAATCTCAAGGCTACAATTCCATCTCCAGAGATCTTAATGTTCCTGTGTCCACTGTACGCAATACCCTCAAGAGGTTTACAACCCATGGCACTGTAGCTAACCTCCCTGGCCGTGGAGCAGAATTACTGAAAAATTACAACGAAGGGTTGTTCGAATGGTAGATACAGAACCCAGATTAACTTCCAAACAAATTCAAGCTGATCTGCAGAGACAGGGTACAACAGTGTCAGCTCGCACTATCCGTCGACATCTGAATGAAAAGGGATGCTATGGTAGGAGACCCAGGAGGACACCATTGCTGATACAAAAGCATGAAAAAGCAAGACTGGAGTATGCCAAAACTTATGTGGCAAAACCAGAATCCTTCTGAGAGAAGGTACTGTCAACAGATGAGACAAAAGTAGAACTTTTTGGTAAAGGACATCATACTACTGTTTACAGAAAAAGAAATGAGGCATTCAAACAACACAGTCCCTACAGTCAAACATGGTGGAGGTTCAAAGATGTTTTGGGGTTGCTTTGCTGCTTCTGGCACTGGAGGCCTTGACTGTGTGAACGGTATCATGAAATCCGATGATTACCAAATAATTTTGAGGTGCAACGTAGTGGCCAGTGTCAGAAAGCTGCATCTCCACCAAATGTCATGGGTCTTCCAACAGGACAATGACCTGAAACACACTTCAAAAAGCACTCAGAAATGGTTACAAAGCACTGGAGAGGTTCGAACTTCCCCCGCTTTCTCCCTGCCTTTTTGGCTTCGGAAGCAAGCCGGCGGGCCAGGGAGGAATCGGCTCCCTCCTTCCACCCGACGGTGAGTCCCCTTCGCACCAGCTGAGCTCAGCCCAACACGAAGAGGACCCAGTGTCGGGTGAAAGGAGGGAGCCGATTCCTCCCTGGCCAGCCCGCGGCCGCTCTGAAGCGCCGGCCGGCATTTTCAGGGCGGGCGTGTCGGAGCGGCCACGGGAGAGCCCTCCCCCGCGGCCGCTCCGACGCGCCCGCCCCGAAAATGCTGGCCAGCCGCCGCTTCAGAGCGGCCGCGGGAGAGCCCTCCCCTGTCGCCGCTCCGACGCGCCCGCCCCGAAAATGCCGGCTGGCCGGCGCTTCAGAGCGGCCGTGGGAGAGACCTCCCCCGCCGCCGCTCTGAAGCGCCCGCCGGGGGCCTATGGGGAAAAATCGCAAAGTGATTTTTCCCCATAGGAAACATCGCAATGCGATCGCTTTTGCGATCGCAAAAAACAAATCGCTATGCAGATTTGTCGTTAAACGGGGCATTCGCTATGCGAGGCACCACTGTATTTCAGTTTGAAGTTTTTTGGACCAACATACATGAAAGTGCTATAATATTCTTTTTTCCTTTTGTTTTGCCAGTATAAGATAATGAGGTTTCCAAGGAATTGTAATGATAGATTTTAAAAAGTGACACAATTTTACATCACATACTGGGGGAAAATATTGAACTTTTCCTTTCTTTTTGGTCAACATGAGGTGTCACTTGCAAGCATTTGGGTAGGTTCTTTGTGTGTTTCATATCCAAATGTAAAGTGCTTAAGTTATATCATTACTTTTTTCATTCAGGTTGGTCATCTTTCTATCCGAGCCTGACTGTGGTTCAGCATGGTATTCCATGCTGTGAAATGCATATTGGAGACATATGCCTACCTCCTGGACACCCTGATGCAATTAATTTTGATGATTCAGGCGTTTTTGATACGTTCAAAAGGTAATATTTGGAGAACATCAAATATAAAACTACTTATCCCTTCCTAGCATCCCTTAGTTTCATCTAGATGGAGTTTCCAGCTTTTGTTAATAAAACACACAAAATAGCTATTTTCTTTTCTGTTTTCACTCCCTTTGATATTTCAGCTTTGACTGGACAGCTTTTTTAAAAAAAGACAGTCCCAAGAAAAATAAAAGTAAGCCATTAGAATTTTTTAAACGCAGTTGGAGCATGATAATACATTTTAAATAAGATGTTAGGTATTGTTTTTTGATATCATAGAAAGATTATATCAACAGCACTATAGCCATTTAACTTCTGTAACTGAGGTACAGGTGAAGATCCCAACTTTACCTGTTTCAATACAAAATTGTAGAACTACCAGGATTCTTCCACTAGGGGGTGGAAGATTATCGAGCAGAGTAAATAAGTGTTACTTAGACTGAAGCCCTTTTAAAAACTAACTTCTGTAAATGGCGTAGCTTTGTTCTTCAGATACAGTTTTACAAATGACAGACTATTAACCTAGCTTCAGAAAGTTGTACTGAAATCTTCCCCTTTATTATACTTTCTGAGTTATATTGAGGTATTACATATGGCGCTTCTACTGAGAGTATACAAATGTTTCATTTGTTTCCTCACATCACTCTTTTTGATTTTCTGTTCCTTCAGTAATTATGGTTTCAAATATAATTTGCTTCATAGCTTAGAAATGAACAGTTGACTCTTGATTGCCTGCCTGGGCCATTACACTCTAACTTTAAACTCACGGCCCTTACAAATCAATAGCCATGGGGGAAATCTTGCTTCAACCCAAGATATGGACTTTTAAAAATTCCCGTATGTGGTAGGTATCACTGACTTGAGGTGATAAGTCTAAAACCACTGTTTCTCAAGTCATACTACTTGCATCTGAAGGAAAAAATAATAGAGAATCAGGAAAATAACCAGCAAGATTAATTTTTTCAGTTGTGCTGCAGTGACAGCCTGATAAAACACTGGCAGAGTGTTACGTGCACAGGAAATGCGTTTATCTCTACATTGATATACTGGATGTTATCAAGATCAAATGAACTGTAACATTAGGCTGAAACCAATGTTAGCCCAACTTACAGTAGACCCACTGAAATCACTGGAATTTGTTAGTTATGATCACAGTTTAGAATGTACTTTGAAAAAGTGAACACATGCCATTTCTCTTTGTCTGCTGTCCACACTTCCAGTGGGGCAATGTGTAGCCTGTATAATTTTAAAAAAAAATTGTAAACCGCCCGGAGAGTGCTTGTAGCGCTATGGGGCGGTATATAAGTCCAATAAATAAATAAATAAAATAAATACATGTAATGTAACTTCTTATATTACGCATTACATTTGCATTACCATTATTATTTACTACCACAGCACCAGAACACCCTTCAGTTCCTTGTGTGCTGCACTATCATAGTTCCTTGACACTGTGTATCTAGAAATTAAAGCGGGAATGCTGCTGTGAAGCTTGCTGGAGTGCTGTTAACTGGATATAGAAGTTTCATGTGTCCTACCCAGCTTGGAGTTTCTGTATTAATAAAGTCATTGGGGAGGGGTAACGTAGGCAGGAGCCAGGGATATCCAGGAGGAGAACTTTGGGATAACATTTGTTTTGGGTTCTTTCAGGGGGAGCCTCCTTTGTTTTCAGGTCTCTGTGGTACTGGTCCTTTAGGTAAACACAAAAGGAGGTACTGTTTCAGGTTCTTTTGTAGCATTTCCCCCTATTGCCTTGCACTTGTCCAGAATCCGTAAACACTTAAAGTACTACAAAAAAAGCAGAGTAAGTGAGGCAATAAAGAATCAATTCTTTATTGAAAAACAGTATCAAAAAAGCAGGGGCAAGGCAGGCAATCCATCATCAATTAGTTTAAGAAAACACACCCTCAGAAACACAGAGGGAGAAGGGGGAAATTAAAAAACCAAACCAAACCAAAGTCCCTGGTTTGGAAAAGGTTGGGGATCACTGCACTTAAAGGATAAAGTAATGTTCCTGGGCCACATTGTCCATTAAAAAAGGAACTGCGCTCAGCACTCGTTACCACTGAACGGAACTTGTTGTTTCTCACAAGTATGATGTAAATTGTTACTTTTAAGTTCTGGCTGTGATTGACAAATTCCACTCATTTTAGTGGGTTGTTCTAGAACAAAGGTTGGATTTAGCCTAAGATAGATATTATTTGAGAGAACATCTACTGTTGAAAAGCAGTGCTTCTAATTTATATACTAAATTGGTTTCTGCATTTCAGTTTTGATTTTACACCAATGGATTCCTCTGCCGTCTATGTGTTAAGCAGTATGGCTCGCCAGCGTCGTGCTTCTTTATCCTGTGGAGGATCAGGAAGCCAAGACTTTGAAAAATCAGAATGCATTACAAACTGTGGGCCTGCTCAGTCATCACAGATTTCATCCAGTTCTTTGTATAGTAAAGCTGGCAAAAGCCACAGCTCAGGGACTGCAAGTACTGTGAGTCCCAACTCTCCCAACAAATGCAAAAGACCAATGAATGCCTTCATGCTTTTTGCCAAAAAGTACAGAGTAGAATATACTCAGATGTATCCAGGAAAAGATAACAGGTAAATTATTATTAGAGTTTCTAATTTACATTATTTTAAATGAATGAATGAATGAATGAATGAATGAATGAATGAATGAATGAATGAATGAATGAATGAATGAATGGTGAAGAGTTAATCTATAGATGACAGTCTGTGTTTTGTTGGCATGATAAATTATGATTTATTTATTTTTAAAGTATTTTTTGTTATGTTCACCTGAAACCTATACGAATAGGTGCTGTATGCTTTTGAAAATAATTCAGAGAGGGTAATCTACATATTTCTTGGCTGCATGGCTCTGATGGGGCGTTCCTTGTTCAGCAAACAGTAGCAACATTTCCCTGCAGGCCTTATGCACCAACTCCGACTAGTGCTCTTGGTCTGTCAGAAGTACTTAAAACATGGTTTCCCAATTTGGATCTTTAGGAAAATTGGTGTTAAAGAATTAGGAAATCTCTTCTGAAGGAGGAAGATGGTGTTCCTTGTTAGTTCTAACAAATCATGATGAGGAACATTATATTTGAACCAGTGCACACTGCCGCTTACTAAATCTGTGGATTTCATTTGAGTTTTACCTGCATTTTTACTGGTAGAACAAGAGAGCAGGAGAGAACAAAATTATGATTTGTGCTATAACTTCCAAAAACTATTCTCACCATTCTGGTCCATGCGCTTGTAGTCTCGTGATTAGACTACTGTAATGTGCTCTACATGGGGCTACCTTTGAGACTGATGCAGAAGCTTCAAATGGTGCAGAATGCAGCAGCCAGACTTCTTACTGGGGTGAGAAAACACCAACATATCTCCCCTACTCTGGCTGCCCTGCTTTGACTGCCCATTCGTTTCCACATTGATTTCAAAGTACTAATGATGACATATAAAGTCCTAAACAGCTTAGGATCTCAATATCTAGCGGAACGCCTTCTACCCAGATCTACCCAAATCACTCGTTCTAGCCAGGATGGGTGGTTAAGGGGCCTAACGCCGGGGGAGGCATGGAGAGAAAGAACAAGAAACCAGGCCTTCTCAGCAGTGGCCCCTCGCCTCTGGAACAGTCTGCCCCCAGAAATTTGTCTGGCTCCCTCGCTGGGTGCTTTTAAGAGCAAACTTAAGACCTGGCTCTTTAGGCAGGCTGTCCCTCCTGTCATCTAATCTATTTCTTGCCGTCTTGAATTATACTAATGTTGCTTTATTTTATATTTTTATTATTTTATGGATTGTTGTTAGCTGCTCACAGTAGACTTTGGTCTAGATGGATGGGATATAAATTAAATACACCTACCTACCTACCTACCTACCTACCTACCTACCTACCTACCTACCTACCTACCTACCTACCTACCTACCTACCTACGTTGTTGTTTAGTTGTTAAGTCATGTCCGAGTCTTTGTGACCCCATGGACCAGAGCACGCCAGGCCCTCCACTGCACCCTACATACATACATACATACATACATACATACATACATACATACATACATACATACATACATACATACATACATACATACATACATACATACATACATACATACATACATATACATGTTAGGCACACTATTGACAGCCAGTAATAAGCCAGACCTGCTATATGTTTCAGTGATTAAAAATAAGTTCCACCAACTGTTTTTTCTACTTTCATTTTAGAAATGTATATTTTAGATAGGGGAGTATTTACTTTTAGTTAGCAAAGTAATGTATCCCCAAAGAGTGTGTGTCTTATTTCATGTTGAGCATATTTCCAATGTGTCATTCTGCTAGGTGATTACAATTACATTGTACTCCCAGACACCTTGTTCTGTTCTTCAGCCTTCCTGGTGAGCACATGTGGAGTGTGGGATGCCTAGGTGTTCCCTGTAACTGTTGGCAACCTGGATTCTCGAATGCCTCAGTAAGGCTGAGGAAACCCAGTACAGTTTTTAGTTATACAACTGTACTGCATTTGGTACCACAATTAGTAGCTTGCCTAGAGATTGTGACAATTGCACAGCTGCTTCTCAGCTGGAAGGGGGATGTGAATCTTCTAGCTGCTAGCACATGGTTTCCTTTGCTACTGTTATGTTGGATTTGGGCCCTGATACTTTTCAGAGTAATTATTTCCGTATCAGTTTATAATTCCAAGCACACTCTATCCAAGGGAGAGGCAGAATATTAGGAGGTACTTCTACAAGCCACAAAACATGCGCTGCGCAATCTACCGCCCCTTTTGTAGGAAAATTGCTGGTGTTCATAGTATAAATTTATGTGGGGAAAAAGAGGGAAAATCCATTTAATTTTTCTACAAGCATCAAAATATGGGTAGGCATTATCTTCATTAGACTACAGAAATATCAGAAACAGGTGTTTGAATTTGGCAGGACTCTACATCAAGCTGGGCGCTGAGAGCTCAGGCAAGGGAAGAACACAAAAGTTCCAAAATATTCCTGGCAAGATACTGCAGGTCAATTCAGGAGAGCTGCAGACCTTTGTGGTGAATATGTGAAGATCTGTATGACTTCAGGCAGGGTGTGGAAGAGAGTGATGGGGCTTACGTATATGCCCTGTCCCTCACTACAGTTTCAGCCCTACACACTTTCACACTTAATACCCGAATAAGGCTGTGGTTTGTTATCTTTGGCAATTATACATTTGCCAAACAAATTTATTGTGAAGAACTTCACCAGCAAGAACATAAATAAGACCTTAGTGGCAAATTACAAATGCTTAACTGCTCTAAACATTGTGTTTTTATTTGGGGTGAATGAGATCTTCTTAGAACCTCTTATCAAGGTACTACATATGTTTTCAACATGCTGAGATCAACATGCTGAGATACCTGTTGGCAATATGTACAAATTTTTTCCAAAATCCATAACTTCTGACCAAAGTAAGCTTTCAAAAACATATTGATTTGGTCCATGTCAGAAGGTATAATTGGGAAAAATATAATGTGCTTTGTACATCCTTATTACTGAAGGAAAATATATTACATCTAGATGTTGTTTAAAGCTAATTGCCTTACTGTTATTCACCTGTTCTATAGCATGTTTCATATTGCAGTCATAATGGGTAATAATTACATTTATCATTGCAGAAAGCATTAGGGCATAGTGATGAAAGATGAAATACTTGATTGTAACATTCTATTATTCAACATTTTATCATTCACTGTTGCACAAAAATAGCATTCCAATTTTTGTTGGAGCACTTAAAAACCCTCAAATGATATTGTTAACTGTTGTTTAACAATTAAACACAAGCATTTAATATTTTATATTGTTAAACCCAAGAATGTTGTATTTACTGTAATCATGGTGTCATGGAATCATTTTAAAATAACAACTTTAGAAGGATGCAGTATCATTTACTGTTTAGTGCTCACATCTAATTTTTGTTACTGTACTTTCATCCAGAAGGGAAATGGACACTGAAAAATGTTAGCATTTTATTGGATTATTTTGTTCAATGTTTTCTAAATATTTCTTTTGTAGAGCCATAAGTGTGATACTTGGTGACAGGTGGAAGAAAATGAAAAATGAAGAAAGGCGGATATACACATTAGAAGCCAAGGCCTTGGCTGAAGAACAAAAACGTTTAAATCCTGACTGCTGGAAACGGAAACGAACAAATTCAGTATGTTCTGTTCATGATTTTTCACAATGCATTGTGATGTAGTGGTGTATTCCTTGGCAGAAGCAACTTACTAAGAGTGGTGGAAGGATCAATTCTGTGAATTCTAGGCTCATATTTAGAAGCAAAGTTACTCTCTTTCCATAGGCATTGTGACCATGCTCCTTTTGTTACAAGCTTACTGTACAATAATGTGTGCACAAGATACTACTGGGATACTGAAATGGTCAATCTTGGCTAAGTTGTTTCAGCTTTGATTTTCAGTGCTACAGCCCCTGTTGGCATCAGAGATGGGGCAAGAATGTGGTGATTCTACTTACAATTAGCTATAGTAAATTTTGAGCAGACATTAAGAAAACCCATCTTTGGATTGTTTCACAGATCTCTCATTCTCTGCTCCAACAGTAATTCAGAAACTGAATTAGTGGTTTGAATACTCAAACAACAGTTTTTCAGAATAAACTCTGCATTTTTGTAGCACCTCCCAAACGGGTGAAACTGGCACACCCAGTGTAGGGGACCTAGGGAGCACCTTAAAAGTAGCATTGCCTAGTTCACTCAAAACCTATGCTAAAATTGAACTGTTCTTAAGCATTTCATTCATTGATTGATATGCTTTCCTTCTCCCTAAAGGAGACCACAGGTAGCTCACAATGAATAAAAGCAGCTCTGTAACATGATTAAAAACACAGTATGGTATATATACAAACAGTTAAACAATGGTTGTTCTATATGTTGTACATTTCTGTATGTGTAACTAAAAAGAAAAGGTAAAAGAATACGCAGTTTCTTACATTTTATTTTGTGTATGTGCAAGAACTAATTGAAACTCTGTTTCCTCATGTCAACTAAAGAGAGGTCCAGGTGCAGAAATAGATGGAAAAGAAAGCAGAGAAAGAGGATACAAATGAAGACAGTTTTTTACATGCACATTGATTTTGTGTACTTGTAAGAAATAAAGTGCTTGTTCTAAAGCTTTTATGCATACTTATTGAAAGAGGTCCTGGCATGCTCTGGTCCAGGGGTCACGAAGAGTCAGACGTGACTAAACAACAAATTGAAAGAGGGAAAAAAGTTTATGATGCAGGTTTCCAAGTAAGAATACCTGCAGTACTATAGGATGTCTGAAGCTATCTGTAGACAGGCAACACCTTTATTGTGCATTTTCATTGTTCTCTTCTTTGTGGTAAGACCCAGTTTTGAAAATATGAATGCGTATCAGCGCCCAAGGAAATGTATATCTATTGTCTAGAAACCATTTGATTGCTATATGGCACAAAGGGTATTATACAATTTTTAGTTAATTGCACATGTACAATGTAAAAAATTGATCAAATTTTGGCATAGTTTGGGGGTGAAATGGACGGTGTTGATTTTGAGATACTTAGCCCCGCACTGGGTATGCCAGTTATGGGGCGGGGTGAGGGGGTTTGCTGCAAAATACAAGGATTGTATTCCAGAATACTAAAAAAGCAATTGCACTGATTTGGAGGACAGTGCTGGATTTTGGGATGTTAACTAGGAAGCCCGATTTGATGTTTGAACTACAGTGTTTTGTGTGTGCGCGCACTACAAAATAAAATGCTGCAGAACCGGTACAGAACTCTAGCATAGGTTTGGAGTTGATCACAAAATTTGGAGTTCATTCAATAATTTGAAGTAGAAGCATGATAATCCAGCAGAGAGTTGGTTTGTGTGATCCTTCCCTGTTTGTGAAATGAGATTTCAAAGGAGTACCATGCTTAGCTTGCTTTGTCTGATGACTGGTTTTCAGAACCTAATTTCCATATTCCTAGAGATAGCAAGAGCTTTTGTTCTAACACATATGAGGCTTGCATTAGTAAAGGATTTTTCTCTTCTAATCACTGAGTATATCTAATATATGTTTCTGGCCTCAGTCCACTGACACTGTCATCAGATCCTTATGCCATGGAAACTGGGGCTGGCAAAATAAAATGTTTTTTTAGTAACAGGTTACATCATAAACTCACTGAAGTATTAGCTGCAGACCAAATTCCTGACAATTTAAAAATCTTCACTAAGCTAGACTATCATGTGAAGTACATTCTGGCCAGGTTCTGTCCTGAGAGAAGAACAGTGTTTCTCCTGTCATGGAGTGAGAAAACAGTCCTATTTTGAACTGGCTGCTTTAAAGTTCCAGAATGCAGAAGGGCAAAGTCTCTGCCTAATATGGGTCGAGACCCAAAGATTGCCTCGAAGGAAGGCAATCCCAAATGGTTTTGTTCAAGTAAGTAATTACAGCAAAGTTACAATTGGCTTTTGTGGACATATGAAATAGTTCCAGTTATAGTAATACATTTCTGTGAACAAATTGTAGCTCTCCTTTTCAATCTATGTTGAGAATCTGCTTTTTATTTACAGGGTTCACAATAACGTTGAATTGGAATTCTTCTAGAAGTAGTTGGTGGTGGAAGAAGACTTGATTGTTTCACGATTTGTTGCGAAGGTGTGACCATAAAATACTGGCAGCATTGAGTCAATAGGAATGAGGATTTGCGTATTACATTAGAGCATTAAGCAAGCTAAAAACTATCAACATTTTAAAACCAAATTGCCTTATTTTTCTTCCAAACTACATATATGTCTATCAGGTGTAATAGGCTTGAAAATGGATATCCTGTGGTGCTAAAGAATGGTAGGAAGAAGAGGAGCTTTGTATAAATGTTTATTTTTTAAAAATATGCACAAAAAAGGGGAATTTGAAAACATGCAACATCTGTTTATACATTGATTCTTATTGCTGATTAATATGTATTGCACAAAGTATGTAATTAACTACAAATCTGGGAGCTGGAAATTTCTGACATAATGTATGAACTTCTAGACTGCCCAGTGCCAACAAGTTACCAGAATGTGTGTCAAAGCAGCTAGCATAGTGTATACTACATGTAGCAAGACTGTTGTCTGGAGGGGTATCACGTTTATAACTTACTAGAGATGTGATCACTTCCCAATAAAAATAAAAGGCTTGTAGAACTGCTGGGGCTATGAACAGCTCAGGATTAATTTTATTAGTAGCAGTGCATTATCTCCCCAAAATGGTGCTTCTGTGGTGTCACCATTATATTTTTAATTTTTTTTGTCTCCTATGCTGCATTATTTTAAAGATTTTATTTTGCCATAAGACATCTTTTATGGTGGGGACAAACTTTGCACTTACTGTAGGTGCAACATTTGCACTTTACTTTTTTCCCTCCATCTAGCTAAAAGCAGAGCAGGTATGTTAGAAATATGGCTATTTTTGCTGTGAACATTTACAACCTAGCTTTTAATGTTACTAAGTAAACTGTGTTTCAGTTTAAGAATCACAACTATAAATTTCAGCACCTGACATGTCTGTCTTCATGATGTTGCTCTTATGATTTTGCACATTGTATTCATGTATTATTTCAAATAAAATTGTAAAATGTAGTGTTGTGTATTTTATGAATGTAAAACATTAGCTATCAGGTTAATCTTGAAACCAAATAGCACTACCTGTATAACTGTGTGACAGATGAGACACCTGAAAAGTAAGAATGTGTAGTATCTGCTATTATAATACAACAGAGTAAATTCAAGATCAAAATATTGCAGTGCTTTATTATGTATACACTGAAATCATACGAAAAATGATAAAAGTCACTTTCAAATTAGATTTGTTGTTGAAAAGCATATTTATAACTGCCGTATACACAAATATTAGGTCTTGCTCACATGAAAATCATGTTTAGGCTGTTGCTTTTTTCCACAGGCAGAAGAAATACCTTTGCAATACAAACAATATTTGGTTTCTGTATTCAAATAGTAATGTTAGAATGTCATTTAAAAGTTTTCTAATAAGGAAGGCTAGAGAATGCAAAGGGTATTTGATTCAAGTAAAGCTGCACATGGTGGATTTTTGAGAGAGTATTTACATTGATTCTGATCAGTGCTTTTGTCTGTGTGCTGACTGATGTGGGATGTCCAGGGTCTTCTAAGAAACATTTTACTGAAGAGTAGCTGATGCTTTCTGCAGCAGTTGTACCATTATGGGATAAACAGGAGCAAACTCCTTTCCTTCTCTGCTTCTTACTGACTGAACATAAGCTTCCAAAGCACCTCTGTTTAAAGTGATTAAAAAGAAAGAAAGAATTATTGGTACATTTGTATGGTATCTATTGTGGAATGAGCTTGTAATAACAAACAGCTTAGAAATGACCATCTGCTTTTTGCTAAGAGCTCAACCACAGCCTCATTTACTACAACAAAGGAATCCAACATTGATGTTTTATACACACATCTGTTCCCTTAAACGCAGCTACTTGGTGAGCCAAACATTTTTTACCTTAAGAAATATTCAGATGTAGTGCTTCACTGGAACAAAAGAGCAAACGAGAGAGAGAGAGAGAGAGAGAGAGAGCAATCTTCATGAACTGTTTTAGTGATTTTTGAACCAAAGTATTTGGTGAGAATGTGTTCAAGAGTGATAACAAATATGCATCAACTGAAGCAACTGATCTATGCAGCAGTGCCCAGAACTAAGCCTTATATAGGCTCCTGTCCAGAACACCTGAGGATTACAGCTGTTCTTACTATACAGTGGTGCCTCGCTTAATGAGTGCACTGTTTAACAACGAATCCACATAGCGACGCGTTTTTTGCGATCGCTAATGCGATCGCATTGCAATGTTTTAATAGGCAAAACATCGCATTGCGATGATCGGTAAGCATTTTGCTTACCGATCTTCGCATTGTGATGTTTTGGGAACAGCTGATCGGCGGTTTCAAAATGGCCGCCCGCAGCGTTTTTGCGCCCTGCCCTCGCTTACCGGGCGGCGAAAATGGTGGCCGGATGGAGGATTCCCCGCATAGCGGTGAGTTTTTTCCCAATAGGAACGCAATAGGAGTTTAATGCGTTCCTATGGGGTTCCCCCCCCCCACGCACATAGTGACAAATCCGGATAGTGACGTTAATCCAGGAACGGATTAACGTCACTATGCGGGGCACCACTGTACTGTGAAACTGTGTGGTAGAGAGGTTAGGAGGATGTTAGACTGGAACTTCAAGATCCATGTTGTAGACCACTAAACACAGTGAGCCATTCTCAGCCTGAACTACCTCACTGAGTTGTGAGAATAAAACAGAGAAGAACCATGTGTGTCACCTTGAACTCAGTGGAGGGAAGGTGGGCTAGGTATGTAAATAAACAGAGGAGAGAATGTGGCAGTCTCTTGAGCACCATTGAGAATTCTTACCAGGGTTTCAGAACCTGGGTAGGATGTGCTTACAAATCTAATTGCAGATCTAAAAGTGTACTCTTGAGAGTAGTTGGGGGTGGGTGGATTTTGGAGATGGGGCTTGCATATATGCCTGTGCCTTCCTATGCCTTTACGTGTTACAGGCAAACACAGGATTTTTGGTCAAAAACTGATAGTAGAGCAGGCAAGATAGGAACAAATGTATGTATCCCCACATATATTCTGTCTCAACTAATACATATTTTTGCATGTGAATACAGGCATGTCAAGATGTGCAATTATAAAAGTATAGTTAAAATGATTAAGGGGGAGGTGTAGAAAAAACAGCCCTGAAAATGTTTATTTGTATCAGAGCATTGCACAATTTACAGTACAGTACAGTGCTTCTATGAGTGAAGGATTGACTGGCTGCACACCATTGCCCAGTACTCTCAATGCTTTTTCCACTCTTCAGAGGGGCTCCTTCTATGAAAATGAAAGTGCTTTTAAAAATGAGGTTTGAACAGCTGTTTACTAAGTTACTGCAAAATAAATTAGCTTTCCATCCAAGCGCGGAAGCAAGGCCACTACAACACTGCTTCGCAAAGGAATTTTGTTCATGGCTGACAGTTGAACCATGGGAAAGAACTCAAGATGTACTGAAATAATTGGCAAAACATTGCAACGTGTGACTAGATACTGTGTTTGCAGAATGTGTAACTTGCTGTCCTCATGCTAATTCTGAGACTTTCTGTGAATTACTGTCCTTGAAATTACAGGGCAATGCAGACTGCTGGGTTCTAACTCTTATTAGTAAAAATAATTATGCTTATCATCATGATGGCAACTTGCTAGATTCTGAATCTCAGGCATTTTATGTTACAGAAGGAGCAAAAAAAAAAAAGAGGAAATTCTTATTAAAAACTTTTTGCTGGTGCATCAGACCACTATTATTTGCAGACCCTGGAAAAGGGAATGTTTATAGTTAGAAAGGGAAACAGTAAATGCCAGAGAGAAATATAGGGAGGCAGGGTGACACACAGAGACACCATCATCAGGTAATATGCTATGCCATATCACATACACCAGATACCAACAAAAATCATGTAGCAGCAGCAAAGGACAAAATGGATTTTTCTCCACAGATTCAAACAGGTTTGGCTGGGTGAGCAAGTGCTTTTTAAGGCTATAATTGCTAACATTTTTAGAATACAACTGAAACATTCTTTTTGATATTTTCATTGTATTTTGGATTGAAATCTGATTTAAATTAAAGTTAAGTTTTCACATACTGTTAAGCAATTGTGCCTACAGTTTTCCATAGCTGTAAGACATGGATTTTTACAACAACCATAAAGTATTTTTGTACTTATGGAACAGAAGCAATGTAGATAAGGAAACCTTATAGAATTAGACAAGTTGAATTGTTGCAACAATGAAAAGACATACTTTGATAACCAGATGAATTCTGATATGATTGTCTTATTTCATTCTGGAATTAATCCTTTTTTGGATAAATGCCAGCTGTGATGAACACGGGCTTCCAATTTTTCCCTAGAGATCTATAGGTTCTATAGGACTGGGCTCACAGGAAGATGTTCAGGCGTCAGACCCTCTGACTTGACAGGCATAGTATGCTAATAGTTATCCTGGTAGTCCAGATAATAAAGATATGTCTCATCTTTTCTCTTCTTCATGACCAAACATGAGTGAAAGCAGTGCAAGGAATCTGTCTGCTCTCAGTAATTTCATGTAGCCAAATTAGGCTGATTATATGGTATTATAATGGCATCACATTTATTGAGAGACTGAAGCTGGTAAAGAAAAGACCCCTTAAATGGCACTGAAGTAGTAATACATTATGCCACCAAAAAGGAATAAGCACATACAAGATTATTACTTTCAAATGCTTGACACACATACCGCTTGCTTTTCGCATAAGAGCTCCATGCAGTACTGGTTGATGTATTTTGTAATTCTATTTTACCTTTTCCAAGTATTTGTGGATGTATTCTTTAGGTCAGACATAACCACATCTCCTTTATGAGTGTCCCTTCCCACAGCTTTTAAATCTGTGTGTGCAGCCCATCTCTTTGTCCTATCATCCTCATTGCCATATTTCATGAGGACTGAAGAAAGAGCCTATTCAGTGACTGCTCCTACTTCCATGGGGGACTAGAGGCTCTCATATCCATTTATTTGAGAGAAAGCATCAAAAACAGAGCTTCTGAATAAAGAGATAAAGAACTGCACCATGGTGTAAAAAAAAAAACAGCCAAAAATCCACACAGAAACTTTATCCACATAGGATGAAAAAGGCAAATAAATAAGGCTATTACAACATAATTCAAAATTAAGTTTTCAAAAGCCTCTCAATTAGTTCTTTCCCTTTTTACAACATAGAAATGTAGTTAGTCTCTACCATGTTCAGTAAAAGCCAAATGGAACAAATTGCAATTAAAAAACATTGCCTTAAAAAAATATATCATGGGATACTGGGCAAAATCCTGCTGGTGCAATTATATGACCGTAAATTGTATGTGGGTCCCAGAAATAATTAAGTTAAATTGATTTAAAGTTTCTTATCTCCTCATTTCATCTTCAAAGGCTCCATAGGGTTTAAATAGTCAAAAACTCACTGCTGGGTCGCTGCTGGTGATACGGATTCTGCTGGCAGTGATCCAGCAGCAATTCTTAACTACTAATGTCTCCCCTCTCCTGATCCAAGGCTCCCAAAGGCAAAAGGGAAGGGGTTTTTAAGTAGGTTTAAATCCATTGAACTAACCATTCCCAGGACCTGGATCCAGTTTACATTGGCGCTCATTGTATGATTTTGCGAACTGTTTGAAAACAACAAAAGCTTTATGGCACCTTGAAGGCATAATAAACTCAACACCTGTTCTTTCACATCTTCAGAATGGCACTCTCCTTGCTATATGGCTATAAAATATTCAGGTTTGGCATTATCTTAACATTATATAACCTCATTTCTGCTCCTCAAACACACTCCTAAAGAGCACTACAAAGCTTCTGTTCCAGGCTGTCTGGAGCCACAAGCTGGAGGACAAATAGTCTGACATTTTCTTGCAGGTCATACTTGCTCCCTCTGATAATCAACGGGTGCCTATCAGGGTAGAAATAAAACAGGGCTGCCTCGACCCCAAAGATCTTGATTGCTGCATACTTAGGGATCTCTCTAGATATGCCTCAGTATGGGCTTGTAGACTCAAAATAAATTCCTAACTCCTCACACCCAAATTACGCTTAACTTGCAAGCTTCCAGGAAACACTGGCTGCAGCTGAGGCCAGAGGTTTTCTAGATGTTGCACAGTGAGAATAGAGGCATTTTTACTTCTTATGTACTATGCGGCTCTAAAGAGATTATTGTAATCTTATCAACTTTGTTCCTGAGGCAAAGGATTAGCATGCCAAAGGAGATACATTTTTAAAAAGACTGAGGTCAGACACCAGAAGCAGAGAAAAAAAAACATGGAAACTAAATAGGCCATGACACTATGTAAAATACACCAGTTTGGCCCTCCATTTATTTAATCCATACGATTACAAAGCCACAGTATATGAAAACAGGACAGCCAAGAACCCAGTTTGAAATGGACAAGTATAGGTTCAGAGATGTAATTTCAAACTGCATTAGAGCCTACTCAATCATTAGTTTGTGAGCAAAAAACAAAAAAACAAACAAATAACCAAGTGTTTTGTGAACAATGTGTGACACTCTCAACTGCTTGGCTTGATCTCTTTAGTTTATATACCCCGATGCCTTACCAGCAACTCTGAGTCCTTTTCTAATATGGTTGGTTAGCACAGTTCTTGCTTGAGAAGCATTATGTGCCCAAGGGGTGGAACGAGCATTAGAACATTATTTGCATTTGGATAGTATGCTTTTATTTGTGGGAGAGGGAAAATCTCCTCCTCCTCTTTTCTGGTTGAGAAGCCATTATATCCTGCCTCCTCTTTCAGGACAAGAAGAGAAATTCTCTGGTTGTTTTTCCTTGGGCAGAAGAAGGAGAAAAGTGAGCATTTACATGCTTAATGTAGATTCTTCATTATAGTGTCGTCAATCTGCATAAAACTTTTAAAAATCACAAGAGCAGCTAGCTCCTACTCTGATGAGTTTAAAAATCAAATCTAAGGTAGAGATTTTAGACATTTTTGCCTGAAGCAGCATTGCAAACCAGTATTTCATAAACTGGCTTTGGAAAAACAAGAAAATCATTAGAATCTGAAGCTACAGTCAACCCCAAGATTCCAGGTGGCAATAAATGGGAGGAATTTAAACCTCCAAGGCAACATTTTGGAAAACATTCTAATGTGCAAAGAAAAGCACCATGGTTTCTATAAACTCTACTTCACCCACCAATGACAATGTGACAAATTCCACATTCTGAACGTGTTTTTGATGCAACAGAGAAATCCACCATGAAAATTTTTTGAATATGATGAGATTGATGCTTTTGCCAAGTTATTCCTTGAATAGTTCTCTGGTTAAGTCTCAGCTCGCTGAATGCACAGTCAGCACAAGAAAAATAATGCAAACCATACCTGGATACACAGGACTATGAGCAAAGCTTTTGTGTCACCTGTACTAGAAGAAAATGTCTGCCAAAGGATGTGTGGCATGAGGCTCAATTAATGGATCCCAAGCTGGCTTCTTTCATTCCTACACATTCCCCAAATGGGCAAACTCTTAAAAACACATTTGCCACAGGCTTGAATAAGCACACCAGAAACATCCAATGCTTCTGTTTGTCCTTTATACTAAATGCTCCCAGGCAGAAGGTAATGCTTCAGGAACAAAGGTGTCAAATACAGTGTATCATTTTGCAGTTTCCTCTCCACAGTGGCCAAAAGTCTACCACTTCCCCCGCCGCCCATCTTGCCAGCCACAGATCTGCCAAATACCTTAAGTAGAGGCACAAACCTCTTTTGCAGGCTTGGAGCAGACAAATATGAAGCAAAGTCTCCATTTTTACACCAGCAAAAGGCCGTACCTTTGGCACCTCTGTCTCCTGTGAAATCTCTAGTCCCGTTTGTTTAGTGATTAGTCTGGTGTCATGGCTCAATATGCACCTTAATCCCAAGTTTTATACCAGTTCCATCTGATGAAGGGTTCTGGGAAACTAGAAAGTTCATCTTATTGGTAATATTTTAGTGATCCAATAAAATGACTACTCAACTTAGATATTTGCTTATGACAGAGGGCTCATATGGCTCCCTTTACTATTTCCAGGAGACACTGATTTATTAATATTATAAATATCAGACTCTTAAGGTTGTTTCATATATAATAAATGCATTGCCCAGCCTCAAATATAAATGCTTTTAATGTAACTACTAAGCATTTGTTGTTGTTGTTTAGGGTCCTTTTTCTAATGCCCATTGCAGCAGTAAGAAATCTGGCAACACTATGTGTAAGCATGGGATTTGCTATCATAGTCCCCATATTTAAGAAGGGAAAGAGAGATGATCCTGCAGACTACATGCCTATTAGTCTCCTTAGCACAATCTGTAAATTAAATACCAGGCACTTATATGGGAAATTTAAAGATTGGCTAGAGCAGGTTAAGATACTTGCAGAAGAGCAGGCAGGCTTCAGGGAAGGTCGATCTACCATTGACTAATGCTTGACATTACAATATTTTATTAAAAATATACCTCTGATAAAGCAACCTCACTCCATGTAGCCTTTACAGATCTCAAGGCAGCTTTTGACTCAATAAAATTATGGAGGAAACTAGAGGCTTCTAACATTAACAGGCGTCTGCTTCAACTTATTCAGCACAAACTGAATTCTTATTCCTTGATATTCCTTCTCATTTGCAAGAAGCATCTCTATTGTCAGGATTTCCAGGGTGTTTTTTGTTCTTTCCCACAAAGCTTACACACAAAACACTCTTTGCTTCCTTTTTTTGTTTTTGCTTTTACTTCAGAAAAACAGATAAGCCGCTTGATCCTAAGCAAACTGAAACTGGAAATAAGTTTACCTGTTTCTACTAGTACAGTGGTACCTCGCTAAACGACGACCCTGCTAAATGACGAATCTGCATGACAATGACTTTTTGCAATCGCTATAGCGATTCACAAAACAGTCATTCCTATGGGGGAATTCCGCTGGATGTCGATTAGGTCCGTGCTTTGCAAACCGTTTGTTCGCAAGACAATGATTTTTTTCGACTCCGCAAAATGGCTGCTCTGTGTTTCCCGGACCCATGCTTCGCAGGGCAGCCATTTTAACAGCTGATCGGCACTCGCAAAATGGCTTCCCTATGGGCGATCTTTGCTGGATGACGAGGTATTTTTCCCATTGGAACACATTAAACTGGGTTTCAATGCATTCCAATAGGGAAAGGGTTTTCGCATGATGACAATTTCGCTAAACAGCGATTTTCCCGGGATGGATTATTGTCGTAATGTGGGGCACCACTGTATTTATATTCATAGGATTACAGCCATGAAAAACATGCATTACTTAAAAAAAGATACAAATTCAGTACCAAAGTACAGTAGTTGAATCCACTGTAAAGTACAAAATAAATAATAGTGCACACTCACACTTTTGGAGTAGGAGTATAGGAAACATTTGAATTACCTAAAGAATTACTGAAAGAGAGTTCAATGTAATTTGCAAAGTAACTTCCTGTTTTATCAAATCAGAGTCTAATAAAATAACACACTGCTGGACCAGAGTCATTTATTCCCTAAAAGCAGTGTCTGCAGTAAGCCATAACATTTACAACAATTTTTGTTTAAAATGTCAGAGGACAGCATGATGCATAAGCCACACATAGGAGACAAGAATGATTGTGGTTTACAAACGGAGTAAGTGAATATCTTGATGAGCAGAAAAAATAAAATAAAATGATTCTTACCGTATTAAAACGAGCCGGTCTTTCTCGGATGGATGATCATCAAGCCATCGGGAATATCGGGCAATGGTCCACTCTGCTCTCTTTCATGGGCAATAAACACAAAAATAGTTTCTTGACGTTTTATATATACATTAACTATATCCCTGCCATTTCCTTGTGCTATACAAAACGTACCACCAGGAGCTGATTGGTTTAAAAGACTGATGTATACTGGAATATCTGTGGATTGCAGAAATCTTTACAAAATGTCAGGCAGCGTATTATCAGCAGCAGTCCGTTTACAGTGCTTAAAAACACAGGACTTTAAATACAGTTGTTTCTTCAGAGCCTTTTATTTGGCTCAGGAAACTGTTCTAGAAAAATACAGAGGATAAAACTAACTGGCCAGCAACTATTTGCTTATAAATGTCTTGTTTCACTCAATAGTCATTGAGTCTAGTACATGCTAAGAGCCCTACTCAAATATTATAGTCTGGAACTGTGGAGGCTGTCACAGTAGGGGTGGGGTGCCCATGGAAGCTCCACCTGCACCAGGCAGTCAGTCATCCAGGTATACAGGAACTCTTCAAGGGAATTCCGTAAGCGTATTCAGTCAAATGTACTGACTTCGGGACCAATGTCCTGGTGGAAAGAAGGTGGGCCAGGGTATCGATGGGATATTCACATTCATAGATGAATATGAATAACCTGGACCCAGGTGACTGGGATTTCCAGTCCTGCCTCCCTAAAATGACTTAAAGGTTGCGGTACAGCACACAGAGCCAGCATCCTGCTCATTGCACCACTCTTGGTCAAAGCCCAGCTGGCGCTGCTCTGCCTTCCTGCTCTTCTGGCCATGAAGCAGCTGAGCGTGGAGACTCGTCATCCGGCCCCCTTGGTGGGAGTGGCCAGAAGAGCAGGAAGGCGAAACAGCGCCAGCCAGGCTTTTTCCGAGATTGGCCTGGCAAGCAAGACGCCGGCTGCATGTGCTGTGCCACAACCTGTAATTGGTTGGGTTGGTTCAGGGAGGTGGGACCAGGGATCCTGGCCACCTGGGTCCAGGATATTCGTATTAGTCTACAAATAGTAATATCACATCTCTCAGCAGCCTCTAGGCTACAATCTCCACATGTGGTTACTGTTAACTGTAAATGGAGGGTAAACAACTTTGGGCCTTCAAATGTTTTGGAGTACCTCTCACATAATAATTCTGTATTTACCTTGATGGCTGCAAGTTCCAAAATAGGACTTGGAAATCATCTGGAAGACCAAAATCTCCCCATCCTACTTCTACCTTTAAGGTGTCATTACAGAGTTATATCTTTCCCACTGTCTTCATATGTTATTCCTTTTGCTGTTGCATTTTGGCTTATAAACTATTAATATGGAATTAGAGCTTGGAAAGAACTGGTTAAAAATTAATGCATCACCCTAATTCATAAAGGTTTCAGCAATAATTTTAAAATGTTATTTTAATTATTAAACCCCAACACCATTTAATTCTTCTGAGCAGCCATTAATGTTTCACACACATTTGGCCTGTTGCGTTTAATCAGTCGTTTGAGTGTGGATTGGCAGTTTCTAGCCATTTATTTAACAGAGTTTTAAAAAAGTTAATAATGATGACTGCAAGAATTGATTCCATACTCTTAAATACCGGTAGCTCAACATCAACAAATGAATTCACTTTGACTATTTTATGTTAACACTTTAGCACTAACATGTCCAAGCCTGTCTGAACAACAGGGAAATTTGTATCTTTAGCTCAGATAGGGGGCAAAGGGTGGCCCCGTAGATGTTGTGGGCCTGCAGCTCCTGTCACCCTGCACACAGCCAACCATGGCAAATGCTTAGAGAGCAAATTCTGCTAAGAAACATGGCTTCTCTTCTACTGCCAGACACTGCATAGAATGTGAAAGTGCCACAGGCTCCTTCTCTTACGATCTTACAAAATCCAAACCAGCAGCCTGCACCTTGAATAGCACTGGTTAGGGTTGTTAGAGGTAAACAGCTAGGTTTATTTGTTTTGTTTTGCTCTTGTGTAGCTTTTAGGCAGGAAAGAGGCACAAGCTCCTTACCTGGAATGGGGATTTCAATTCCGGCGGGGCTCTGGTAAATAAGAACTGAATAACAGTACTGTATGGAATGATGTCTCCCACAGCTGGGCTATTGGCAATATGCTCACTAGTCTGGAACAGCATTGGTCTGATTGGAAGGAAAAGCACAGGTCAGATGATATTGCTCCAAGGAGTGAAAAACATGCTCTTGGATAGTTTACTAGCACCATGTCAGCCACTGTGGATGGAGGACACATAATGAACATTACGCGTTTACATCTTTCTTTTAACAGAGGCAATGCCACACATTCTCAGAGGCAGGGTCTACATTTAGCTCTTGCAATGACTGGGTATTCATTTCCAGCAGTTTATTTTTTCCACATGAGACTGCATAACAGGCACTGATTATGGGAGCCCCTTCTGCACAGAGCAGCAAAATGTTCACATATACTAATCAATATTTGTCAATGTAATTTGAGAATTAATTACTGCAAATTAATAAAAATAAAGTGCATATTACTACCGCTAGACAATCGATACACTTGCTTGGCCTGTTGCCCAGAGGCTAATTGCTGATGGAGAGTTCAAGACCCCTGCTCTCTCTTGCACTCTCTTTTTTTCCCTAGTTCTGTATTTTCGAAACAGCCTTGGTCTGGGCAGGCTTTGAAGCAGATACCTTGTAAGTACAGAACTGTCCTTTCCAAAATAAGTGCCCCTACCATTCAGTGATATGGCAAAATGTAAAATGTAAAGGCTCAAATACAACTGGAATGACCATTACATCTCTCTCCTGTTCCCATGAGCCTTGGTGGAAGAAGATTTATTTATTTATTTATTTTATTTATATCCCGCCTATCTAGTCGGCTAAGACCACTCTAGGTGGCTAACGACAAAGATTTGCCCCTCTATAAAGATACAACCTAAAACAGGTTGTTCTCTCGGTTCCACAGAGTTTATTTGGAATTGCTGAGATTCAAAAGCAGACAGAGGCAGAACTCAAAGAACAGGGTTCTATTTGGGAAATTCAGCACCTGAAAAACAAAGTCTGTGCCTCCCTATGCAGTTGTTTGGTGCTTTGCTTGATAAATCTTCATGTTCTTCATTACTGAATTTTGTAGGTGATTGTTTGTAGTAACAGCTTATTATTTTAATTAAACAATCTCCTAGCACTGCATCTTAAATTCTCTATTTTCAGAGAGGAAAACACCAGTGTGACTACATATCTCATTATTGTAAGAACAGAGATCGAAAACAAAAGCAAAAAGGTACAATTTAGCTGACATTTGCATGACAAAATTCTCCAACTCAGAATCACACTCTGAATAAAATGCTAAAGAGGAAAAAAAGTGCGACACTAATTTGTTGGTAATTTACATGTGATGCTGCCAGAAGGTTTTAATTAAATTCCCAAACAAACAAGAAGTTGGCAACTTCATTTAATGAAAAAAATGTAAATCAGGCTGCCAGCTGTTAGCAACACTGTGAATATCACTTACCTAAACGATCGTAAGAGTCTATAGGACTTCCCCAGATCAGACACCCGCCTGCAGAGGGGAGCCACTGCTAACTCCATCTATAAGAAGGAAAGAACTGTATTTTGTCAGTCCAAGATTCAAAGTCCTGGGCCAAACTAAAGAACAGAGCTTCAGCTACTGAACTTCAACAGCTGGCACCAGAGCCAGCAGAATATCTGGCTCACGCTGTTAGAATGTGCATCAATTAGTCCCGTGTGGAGGATTCAGAAGTGACAGTAAAAGACAACTATTTCCTGCCAAATAATAAATGGCACGTGTTCACCCTCCAAGGACAATCAACTATCTAATAAGCTATCATACTGATATAGTGGATGTTTGGCAGGGAGCAGGCCTATTTAGCTTAAAGAAGATGATGAATTCCTTTGTTCTTTGCTGGCCTCCTTCTATAACTGAATGTTTCATAACAAGAGGTATATTGCTGTCCTTCTAATGATAATGATCTCAATCACAGGTAACCCAGCTTTTATTTTAATGATAACTCTTTTATTGGACAGGAAGGAAAGTCTGATGGCCCCTTCTTCTAACTCCATAATTCTATGAAATTAAGGTTTAAATTACTGGCTCTAGAAGGTAAAAGGTCAGGGATGGATTAAGTTCGTAAGTCAAGGCACCACTGTGATCGGTTCTGAGGTGAACAACAACAGCATCAAAACATCTCCCCTAAAGTAATTCCAAAATGTCTAGCAAACCATGCTCTAACTACAGAGGCTCTTCCACTTTTAGGGTCCTTTTTCTAATGCCCTTGCACAGGGGCCATAGCATACACAAGTGGTCCTTAATTGATGTCATAGTCAGATTTTCCTTCAAGCCTTTCCTGTACAAACACCATACAGCAGATGGCAGTTATTTCACATGGAAATGTAAAGGCATTCAGCATGATAGTTGGCCACATTGTTCAAGATTGCCAGAAGCAAGGTGTACACATTTATCTCAACATCCAAGTCCTGGATCAGGAGGAAAACAAGGTGACGGAGATCTAGACAAACTCAAATAAAATTCACATGGCTCTCTTAGATTCAGCTTATTAGTACAGCCAGGAAAAGAGAAACTGCCAAAAGAACAGGAAGAAATAAAGGGGTAAACGTCTTAACATGGTTATTAACACGGAGTCAAAGAGGCTGTGATCATATGGTAACAACAGGCCAAAAGGTTACTGTTCAAAAATTGCAAGGATCGAGCATGGCAGCTTGATGGTTTTCTACTAGACACAGGGTTATGGTATCACATGTTCTCCCTCTTTCTAAGTGTAAGTGTTATAAGTAGTGTAACCATAAGCTAGTTTCAATATAAACTCCATCATGCCCTTTATGAAGTAACCTTATATAAGCCTTGATAAGAAAATTCTCAGTCCCAATATACAGTGCTGCCTCGCTTAGCGATTGCCTCGTTCAACGATGCATTCGCTTAGCGATGAGGTTTTTGGAGCGATCGTGCGCTCCGTTTAGCGATGTTTCCAATGGGGAAATTTAGAACCTTTAGGGACCTTGCTTCGCTTAGCGATGACAGTTTAGGTCCCCCTGTTTTGCTTAGCGATGTCCATTTAGCTGTCAAACCTACAGTTCAATGCATTCCAATGGGGGGGCGGAAATTCACCAAAAATTGACGAAAACTCAGAACAAAGCCAAATTAAGTTTGCAAAGGTTTTACAGGGTGCACTAACGATTCCAAGCATTTTAAACAGTTTTTGAACATTTTAAGACAACTTTAAAATAGCGAAAATGGACCTGTCAAAACCATTGAAATGCATTGAAACCTATTCAATGCATTCCAATGGGGGAACTGCGTTTCGCTTAGCGATGTTTCCTATGGCGATTTTCACTTAAGGACGGTAATCCGTTCCCATTGGAACAGATTATCCGGTTTTCAATGCATTCCTATGGGAAATGGTGTTTCCCATAGCGATGTTTTCCCATAGCAATGTTTTTTTGGAACCAATTAACATCGCTAAGCGAGGCACCACTGTATATTAAGATAAGAAAATTAACTTCTCTTTGCTACAACTGTAATTTAAGAAAAAATCAAGCTTTTTATACATTAGAAGTGAAGTGCAAATTAATATAATCAATTCTGACAGCATCAAAATACTACTTTTGAAGCTAGGCTTTTGCACTGAAGGATGAGAGTAGTCAGAACAATGATTTAAAAAACAGTAGCAAAGAACGCAGAAGAGATAAAGAGAAAATATCAAAATATCATTCAGACTAGCGAATCCGAAGAAGGGAACAATGTAAAACATGGAACCCAGACTGAAGAGTTGCACCTGTCTCCTCACCAGTCAGTCTGTATAGAGGGGCTCAATGAATTTTTAAAAGATTATTTTTCCTAACTGCACAGAGTAGCCCTGCTTTCCTACTCCACTCACTTGGCAACTGTCAAGGTGCCCAATAGACTACTGCAGCCCACAGCATGGAGAAATCACAGGATGAGGTGGCAAAAAGTTTGCTTTTCAAAAGTCAAGGCACTTCTGACATGATATGTAAGTCAATTTGTTCATTAGAAAGTTAAACATGGAATTTGAAGGACACGACCCTATTTAGTTTATTATGTATTTGTTTATAAAATGTATTAACTCACTGTACTAATAAGGCACAATAAAACAATAGGATCTATCTACACTACAAAAGAGGAAAGAAAGAATATGTGTTTCCTCTGCCATAGTTCTAAGACCTCAAGGCCAAGAAACTTAACATGTTATATTCTTAAGGCTGTTATATTCTTGGATAGTTTTGATTTTCAGTTAATTACACTCAGTTCATTGAAATCTATTTGCAGTCAGTTGTATCCTTTTCAGTCACCAGGAGGAAGATTTCCTTAACAAGCCCCCTCTCCTCGCCCCCAGCTAGTGTGATGCTTCGCATATTAATTTCACCAGAGGGCCCAAGGCAAATCCAGATGGGTGACAGGGCAAACCAGAAAAACAACATGTTGGCGTAACTGCTGCAACTGCTGTTTCTGCTCTCCAGGGGCCCTGACCTCTTCAGAAGTTTAGAAAAAGAGAGAAACAGAAAGATAAAGAGACAGCTTTGCTGCTTGTCGAATATTACAGAATCTGTGAATGGTAGAGAAGGGACCCCAACCATCACTGAGCCTAAATCCCTGCTGAAGTAGAAAATGTACAGATTAAGCATCCCCGAGAAGGGGTCATCAAACCACTTGTCTTCTGATGAAGAAGGGTAGGGACCACTACCCCCTCCCTGGGTCAAACAGCTCTTAACCATCAAGATGTTCTCCCTGGTGCTGAGGTGAAATCTCCTTTCTCCTAACTTGAGAAGGGAGAGAAGAATGAGCAAAGGGAAAGTCTGAAGCAGCACTGGAAGGGAAGGAGGATGAAGTCCATCATGGAAAAGTGGAAAGAAAGAAAAAACAGCAGAGGGAAAGAGGAAGAGCCGTGGGGCAGGGCCAAAGGCCAACCAAGTGGGTAAACAAGGGAAGAGAAGAAGTCTATGAATGGATAAGGGGAGAATGAAAACACTTCCCTCCATGGGAGGGATTGTGCACCAAAGCTGGATCCCTAGCTAGTGTAGGTATGAAGTCCTGTCAGAAGGGCATCCCCACAAGAGAGGGTTTCACCTGATATTCAGGTTCTAAGCTATTTATGTCCGTATAAGAACACTTTGCACTTAGTTTGTAAACATCTTGAAGGCAACAGGTGGGGAGAGGCTGCATTCCAGGGTTATCATGGAACCAAGCCACGGACGATTACAGTTAACTAGATCTAATACTCAGACTTGCTTTTACTGCCCAACTGCACATCTGAAGAGAAACAAAAAGCCCGAAGAACCTATCGCTTATTCATCTCATCACAGGTCAAGACACATGTCAGAATGTCTCTATTTTATTTTACCCCAAAGAAAAATATAATTTTTCTCAGTGCCCTGGGTCAATCACTGGTGTTTTGATGAAGGAAGACCTATTTTTATACCAGACAACACTAAACCTAATTATTTTTGTAAGTTAATGTGTAATTTTTTCTTCTTCACTAAGCTCAGAACATTTGTCTTTTAAGAGGTTTTTTTTCTCTTCTTTTCGGAGCATATTTTTGGGCCAGATACTGAAAAAAGCTTTGGCCTTTTCTCCATCTGATGCCACCATACTCACATTTCGGTCCCTTGATCATATACAGCCACATAACATTTAAAGGGCAAAATAGGACTCCCAAGTTAACACAACCTAAAATACTGCAAATTACTGTAACTTTCATACACTTGGCTTTCTTATACAGAAACAAAGTTCTTCATAATGAGGAGGTCATAAAGTTCTTATCTGGTGCCTCGTAGTATGTGTAAATGTCAGGAAAATGTCATCTAATTGTACCACACTGACTTAAGAAAATTTTTTCAGGCCAGCTCTGAAAAGCAAAAACTGAGCCATGAGTTCAGCACAAGTGATTATTTTCACCTTTCGAGTATTTGTCAAGCCCAGTTCTCCATAAATACTTGTAGCATGATGGTTACATGTTAATCTCACAGACTTTTATATCTACATGACTGGGAGGTACAGGGGTGCCTTGACTTACGAATTTAATCAATATTGGAATGGCATTCGTAAGTCAAAATGTTTGTAAGTCAAAGCACCATTTCCCACAGGAATGCACTGAAAACCCATTAATCCATTCCGGCTGAAGAAAAAAAATACCCCCCCCCAATAAAAATAAAAATCTGCAAGCCCCTGGGGCTGCAAAAAAACAAAACAAAACACAAACATAACCCCACCAGCCCAATCCCACCCTGCAAAAGCCACCCAAAACAGTAAAAAGTAGCACACTTACCTCCCCACAAAGCCTCCTCTCAAGCCTCCCAGCCATGGTCAGCTGTCCGGGCTGGGATCTGGCTGGAAGTCCAGCCAGGAGCCACTGCCGCCACATCCCTTTCCCTAACCGCTGGGGCGAAAGAGCTACAAAGAAGCAGCCTCTTTGCCACCCACGGTTAGTTTTTTTGAACTTCCCGCCCCTTTCCCCTGCCTTTTTTGTTCGTAGGTCAAAGCTCCAGCTGCAAGTCAAAGCAAAATTTTGTGGCTGGAGCTGTTCGTAAGTCAATTTGTTCATAGGTCAGGGCATTCGTCAGTCAAGGCACCACTTGCACTTTAATCATTGTGAGTATACAACCCTGCCACCACATCCTACAGTACTATCAGCACTAGTGGATCATACACTTGGAAGGGTTGGGAGTAGAGATGGGGGGTATTCATATTCGTATATAAATACCCCTGCACAGCTGGAGTTAACAAGGGTCCAGCCCCTGGGGTCAGACCATCCACTTATGTGTCCGCCACTGCCACCAATCCCACTCTTCCTTTCAATCACTCTGGAGCACTGCTCGGCTAGCCACTTGTTAGCCTTGCAGGGAGACTCGTCTTCCCTCCTCCTGCCAGGAGCGGCTAGCTGACTGGGTGCTCCAGAGCGATTGGAAGGAACAACGGGGCCAGTGCTGGCAGACGCATGAGTGGACGTTAACTCCCATCTCTAGTTGGAAGCAAAGAGAACTTGGATCACTTTCAAGTATTTCTTGAAAGTATTTCTCTTCTTCTCCTCTTTGCCATTTGAGGAAAAGGTGAGAAGCCCACACCCCCATACCACCATCCCGTATTTAAGCCAGGCTGCTATGGTTCCTTGGGATACAGCTATTGTAAGATTAGTGTTCTTGTTCTTATTTAGGCTTTGAAGAGTATTGATGCACTGGATTTGTTTACTGGGTTATCTTTTGAATATATGTGTTCTAAATTTCAGTTCTCTGATCACTGGAGAGTAAGCTAGCCAGATGATATGAAGATGTGAAAGTGGCTTCGCTGTCACTCCAAGAACAGAAGAGGCTTATCAACGTGGCTCTTTCCCATGGTGTACAAAGACTGTTCCATCTAGTTTTTGTTCTCAAACAAAACAAAATAGAGATGTGACCAGAAAGATAAGAAAAAAATCCCTGCCAGAAAAGAGAAACCACTAGGAAATGGAAGAAATAAAACAAAGCACCAAGACAGTATAGCATAGCGCATAGAGTATTGGACTGGGACTCAGGAGGCTTGGGTTCAAATCCCTGCTGGCTATGGAAAGTTCCAGGGGGAGGATGGTAACACTGGTAAAACACTCCTTGAACACCTTACACACCTCTAAAACACTATTAGGGCCATTATAAGTAAAAAACAACTCGATGGAAAAAACAAAACTAAACAACAACAACAAAAATAAAGAGGTGAGAGGGACACTGAATATTCAAAACTAGCTATTAGCAAGCTTAGTTAAAATTGCCCTTCCAAGACATAAGAGCAGAGAGGCCTAATTCACATTCTAGCGAGCATGCAACAGCTACAGTAAACACAGTGGGGAGATAGCATACCCTTCACAGAGAGATAAGATGGTGTCATTACATTTTTAGATAAAAGACAGTGAGAATAATGCAGAGATGTGTCTAGAAAGATTAAAAAGGACTACAGCATTACCATTATAACATACTTTCAGAATGCTGGTTTTTTTTGTAATATATGAAAACCTACCCCAGATACAACTGCCTAGAACCTATCACAGCATAGCCTAAATGCACACACAAAAATGGGTCCGCCTCATGATAAGAAGTCCTAACAATTTGGGAGAGATCAGAGAAGCTACTTTCTCTGCACTACAATTCCCAGAACTCCTGGCACTCCCCATGTTGGCTGGGGGATTATGGGTCTGCAGACTGGCCACATTTATCCCTGCAATTGCCATGCATGTTGTAGAGATTTCTATGGAAAGAACTCACAACAGAGGCCATTTAAAGTCTGCAACTGCCACAATAAAGAATATAATAAAGACAGCCCCAGGCTATCTTGTGTTCATACTTCAACAAAGGCAGCTGAAATACTGCTTCATCTACCATAGTTATAAAACCTGGCCCTGTTTTTGTAGATACAGAACGCAGATATTTCAAGGCAATGTCTAGGGCAACTGAAGCAAACTGAATAGTCCAGCATATGTCAGGGGACAACATCTGGGCTGCTCTTCTTTCGCCTACCTGTGCAAAGTCAGCAGCAAGCCGCATTTTCCCGCCTTCGCCAAGGGGCCTTAGGAGGCTGGCATTGCGAATAAAGATTTCAATTGCTCTCTGAGCGATGGCTTCTGTGCTCTCATAGACAAAGTCATAACACTCGAAGTGCCTGAAGTAATCATTCATGACTCTTGCGATGAAGCCTTGTAGCTCCTTCATGTACAGAGAACAGGGCACATCAGGCTTCCCTGAAGTGGGTAGTGATCTAACAGAAGAGGGAGAAAAGAAGGGCCTGTACGTTAATTTCCTGTCCAGCTTAACAGTGATTGTGACTTTGCATTTTCATTCCATTCCTGCCAAAGACAACTGCAACAGCGGCACGAGTTACAGCATATTTTTTCAGACTCATAAAAACGGAGAGCTCCCCTGAGAAAGCAGTGACTGGAGCGCCTTTTCCTCAGTTACTGCAGCTCTCACATGACAAAACACTTGCTCTTCAACCAGCATCTCCTGCCTTCCCCCTGTTCTCACCCTCTAGAGCATTTTCATCAGCTGAAAACTAAATCACAAAATCCAGCTCCTAAATATAAATGACCCAGATGTTGCAGTATAATTCTCTTACAGCAGATCACATCACACTGGGCTGCACATTATGGTGTTAAAAGTCCAGCCTGGCTGAAAAATCTTTTGATGCAGCCGCTCAAGTTGTTGTAACTCTGCTTCACATATTCTCTACACATTCTCCTGCAATCTCGATAGAACCAGTCTCAGCAATAAGGTGTGGCTACAACCACCCAAAGGGATCAGACCTCAAGCTGAGTATACTGATATACTGTACATGCCTCCCAGTTTAATTCAATAATGTGCATCACCAGGCTACATCAGAGGTCTTGGCCATAGCTTTAAGAGAGGGTGGGAGGGTGTTTCATGACCTACTACACCACTTTAGAAAGTTCTGAGATCCTGTGGGTGTTTCAGTCACATTTAATAAAGCTAAATCATTTGTCAAAAGTCAATGTTTTCCACTGGATTTCTTTAGAGAGAAGATGCATGCTCAAGCCAAAGGGAGTACATACAGAAAACTAACGATATTTGATCTCACTGTTATTAAAATGGTTCACTACACTGCTGAATTTTTCAAGAACAAAATCCACCAGGAAAAGATGTGCATGATTAATAGGAAAAGCTCCTCACTGTTATCTGGAAACACCAAGCTTAAGGAGCCAAGGGCACTGCCCTCATAGGTTGATTATCCCACTACACCTCTGTGGTCCTTCTATTTGTTTGTTTGCTTGTTTGCTTCCCCCCAATGCCACTTTCCTTCTGGTAAGTCACAAATGATTACGCTGGACGAAAACCCCAATAAATTACAAAGTTAAAAAACAAAAATATAATAGGAATTAAAATTTGTCATTTTAAACATTTAAAATCTTTTAAAGACACACTTAAAAGATACAGCATCCAGGAGACTCCATCTTGCCTAATATAGTTATTAAAAGCCTGTCTAAAAAGGCAGGTCTTTAACTGCTACCAAAATGACAAGAGGGAGGGGGCTAACCTAACCTTTCTATGAAGAGCCTTCCACAGCTAGGGAGCAGCCACAGAGAAGGCCCTCCCTTGTGTCCACGTGAAATGCAACTCTGACGGCAATGGGACCAAGAGAAGGGCCTCCTCCGAAGATCTTAGGAGTCAGAAAGGTGCATATGGGGAGATATGGTCCTTCAGATAACTTGGACCCAAGCCATATAGGTTTTATATGTCATAATTAGCGCTTTGAACTGGGCCCAGAAATGGACTGGTTGCCGGTGGAGCTGCTGTAATAGGGGAGTTCCTAATTGGTGCCAGTTCTCTATAACTGGCACCAGTTAGCAGTATGGCTACTGTGTATTCAGCTAAAGTTCTGAAGTATCTTCAAAGGCAGCCTCATGCAGAGGTTGTTACAGTGACCAATGTGGGACGTAAATAAGGCATGTGTAAATCAAGGATCAGGTACTATTGTGTAAAATATATTCCTGGCCACTGCCAGGTTACTCACTTGTAATCATGATTTATTGAGTGGTCATCTGAGAATTCACATACATGAACACTTCTTGGCCTGCGTAGACACTCTACTTTCAGCCACATTCTAGAGCATTCCTTTGCTCCCCAACTGATACACTTACCCATCCAACAGTTGCTCCTCAGCTTCCTCTACCTTGCGAATAGCATGAGAGTGGAGGTTGACTGGATTGTGTGAATTCACAGATGACCATTCGGAAAAATCACAGTTACAGGTAAGTGTCCTGTCCTTTTTTGTGGTCTCTCTGATTCACGCACATGGGTAACTCCTAAGCTCACTCACCAGTTGCTGAGATGTCACCCCAGCATATAAGACACCACCCCACAACTGAACAATGAATCCAGTTTATCTCTATCATCTAGCCCATAATGATTCACAAGGATCATGGGTTGCAACCACACAGCAGCCTTGCAAACAACCTCCCTTTAAAAAGGCTGTTGCACTACTCATGTGGAATGTCTCTTCAGAGAAGTTGGCAAGGGGCATTCAGACAGTTTGTATGATAGTGAAATAATCTTCATGACCCCCTTAGAAAGGCTCTGTGACACTTGGCCACTTTTTTTTTTAAATTCCCTTGGTAACAAACAAATAGTTTATTAGCTCTTTTGAAAGAGCATGTTCTATCTACAGAGACAGCAAGGACATGTTTAACATCTGAAGTATGAAGAGTTTTCTCCAGACTAGAAGTTGGAGATGGAAAGAATGTTGGCAGAACGAATGGTTGACTCATATGGAAATATAAAAGTACCTTAATCAAAAATGAAACATCTGTGAATAAAAAAGAGGTTACTTACCTGTAACAATAGTTCTTTGAGTGGTCCTCTGTGAATTCACACATATGGGTATTGTCTGCGCCTGCGCTGACTCTCTCGGAAGATTCTAGAGCTAAAAGTAACAATTTTATGGTGTGATCCTCCACGAGGTATATGCTCCTCCCACCCACCATCTTCCCCAGTTCCTGAGTTTTATCCGCCAGGTATGAAGGAAAGAATTAATTAATTAATTAATTATATAATTAACCCATGATGGATAGAGGGGAAGGATGGGCGGGTTGTGTGAATTCACAGAGGACCACTCAAAGAACTATGGTTACAGGTAAGTAACCTCTTTTTCCTTTTCGTGGCCTCTGTGAATGCACACATATGGATGACTAGCAAGCTGCACTTACCAGTTGGTGGGTCGTCACGGTAAGAAGGATGACAGGACAGCTCTGCGAAATGCAGCATCTTGGCGTGCTCTGACGTCCAGCCGGTAGTGTTTGACAAACGTGGACGGTGTGGACTACGTAGTGGCACGACAGATGTCAGGAACCTCAGCGCCACGTTGAAAGGCAGTAGAGGTGGACAGCGCCCTGGTGGAATGAGCTGTCAAATGTTCTGGAGGGGATCTCCCTGACAAGCTGTAAGCAAGGGAGATAGTCTGTACAATCCAACATGCTATGGACTGAGAGGAGGCTGGGGCCCCTTTGTTTGGGCCGTGAAAGCACAGAAAAAGTTTGTTGGACTTTCTAAAAGTTTTTGTCCTTTCGACGTAGAAAGCCAGGGCACGTCTGACATCGGGATTATGGAGCCCATGTTCTAGGGGTGACAAAGGAGACTTGAAGAAGCAGGGTAGTATGATGGGTTGGTTGAGGTGGAAATCGGAGACCACCTTCGGGAGAAGGTGAAACTGGATAAAGGGAGGATCGGCTCGAAGAGCAGCGAGCTCACTAGCTCATTTGGCTGATGTGATTGCAACAAGGAAAGCCGATTTAAGAGTGAGGAATTTGAGGTCGATGGACACCATGGGCTCAAATGGAGGCCGCATCAGGGAATTAAGAACCAGCTGCAGTGACCACTGAGGGGTGATGCATTGTTGAGGAGGGCGAATGTTGTTGAGCCCTTTGAGGAACTCCTTGACAGTTGGGTGAGAAAACAACTTAGAGGAAGAAGAATCATCCGGCTGGTGGGTCACAATGGCTGAAAGATAGGCCTTTAATGTAGACTGGGAAAGGCCGAAACTGAAGAGATGCAGGAGGTAAGCGAGCAGAGTCTTCAAAGAGACAGATATAGCAGGTACGTTATTGTCCTGAGTATACTTTAAGAAAGACTTCCATTTATTTTCATATAGAAGGGTAGTGGAAGGTTTTCGGGCTTGAAGAAGAACCTGCATCACGTCGGGAGTATCCTCCATGCCCCAAGACTGAGAGAGGTGACGTCTGGGTGAAGAACGAGGCCGTGGTCGAGCGAGAGGAGATCTGGGCAGAGAGGAAGGCGGAGCATGTCCGACGACATCGAGACCAGGTGAGTGAACCATGGCTGGCGGGGCCAGTACGGGGCTATCAGGATCGCGTTGGCTCCATCCTGTCGGAGACGGATGATCACCCTCTGGAGCAGAGGCAGAGGGGGAAATACGTAAAGAAGATCTTGGGACCAGTCCATCAGGAACGCGTCCCCCAGAGAGTTGCTGTCCCATCCCGCTCTGGAGCAGAACCAGAGACATTTCTTGTTGGCATCGGCTGCAAAGAGGTCTATTGAGGGCATGCCCCATCGCCGGCACAGCTGCTGGAATATGACATCGTTCAGAGTCCATTCGTGTGTTCTCATCGGTAGTCGACTGAGCCGATCTGCCAGAGTGTTGTCGTCAGTGGAAATGTGGACGGCAATAGGGAAAACATGATGGGAATAGCACCACTCCCAGAGGTCAACAGCTAGGTAGAGCAGAGAAGGGGAGTGGGTACCTCCTTGCTTGTTGACATAAAAGAGTGCAGTGATGATGTCTGTTGCCTGACCTCGGATGAGGGGAAGAAAGGCATGGAATGCTTTGATGATTGCCAACAGTTCTAGGTGGTTTATGTGAAGTGACAGTTCTTGATTTGACCAGAGTCCATGGACTGTGTGTTGAAGGCAGTGTGCGTCCCACCCCGTGGGGCTGGCGTTGGTTGTGACCTGTATGGAAGGTCTGAGAAGCAAGAAAAGCCTGCTGATGAGGAGGTTGTTGGGGCAAGTCCACCAGTCGAGCTGGGAGGCTAGTTCTGGTGTCACCTGCAGTAGGGTGGAAGGGAGATCTGTTTCGGGATTGAACAGGGAAAGGAACCATGCCTGCAGGGATCTCATTTTGAGTCTGGCGTGTTGGACGACAGCCGTCGTCGATGCCATGAGCCCCAGGAGGTGTTGGGCGTGATGCGCCGAAACAGAGTGATGTGTTTGGAAAAGGCGGACCGCCTTTTGGATTTTCCTGATCCTGTCTGGAGGCAGGAAAGCTCTTGCACGGAGGGAGTCTATTTCCATGCCTATGAACTTGGTTGTCTGCTTTCGAATCAAGTGCGACTTCTCGAGGTTGATCTTCAGGCTGAGACTGTGCAGCGTATGGAGCGTTGTGTCTCGTGCTCTTATGGCATCGTGGTACGATGTCGCCACTATCAACCAGTTGATGGTCATCGAACAACGGGTCAGCATCCGCGGACAAGGGCTGTTCGGTGTTGAGATTCAGGGCTTGTGCCATTTGGAAAACAAGCGCAGAACAGGAGAAGTCACCTGAGGAGGACAAAGCATGGCTGCCCCTCGTATCTGGGACTGGAGGGGGAAGCTCAGGCTCACGGGAGGACTCAGAGTGTTGTGCCTCCGAAGATGCAGGGGAGCCCGGAGATGAAGGGTAGTCTGATGGACCAAAGCCCTCTGTCAGGGGAGCTTGGTGTCGTTGGATCGGCATGCATTCAAAGGGGCCTTGAGATGGCATCGGGTCCAGCATCTGTGGTGCGGGACGTAGGGGTACGGCTTCATGAGCTCAGTCTCGTAGTCGAGTTAGAGGCATTGGCTTAGATGGGGCCGGAGGGCATAGAGGCGGAGTTGAAGCCGTCGGGGCAAAAGTGGTCGCACAGAGGCGGTTCGAGTTCACGAAAGGGATGGCATGGAGAAGTTCTGGCTTCATTCGGGGCCGTTTAGCCTGTTCAGGCTGGTACCTTTCGTACAGGGTCTGCCAGATGAAGGGGTCAAAATGGTATGGTACCATTGGAAAAGGGCAAAAATCGCCTTGCGATGGCACAGACCTTGGTGGGGAGAGGTGCTTTCGTTTCTCCTTTCTCTTCCGTGGAGGTGAAGGGGGAACCTCCAGATCGGATGCCGAGCTTTCAGCAGCCCGCCCTGAGTCAGGGTCTGAATGGGCTGAGGCCGGGCTGGACTGTGGCGCAGCCGCGTTGAGGCCAATGCTCGGGGTTTGGGGCGGCATCGTGGGGGGGGGGCCCGCAACATCATGGGCTTCATCTCCATCGGAGGCCAAGTCAGGGGCTTCTCTGGATGATTCCTCGAGGACGGGGGAAAGCAGAGAAGGCTGAGGGGGCTCCACCTGGGGAACTCTGTCCTTTCTAGGCCTCTTGGGGGCAGGTTTGGGCTTTTTCTTCGAGCTTGCATCGTGCGCTCGAGACTTCTGAGAGGAGGGCAACTTGTGCTTACCAGACGATTTTGCTTTCTCAACAGTGTCCTTAGCTGGTGGCACAGAGGTAGAATCAGAGGTAGACTGGCCTGCTGGAAGCCTATCGGCTGAAAGGACAGGAGATCTAGCCGCTTCCGAAGACGAAGTAGGAGGATTCATGGCTGCTTGCCAAAGGTAAGACCTAAGTCTTTGGAACCTCTGTTTTAGTGCCAGCTTGGTTAAATTTTTACAAGCAGGACACGAATGGGTAGGATGTTCCTCACCCAAACAAAAAAGACACTGGCTATGCCCGTCCGAAAGTGCAATTTTATTCGTACAGGTCGTACACCTTTTAAAAGGAGACGGAGAGGCCATAAGCAAAGAACAGGGGGGGGGAGGGGAAAGGGAAGGGAATAAAAAGACCGTGGGAAGCCGATTAGGCAAACAAAAGACACGAAGGATCACTAAGTAGGTAATTTAAAGTAAAGATAAACAAAAGCTCAAAGGAGCCTAGAAAAATAGCCAAAAGGCAAATAGGGAAGCGCTCAATCTTTCCTGAGAACCGTTCCGCTAGGCAGAAAAAAGGAACTGGGGAAGATGGTGGGTGGGAGGAGCATATACCTCGTGGAGGATCACACCATAAAATTGTTACTTTTAGCTCTAGAATCTTCCGAGACAGTCAGCGCAGGCGCAGACAATACCCATATGCGTGCATTCACAGAGGCCACGAAAAAGATTACTTTATCTTCATGGAATTATAAATAAAGCTCCTCACAACGTAAGGCAGCCAATTCATTGGCTTGTCTTGCTGAAGTTATAGCCACTAGAAACACAGCCTTAGTAGATTCAAATGGGCTGCATTCATAGAAAAAGATGGAGGTTTTATGAACTGCATTAACATCACAGACAAAGACCACTGAGGAGCTGGTGGTTTTATGTTTAGGTATATATTATTCATCAACCCTGAGGGCTCACTGGAAATCAACCTTGAGTGCTCACTGGAAGGCCAGATCCTGAAGCTGAGGCTCCAGTACTTTGGCCATCTCATGAGAAGAGAAAACTCCCTGGAAAAGCCCCTGATGTTGGGAAAGTGTGAAGGCAAGAGGAGAAGGGGACGACAGAGGATGAGATGGTTGGACAGTGTCATCGAAGCAACCAACATGAATTTGACCCAACTCCGGGAGGCAGTGGAAGACAGGAGGCCCTGGCATGCTCTGGTCCATGGGATCACGAAGAGTCGGACATGACTTAACAACTAAACAACAACAACAATATATTATTCAAACCTTTCAACAGCCTCTTTTGACTACTTTTGATGACATTTGGTGAAAACTCTAGGTGCTGTTGAGAGACTGAATGAAAGCACCTTGAAGTCATATATTCAATGTCCTAATGCAAAGGGAAGGAAATGACAGTCTGGAGTTATCAAAAGGTGGAAATAGGTGCCTTTCAAATCCACCACTGTAAAACACTTTCCTTCCTTGAAAAGTAGCAGTATACTGGCCAGTGGCAACATTAAATTTTTGTTGTAGTGATGTAACTGTTGACTCTTTCACCAAACTCCAGGAGGAAGACAGGAGGGCCTGGCGTGCTCTGGTCCATGGGGTCACAAAGTCGGACATGACTTAATGACTAAACAACAACAACTGTTGACTCTTCTCAAGTCCAGAACTGGACATATGCCCCATCCTTCTTGGGCACAGTGAAATAGTGGGGGTAAAACCAATTGTTTTTGTGGCTTTGCAGAATTTTCACTATTGCATCTTTCTGAAACAGTATTGCAATTTCCTCTTCTAGTACTTCTGAAAGTGTTTTTGATCCAAAAATGCGATAGGTGGATTTGTTTTGAAGTTGATAGCAAAACTGGGCTGTGTTGGTAAGGACCCACTGATTGGTGAAGATGGTGTGCCAAGCGTTGAGAAAAGATGCTAAAATAGAAAGAGAAGAATGAATAGCTGTAACCTTTATAATAAGTCTGTGAAGTCATCCAGGTGAGGTTATCTGGAAGTTGATTCATGGCGACTGGACGTCTTCCTTATTAGGTTGAAACGTTTCGCTACTCATCCAAATAGCTTCTTCAGTCTGAGGGAGAGTTGGTTGGAGACCCCTGATATATCCTCCATGTTTGTTTCACTTCCCCCTGGTCTGAACAGGCTCGTTAGAGGGACAAAGGATGAGGGGTGCGCAAAAATCCCACCTTTGCAGTTGTTAACAGTGCTCTTTTTGGTGTGGGGGTCCTGATCTTTCTGGGAACAGATGAAAGGGTATCTGAGGCCTCCACCCCTGTTGAGTGAAGAATTTCCTATATGCACATGTATGGCCTCCCTGACCCTCCCCTCTCTATAATACGGTATTTTAAACTGTTGGTCTCATGTGAACCTGAGTCAAAACTGCTGTCTTTTTTGGGGGGTAGTGGTGGTGGTTTGCAGGTATGTATTTTTGCCAAGTTGGTTGTGGCTTGCAGTCGATAAAGGATGGTTGTGCTGATGTTCTTTGTTTATCCACTGGAGCTCTTTCTCTTTGGTAAGTATACTGTCTTTTCCAGAGGGTTGTATCTGTGTAATTGGAGAAGCAAAACCCATGTATTCTGCTGTGTTTCTCTTTTTAAACAGGGTTTTCATTATTTATTTCAGTGTTGAAGAGACCTTCTCTGTCAAAAGGTTAAGTCCTCAATCCAGCTTCTGGATTCTTCCGATATACCTGATTATCTTAACTAGGAATATTCCTTTAATACAACTGCCGCAGAAATATTTTTAGCCATGCAATCTGTGGCATGTCTTGCTGTGCGGATCTGCTGCGATGCTAATGATAGTGCCTCTTGTTGAAATGTTAACGCTAGATTTCTTTTATCCTCTGGGAGGCTCATTAAAAGTGGCCGTAGTATTTCCCCATAGGAAATGATGGCACGCTCCCATTGCTGCCTGATAATTAGCAACTCTGATCCCCAAAGCAGCTGTGGAATAAGTGCACCTGCCTATTAGATCCATTTTTCAGACCTCTTTGTTTATAGGTGTAGAATGTGACTTCCCTTTAGATCATGATTGAGAAGCTTCTACCATTATTGAATTAGATTGTGGATATTTTAACAGGGAAAGATGTTCCTTCTTCCTGTATCTTATAAAGATTTTCCATTCTCTTTGAAGTAGGAGGCAAAGAAGAGGTGCGATTTTTTCCCAAGATTCTTTCACCAAATCTGATAAAGTTTGCACAAGTTTTGTTTGAACTGGTTGTACCATGTTATATTGAACTTTTTCAAATATTGGATCAGTCTATACACTTCTGTTTGCAGTGATTTTGCCATTCTGAGCATCACATCACAATATGTTCTTACATTTTTTTATATAGAGGTAGAGTATTTGAATCTCCTACATCAGAGTCAAGGGATATCAAACAATTAGATGGTGACGACTCTTGTTCAGTCTCGGAGTTAGAAGTTTCTGCCTGACTTTGCAGCACTTGGATGACTGTTCCATATGTTCCTCAACTCATAACTTTTGAGGAGCACTGGATTTTTTATCTTTCAATTTCAGTATCATCTCACGGGGTTCCTTTGAGCTGGAACTTCCTCTTTTTTAGCTTTAATTTCTATTCGTAGCTGTTTCTTACCAGATTGAGGCTGATCTTTCCACACGTTCTTTGGTATCATAGGTCAATGTTGAGATTGTTGGTCTGCATCTTCTGAATCAGGATGTCTTGCTGGAGGCTTCCCTTTATGGCGTTCCTGAACTTTATGTTTTTTCTGTCAAATGGATTCTGGTGTTGACGCTTAAGATACACTCCATTTAGGTGCTGACACTGGAGAGCTGCATACCAGTACTGATGATCTTCTTAATACCAATGGTTTTGATGTCATCTGCTTTGGACTGATATTACTGAAGGTCTCAGTCCTGACCTTTACTTGTCCTGATCTCAGTATATTTCTTGAGCCAGTCTCTTGTCACAATGTGGCATCAGTGTATGCCGTTCTATACTTGCAAAGTAGGATGGTGGGTAAAGAAGTACCATGTTTCCCCAAAAATAAGACAGGGTCTTATATTTATTTTTGCTCCAGAAAATGCAGTAGGGCTTATTTTCAGGAGAGGTTTCATTTTTTTTTTCATGTACAACAATCTACATTTATTCAAATACAGTCATGTCATCTTCTGGTTGCTGCGCAATGCTGCACAATGGTGGAGGACAGGGTCTCAATTTAGGGCTTATTTTTGGGGTAGGGCTTATATTATGAACATCCTGAAAAATCATACTAGGGCTTATTTTCAGGTTAGGTCTTATTTTTGAGGGTAATATGGGGTAACCATCAGTGTACCCCAATTATTGCTCATGATTGTCTATTTTTAAGGGCCTTTTCGGCAGCTGCCCCCAGACTATGGAACACCATCCCAATTGAGATTTGTTTGGTGCCGACACTGATGACATTTCAGCGCCAGGTCAAAACCTTCCTGTTCCAGAAGGCTTTTAACTGAAATAATATCAACTATGGGTCCTGATGGCAATTTTTAGAGTATATATTTTCATTGTATTTTAATTGTTTTTTAAATTGTATTTTAATTGTTGTAAGCCACCCAGAGACCTTTGGGTAGAGTGGGTGGCATATAAGTTAAGTTAAGTTAAGTTAAGTTAAGTTAAGTTAAGTTAAGTTAAGTTAAGTTAAGTTAAGTTAAGTTAAGTTAAGTTAAGTTAATAAATAAATAAATAAATAAATAAATAAATAAATAAATAAAGAAAGAAAGAAAGAAAGAAAGAAAGAAAGAAAGAAAGAAAGAAAGAAAGTGTTGCCCAGAATTACTTTTTCGCCAGACAAATAATTAGAATAGCATACATTTCAGTTGTTGGAATAACTGCTGTTTTTTTTTTTTTTTTTTTTGGTAACACGACTGAGTGTAATTTAATTGCTGAGACAAGTGCTTCTGTTGAAAGGTCAGTAGAGTAAAGGAATCGCTGGTTTTATATGGCATAGGTGTGTGTGTGTGTGTGTGTGTGTGTGTGTGTGTGTGTGTGTGTGTGTGTGTGTGTGTGTGTGTGTCTTTAAGACAACACTGAAGTACTGACTCCATTACCCAGAAAAATCTTCCTGATGCATAGTGATGATGATTGCTTCTATTGAGTCTCCAACGGAGTTCAGTAAAGGTTGTACAGCATTTCCCATCAAATCATGGACTGTCTAGAGGAAATATAACCAAGGATGGAAAACAGTGAGAGCAGAGAAGCATATGATACAAAAATACATTTGCATTCCATAAGTTCCAAAATTTAATTCGATTATGAAAAAAAGCCTGACTGCCTATTTAATTCTGAACAGCGCTGTTTTATGATGTGATACAAAATCATTGTGACATACGTGAAACACTAGGGCCAGAAACTAGGGCATGAGGTACCTGCACATGCAATATCAATCACACAGGTAATCTGCATCATTTGGCAGAGATTCTGTTGCACAACTGGTTGCACTGGTTGTACCACCAGTACACAACCAGTCAAACAACAGGGCCCCCTGCTAAATCTCCATTGCGTGGAGATTTCATGGCACATTTAGCTATTTCAACAGGGTTCTGGCCTATATATTATTACCGTATTTTTCGCTCCATAAGACGCACCTTTCCATAAGACGCACCAAATTTTTAGGAGAAGAAAACAGGAAAAAATTATCTGCTTTCTTCTCCTAAAATTTGGTGAGCCTTATGGAGAGGTCCATCTTATGGAACACACCCTAGGGTCCTAGGGTGTGTTCCAGGACCCTTTGGAGCCTCCCCCTGCCTCCCTCGGGGGCGAGAGGGGGTGAAATCGCCACCTTCTGGGGCTCTTCTGAAGTTTCCCAAGCCTCAGAAGAGCCCCCAAAGGTGGTGATTTCATCCCCTCTGGCCCCCAGGGGAGGCAGGGTCAGTCTCCAAAGAGTCCTAGAACACACCCTAGGACCCTTTGGAGACTCACCCTGCCTCCCCCGGGCGACAGAGGGGGCAAAATAGGCAGCTTCCAGGATCTTTTCTGAGCCTTTCCAGGCTCAGAAAAGGTCCTGGAAGCTCCCGATTTTGCCCCCGCTGTCCCCGTGGGGGTGGGTGGGTGGGAGCCTGGCAAGGGTCCAAGGGAGCCTCCCACCCCCCCATGGGACCAGGGGGGGTAAAATCGCCAGCTCCCGATTTTACCCCCCCTGACCACGTGGGGGTGGGTGGGGGGAGGGTGGCATGGGTCCAAGGGAGGGTCCCTTGGACCCTTGCCACCCTCCACCCACCCCCCCATGGGACCCGGGGGGGTAAAATTGCCAGGTTCTGGGAGTGTTTGGAGGCTCCCCAAGCCTCCAAACACTCCCAGAAGCTGGCGATTTTAACCTCCCTGGCCCCATGGGGGTGGGTGGGTGGGAGCCTGGCAAGGGTCCTGGGAGGCTCTCTTGGACCCTTGCCACCCTCCACCCCCCCATGGGACCGGGGGGGGGGTAAAATCGCCAGCTTCTGGGAGTGTTTGGAGGCTCCCCAAGCCTCCAAACACTCCCAGAAGCTGGCGATTTTACCACCCCTAGCCACGTGGGGGTGGGTGGGGGGAGGGTGGCATGGGTCCAAGGGAGGGTCCCTTGGACCCTTGCCACCGTCCACCCACCCCCCACGGAGCGGGGGGGGTGTTTAAAATCGCCAGCTTCTGAGTGTGTTTGGAGGCTTATCAAGCTTCCAAACACTCCCAGAACCTGGCGATTTCGCCAGGGCTGGCCCCGTGGGGGGTGGGGGGAGGGTGGCAAGGGTCCTGGGAGGCTCCCTTGGACCCTTGCCACCCTCCACCCACCCCCCCATGGGACCAGGGGGGGTAAAATCGCCAGCTCCCGATTTTACCCCCCCTGGCCCCGTGGGGGTGGGTGGGGGGAGGGTGACATGGGTCCAAGGGAGGGTCCCTTGGACCCTTGCCACCCTCCACCCACCCACCCCCACGGAGCGGGGGGGTTTTTTAAAATCGCCAGCTTCTGAGTGTGTTTGGAGGCTTATCAAGCTTCCAAACACTCCCAGAACCTGGCGATTTCGCCAGGGCTGGCCCCGTGGGGGTGGGTGGGGGGAGGGTGGCAAGGGTCCTGGGAGGCTCCCTTGGACCCTTGCCACCCTCCACCCACCCCCCCATGGGACCAGGGGGGGTAAAATCGCCAGGTTCTGGGAGTGTTTTGAGGCTTGGGAAGCCTCAAAACACTCCCAGAACCTGGCGATTTTGCCAGTGCTGGCCGGTGCGTGGGTGGGAGGAGCGTCGCAAGGATCTGAGTGAGCTTCCAGGACCCTTGCGACGTTCCCCCCACCTGGAAGCTGGCGATTTCGCCGGTGCTGGCCCCGTGGGGGCGTGGGGGAGCCTCGCAAGGGTCCTGGAAGGCTCACCCGGACCCTTGCGACGCTCCCCCCCATGGGGCCAGCAGCGACGAAATTGCTGCATTCACACCATTAGACGCACTGACTTCCCCACCCACATTTTGGAGGGGGGAAAGTGCGTCTTATGGTGCAAAAAATACGGTATTTTTCTGCATAATACCTCCTGTTATAAGCATCTGTTTTCTTCTGGCCCTTCAGATTATTCAGGGAAGCTTAATATGATGTGAAAGTAATTTCTAGAGTGTTATACAATTTGAAGGAATGATTTTTGGGTTATCATTCAGCTTGTGGGTTTACTCTTTTTATCTTTCCATCTTAAAATGGGAAGGAAAAGTGAATATGTTTATCTGGAAGAGATAATGGTCATTTCCAAAATAGGTGAGTGTATGTGACTTTTAATTGTTGCATTTCACTATGAATTTTATACACTCTTTAAGAAGTCAATTCACATTAAATTGACTTCTGTAACAAGGAAATCAAGACAAACCTTAAAATCCAGCCTATGTTAATTGCTTCATGCCCCATATACTTATCTCTATTCAATTAAACTTTGAAGGACTTCAATGTGCTGAACACTGGCTAGATCATTTCCTACATCTACAGTGTAATTGTTTAGAGGTATTTCTGGCTCTAGCCCTAAAAAGAATGAAACGTCTGCTCAAATAAAGGATGATGATGGGGGTCCAGTATTAGAAGGTGGTGGAGGAATCACGTTGCCAATCCTTCACCCTGAAGCCTCAAAAACTTGGCTGCAATCTCTAGAATGGCATGGGAAGTGGTGTGTGGTACCCAGTGAAAATGATCTCACTCCCCCCCCCTTTTTTTAGTGGGAACATTTGCTAGATTGAAACTCCCTCTGTGACTAAAAGGAATGCTTATCTGAAAGGTGTTATGGATCAAACTAAGTGTGATTGTTAAGTGTACACTACGATATATGTATTTCCAAATGTAGCTGATTTAACCTTATGCCTATAACATACTTGAAACTGATTGCTTTTGAATTTCCATGTCCTGGAAGAAAGGTTAACCACCAGATTCTCTCATTATAATGAATTATATGTCAGTAAGACTCAAGGGGCTAAAACCAATACTATTTAGTGGTGACTAACAAATACCATTCATTTCAATGGGTCTACCGTGGGTAGTACTAACATTGGATTTAGCATAAGATCCTCATGATTGATGGCAGTCAGCTGGGAATAGATTCAGAACATCTTAATACTCTTAAAGAGCTCCAAAAGCAGGTGACTAAGATAACTGGGTTATCTTCTTTCCACCTCCCACAAAGAGGCAGGACTGGGCAAACTACTGAAATACCAGAATGGGTGACTTTCTGCAGAGAGTGGTTAAACATAAAAAATATCAGGTAAATTGGAACAGCAGCAGGAAAGACACTGTTTCTGCTGAAGTGGAAAGAGAACAAGGTATAATATAGTAGGTAGCCTTTTCCAACCTGATGTCCTCCAGATGTGTACCTTCTGCCATTTATGTCGGCTGCAGGTCATAGGAGCTAGAATCCAACACATCTGCAATCTGATATGCCCAGAAAAGCCCAAGCTGGGAAAAGTTGGCACAGCTTGTCCGCTTAATACACGTGGCATATGTTTTGCAACAGAACATAAAATTAAATGAGAACGTAAACAGGAAAAGCCACTGATCGCAGTTTAGTTTACAGTATAGGTAGAACAGTAGGTTTCAACATCTGTGTCTGTTACTTTATAATATTCAATTACCTTTAAAGCTGTGTTAATAATTTCCTCTGAAGCTGCTGGAAAGGCACTTTGACTGGATATTACCTGAAAAGATATGCAGAACAAGATGTAATCAAATATGGAGGGGTAGCATCTATTCCAGGCTACGATGTTTACATTCTGACAACAGTGGACCTTTTCCCAGCTGTACATTGGCCACCAGCAAAGTAGAGGCTTGCCTCTGCTCTCCTCACTCTAGAGCTAAGTCAGTAGCAAGCATAGGAGTATGCTAGTTGTGTAATTCTTCCTGTCTGCTTGATTATAGGTTCCCATGCACATAATGATGGGACCCTAGAATCTATACTTTTTCTGTCATATAATGAAATCCATATACAGTATATATATATATTCGAAAGATGTTAACCCTAACTTATTTCATGATAAAAATTATGCAGTACATTTCAACATCCAATGGCACTAGCATCACAGTTAATTGCACTGATTATCATGAGCCTCTATGGTGTTCAATGCAGAACCTAACATTTCAGCCCTTAAAATATATCTACAACTCCTCCTGCTGCTGCCAACATTGTTTTCTAAAGTGATGGAGCCAACATCTTGTGACATAAAACCCCATCTGTTCTCCCATAACTATTTCTAACTTGCTCAGCTTTCACATTCAGAATGTTAGCAATTTCTTTTATCCAATTGTGTGTTGGCATTTGCTTCTTTCTACCAACTCCACTCCCCAAAATGCAAACAACTGCTTTAGATTCTACAGTGTTTGTGTCTGTGAATTATCCAATACAGAGAATTCTTAATGGCACAATAATATCCAGTGTGGTGTAGCAGAACGATTAGGACTTTTAAAAAAAGCAGATAGACAGTGACAGACTAGGACTCAGGAAACTTGGGTTTGAATTCCTGCTTGGCCATGGAAACTCACAGGGGGTGGGACTGAGGAAACCACTCCTTAAATATCTCATTTAATTTGAAAGCCTTATTAGGGTCACTATACGTTGGTTATGACTTGATAGAGCATGATATACAATGAAACAACAACTGTGAAGTAGAAAGTCCTGCATTTCTCTCTTAAAGTCTATGGCTCGTATTCAGAAAGAAATCCAATTACTTCTGAGCACTCAAGGGGCTTCTGGCTTCTGTTTCTAAAAAGCCCTGCTCCTATTTCACAGGACAGAGTAAACCAGAGGCGACTTTCCACTCTAATTTGAAATATGGCCTGTGGGTCTGTTGTTTAAAGGCAAGGCGAACAGAAATCCCACAGAGCATGTCTAAATTTGCGGGTTTACCTCTAGGAGCTCTTTGGGTTCCAACTTATATTATTATTCAGCTGAAGCCCTAAGTAGTCCTCTGTAACTCTTACACAAAATACAAAGCAATCTGTACTGCAGGCATACAGATTCAAGAATATATACCCTATCCAATACAGTCTTCTGAATCACCATAGAAAGCAAGAGGGAGCACAGCATGGGTGAAAGGCACCACTATGCACACACCCCCCCCCCAAGGAGAAGACAAGGTAGACTATCGTAATGTTTTAACTAATTATGTACAGCCAACAAAGAAGAGAAAAACAGATCTGAAATTTAGACTTCAATGCAGTATTAACTGAATCCATTTAAGAGATATTTACACATCTTCTCCAATTCAATTCAGAATTTAAGAATAACTTAGCGACAACATAAGCATTCTTGGCACTTACTTTTTGCACTGACTGGTGTAGTCTGAACAGTGAGTTAACTACAGCCACATTTCTTCGTTGTCCTTCTGTTAACGGGCCAATCACCTGGCTAGCCTCTCCTTGTGTAGAGAGCTGCAATAAAAATAACAATTTTTGTTGTTGTTTTAACTTCATTATTCTAAATATGTATACTTATATAAAATGGAATAAGAGGATGAAATGGAAAATTGGGTGTTACTTAAATCAATTTTAACTGGCACCAAAAAATGTCCTAGAATTAAATATATTTATTTGTTGTTCCTAATCAAAATCATCGAACTGCAGAAGTGAAAGAGACTCTATGGATCCCACTCCCAGCCTCTGGCTCTGCAGACCTGCTTCTCAGCTTACATTCTGTTAATGTGGGATGATTCCCAAGAGGAATAACTAAAGCTATACAGGCACATATCTGAATAACTGGGACAGGAGCACAATAGTCAAGCTTTCGTCTAGGGAAACAGGGGCATTCAGTCCTGCCTCCCATCACTTTCCTTGTGCAGAAAGCAACACGGCCAATCCTTTCCAAGAGGAGACGTGTCTGTCGATGATCTCTATGAGATCAAGAGCACTGATTTCCCAGGGTTCTCATGAAGATCTTCCAGCTGAATAGGTACCTCTTCTCTTCAGAGAAAGCCTTCTGTTTGAGAAAAGTGAAAATGGGAGTGCAGGGGCAATCTGTTGCTTGTCTATTGAAGAAAGCAAAGTACTGTAAGCAGTCCCTGAATAGGGCTGAAGCCTGCAACACTTTGAAAACCACTCAGATAAATGTTCCAGACTCAAAGGATCTTCTCTTGCTGACACTACACAGAGTGTATAAATGCAGAAAGCTATCAAATGATGGGTATGTCAAGTCTCTTCACAGAGGTGTCAGGGGAAAGTGAAAAACTGTCTGCCACATCAGGTGTGTGAAGCTACAGGACGTCTCTCACCACTGGGATTGCTTTAAGGAATCTAGTCAACTGGAAAATAAGTGGAGAGGCAGCCTGAAGACTGCACTCACACAATTCAGAAACTGACTCAAGTAATGCCAGCCCTGGGGAATTTTCCCAACCAGTCAGTGGGTCGCTGACAAAAAATTCCTTTCAATATTTGAACATCAGGGAAAAAAATCCCAAACTAGTATTTAGTAAATAGGTATATTGCTATTAATACCTCATCAAATACATGCGCAACACTATATCAAAGGGTGAATAATTTCACAGTACACTATAATCAGAGTGAGAGAGAAAAAATGTGCTCTGTCTCTTTCTCAATTTATCAAACACCATCTTGTTTCCAAGAGAGTTGTCAAGGCCTAGTGACACAAACCTGTTCCCTCAGGTGGGGATATTCAATATTCTGCCAGAAATGATCTTATTTTAAACACACAAATCTCCTCCAGAGGTATTTAGTCTCTAAAAACAATGAATCTTCCGCCCATGCCCCATGCTGCTTCAGAAGAAAATGCATTTTTGAACCGAGCACAGCACACATAATACAGCAGAAGCCTCAGGACCCTTGTCAGATGCAGAAGAGGAACACCTCATCAACCATAACGAGGGCTTTGTAATTTCTAGCAGCATTATTTTTCCAGGGACTACTTCTAACCTTAACTTATTTTAAGCCATCTTGAATGTTATTCACTTTATTCACCAAGTTCATTAGCCATTTTGTATCATTCAGCACTACAGAAACTTCCTCTCTAATTGCCAAGCCCTGAAATCCAATCAAACATGTTTCATTAATTTCCAGCTATTCAATAGTCAGTATTCTGTTGCATTATGTGATCACAGAAGTGGGACTGAATAAGCATTTCCCCTCTCCCAGATCTGCAGACTCTCCTTTGCATGCTTGGTCTTTTACTGCTTGCGAGAGGGTTGCACAACCACCTGCATGATTAGTCACATAACAAAGGGCTTTCCAGAGCATGGAAACACTTACACAATTCTCCTTATACGTGAAAGAGTATAGTGGACAATATTTTTCAGTGAGACAACAGAGATACAGGCTCTGAACAAATAATTGTGTGAATATGGCCACCTTCTTAGCACAGTTTCTTTGGGAAGTGGATAATGAATTTTTTTTAACTTGACTTCTCATTTGTTTCACATATTTTGAATGCAATTGATTTAACCTTCTCTTTTCTTACATGCTCAGCCCACAGTAGAGCCCTCAGTAGAGATGGTCTATCAGCCTTGTCAGCCTATCATCACAATATGTCAAAGATGCAGATTGCATGACTCACTGTTGCCCAGGTCCTTACACAGTCTGTGGAACATTGTTTGTTGCTATCTTTTTCTTCCCCAATCTCTGCACAGCAGTATAACTGTTCAGTAAAAAGATCCAAAACAATTGGATCTTAGCCAGTGCACTCAGTCTCCCAGAGCTGGCCCTACCTTTAGACAACATGAAGCAGTCACCTCAAGAAACCAATGCTAGTTGAAGGGCAAAGAGATGACAGGGGACAATGGGCAGTAGGCATCCTTCTCTGTATTTCCTAAGCCACCTTCCTGCCTTCAGATTTGTTGGAGAACAAAATCCTATTGCCAGAGTAGGAATAAAATTCAATCCCATTCTGATGCAAGGAGGTATTTAATCTTTTGCTCAAGCCAGCAAAATGTCTTGAGCTAGTCCTGCATTTTCCTGACAATATACTTGTTAAAAGACTGTTTTCAAAGAACATAGTCAAAACAAGAACTAAAGTCAATCATCAAGGGGGATGAGTAGATTAAAAGGTTGCAGACTAGACATAAAATATGGTTGAAAGCCATTTCAGAAAGCCATTACAGTGGTGCCCCACTTAATGGGGTGCTCCGTTTAGCGACGAAATTGCTTAGCGACGACTTATTCGGAGCGTTTTTGCGCTTCGTTTAGCGATGGTCCCTATGGGTGATTTTTGCTTAGCGGTGGTTGGGACCATGCTTCGCATAGCGATTAAATTTTGGGTCCCCTGTTTCGCTTAACGATGGTTTAAACAGCCTCATGTTTGCTGTTTTTTAAATGTTTTTCTGTTATTTATAAAGTTAAAGTTTACTGTTTAAAATGTTTGAAATCATAAAGTGCACTTAATATGTGTAGGCATCCTTCAGTCTCGAGAGACTATGGTATCGTGCTCTGTATGGAGGTCTTGGAACAGTGTCTTGTGTGGCTGAGAAGGCCAATTCGAGAGTGACAATCCCTTCCACACTGGAGACAAATCCAATCTGTCCCCTGTCCAGCTCCCTGATTTTGCTTGTTTCGGGACTGCCTCTTTGCCTCGGTCTGCTGTACAAGTGTCTCTTCAAATTGGGAGAGGCCATGATACACCGCCTGCCTCCAGGCTGAGCGCTCAGACGTCAAGGTTTCCCATCTGTTGAGGTCCATTCCTAAGGCCTTCAGATCCCGCTTGCAGATGTCCTTGTAACGCAGCTGTGGTCTCCCTCGGGGGGGGGGCGGCTTCCCTGCACTAATTCTCCATACAGGAGATCTTTTGGAATCCGACCATCAGCCATTCTCACGACGTGCCCAAGCCAACGTAGACGGCGCTGTTTCAATATTGTATACATGCTGAAAATTCCAGCTCGTTCTAGGACTACTCTATTTGGAACTTTGTCCTGCCAGGTGATCCCAAAAATGTGTCGGAGACAACGCATATGGAAGGTGTTCAGCTTCCTCTCCTGCCATGCACAAAGGGTCCAGGACTCGCTGCAGTATAGGAGTGTGCTCAGGACACAGGCTCTATAGACCTGTATTTTGGTGTATGCCGTCAACTTTTTATTAAGCCATACTCTCTTTGTGAGTCTAGAGAACATGGTAGCTGCTTTCCCAATGCGTTTATCCAGCTCGACATCTAGGGAGAGAGTGTCAGAGATTGTTGAGCCAAGGTACACAAATTCATGAACAACCTCCAGTTCTTGCATGGAGATAGTAATAGAGGGAGGTGAGTCCATGCCCTGGCACATGACTTGTGTTTTCTTCAGGCTGATAGTTAGTCCAAAGTCTTGGCAGGCCTTGCTAAAATGATTTATGAGTTGTTGGAGGTCTTCAGCAGAGTGGGCAACAATGGCTGCATCATCAGCAAAGAGGAAGTCCCGCATGCATTTCAGTTGGACTTAGGTCTTCGCTCTCAATCTAGTGAGATTAAAGAGCTTTCCATCTGATCTAGTCCGGAGATAGACACCTTCTGTTGCAGTTCCAAAGGCCTGCTTCAGCATGACAGCAAAGAAGATCGCAAACAGGGTCGGCGCAAGGCACTTAATAAACCCTTTGTTAACCAAATTTGACTTTGTTCTGACTTTTTAAAATTTGTTGTTGTATTTTCCCCCCACTGATATGCACTGAATAGGTTTCAATGCATTTCAATTGGGGAACTGCGTTTTGCTTAGCAACATTTCCTATGGCGATTTTCGCTTAAGGATGGCAATTCATTTCTATTGGAACCGATTATCCGATTTTCAATGCATTTCAACGGGAAACCGCGTTTCGCTTAGCGATGAAATCGCTTAGCAGCGATTTTTCGGAACGAATTTACATCGCTAAGCGAGGCGCCACTGTACCTGAAAATTCAAATGTCTGAGATCTGTACCACAGAATGCAAAAATGTCTGTTATGATCAATATATGTGTGAGAGAAAGATAGCACTGAATCTTTCAGATCTAAAGATGCTCAATATCTGAGGCATGTGCAATCAGGTCATTGTGTCCCAAGGTTATATAGCTGTACTGTTCTACTCCTAAGCACTATCCCAGAAAATTTAATGTTGGCTTGAAAGAAAACAATTTAACTTTAAAGAGTAGACTATTTAAGTAGTAAATTGCTTAAGTACCATTGGAGCCTTTTTATACAACAGCATGAAAGTACCTCACGGGCTTTTACTGGTTCAACATACACTTTCTTTCATAAAATCTTGCATAAAGTCAATAAATGATTCACAGTAATGAGTAATGTCTCTTGCAATGTTTCTTCCGTAGTGTTGTCTATTCTCGTCACAACTGCTGTTATGATTGAAGGAACCATTGATACTTACTTTGGTCCTGCAAATTTCAGGAATTCATTAAAAAATAATTTGATACTTATGGAACTGGTGTGACTTGTACTCTTGCTAGTATATGTATGCAGCAATTTCAAAAAAAGTAGTGATGTTAGTCTATTTCCAAAATGTTGGCAAATTAAATAGAAGAAAAGAGAGTGGGGAGAGGATGAGAAAGAAAGGACAAGATATAATACATTAAAGACTAACTGGTTTATTTCAGTGTGAACTTTTGTGCATTTTGGTCCAAAGAAGTGCATTTTGATCCATGAAAGCTAACAGTGGAATATCTCTACCTTTAAACTGTTTAATACACTGGCTGTCACAGAAAATGAAGTATTTTACATCTTTAAACTTGGGATATTTATAATATTGTTTGTTTGAATGTGTTCACACACGTGTAACTCTGTCCTAGATTTCTTGCTTTGATAGTTGCAGCATAAATCTTATACTTGCTTCATAACAGTTAAAACAGCCCTCCATTTGAGAACTGTATGACTGACTGTGAAGATCTTTTATAGTTTGATATAAAACTGCCCAGTTATTTTCCTAAAGGAGTTTGTAGCACAAGAATGGATAACATATGGGTCACATGAACAGCCCCTACTATTTCTGCATCCCACCACCCAAACTTCCAGCTGCTGATGAGAACCAGCAAAAATCAATGCTGTAACTGCCCAGCATCACAACATCTTATGGAAGTGTATCTTCACATACTGATTTGCGCCTCTCTCAGAAGGTTCCTGAGGTTCATATATAGCGAGTTTACTAGTACAGGGCCCTCACCTTCAGCTTGTCATCATCACCAAGGGTATTCACCAAGGTCTTGATACCCATTAATGCACACCTGAGAAGCTTGAAAGTACATGTCTATCCTTTTCTGGAAAACCTTCTGGTCTGATCAAGGTCATGAGCTCAACAGCTTCTAGATGTACAACAGAACCTCATCTGTCTTTCCAGGCTAGGATTTCTAGTGAATAAGGGAAAGAGCCATCCATTCTCATCTTAGGGACTGCAAAACCTGGGAGCCCTTTAGACACTGCACTGGGAAAGGTTTTTCTCACTCAGATCAAAGATTTTGAAGGCTACTGTATTAGGGTGGTGCTGGATCTCCATCATTTAGGCCTAATGTATCTTGCAAAGGTTCTAGGCTCCAGGCTTGTATCTTAAGGTAGTACCATGGTCACACTTTCTCTGTTGAGACCTGATGAAAGCTGCTACTTTCATGGCATAAGCACATCACAGCCACACATCATCATGATGAAGGTCCTGCTTCAGGAAAAGCTTTCCTTTGCTAGTGGCTGTACCCTGCATTACTTCAGGAGGGTTCCTTAAAGGAGCCTGCAAATGTACTAATCACAATAGATGCCAGCCTGAGGGGCTGGGGAGCCCATTGTGGCCATTCTATAGCTCATGGTAGTTAGAAAAATGGGGAAATGGGCCACAGTATAGATTGGCTGGACCTCAGGGTGGGTCCCCCAGTTCTTCTGAGTTTCAGGCAAATAGTTAAAGGAGATGGGATGTAAGGAACCGACAACATGACAACAAAAAGTCACATCATAAAATGAGGAGGCACAAGGTCATGGTAGGTTTTTATTTTGCTTTCATCAACTCTTTTTATGGAACTTGGAAGGTCTGCTCTCAGTCAGGGGAAGGCAATCCAAAAATTGATTGATAGATGGGTCCTGCCTTTGGAGTGAATAGAAAGAGCTTACCTATACTAGACTACCCTCCTTCCATTGCAGAAAAGGACACTTCATGGTAAGTCTAACTTTCCTATTTATTTTAAAATTATGTAGTACTTACTATTTACAGTACTGTACTTACTTTTAGAGGCCTGAAAATCTGTGCTATTTGGACTACAAATAGCCATGCTGTCTGGATAATTCTAGGAGATATAGTCTAAAAATCTAAATCTGCATACCTCTGCTTGCAAGCTTTCATGTCCACAATTTCTTATTAAATCATTAATTTCCTTAATTTAAATTAACAACACATGTTCAGTGTCAAATAGTAAAACAATATACTTGAATCTCTTCTCAAACATGCCAGATATAGTACATGGTTGAGGCACTATAATTAAACAATACATGGTTCAGGCACTATAATTCTGTCCCCTAGACAAATGGAAGGGGCAAGATTAATGGCTTTTGGCACTAGATGGTTGACTCAGTTACAATTCTGCTCTTTAACTGAAATGTCTCTGAAAGTGTCACTTTTAGGATTGCTATTGCTGTTTGCCAATTCATATGTGCGAACTGTCAGACAAATTTCAGTGCTAGAATAAAACCTCAATAATGATTCATCTTTGAAGCTTAAAATTTAACATACTGCCCTGATATTTTTAAAACAATGCCAAACACTAAAGGTGTAACTCAATTATTTATCTTAGGTCATGTTTCCTAATTCCATTATGTCTGTCTACACTGTCAAAAAATTTGAAATCTCTACTGTAGTCAAAAATAGCAAAGATCTTGGTGATCTCTGAACTCCTTGAACACTCATCCCAGTGCTATAACAATTAAGTTTAATAATTATTGAGAAGAACAATGCTGAATAAATGTACTCAAAATAAATCATGGACAACAGTGAAGTTAAACTGTGTTTCCTTCACATGTGGAAGAGTGTTCCTAATGCACAAATTATAATTTGCTTTCAGCAATGGTAGGTTTCCTGCAGTGAATACATCAGCTTGGATCAAGCGCATACAAGCTCATGCTGTCCCCCTCCCACTTCAAGCAAATATGCCTTCAAGAAGTCTCTTCAGAGAGTTGAGGGGCATCACCCTAAATAAGGTAGATTTTTCTTCCAGCGTGTAGCTGAAGTGAGAAAATGAGATAGGCCACTCTCCTTCCATGAATGTCAGTTATTTTAGAATCAAAGCCACAGTGTAAGGACATTACTCATACATCTAGGCTACAATGGAGTTGTTAACAGCAAGTGCAAGTAGATTACAGGAATCAATAGGGTAGCGGCACAGATGGAACAGCTTCCATTCCATATATTAGCAAGGTGGGGGGGGGGGGAAACCTTTTCAGAATGCCTTGGAAACTGGCTATGGAGGTTATGAAACCCATCAAAATTGGGTTTGGGATAGTAGAGAGCAAGAGGGTCAGAAAGGGAAGACGTTGAATTAGAATTCCATCACATAAGTGGGCAAAGTATGGATGTATGTCGTAAAGCGTTCACACTATTCTTGTGCTGCTAACATATTACAGGGAAACATCAACATCATATTGGTATTCTCACAGCAAGTGCAAAGTATAAAGCTGACTTCAAGAGTGTGTGGAATTTGTGTTTCTTAGACTATTAACTAGTGTATACTTCCCTGGAGAAACAAAAGAGGGCCCTATACGGTAAAAGAGACACTGAGACTAAAATTGTCAGGCTTCTTTATACATACAATGAGTGTCAACTTTTTGGCTTAAGTGGATGGGAGTGAGGTGCTTCTATATAAAATTAGAGGTAATCATTAAAAGCAGGGTTACAACTTCACTGTAAACTCATTTTCATCTGAAATATAATAGTTGAAATGGACAAGTTACTTACCTGTAAACATGGTTCTTTAAGTGGATCTGTATGAATACACACTAGTGGGTTAAACAGCACCTGTGCTGGACTTCTCGGAATCTTCCAGAGCTGTAGGGAAAAGTAACAAAGTTTAGGTTGCCCTGTATTGCGCACGCTCCGCCCGCCAAAAGCCCCAGTTCCATATGACCGCCACATAGAGAGAGTTGGAACCCACTCACCAGTGACGGACATGTGGGGAGGCTGGGCGGGACGTATGTATTCATAGAGATCCACTTGAAGAACCATGTTTACAGGTAAGTAACCTGTCCTTCTTCAACTTACCTGTAAACATGGTTCTTCAAGTGGATCTCTATGAATACATACGTCCCGCCCAGCCTCCCCACATGTCCGCCACTGGTGAGTGGGTTCCAACTCTGTCTATGTGGCGGGCATATGGAACTGGGGCTTTTGGCGGGCGGAGCGTGAGCAATACAGGGCAACCTAAACTTTGTTACTTTTCCCTACAGCTCTGGAAGATTCCGAGAGGTCCAGTGCAGGTGCTGTTTAACCCACTAGTTTGGATTCATAGAGACCACGTTGAAGAATCTGTTGCTTAGTCTAGTAAGTTACACTAGAATAGGCCCACTGAATCACTGCAGAGTTGATGAGTTAACTCCATCTGTTTCCTAGATTCAAATGGGTCTACTCTAGTTGCAACCTGTTACGTTAAGCAATAGGAATTTAGAAAATAAAGCAATACTTAAAATTGTCACTGTTGAATCAGATGAAGAAAAGGTAGATTTGAGAAGGAACAAGCTAATCCGTTGTCGTAAGGATCAACAAGAATACATTGTACAAGAAATGTGTATTGTATACATCCAAACAAGGACAATAATTTTGTGCTTACTAACAAAAGAGCACAGACACAATCACACATTTGGCTGGCTCATGACACAGTGGTTAAACTGCAATACTACAGTAAAATTGCTCACGATCTGTGTTCAATCCCAGGGAATTCAGGTAGCCAGTTGTTATTATTATTATTATTATTATTATTATTATTATTATTATTATTATTATTATTATTATTATTATTATTATTATTATTATTATTATTATTATTATTATTATTATTATTATTATTATTATTATTATTATTATTTATTTATTTATTTATTTATTTATTTATTTATTTATTTATTTATTTATTTATTTATTTATTTATTTATTTATTTATTTATTTAATATCCCGCCTATCTAGTCGGTTCAAGGTTGACTCAGTCTTCCATCCTTCCAAGGTTGATAAATTAAGTTCCCGGATCGGGGGGGTGGGGGAGCAATGTGGGGCCTGCATAGTTAAATTGTAAATTGGCTGAGAGTACTTTAAGTGCTATAGGGCAGTAAATAAGCAGCACACTTTGCTTTGTGTTAGTTATATACTCAACTTTGTTAAGTACAAAGTTTTTTAGTATCTTTTACTATGATCCAATTATATAAATCAAAAATAGCTCATTTCATTGAGTTACACTGTTACAGAAATGGTATGACAATTTCAAATATACAGCAACATCATATCAATAGCATTAATTTAGGGGACATCAAAATGGTGGCTAAACCTTACTGAGACTGAATGGAAGAAATCGCTTATAACACTATCCCCAGAAAAGGACGAAACTTATTTTTCGGAGTACAACAACCGGAATCTTTCAACTATAATGGCCTAGTCATAATGGCTGGAGGTTTCTGGCAATCAAAGAACAAAAAAAGGAACTTGTACAAGCTCTGAGGCTTACACATGTGTACTCAGTCTTATCCATGTAAACAGCAATTCTGGACAAAGTTTCAGCTCCACAGAGCCACTGATCTGAACTTTCAAAAATTAAAGGATGATGAGGTGCACAAAAGCTTTACATGGTGTATGAATTCCTTTTCCTAAATTGTTTTAAAAATTAAATGAAACTTGATAGTATACCCAGTTGTTTGCTGAAGTTGAGTGAAATTGATTGTACAATATACAATGCAAGGTAGCAACACACTGCAGACAAGGTGCAGGGACTTGGCTCCTTTCGCAATGAATGTGAAATCTTGCTTTGCTTATACAGTGGTGCCTCGACTTATGACCGTCCCTACTTACAAGCAATTCAATTTATGAACAGCTCTGGTCGCAAAATGTAGCTTCTACTTGCGACTGGTGCTTCCACTTAGGAACAGAAAAGGGCAGGGGAAAAAGGCGGGAAATTCAAATTGCTAACTGTAGGTGGCGAAAGAGGCTGCTTCTTTGTAGCTCTTTCGCCCTGATGGTTAGAGTGAGTGCAATCGAGGAGGGACTGCCTGGCTTCTGCTTCTCAGTGAGTGTGTGTGTGTTTGCAGGGAGGCTTGGGACTGCCTGTTAGGTAAGGTATAGTGCTGTTTTCTGCTTTTTAAAAACTGTTCTGGGTGTTTTTGTAGCACATTTTTAGGCTGGAGGGGATTAGGTTTCTGTGATGTGATGGCTCATGGGGGGTTTGTTTTTTGGGTTCCCCCCATTTCCGATGGGTCTTGGGGGGTCTGATTACTTTTGGGGGGTTTTCCCCTCATTTCTGATGGATCCTGCATGCTTCCCTTGCTTTTTCTTTTGTTTTCTTTGCATTTCCAAACTTGTCCCTCTGTTCTCTGTGCATTTCCAATCTGCTCCATTTGTTTTCTGTGCATTTGCAATGGGTCTTGCATACTTGATTGCTTTCCTCCTCCCCCCACCCCCAGCCAGAAGGGATTAATCATGTTTCCAAGGAGTCTTGCAGTGATTTTCTCTCTTTTTTGGGGTGATTTTTTTTCTTTGGCCGGAACAGATTAATGGGGTTTCAATGCATTCCTATGGGAAATGGTGCTTCAACTTATGACAATTTTGACTTACATCCATCTTCTGGAATGGATTATGGTCGTAAGTGGAGGCACCACTATATACTTGCATTTATTACAATTTCTTAAATACCACCATGATGTCATACTCTTTCAGAAAGCTCTCATGACAAGAAAATACATACAGGATTAGAAGCCACAGCAAACGTCAGCAACAGATTAGAAAAAAAAATGTGCACTCAGAGCAGCAAGATGGGGAAATTTGCTACAAAATATCAGTTTTGGACACTAGGAACAAACACTTCCGGACAATTTCTGACTCAGAAGATGCATCTCATTGTGGACAAGATTTGAAGGACACAATTGGAGGAGAAAGTTTGGAATGAAGGACTTTCTCTTGTAAGGAGGACGTACACTCACCATTCTCCAAGCCTAGGGAACCTCTTTTATGTTCTCTCCTGCCCTGGGAGTGTGCTTTTTCTTTTCTGAGCCTGATCCCTCTCTTCTCAACACTTTCTGTGCCTTTCTGTGCCTTTTAGATATATTTGCAGGGTATCTAAAACAACAACTCTCTATTCTTTCCCAAATCATCCACACCACTTTGGCAGCTGCTTCTGCTTTCTTTTGCCTTCAGTCATTTCTTTCTCCTGCAAGCTGTCCTTACCACTTGAATTGCTTCTTCTCTCTACTGCCTGTCACAAGAGATGCCCACTCTTCTCTTGCACAACTGTTTGCCTTCAATAGCTCCTGCCCCTCACTATGGAAGGAAGGGATGGCCTATTGTGTTGGCATCTTATGGAGGATGCCAGGAGCTGCAAAATCAGTGGATGCCCTTTCCGGACATAGAAACCTTCAACAAATCATCGAAGAACTGCAAGTGACTGTTTGTCTGTATTGACTACCTCTGGTATTCGTTTCGTTTCGTTTAGTCGTTTAGTCGTGTCCGACTCTTCGTGACCCCATGGACCAGAGCACGCCAGACTCTCCTATCTTCCACTGCCTCCCGCAGTTCTGTCAATTTCATGTTGGTTGCTTCGCAGACACTGTCCAGCCATCTCATCCTCTGTCGTCCCCTTCTCCTCTTGCCTTCACACTTTCCCAACATCAAGGTCTTTTCCAGGGACTCTTTTCTTCTCATGAGATGGCCAAAGTACTGGAGCCTCAGCTTCAGGATCTGTCCTTCCAGTGAGCACTCACTCAATTTAGAATTGATAGGTTTGTTCTCCTTGCAGTCCAGGGGACTCTCAAGAGTCTCCTCCAGCACCACAATTCAAAGGCATCAATTCTTCGGCGGTCTGCTTTCTTTATGGTCCAGCTCTCACTTCCATACATCACTACAGGAAAAACCATAGCTTTGACTTTTTGGACTTTTGTTGGCAAGGTGATGTCTCTGCTTTTTAAGATGCTGTCAAGATTTGTCATCGCTTTCCTCCCAAGAAGCAGGCGCCTTTTAATTTCGTGGCTGCTGTCTCCATCTGCAGTGATCATGGAGGCAAGGAAAATAAAATCTGTCACTGCCTCCATATCTTCCCCTTCTATTTCCCAGGAGGTGATGGGACCAGTGGCCATGATCTTAGTTTTTTTGATGTTGAGTTTCAGACCGTTTTTTGCACTCTCCTCTTTCACCCTCATTACAAGGTTCTTTAATTCCTCCTCACTTTCTGCCATCAGAGTGGTGTCATCTGCATATCGGAGGTTGTTGATGTTTCTTCCAGCAATCTTAATTCCGGCTTGGGATTCCTCCAGTCCAGCCTTCCGCATGATGTATTCTGCATATAAGTTGAATAAGCTGGGGGACATTATACAGCCCTGTCGTACTCCTTTCCCAATTTTGAACCAATCAGTTGTTCCATAGCCAGTTCTAACTGTTGCTTTCTGTCCCACCTATAGGTTTCTCAGTAGATAGATAAGGTGGTCAGGCACTCCCATTTCTTTAAGAACTTGCCATAGTTTGTTGTGGTCCACACAGTCAAAGGCTTTTGCATAGTCGATGAAGCAGAAGTAGATATTTTTCTGGAACTCTCTGGCTTTCTCCATAATCGAGCGCAAGTTAGCAATTTGGTCTCGAGTGCCTCTGCCTCTTCGGAATCCAGCTTGTACTTCTGGGAGTTCTCGGTCCACATACTGCTGAAGCCTACCTTGGAGGATTTTGAGCATAACCTTGCTAGCGTGTGAAATGAGTGCAATTGTGCGGTAGTTGGAGCATTCTTTGGCACTGCCTTTCTTTGGGATTGGGATGTAGACTGATCTTTTCCAATCCTCTGGCCACTGTTGGGTTTTCCAAACTTGCTGGCATATTGAATGTAGCACCTTAACAGCACTATCTGGGTTGCCCGGGAAATCCAAATCTTTCTGGTACAATTCCTCTGTGTATTCTTGCCACCTCTTCTTGATGTCTTCTGCTTCTGTTAGGTCCCTCCCATTTTTGTCCTTTATCATGTCCATCTTTGCGCGAAATGTTCCTCTAATATCTCCAATTTTCCTGAACAGATCTCTGGTTTTTCCTTTTCTGTTATTATCCTCTATTTCTTTGCACAGTTCATTTAAGAAGGCCCTCTTGTCTCTCCTTGCTATTCTTTGGAAGTTTGCATTCAACTTTCTGTAACTTTCCCTATCTCCCTTGCATTTTGCTTGCCTTCTCCTCTCTGCTATTTCTAAGGCCTCGTTGGACAGCCATTTTGCTTTCTTGCATTTCCTTTTCTTTGGGATGGTTTTTGTTGCTGCCTCCTGGACAATGTTACGAGCCTCTATCCAAAGTTCTTCAGGCACTCTGTCCACCAAACCTAGTTCCTTAAATCTGTTCTTTACTTCCACTGTGTACTCATAGGGGATTTGGTTTAGATTATACCTGAGTGGCCCAGTGGTTTTTCCTACTCTCTTCAGTCTAAGCTTGAATTTTGCTATGAGAAGCTGATGATCAGAGCCACAGCCAGGTCCAGGTCTTGTTTTTGCTGACTGTATAGAGCCTCTTCATATTTGGCTGCAGAGAATATAATCAATCTGATTTCCGTACTGCCCATCTGGTGAAGTCCATGTATAGAGTCGCCTCTTGTGTTGTTGGAAAAGAGTGTTTGTGATGACCAGCTTATTCTCTTGACAAAACTCTATTAGCCTTTGTCCTGCTTCGTTCTGAACTCCAAGGCCAAACTTCCCTGTTGTTCCTTTTATCTCTTGGCTCCCTACTTTAGCATTCCAGTCCCCTAGCCTCTGGTATAGGACGTTGGCTGTATGGAGTGCAGCTTTAACTGCCAAAAAGAATGTTCTTTCCAGTGCAGGTTTGCTGAAATTAATAGCCATGTTCAATTCATTTCTTGGAAAAGGTTGAGAAATGGCCACAGCAAATGAAAGTTTGGGGAAAGAGTTCACTTCATGTTCACTTAAAAGATTACTAAAGCAGATATTTATCCGCTGCAGAAGGACAGAGACCAGCTGAAGAAAATACAATAGGAAACGATAGTAACAAGACTCTGATTTAAAACGAGTATGATCAGATAGCTGTATTTCTTATTTTTAGAAAAAATCAGCAAGGTTTTCTTAGACTCTAAAGGAAAGCAGTCCTCATTTCTAGACAACTGAATTTCCATGTTCCCAGTAGAACACATTTTATCTATGTGCAGCAGGTGGGCACGCTAGTGTATTTCAGTCCACCCACATCTGATGCTTAACAGAAATAGCTTCAAAGTAAAAGAACATACAGTACTTCTATTACCACTCACACACTGTGATCTAACAGCAGACATAACTCAAAATGAAGGAGAAATGTTTAAAAAAAGTATAACCATTTGGGGAACAATCCTTCATTGAGAAAGAAAAATTGGGTTACATATTTAGTTGCTTCTTCTCTAATATCAAAGGAATCATTGTAAAATTGCTTCCATGTTTTGCAATGTTATAAAACAATTTTGTGATTAAATAGGTTTGTTGAAATTAGTACCCTATGGCTGGCTTCTCATTTTCTTTAAGAGCCAAAATGGGCAGCTTTGCAGTCAGAGATCATTATTTGTTATCCCAGCAAAGATTTAGTTTTCAGGCCTGAAAAACTAGCATAGAATTCATTGTTTTTTTCCAGATGGTCAATCACCAAACAAAAGCAAGTTGTTTTACAACTTGCAAAGCTGTGAGAGATGTTAGAGGAGAAACACATTTTTTTTACTGCTGAAGTCAGCTCTACGTTTACTTGTAAAGCACTCCATCTTATAGGAAGTGCAGTTTTGGTTATTTTTTTTTTAATTTGGTCTTTAAATTCTGAACTAGAGTATCTGCCTGCAACAACAGGGTGACATCCTTGGGGATTAAAGGTAAAGGTAAAGGTTCCCCTTGACAATTTTTTTGGCCAGTCGTGTCCGACTCTAGGGGGCGGTGCTCATCCCCGTTTCCAAGCCATAGAGCCAGCGTTTGTCCGAAGACAATCTTCCGTGGTCACATGGCCAGTGCGACTTAGACACGGAACACTGTTACCTTCCCACCGAGGTGGTCCCTATTAATCTACTCGCATTTGCATGCTTTCGAACCGCTAGGTTGGCGGGAGCTGGGACAAGCGACGGGAGCTCACTCCGTCATGTGGATTCGATCTTACGACTGCTTGGTCTTCTGACCCTGCAGCACAGGCTTCTGCGGTTTAGCCCACAGCGCCACCACGTCCCTTACCTTGGGGATTAATACCATCCAAATATTCTCACTTGGGCTTGTAAAGTTACATATATAAAATGCAACTTAAATAATCTCCCCAACTGGTACGACCACTGGCCACACCAAATAGGAACTGCAGTTTATCTATACCTATATATCTAAGCTCTGATACCAATGTGTATGCTTCTTCCAGCAGACAGAGATTTTGCCATAAAGGCATTTGCAAACATATATGGCTTTCCACCTGTTCTGAGGTAATACAGCCGTATGTGTTGGAATACCATTCCCATCACATTATCATCTGATGGTATGAGAAATCTTAGCATGCGTTCATAAGAATATTTAGGCTTATGTTCTGTCTGAATTAATTGTAGATTTGGGAGGGGGAGGGGAGAACAATAACGCCTGTGCAAAAATAGCCCAAGTTGTGTCAAGAAATACCTGCAGAGTTGGGCATATAAGCCAAGATGAATTACTAAAAGCATCGAAAAGAGATGATGAATCATCTTTCTAGAAAATCTGCACTTTCATCAATCAGCAGAAACAAATTAACACCTTTCTTCCCCAGAACAACTGTGCCATAATTTAAACACAAAGAAGAAGGAATTTCTAATAACAATGCTTTAGACATTAATGTCCCTCTCTTTGCTCCATCATCAAATACATGGCTTGCAAACAATAACCTTTTGTGATATCTTCCAGAGTGGCAACTTTGAACAGCGTGGTAAGGTATTCTTGTGATGTTATTCCATGGAGCTGCTTGCTTCAGAGACCCAACAAAACTCAAATATCATCCATAAATAGGGCTGCTATAAATCTGACGGTTGCTCTTTCATTAAAAGTTTCACTAGTACTGAAAAAAATACTAAGTGGCTCCAATTCTTGTCTTTATGATTCTATTTGCCACTGGGGGAAAATTGCAGTGTACTGGAAAGAAGGAATGGGGAGAAACTGATGGATAGGTGGGGTGGGAGCTCATACTCTTATCAGGGAGCTTTTAAAGACCTACGAGTGCATCTCTGAAAACATATCTGAAATCTGGTAACCTTATATGTAAGAGCTGTGATGCAAGTCTCTTTGTTTGGCAGGTGATGATAATGACAATGAGAATATAACTGCCATAACAATTCTCAATGTTTCATTACTGTTTTAAAAGATGATTAACTATTTGGAGTACTGAAGGAAGGGAGTAGTGAAGAAGAATTAAACATTATTAAATAAATATGGTACAGAAATGTGCCGCAGCTCATCCCGCTAATTGCTCAAAACAACAGGCACATGACAAAGTTGGGGGGCCATGGCAGCAGGGGCTCTGAAAAGGACAGAGTCAACCGTGTTTCTATGGGCAACACCTTGTCAAATTAGGAGGCACTAAGCAGCTTGGATGATAACACTTCATCATCTTCCTTTTGTCATGGCAACCACTATCCTCACATACATTTAACTCACTGGCTCTTGTCTTGCAAGAGGTAGCCGAGAAAGCTGACTAGCCACAAAGAGTGAAGTTAATGCTACAGAGGCAGACAGTTTTATTATTTCAACGTAGGAAGGAAGGAAGGAAGGCCCATTTGAGTTCAATGGTTTTTACTCCCAGGTAAGTAGGTAATTGGGACGTGGTGGCACTGTGGGTTAAACCGCAGAAGCCTCTATGCTATAAGGTCTGTAGATCTTCAGCTGTAAGATCGAATCCATGTGACGGAGTGAGCGCCCATCGCCTGTCCCAGCTCCCGCCAACCTAGTGGTTCGAAAGCATGCAAATGCAAGTAGATAAATAGGGACCACCTCGGTGAGAAGGTAACAGCATTCCATGTCTAAGTCGCACTGGCCATGTGGCCACAGAAGACTGTCTTCGGACAAACGCTGGCTCTATGGCTTGGAAACGGGGATGAGCATCGCCCCCTAGAGTCGAACACCACTGGACAAAAATTGTCAAGGGGAACCTTTACCTTTACCTAAGTAGGTATAGCAAAGTAGGTACAGCAATACAGCCTTCATGTAACATGATGTGCTTTATCTCTTAAAGGGAGAGATGTGTTATGCTGATAAAGTCTGGAGGATTCAGCACTATGTAAATTTGAAGCGGCGGTATCAAGGAATACCAGAGAGGTAGTATTACCAAACTCAATAAACAGGCAGCATGGTGTTGATAGGATTAATTTCTGACAAGCTTCTAAGTCACAAACAAGGCAGGGTTCTTAATTAAGTGTGAACACTCAGAAAAAGCAACAGGCTTAATTAAAAGCAGATCAAGAAGAAACTGTGCTCAAAGAAAATAATATATCAGGACACATAAATAACAAGTAGAGTAAGCATTAAATTTTTAATTTGAAAACCTATGTGCTGATTGCAATGCTGCTGGTGCTACCATGATAATGAATTGCTCAGACAAAACAGAAAGGGCACTTCTGTGTACCTTCTTCCCACAATGCAAAGGAGTCTACTATTCTAAATACAGTTAAAAGTCAGGCATGTATTTCAAAGCAGCAAAGCTAAAAGTGAAGCTGAAATCAACTTTTTATTTGCATATGTGCACCATTATACACAAGATGGAATTGTTTTTTTTAAACAGCTCAGACAATTTGTAAGTGGGGGTCATGTTATCCATTGCAAGAATCTTAGGACTGCAGAGCTGGAAAGGAAGAGACGGATCATTGAGTCCAGCTCCTGTCGAAGAGGCACAGTGGAGAATCAAACACACAATTTCAGCCTCCAAAGCCAGATACCTAAACCACTGAGCTACTTTGTTAGATCAAAAGGCAGCCAAGTGGAGTTTCCATATACAAAACAGTCTACAGCGTTTTCTCACATACGTCTACTTGAGCTTTGAAATTTCTGGGAAAAGCCCTTTCCCTCTGCCCCACCACACACATGGATTTGCACACAAGAGAAGGCATCTTTGGTGGACGCTCAGATGCTCTGTGGCCTCCTGTGAAGAGAGATCAGGTGAGATCCATCTTTGTTGTCCCTTCTGCCAGCAGGCAAAGAGGTATTTGTTCAGAAAGACTTTTGGCTTGTAAGCTGTTTGCTGAAGATGACGGCATCTGGGGACAACGCTTTTTTGCTTTTTTATTTATGCCTTTCTGACTGATTTGTTTTTATATTGTGAATGATAATTTTGATTTTATCTTATGTTTAGTAGCATTAGTTGCCTTGAACATTGCCTGGACTGGAAAGGTGAAATGCAGATTTAATCACTAAAATAAATAATCACATACCAGATGCTGGAAAATGAGTTCACTTGGGAAATTTTCAGTATCAGGTTCTGCTAGAAGCATCTTGCTGATTGCTTGTTGTAAAGATAATGCTAAACTAGCAGAATCAGGAATCATCTACAAGTCCTTTCATATATAAAGTATATAATATATTATGAGTGACATAAGGGGGTAGGAGGGAAATTAAACTGGACTGTTAAAACAAGGCAAACAACAATGTACGGCAATATTTACAACAGACATATTTTCCTCTAGCCTAATGCAAAGAATCTGTGCTACATCAACATACGCTGAGGCATAAAATCAAATCTGACACCCCAGTCTGTTGCTGATGGTGACATATTAGTACCTGATTTTTCAGGCATTTCTTCACATCAACCTTCCCAAATCACCTCTTCCTGAAATACCTTAAGTTAGAAATTGCCTGCTATCCACACCCTTCCAAAAGAACAGACTGTTGTCTGCAGACTTCTCAAAATAACACCTACTAAAGACTAGATAACAAAGTGCATCTGCTACCTTCTGGAGATGAAATATTAATTTTAATGACTATAATGGCAACTGTTTTCTCTGCATAGTGCTTCTATGAGGCTAGGCCTAGCACTACGACAGCAGGAGATCTCTGAACAGCATCACTGGAGCATGGATGGATAATATTATTATTGAGAAAATGTGTACTTTGTCTATCCACTGTATTCACAAATCTCAAGAGATTACAGTTAGGACCAAACCTCCTCATCTCTTCAAGAAAAACCTTCAGTCATGGACTGAACCTACCCTTCCTTTAGAAATTTCAGTGTAGGATTTCTGGGCCTTAAAAAAACACTTTAAAAAAACAACACCTATCTTCCTCTTGACATACTAGGTGTTCCAAGGCTCACAAAATCACAAACATTCTTTCTACAACAGAATGGGGTGAAATCTTAGGATTAGTTTTTAAATTTATTACTTTGTTTGCTTTTTTACTGTGTTACTGTTTTATATGCTGGCATATTTAAATTATTATTATACAACTCCTTCAGTCTCCCTCAATTGAAAGGCAGTTACTACATTAACATGTTTTATTATTCCATTATTTTACAAAAAGAATTCTTTATTCAGTAGGCACTATACATATATATAGAATGTTTGCTCTAGACATCTTGTACAATACTTAAAATGCTGACCAGGTATGAAAAAAAGAGTTGTTCTTCAAATATGCAGCCTCTTATATCTAAAAGGGTTCTGGGGAATTTGATCTTATTTTTATTTGTCTAAACAATTCAAAGAAAGTTTCCAGCTGATAGTTGTTTTGAATATTCTAGTTTTAGGCAATAGTCTCCATAATTAAGGGAATAAGTTCCATACATGGTCCCCGCAGTAAATGGAGTGCAAAGGGCATTGCTATATTGTTTTGTCGGAACACACTGTAACATGTCTAAAGGCTTTTGGGATCTTAGTAACAGGTAACATAAAAGGTGTATAACTCTCCAGCCCAAGCTTCCCACAGAAGACACACAGCTCAGCTTCATCCTTCAGTGCTAGATGTCTGGCAATTAAGAATCAGAAGAGCTGTGAAATCTTCAAATTTCCTCTCAGCTAACCCCTCAGAATCAACTGATGTAAACCCAAAACCATTTGTTTTTATTTTGAAATCAGCTGCCACTTTGAAATCACATTTCTCTCTATGCCACCTTCCAGATGACTCTGGATCACACAGGAAACATGTAACTGAGGCTTCAGGCCTCAGTAAATAAGGCCACCCTACCTGATTCTGCAGTTCACTGACAACTTTCTCCTGACCCGGAATTTAAAATAGTTTGCCTTTTTGTACACATCTGCAACATTATAGAGAAGACTTACAGGTTCATTTCATGCCATCCTATATTTTCTACTAAAAATATTTCATGGTCAAGTCAGGTACTTTCCTTTGGACAGCTTTGCAAATGCCACAAAGTTAAAAATCGGTCAGGAAGAGCAGCTGGTCTGCGCAGTCAAAAACTTCAATAGACATGGAAGCAAGGAAAGCAGCTGGATATCTCTTTACTACTTAGCCCCCCAAACAATGCCAGATGGCAAGTCAACCTCTCCTTCAAATCCTACAACAGCCTTTTCATCAAGAACATTTATTGTCTTGTAAAATTGGCCAAAGGACCCATTTGCTTGATCTTTCTACTCCAGAAGCACCACTGGATTGCTTTCAACAGAATCAATGATAAGCAAAAGGAATATTATAGTGATCTCTCTCTCTCTCTCTCTCTCTCTCTCTCAGCCAGGCCACATCAGGCTACACGGATGCTGAACAGTCTCTTCCACAGATCAATGTCCCCCCCCAAGGCACACGCCCATATAAGTACCCATACCAGACACACAGAACAACATAATCGGCTACATTTTTGGACTTTCCATGGAGCATGGGATTATCATCAAACATCAGTTACCAGCTGTTACACTACTAGTTAATTATCATGTCCTACTTACTGTATTTTTACGTGTATAAAACAACACTTCTTCCGAAAATAATTAGAGGAAAAATAGGGTTGTTTTATACACGGAAGGCAGGAGGAGGAGGAGGAGGCAAAGAAGCAGCCCAGGTTGGCCGCCTCTCACGGCTGCCCACTGACTGCTGCTACCGCTGCCCAATCGCCCCCTCCAGCAATCGTCTCCTTGCAATTGGGCAGCAGCAGCAATCGCTTCCTGCTGCTGTTGCCTCCGCCACTGAAGCCCTTTGACCGCCCCTTCCACTTTTCCCTTCCTTTTGCTAAGCTCCATGGCTTCACAAAAGGCAGGGAAAAGTGGCTGTCAAACTGACCACCACTTTTCCCTGCCTTCTGCGAAGCCACGGGGCTTAGCAAAAAGGAAAGGAGAAGCAGCGATTCAGAAAAAGCAGGGGAAAGCGGCGGTCAAAGGGAGCTCTTTGATCCCTGATTTTCCCTTCCTTTTGCTGAGTTCTGTGGCTTAGCAAAAGGAAGGGAAAAGCAGGGATCAAATTTTCTAATTTGGCGTTAGAAAAGGAGGGGTCGTCTTATACATTGGGTCGTCTTACAAACGGAACAATATGGTATCTCTGGGGTAATTTGTCAAGGGCCATGTGCCAGAGATGGGTTGAGTTAAAAGGCAGCCCTAGAGTGGTCACCTCTCTTCTCTCTTTCTGCCACCAATTCTTCTCTCCTTTTGTCTTTCTCTCCCACCTCCCCCACTAGGTCATTCATGGGCTCATGCATAAAACCATTCCTACAATTGTCTGAATATTTTCTGGTTTTTGTTTTCGGTTTCAGTGCTCAATGCAGTAAATTTTTCTGCACAGATTTTGGGGAATAAAACATAGGGTGCTTATGTCATTAATGGCAGACTCATGGAAACCTAGTTATCACCCAAGTGTTAGCTGCAGAAGTGATCAACCCGCATTATACTACTACCAGGCAAAATACTTGAGTGACTATCCAAATAATTTCAACTATAACATTAGTTATAGCTTGTAGCTATACAAACTGTTCAGCTATTATGAAAAAAAATGTATGGGAGTCAGAAACACCTTTTAGACTGTAAAAGGAAATTACTAAACAGTGAAGAATTACTTACAAGCTGCTCAGATTTCACACCAAAAAGCTGTATAGTCTTTGCCACATTTTTTGATACTGCCAAGCTTAGGTTTGGATCTACAGAAGCCACATTCAGTTCACTAGAAATAAAAAATAATGGAAATTACTTTCTAATAATGATATTTCACTTCTAATATTATTCCTGACATTTTAGCACACAGAAAAGGGGGAAATCATCTTTAATACATATTTCTGACGCAAATTACAGTAGGCATAATGGATTTAAGCTCTGTAATTTTGTAGAAAGCTAAGTGCCATTCACATAGCTATATTCTTCTGTACAAGCAAGTATGCAGTGCACAGGTGGGCACAATACAGCCTTCTTGCACCCTCTCTGAGTCCCCCAAATCCTGAAGTCAAATGGGGCATGGAAGGAAGGAGTGAGCATAGTTTTTCTTGCAAGGCACATGGAGAGTATGTGCCTTATTTTCTAGCCAAATCACACTTCTAGAAGCTCTCTGGAAACACAATTCAATGCAATAATAAGGCAAATGTTCTCCATATGTTTTGTTTTAAAGAAACTGGCTGGGTGGGTGGTACATTTGGCAGTGTGGTGGCCTGGTGGGTTTAGGAGAGGGTGAGCAACTTCCAGACATTTGAGGGCTACACCTGTCTACCTCTACACTTCGGAAGGCTGCATCTGCTCCTACCTACTGCCTGATCCAGAGATACTGTTCTTTAAAGCAGGGGTCCACAACCCCCCCGGCCCGGTGCTGGTCTGTGCCCGGATTTGGACGCAGAGACAGATCTCCCCTCCCCCCTGCACAGCCCCTTCACACAGGCGTGCGAGTGTGTGTGCCATGCAAGTGCCCTGCCCTTTGCGCATGTGCTCGAGCATGTGTGCGCGCCGCATGAGTGCCCCATCCCTTTGCGCATGCGTGAGTGCCCACGCACACACGCCGGCCCTTTGCACATGCACACAAGTGTGAGAGTGCCCCACCCCCCCGCACACGGTCCCCGTCCCCCCCCAAACTGGTCCACGGTGTCAAAAAGGTTGGGGCTACTGCTTTAAAGAACAGGTTCTTTAAACTGAAAAAGGCCCTCTAGTTGTCATTTTTTTGCGGGTGTCCTGAGGATGCTCGGGGCAAAACATGGCAAAATTGCCTCCCATGGAGACATTTTGAATTTTTTTTTAAAAAAGATGAAGAGTGAATGCTGAAGGGTTTGCATTTCGTCCCCTGCGAGTCTCAATGAAGCCTGTGGGCCACACTTTGTCTGTCCTGGGCTTAGAAGGAGCAATATGTCCCCTTGGGTTCATCCTGTTTGACTTGGAGTCACACATCTATTTCTCTATTTGACTGTAGTTTATGGAAAGCCTCTCCTATTCTGCACAGTCAAATGCAGGAGATGAGACCTGATTTATTTTCACTACTAATTGCTTTTGCAATTAACGAAGAATCAATCATTTTCTAATCAGTACAGAACTTCCAGCTTCAAAATTAAAATATAGGAAAGGGGCGAAAGATACTTTACACATTACACATTATGTACAGAGGTTTATTAAAAAGATTTACCTTGCAATGGTCTTGATAATGCTGTCTAGCTCATCGCTTGAAGGAGGATTGCGACCTCCAGGGGGAAAGACAAGGTTGATGGGGTCAAAGAGTCGAGATAATGACTTTGACAAGTAGGCAGCCTCATAAGGTTGCAAGGAGTCCTTCAGGGCTATTTCTGGACTGAGGAGTAGAGGAAATTGGTTAAGAAAGAAAAGTTTCCTTTCTTCAAACAATAACAAAATATATCAATCCTTCTGGTTCTGGACTAAACTCAAGCATTTGGAAATCCTCCAGAAATAGAAGGCATGCAATTTTAAGGCATGCAAATCATTTAAAAGTAATTTCTTAAGAATAATTTATTGATATATTACAAAAAGTCCCCCCCCCCCGCGCAAAGTCTAGTGTAGAAAACACTCAGGGCCACAATGAGCAAGACTATTGACAAAGGCCCAAAATCAAAGATAGGCAGCCTAGCGCCCTCCAGATGTTTGTAGTATAATTGAGTCCTAGTCTGTCACTCTATCTACAAAACCACATTGGCTACTCCCAGTGAGATACGTGTAGAAGCAAGAAATTAACTCTCCCCTTCTAAATGGTTATTGTTCAGTTCCATTAACAACACAGAACAAATGATTCTAAAATCGACATCCAGCACATCCTAAATCAAAGGATATGCAAAACCCATGTGAGTCAGGACCCTGCTTTTCCTGACTCACATGGACAGCGTGTACAGATACTGGAGAACCTCTCCTTTAGAGTGGTCACTCTCCTCATGTAGGAGGAGTGTGACAAAACTGGAAATAGAAAAGGTGGGGTCAGAGTGCTCCTCTATTCCACTAGTGAGTTACCCAGAATTATGCACAACTGAATAGGGCTCCTGGCTCTCCAAATTAGTGTATTTGATGGATAAGGGGACAGAATGCAATACAACAGTGGGACCACTGTAAGTGGGTTTTTTTATTTATTTATTTTCTAGGGACTCTAAGAGACACACTGGTTCCTGTGTAAGTTCACTTTCCCACTTTTATCCTTGGTTTTGTCTACCCTTACACCAAAATCAAGAGATGACAGTGCCAGGTGAGCAAGCATATATTTTTGCATATTTAGACACAGATTCAGATTCAAAGAAATATCACTTGGGAAAGGCTTACTATGAGTTTGAGATGTCCTGGAATAAACAGAGCATGTCAGAAACTGCACACTGATTCAAAGCCACATGTTCAAAGTATCTAACAGATCACACAGGCAGGAGTTCAAACACATGTTTAGCATTAATCTGCTTCAATTCAATGAACGAACAGTTTCCAGAACATGCCAATGGACCAAAACCAATGAGCTTCTTGCACAGCAAGGCACACACAAAAACCGTAACTTCACAATGTAGAAAAATGCCCCAGTTTGTAGAACCAAACAATGTAATTTTAATTCCTCAAGGCAAATTCTTGAGTCTAGAATGTTCTACTCTGTCATTAAACATACAATACACATACTCATAATCCTGCTTTTTCTGCATGAATATATCCTGTGTATCATCTTCTATCTGCTGAAGTTCTGTGAAGTGTTCTGCATTTCCATTTGTAATAAAATTTCTTTGAATATTTTCACTATATTGTTGTAGACGTTTCCACAAATCATTATAAAGTCTCAACAATTTAGGATATTCTCCTTCAAAGGCTTGCTTTAAAAACATGGAAGCTGCAAGACAAAATATACGCACAATGAACACTGCTTGTAATACACTATAAAAGTTTATGTGGTTATCAACTATTCTTAACATTTAAAATTTACAGAGTATGGAAATGCTGTACTTAAATTAATGTTGCATTGACAGTGCCTATCTGGATGATACTTTACTGCAGGATTAAAATTTAGAAGAAACTGGATCCCTGGTTTGAGCTCTCAACAGGAACAGAGGGAGTGAACTGGGGAAATCCCTGATTTGAAAGCTGATACAGTATTTTGCTATATAATCACCAATATTATTAAGATGAATTATTTTCACTAACATCAGCAAATACAATTTAGACTGGCTACCCCTAAACTAATACCCTCCAGATTTGTTGGGTCACATCTGGACTACAATGGCCTGGCTGGCCAGAGGTGGTTAGAGCTATTACCCAGTGCATGTGAACGGCACCAGGCATTAGTGACAATTGGGGGAAAGGGTGTGAAGAGAAAGAGAGGGTGTCCCTCTCCAAAATTCTAGATTCATTTTATGCAGGTAAACACTCGATTAGGCTTGTCCTCTTTAAAAAAAAATTGATACACAAAACATGCCGTTCCAAACAAACATATGTCCCATTCAGAATGCAAGAGATGCAACAATTCTTATATGTTAGCAGTGGGAGATAACAAAGAGAAAAATAAAACAGTACTTCAAACCTGAGCACAGGTAAGCCGTTTTTCCTTCCCTTTAACCCACCAAAGGAACTTTGTGCAGTCTTCATTGCCACAGTGTGGCACTCTGCATCATCAGTATTTTCAAGTTGAAGGCAACCATTCCAGAACATAGGGATCCTTTTTTGAGCAAGCCTTGCAATTCTGTTATAATGGTCACAGTGTCAAAAAAAATGCCCAGTACATTCTTAAGTACTGTGATGGATCCTCTTGATTTTTTGCCCTCTTCTTCTTAATTTCCACCCCCCCCGATATCTTTCACTTAGCATAAGCTTTTGCTTATGCTTCTTCTAGCCTACTTTAGCACTCCAAGTTCTGTAGATTTTCCTGCCACTGTCTGTAGGCTTTCAAATGCCACTATCAGGGCTCAATGTATCTGTGCACACACAAAATGCCCAGGTGTGTTCCTGTGCCATGCACCATGAAAGTGAATTATGTTCACAACCATTATGTGGCACACACAGACCCTTCAAGAATGCTTGTTGCCTCCCCTGGCACCAGGTTGAGGAAACAGGATAGAGACAAGTGCTTCAGCAACACCTTGCCTTCTAGCTATTCTCACTTTCCATCTCTTGGGGCACCATTTGTTCTTAACCACAGAGAGGAGCTTAATTTCTTTTTCTCTCCCCCACGTCTCCTCACTGTGTCATTTTCCTAAAGAAAATCTTCCTCGCCTTTATGCTGGAATTTGTTCCTGATAGTACAGCTTCTGTGTGCCAGCAAACTGTGGAAATATGAAGTGGGAGATTTTCTCCCTATTCCAATTATTTCAAGAGTGGCTGAGACGTGAAGTATATCATCATTATAATCTTAGAACTGCAGAGCTGGAAGGGACCATATGGATCATCGAGTCAAGGAGGCACCGTCAGGAATCAAACTCCCAATCTCTGGCTCCACAGCCAATGACCTAAACCACTGAGCTATCCAGTTTATATTTATGTGTCATAACATGCAGTTTACCCACATGGAAAGCACTGATGCAATACACATCTGGAGTACAACAGTTGTAAAAAGCCCTGTGAGATTCCATCACAACTTCTTCTCTTTTGGTCCTTTCCAGCTCCATATTATTCACTTATTCTTAGTAACTGTGCACAATGTGTGTGTGCTCAACGACGACACTCAGTCTTCTGATCACCTGGTTTCTAAGCAACTACACAACAACTATTTATACACAAAATAATAATCTCAAGCTTTTACAAGGGGTGACTAGACAGCAGAAGCTATAAAGATACTTCTACAAGTGATGTATATTTATTCAGTGCATGAAGGTAAAATCCTAATACATTCAAAGAACAGCACTGTCTCTGTGGCATCCACTTCCCTTTGATTTGAAAAACATCTACAGTCAGCCTTTGAGGCTGTGTGACTAACTAAACTGCAGATCATCATAGCAACAATGCTAAAAATATATACTTTCCCAGGTCACTGTTTTATTTATCAGTCACATTTTTATCCCGTTCTTGTTCGTTAGATCCCCACCTTGTGCAAGCAGACATCATGGCCAAAGGACACTGGACCCATCAGTCTCTGTCTGTCCAGGTCTTGGGTATTCTTTCTTTCATATAACTGCAACCTCACCAATGTTCCTCCTCCCCGCCCCCCAATCATCTTTGATTCTGGATACACAAACAATGTTCCTTAAGCAAAGGCAGCCTCTTCATTCCGTAACCATCACAACTGCCTTTAGTGGGGACACAAGAGATGGCTTCTCAGTGACTGTTTCCAGGCTTTGGAACTCCCTGCCAAAGGAGACTAATCCACCACCCATTATCCTGACAGTGAGCAAACGTACAACATATATTTTATTCAGAAGGGCCTTTCCTAGTCAAGCACTCGGAATGTAAAGAGGGTCTCTAGTATGGCAGAGGCTCAGGTTTTCCCAAAAGGTGTCTAGAAATAAAAATGGCTCTATCACACTGAATGTTTTTTCCTCTTTTTTTCTTAATAATTTGTTTTTAATTCTTTAAAAAATTTAAATGGTTACTTTTTTCACTTTTTGTTGTCAGCTGTTTTATTTTTAGCTGCCTTAAACTAAACATTTAAAGAAGTGCTGTATAAACTGAATAAACAGAAGCAGGTATTCCAAAAATGTATGTGCATGTATCTTTACTGGCAATATTTCAAGAGAAGATTTACGTTTATCTGAACAAACAACAAATGATTGAATGAAAATCATTTTTGTGTTAAAAAAAAGTATTGGCACTACTTACTGCAATGTATTTTTTCAAAGTATCACGATTGGTACTAATGTGCTTACGGAGAACACAACTTCCTTCAGACAGGTATCTGATGCAGGAGACGACTTGCACCTTTAAATGGAAGTCTGACAAAAGCAAGACCCCAATAGCTACAAACCCTGGTTTCCACAAGGTGGAAGGCTAGGTGGCAGAAGAAGGAAAGCAGCCACCTCCTTCCTTTTGCAGTTAGCCAGATCATCCAGCAGGAGCTGGCACAGATCTGGAGTTTTACAGAATTAACATATTTTCAGCTAAGCTACAAAAGACATCATAAAAAGTTATGCTTAACTGAACACTTACAGTCAGTTGCTTTCTGAAACTGGGAGGTGAGTGTCTGAGTAACCGCTGTCCAAAATGTGTACAAAATATCTGACTGGCCATCCTGAGGGGAAAAAAAGAGAATAGGAGAAACATCTAAATTATGCCTCAGATGTATAACTGCGACCATCCTCTTCTCTATGCTGCCCATTTTTCTTTCCTCAAAATATTTGAACACAGTAGGCTAGACCACTGGTTCTTAACCTTGGGTTACTCAGGAGTTTTGGACTGCAACTCCCAGAAGCCTTCACCACCAACTGTGCTGGCTGGGGTTTCTGGGAGTTGCAGTTCAAAAGCATCCAAGTAACAAAGGTTAAGAACCACTGGGCTAGACAATATTTCACTGTTTAACTTCAGGAATTGTTTGTTCTCTTACCTACTGAGTAACAAATTCAGCATCGAATGAGCTAGCACTGAACATAGCATAGCACAGCACAACATAGCATACCGGTAAACATGCCTATTAAAGTTTTCAAGAAGAAACATAATTCAGAATATAGAACTACATTCCATGATTCAATTATAGATTATCTTTAAGGTCTGGCCTCCCTGTCCAGACTAGAATATATGTCACAGGTTTTCATTGATAGGGAAGTTCTTTTTTAATACTGGGGGAGATTCAAAAATGTGCCAGCCCCTTTGCTATCTCAGATGACAGTCAACCAGTTTGTTCTTGTATATGTGCATGAAACACTCAAGTTGTAAGTTATAAAAAAAAATTACAGAGAAAAATCACTGGAAAACATTACAGTTAGATCTAACTATACCATTGCTCAATTGTACTGGATTCTATATCTTAAGGCAACTGAGTAACAATTCCACCCACAGTGCTATGTGCTTACATGATTTCAATAAATATTAAGGACTCCCAAATGTGTAGGAAGTCATATAGACTTAGTTTTTAATTAACCCTTTAGTAATTTTTTCATAACTTTTAACTTCTATCTGCAATTTTTGTCTTATTCAAAAGAAAATACTCTGTGGCCAGGAGGAGGAAGAGGCAGAATGCAACCCCAAGTCAGGCAAGAAGACAAATCTATTGCATCAAGGAAACACGTGGCTTAGATGTGATGCCATCAGGCAGTCATCGATTAGAAAGCATATAGAGGCCTCACTGGGTGCACTGCATCCAAGCCCAGAACAGGCAATGTTCTATCTAGTTTTAACAAAGCAATTGCAAATGTGTGTCCTCAGCTTAAACTCCCCTGTTCCCAACTCTGACAAAGAAGCACAGGATACAAAACTGGGATTCAACATGCACCATAAATCCCTCAAACAAGATGCTTGGTCTGCAACTGATTATATCATTACGTACTGTATTTGTGAAGGCTTTCATGGCCGGGATCTAATGGTTGTCGTGGGTTTTTCGGGCTCTTTGGCCGTGTTCTGAAGGTTGTTCTTCCTAACGTTTCACCAGTCTCTGTGGCCCGCATCTTCAGAGGACAGGAGTAGCACTCTGTGCTCAGAACAACCTTCAGAACATGGCCGAAGAGCCCGAAAAATCCACAACAACCATTATATCATTACTGTTTAGGAATACCTTCCTTTCCTTTCCCTTCCTTCCTTAGATTACATATCACAGCAAAGTAGATTATATAGAGGGGAGTCTATCCCTGCACCTGAATTAGGAATCAGATCGCAAAGTAATGTAGCCCAGTAAGTGACCAACTACTTCTGCCCTGTCCTCAGCAGAATGGGTTGCATTTCTCCCGCTGGTTCTCCAGCTGATGTAACAAAGTCCACATAGCCATGAACCTCCTTCACTCATAGGGCTGGACAAATTTCTTGATATCGCATTCAACAAGCAGAGAAATGGGACAACTTTGGCCCAAGGCTCAACAAACGTTAAAATTTAAGACACTTAATAAACTTGGCCATTAAACCTGAAAGCCAACAAAAAAGTGACATTACCTAAAGTGTAAGTGTGTATGCACACATGGGTGAGAAGAACCCCCATTCTGTAACACTTTATTTGAAATCAAGCAACAGACAGATAACCCAATCTTCTGTAGTAGGAATAACTAACATGATGACTAATGGTCTACATCTGATTAGCTTCTAAGCTTTCTGACAATCTTTTCAATCAGATTACTACTCTTAAAAATCAATACAGGAACAGCGCCATTCTCTCATCTTTATTTTGTCCAATTAAGTATTTAAGCTTTTAATGCTTCAGCCATTTCAAGTACACTTTATGCTGATTCTGCTGCCTCGTATCTCTCAGAGCAGATAGTCATTTGCAAAGGTGAGAATGTGTGCCTGCAATACCAACAAGTGTATGGCTTTACATGCTTTCTTATGTTCAGTATTTCGTCTCCCTGCAACATGCTGTAATACAGATGACACTTTGCTCATTTTGATGGCCATGCAGGCAAGGCTTCTGCTCCCCTTTGTCAAGTCTTTCTCAATTACTATGGTTTGAGCTCCTTCAGTGCATGTGAAAGGTACTAACATTAGTATGGGATTGCAAATAGAATTACAGTATACTGTGCTATATGTTTACTCTTGAATGTTGGTTTATGAACATTCCATTTTATTTCACTTTGGCCCGAATCCTCCTGCACGACTATGCAAATGGCAAATTGCCCCAAATTAAGAAATCAGCTAAGACTTTATCAGTTGCACACTGAGATACGCAGCTCATTATGTAATAGATAATGTCTATTGTGATTTCTTAACTTGGAGGAAATCGCCACCAAAAGTTATGCTATTTGTGTTACACCAGTATAACTATATCAAGAGGATTTGGGCTTTTGGATTTTTTCAATCCTGCTGTTTACAGACCAAAGAACTATTCTAATTTTTATTTGATTTATTACGGACCAATATACTTCACTGAATATGACTATGATTTGATATAATCTACAACAATATCAATCTTATTTTCCATGTAATCCTTAGTTTTTGTATTTCACCATGTATAAATTCATGCTCTTGGGTTTTCCTTCAGTATGTATAAGTTTCTTTAATATACGAAGGATTGATGCAAACAGTGGACAACTTCTGCATTCATGCAAATTCTATCATACTATCTATCGTAGTTTTTTGATCCATTACAAAATTCAACTTTCATAAGTGGGCTCTCAAATCACTAGGTACTGTATGCACACACTTTTGATCAGGACAGAGAAATCCTCAATCCACTGAAAGACATTCACCTTCTAAAATTTTAGCTTTAAATCTCCACCCTAATCAGAGTGAGTGCCTTTCACCACTCTGGTAGATATTTCTATTTTATAGAATGAACAAATGCAACCAGAATGAGACTGTAACTTCAAAGTTACATAATCTTTCTGTGTTATAAAATTCAGTCTAGATGGTTTTGCACAATACATTTCCAGCTGGAGGTTCCAAGTAAACCAGAAATTGTATCTACAGCATGCATTAGATCACATGCATCCACAGATGCTCAGATCAACAATACAGACTCCAAATTTAGCCTACTGCTGCCTAGCCAAAGGATTATAAGATTATTTCTTAAGGCAAAAACTGCTGGCAGAGAGAGAACTATGAACCTACTTGCTCACATTAATGTGATGGCACCGCTGAAAACATATAACCCACTGTTCTAGTCAAATAATATGGAAAATCTATGAATTCCTCAGAATAAGCCAAAATCCAGCAGGCTGTGTCATCTGTTCTAAAAAGCATTGACAGTACAGCTGCAATCAACAAATCTCACTTCAAAATTTTCAACGCTAAGACAGAACAGCTTGCCTATTTTTAGATAAAACATATTTACCCACCCATTTAGAATAATCACCAGCTTGCTGTTTATTTTACACACAAACCAATCATTTCTATTATTTTGATTTATATTTGAAAGTAAAACTTGGCATTACAGGTGAATTTCCATCTAGCTGTCCTTATCCCACACTATTGATCTGGAACAACTGGTAGTTTCTATTAGAAGAAGGGTGCAGCACTGAGTGGACTGACAATGTAGAAGTTCCACCATGGTTTCCTTCTATGAAAAATATGTCGTTTCATGGGTTATCCATCTGCACTACACAGTCACCCTCCAAGCCTCATTTTATCCTGGGGCCCAGACATCAGGAAGCATGAAGGCACCATGTCGTTCATAGCTCAATCAGGCCTGAAATACCAGTTGTCTTTCTCAGGCAGCTATCTGTCTCTCAAAGTAGAAAAGACCTTGCACCATATGCAGTGATTTAGATTTTAGATTTATCAGAGAAAAACATCTTGGACTCCTTAATCACTAGGGCTAATAAGCTTTCTCAAAATAAGCAATAAAATGAGAGAGATTCTTGGTCCATCTAGCCTAGTACAGTGGTGCCTAGACTTACCAACTTAATTGGCTCCGGAACTCTGGTCATAACTCGAATGGTCGCAAGTCGAAGCACCATGTGCTCTTGACTGATTTGATTCCACAACAGAGTTTGGTGTGGGATGTTTAGAGAAAAGCAGTGTCCGGACCGTGAGTTTTGTAATGATTTTCAATGTATCTCGAAATTTGACGTGAGGAAGGGGGTTTGTCCTATTATTCTTTTATTAAATTGAGCATAGAGGGATGAAACTCAAGCTAGAGGGTGGTGTTTTATCCTGACTGAGATCATAGAAGACCAGGTCTTTCTTTTGAGGTGGTGGTTCTTCGATATTGAGTTGTAAAGACCTTGCCATTCACATGACAAGCTAGAGGGAAGATGTGAAATCTTTTGATGGGGGTGGTGAATGGTTTTCACCCACATCAGAAGATGGAGTAGGAAAATTAGAGGGTGATTTCTGGGAAATAGCGGATATTGAATCTTGAGTAGAAAGGGAGGATTGTGAGGACGGTGATTGGTATGGTGGTTTGGTTGCCGATGTTGATGGTTGTGGTGATGGAGGTGGAGGAATTCTTGATACTGGGAGTTGTTTGATGTCAGGTGGGTGGGGTCCTTTGTAGGTGCTGGTGACCTGGAGAGATGTATGATGTTGAGAGTACCTGGAAGAGTGCTTAGCTTGTTTGGGTTGTGGTTGAGAATCTGCTACCGGGAGAGTGGTTTGAGAGCTGATTTCATAGGGATTGATGTGTGGCAAGTCAATGTTGGAAATGCTGTGGATGAATGATGTCGAGGTCGTGGCAGTGAAGGTGATATGGAAGGCGAATATCAGGGTGGATAAGGATATCTCACCCTCTTTGGTTTGTCATAAAAGACATGCTCTGTCAGGTCTTCATGATAGTAGGGGTCATAGTGGTGGTACTGATCCCCATGGTCATCTCTAGTTCAGTATCGAGATGGTTCATGATAATAGTAAAATTCCCTGCATAAAGGGGCATATTGGATTGGAGAAAGGTATCGTCTCTTCGACAACGCTTGCAGGGAGATTGATGAGATGACTCCAAGCCAGAGACCTGAATAGGTATTGCCAGCCCTGATGATCTAGGGCTTGAATGGGCCGAGGCCGGGCTGAAATGAACATAAACCGGAGATAGGCCAGTACTCAACAAAAGGCTAGTAATGGAAGCTGCAACCTGAGCCTGTGTTAAAGTTGGGTAACCTCTATCCGAAATTGAGCCAGGGGCGTCTCTAGATGACTCCTCGAGGATCAGTGATGGGAGCACAGGTTGAGATGGATCTATCTGAGTCAATTTCATAGGTTTCTTAGTTTTCTTAGGTTTAGCCTTATCCTTTTTCTTATAAAAGCCATCAGGATGGGTTGGAGTTTTTGATGTGGACATCGAGCTCGATTTTGAAGCGGATTTCGAAAGGCCTTTTTGTCGAGGTGACGGAGTTGTTGGGCTCGATATTGGGCAATGAGTTTCTCGATGCTCTGGACACAGAGTTGGAAAGGTTGGCAGATTCATGGGGGCCGGATTGAGAGACTTTCCCCAAATTTATGAACAAAGCCTTTGCAGGTGTAGTTTTAGAGCAGGCCCTGTAAGGTTTTTGCACTCGGGGGCAGGAGTGTGTTTGGTGTTGTTCCCCTAAGCAAAAAAAAAAAAAAAAAGGAATGGTCATGACCGTTGGTAAGCGGGATTTTATTTGTGCAAAGCACGCACCACTTGAAGGCCTTGGGGGGCCATAAAAGGTAGGGGGAAAAGGGAGGGAAAGTGGCGATGCGGGGGAAGAGAAAAACGACTGAGGTAAATTCAAAAAAGAAACTGATAATTTACAGGGGAACGTCCAACAAAAGATATTTAAAAGATAAAAAATAGAAAATGAAAGAAATGATTAAAAACAGTCAGTGAATGATCTCAGTAATTGCTCTAGCGTCCCGAAAGAGGTCCAACTGAAGCAGTGGCAAAAAGGAACTGAGGGGACCTTTGGAGGGCAGAGCATGCGCTCTGCAGGAGAACATCCTACTAATCACCTATCTTTAAGCTGTGACTGACACTGAAAATACATGGATATACAGTCATGAGAAAAAGAAAGTACATCCTCTTTGAAGTTTATGGTTTGACGTATCAGGACATAATAAAAATAATCTGATCCTTCGCAGGGCTGAAAATTAGATGAACAAGCACACATGACATATTACACCATGTCATGAGTTATTTAACAAAAAACAAAAAAGTCAAAATGGAGAAGCCATGTGTAAAAAACTAAGTATACATTATGATTCAATAACTTGCAGAACCACCTTTAGCAGCAATAACTTGAAGTAATCATTTTCTTTATGACTTTATTAATCTCTCACATCATTGTGGAGGAATTTTAGCCCACTCTTCTTTACAATGTTGCTTCAGTTAAATTGAGGTTTGCGGGCATTTATTTATGCACAGTTCTCTTAAGGTCCCACCACAGCATTTCAGTTGGGTTGAGGTTTGGACTTTGGTCCATTGCAACACCTTGATTCTTTTCTTTTTCAGTCATTTTGTTGTAGATTTGCTGATATGCTTGGCATCATTGTCCTCTTGCATGACCCAATTTTGGCCAAGCTTTAGCTGTTGGATAGATGGCCTCACATTTGACTCTAGAATACTTTAGTATACAGAGGGCTTCATGGTAGACTCAATGACTGCAAGGTACCCAGATCCAGCAGATGCAAAACAAGGGCAAATCATCACCCCTCCACCACTGTGCTTGACAGTTGGTATGATGTGTTTGTGCTGATATGCTGTGTAGGTTTTCACCAAGCATGGTGCTGTGTATTATGGCCAAACATCTCCACTTTGGTCTTGTCTGTCAAAAGGATACAGTTCCAGAAGTCTTCTGGTTTACCCAGATGTAACTTTGCAAATCTAAGCTGTGCTGCCATGTTATTTTTAGAGAGAGGCTTTCTCCTGGCAACCCTTCCAAACCAACCATATGTTCAGTCTTTTTTCTAACTGTACTGTCATGACACACTGTAATATGTAATGTGTTGTTGTTAATCTGAGCTTGTATTTATCTAATTTTCAGACCTGCCAAGGACCAGATTATGTTTCTTATGTCCTGTTAACGTAAAACCATAGAATTCAAATAAGTGTCTTTTCTTTTCAATATGACTACTACTGCATTACCAAGACTGATATATTCACAGCCTTTCTACTACCCTGATTCCTACATTCAATAGCAAATATAGCCCAGCAGTACCCAAGGAAGAAATGAACTTGAGCTTCTGAAACAGTTGCTTATCATGTCATACAGAACACCTCTCATGAAACTTACTTTCTTTTGCAGAAGAAGTGTAATGTTTTCAACTAGTAGGTAACAGAGACTTTTTTTTAATGCCAAGCCTTATCCCAAGGCTGCATATTGTCCCCCTGCTTATTATATGCAGAATACATCATGCGAAAGGCCGGACTGGAGGAATCCCAAACCGGAATTAAGACTGCCGGAAGAAATATCAACAACCTCCGATATGCAGATGATACCACTCTGATGGCAGAAAGTGAGGAGGAATTAAGGAACCTTGTAATGAGGGTGAAAGAGGAGAGTGCAAAAAACGGTCTGAAGCTCAGCATCAAAAAAACTAAGATCATGGCCACTGGTCCCATCACCTCTGGCAAATCAAAGGGGAAGATATGGAGGCAGTGACAGATTTCACTTTCTTGGGCTCCATGATCACTGCAGATGGTGACAGTAGCCCCGAAATTAAAAGATGCCTGCTTCTTGGGAGGAAAGCAATAACAAACCTTGATAGCATCTTAAAAAGCAGAGACATCACCTTGCCAACAAAAGTCCGAAAAGTCAAAGCTATGGTACGGAAGTGTGAGCTGGACCATAAAGAAAGCTGACCACCGAAGAACTGATGCTTTTGAATTGTGGTGCTGGAGGAGGCTCTTAGGAGTCCCCTGGACTGCAAGGAGAACAAACCTATCCATTCTAAAGGAAATCAACCCTGAGTGCTCACTGGAAGGACAGATCCTGAAGCTGAGGCGCCAATACTTTGGCCATCTCATGAGAAGAGAAGACTCCCTGGAAAAGACGCTGATGTTGAGAAAGTGTGAAGTCAGGAGGAGAAGGGGATGACAAAGGATGAGATGGTTGGACAGTGTCATCGAAGCAACCAACATGAATTTGACCCAACTCCGGGAGGCAGTAGAAGACAGAAGGGCCTGGCGTGCTCTGGTCCATGAGGTCACGAAGAGTCGGACACGACTAAACGACTAAACAACAACTTATCCCATGACTGCTAAGTCTGCTCTGGAATAATTAAACTGGGACTATAAAATTTGATATCAAAACATTTTGGCCAAAATCCTGTCACTTAGTGTAGTAAATTGCACAAGAGCAGGCTCACTGAATCAATGGGGATAATGTGAGTCAGTGCCTCCATGAGTTCCGCTGACTCAGAAGAGCCTGCTCTAAATTGAACTTACTATGCTAAAGTGCTATCCAATGCTTTTTAATTGTCTCAAAGAAATACAAAAGACTTTGCAAACGAAACAGTGATTTCTTTTTGAGCAAAGCTTTGTATGTATTCCTTCATATACACCATAATTCTGTCCTTCTCCATACTTTCCTCCAGTCTGTCCAGGATAGACACTAAGCTAAATGACATACTGCTTCTTAGAATTCCTGGAGAGAACTATCAACATTACTATTACCAGCCTCACAACCCTGGGATGGTGTAAGTTTCTGGTCCAAACAAAGAAACTTTACTGTGTGAAATTTCATATACAACAACAGGTTTTCTAATTTTAAAAATATATTCTTGTCAAGAGAAACTGCAAAGAATATACAGCCAAGAAGGGGAAATAACTCTGTATCACATAACTACTGGTTTAATTTTAGCACTGCAAAGAATTTGCATATACAGTCTCTCCTCTACATTCATTGACTTAAATGTGTGGGAATTAATAATCCAGCACATTCATGGAACTGGTTTTTCTTACTTCTTGAATAAATTAAGAAGTTGAAGAAAAGGCTTCTCTTTCGCATATTATGAGAGACAAATGGCTGTATCATTACTGTTCTTGGGCCTAAAAAAATCATTACTCAAATTCTTCTAAATAATAATATATAGCAATATAAATGAATAGATTAAAATATGTGTTCACATCAGAACTACAGGAAGCAAAGGACATTCGTGCCTGATTATTTTTGCAAGAGAAAATTGCCAGTAGCAGAGAAACAGGTAGCTGGAGAATGCCACATACTATATGAAGACATACAGTATTCTCGTACTTATATATAATACCGACTAGTCAATTCACATGAGAGCCAATCTTTTTCATTTTTCCTTGTGCTTCCAGTTTTGCTTTGTTTTATTTTTGTTTTGTTTTTAGCATGCTGGTCCTTTCACTTAACATAAAAGGGAAAACCCCTTTTGGGTTATTCAATTTTAAGAGTCTCACTCATGATTCCAATCCAAATTAAAGCCTACAGAACACGTGAAAACCAATCCGAAAGAGCAGAGAGAAAAAGCAACAGAGAATCAATCCTAAAGCAGGCAACAGTACATGGGATATAAACAATTATCATCAGATCTGTGCAGGCACTAGCTTGTACTATCATATTCACATAGCCCAGCAGCAGACTGGTAGTCACACTGACCCATATACCACCACAAAAGTAAACAAAAGAGTCCTGCAAAATCTCCACCAAAAGCTAAACCTTCAACAGAATAAATACACAGCAAATAAATACACAGAAAAAATCAAACAGAGAAAGCATCCAAACCAACAAAGAAAAAAATAGCAAAAATTAAAAATTTTACCCTCTCTAAAAAACAAGTAAAGCAAGCAACCGAAGGTTTTTTTTTTTAAAAAAAGCTTCCCTCAAATAAAAGTACTAGAACATGGGGAGGTTTCTCTCTCCAATCACTTGACACCTTTTGTTCCTGAGTCCATTAGGCAGGCAGCAGCAAAAATAATTAAAATAAATTGGGGAGGGGGGGGAGAATCCCCCAAATAAACAAGAAGTAGAAAAAAAGAAGATCCCAGACAGAAGCACTGAGGCAGGCACATAGGCAACACAACAAGATAGGGTGAATTAAGAACTCAGCAGAACACAGCAATCCTACCCACAAGAATAACTGAAGCCAAAAGGGAATCCTCATCACTGGGTCCCAGGTCCTTCTGCAGATTCAGAGTCTCTCACTCTTCCTCCCCACAACAACGGCTGCTGCAAACACCACAAGGGTCACAACACCATGCTTTACAATAGCCTTCACCATACTACTGGATGAAAAATTCATCAATTTGACATACAAAGGTAAAAGAAAAGTTAAACTAAAGAAAAAATATGAAAAACAAAATGTTTGTGCATCCTCTTTCTTTAATATGATTCATAGGTATTTTAGAAGTGTTTCTTTAGGATTTAAGAAAGAGAGAAAAAGAGGTTACCTACCTGTAACCATAGTTCTTTGAGTGGTCCTCTGTGAATTCACACATATGAGTCTTGTCTGTGCCTGCACTGACGTTCTTGGAAGATTCTAGCGCTAAAAGTAACAATTTTATGATGTGATTCCCCCACAAGGTACATGCTCCTCCCACCCACCAGTCCTCTCAGTTTCCAAAATTTATCTGCTGGGCAAGGAATTATGCAATAATTAAATTAAAATACCCGTGATGGACAGAGGGGAGGATGGGCGGGTACTGTGAATTCCCAGAAGGCCACTCGAAGAACTATGGTTACAGGTAGGTAACCTCTTTTTCTTCTTTGTGGCCTCTGTGAATGCACACATATGGGTGACTAGCAAGTTTCACTTATTGGTAGGTGGGATGTCACAGTAGGAGAGATGTCAGCACAGTTCTGCTGAATGAAGCATCACGACACGCTCTGACATCTAGTCGATAGTGCTTCACAACTTGGGGCTGTAGGCAGTCCAAAGGGGAGGGAACAGAATTGGTACACAGGGTTGTTGAAGCGGAACCTGAGGTATTTTTGATGGGAAGGACGTATTGAGATATGGAAGTAGGTGTCCCGTAAGTCAATTATGATAAACCAGTCTCCCTGTGAAAGCAAGGTGATAATAGTGTCCAGTGTAAGCATTCAGAATTTATGGGGTTGAATGAAATTATTAAGATGTCTCAAATCGAGAACAGAACGGAGTCCTCTGTCCTTCTTTGGGACCGTGAAGTATTTTGAATAGAAGCCACAGTAGCAATGAATGGATGAGATTGGAATAATAGCATGTTTGGATAGGAGAGTAGAGACTTCCTCTTGGAGAGTGGAAGAGAATGGTGTAGAGCGGATAAACCCCAAGGGAGGCAGATGGAGACCTTTGGGTAGAGTGGGCGGCATATAAATAAATAAATAAATAAATAAATAAATAAATAAATAAATAAATAAATAAATAAATAAATAAATAAATAAATAAATAAATAAATAAATAAAAATAGTCAAATTCAATCATGTAACCATGGGCAATGATGGAAAGAACCCATTTATCATTTGTAATAGTATGCCAGTGATGGAGAAAAGGTGCCAATCTAGTTTGAAAGGGGGCTTGAAAGAACGGAAGGGGGCAAAAATTTTGAGATGTTTCATTAATATGGCTTACCCTTCCTTTGCCCCTTGCGAAAGGGTTGACATTGGCGTGGCTGGCCCGGGGAACGAAAGGATGGCATCAGCGGTTGTGGATTTGTGGGAGACCTCTCCAATTGCTGAGAAAGATATTGTCTGAATGGATGGAATTGCTGGAACTGATATTGTGGGTAAGGCCATGGGTATGACTGGTTGGTTCGGTATTGAGATCGTTGAAATCCAGAGGATGGCTGTTATGCGTAAGATTTTCCCGTCTTATGTATCTTGTGGATGTTTTCCATGGTCTCGTCAGTTTTGAGATTGAAAAGGCCCGTACCGTCAAAACGGAGCTCTTCGATTCATGTCTTAGTTTCATCCGACATCGTGGAAGAATGTAGCCAGGCATGGAGTCGAATGGAGATAGAAGAGACTAAAACCTAGACATGCTTCTGCTGCATGTCTAGCCACAATTCTCTGGTGCTTAGCAAAGGCTATAGTTTCGGAATGAGTGTTGAGTAAGCTGGTTTTTATAGATTCTGGTGCTGATTCAAGAAGGCGTAGAACCTTGTTTTAGAGGTAGCGCTGATATGCCCCCATTGCAGCTTGATAATTAATATTTCTCAATAAGAATGATTGCAGAGAATAGATCCTTCTGCCCAGGACGTCTATTTTCCTTCCCTCTTTATTCATAGGAGTAACTTTGGATCTATTGTGTCCACGAGATTGGCTGAACTCCACTATGATTGAATTAGGTAGGGGATGCTTGTTGAGAAATTCGATGTTGGCACCATGAGTCTTGTAAAGGTTGTCAGTCCTTTGCAAAATTTGCATTGTGGACGGAGGTTTATCCCAGGTTTCTTTGATGAGTTTCAGCACAGATTTATTGAAAGTCAAGTTGAGTGGGGAGGCATCTCTCTTGGTTGATGTCGTCAAATACCAGGTCCGCCTCTGGTGACGGTGGTTCTTCAGTATTCAGTTGTAGTGCTCTAGCCAGTCTGGATATAACCTGGGAGTATGAAGAGAAATCCTCTGAGGGGGAGGACGGATGATTATCTTTCATGTCATCAGGAGGGGTAGGGAGGTCCAGAGATGAATGGGAAGGAAACTCGGAGTGATCCTCCTCAGATGAGGAGGATGAGTTCGGCGATGATGGATAGCCTGGGTCGGGAAAGGGAGGAAGAGGGTCATGGCACCGAGGCTCGTGAGTTTCTGCAGGCTCCAAAAGGTTTTGAGTAATGTGTAATGATTGAGACAGGATTGAGTGGTCGTGCTTCTTTGATCTCGATGTCGACTTAGATCGTTTAGAGGGTTGATTTGGGATCAATGTCAAAGCAGGCGGTGAGGATTTTTGAGATCAACGTTGAGTCTTTGATGAAGATGGTTGAGAGTGATCTGGCGTACAACGAGCTCATTTCTGTTGTTCGGAATGGTACCATTCGAAGTGACACTGGCATGAGGATGGGCCAAAGAACTAGTATGGCATCATGAGGAATTGGAAGTAATCTCCGTAAGGTGTCATGGGTTGTGGTGGCGTGAGATGCCTCCACTTTTCCATACGCTTTCTAGGGGAGGAAGAAGACATGTCAGGATCGGATGCTGAACTTTCAACTGGCCGCCCTGATGCAGGGTTAGAGTGGGTCAAGGCTGGGCTGGACGGAGGCACAGCCACAAAGAGGCCAATGTTCGGTGTCAAGTTCAATGCCATGGTAAAGGCTGTAAGTTGTTGAGCCTCATCTCTGTCAGAATTAAAGTTGTGGGCCTCTCTCGAAGACTCCTCTAAGATGGGTGAGGGTAGAGAGGGCTGTGGAGGGTCAATCTGAGAAGATCTGTCTCACTTAGACTTTTTTTAGGGTTGACTTAGGCTTCTTCTTCTCAGTGAGATTGTGCACCCGGGAAGATGACTTAGCAGTACAGGACGATTTCTGTTTAACAGCAGGTTTGGTTTTGTCTGCAGGCTCCTTAGGAGGTAAAACGGACACCCCTGATTCAGAAGCGGCTGTCCTGAAGCAAGCCTTTTGCCTGAAGAACTGGGGGATCTTACCGCCTCCGTAGATGGTGTAGGAGGATTCATCGCCATTTGCCAGAGATAAGATCTCAGCCTCTGCAGTCTTTGCTTCAATGCCAGCCTCATTAGATTTTTGCAGGCGCTGCAAGAATGGGTTGGGTGATTTTCGCCCAAACAGAAGAGGCACTTATCGTGGCCGTCTGAAAGAGCGATTCTGTTTGCACAAGTAATGCAGCGTTTGAAGGGTGCCGGAGAGGCCATAAGAAAGAAGAGTAGAGTAAGGAGATGCCAATTGGGGGGGGGGGGAATAAAAAAGGCGGGAAGGTGAAAACGCAGCAAAATGAAGGAGGCTAACTGATTAGTAATTAAGGAATAAGAAAAGATTAATTAAGAGAAGAAATATTCTCAAAAAGGAGTTTAAGGCTAGCTCAGTCTTTCCAGAGAACTGTACAGCTCAGCGGAAAAAAGGAACTGAGAGGAGCGGTGGGCGGGAGAAGCATGTACCTCATGGGGGAATCACAGCATAAAATTGTTACTTTTAGCTCTAGAATCTTCCAAGAACGTCAGTGCAGGCGCAGACGACTCCTATGTGTGCATTCACAGAGGCCATGAAGAAGAAGAAAAATTCGAAGTCTATCTTGTGTGTTTTTCTTTCATGTAAACATGACATCATGAACACACACCATCAAATGGCTACAATCTTCTTTGTCTAGCAAGTGAATCAACTTTGTGTCCAGGGCTAATAGCTATAACCTCATAGACCATGAGCCATCCATCAAAATGCTTCTGTTATGGTAATATCTACCAATAGCTACTGTGTTTTCCTGAAAATAAGACAGGGTCTCATATGAATTTTTGCTCCAAAAATGTACTATGGCTTATTTTCAGGGAATGTTTTAATTTTTTTCATATATAACAATCCACATTTATTTATGTTCAGTCATGTCATCGTCTTCTGGTTGCTGAACAATGCTGTACAATGGTGAAGGGTGGGGTTTCACTTAACTAGGGCTTATTTTTGAGGTAGGACTTATATTATGAGCATCCTGAAAAATCATACTAGGGCTTATTTTCAGGTTAGGTCTTATTTTCAGGGAAACTGTATCATTTTATTACTTTCATCATACTTTGCATACACTGAACATTAAAGTGGAACACTTCCTTATTAACATAAGGGAAAGGTAAAGGTAAAGGTTCCCCTTGACAATTTTTTTTGTCCAGTCATGTTCGACTCTAGGGGGCAGTGCTCATCCCCATTTCCAAGCCATAGAGCCAGCGTTTTGTCTGAAGATAACCTTCCATGGTCACGTGGCCAGTGCGACTTAGACACAGAATGCTGTTACCTTCCCACCGAGGTGGTCCCTATTTATCTACTTGCATTTGCATGCTTTCGAACTGCTAGGTTGGCGGGAGCTGGGACAAGCGACGGGCGCTCACTCCGTCGCATGGATTCGATCTTACGACTGCTTGGTCTTTTGACCCTGCAGCACAGGCTTCTGCGGTTTAGCCCGCAGCGCCACCACGTAAGACTAATAGTTACTTTATTGTTATGCGCTATCAAGTAACTTTTGATTTAATGTGACTCCATTGCCACCCCCTAGTGAGTGTACACACCTGAATCAGAATTTGAATGCAGGTCTCCTGAGTTCTGGTCTGACACTCTATCCACTAAACCATACTTGCTTGCACACATCACACTGACTCTTGTGCTCTTTTGCAAGAATGTATTTGAATTGAGAGATAAGCATTACCTTTGCTAATTCATCAATGAAGCACATATGTGTAACAGGATCTCTTTTTTTGGACAAGACTTTCTGCAGATGTTGCACCTGAAAAGGAAAAATGTTGGGTTAGGTCTGACTTCTTTGTACATTTCACAATGGTCCCCGCAAGATGCCAAGGACACTGAGATGACCAAGTACCTGTCCACAGGCTGCACAGATTTGATCCATCAATTTTTCCATATTAGTCCATAAAGCTGCTCTGAAGGCTGCAGTATTTCCAGGTGTTGGCATTGCTGCTCGCCCAGGACCACCTAAACATGTTGTAACAATAAACAACACAATAGTTTTAGACACACCACAAATGTGATAGCAACATTCATAAGTGTTAATGACTGAGATTTAAAATTTGAACTATTGTAATAGCTCTATACAGTCAGCAAAAAACAAGACCTGGAGCTGATTATGGCTCTGATCATCAGCTTCTTATAGCAAAACTCAAGCTTAAACTGAAGAAAGTAGGAAAAACCACTGGGCTAGTCAGGTATAACTGAAATCAAATCCCTTATGAATACATACTGGAAGTGAAGAACAGATTTAAGGAACTAGATTTGGTGGTCGGAGTACCTGAAGAACTATGGATGGAGACCCGTAACATTATACAGGAAGCAGCAACAAAAACCATCCCAAAGAAAAGGAAATGCAAGAAAGCAAAGTGGCTGTCCAACGAGGCCTTACAAATAGCAGAGAAGAGAAGGGAAACAAAATGCAAGGCAGATAGGGAAAGTTACAGAAAATTGAATGCAGACTTCCAATGAATAGCAAGGAGAGACAAGAAGGCCTTCTTAAATGAACAATGCAAAGATATAGAGGAAAATAATAGAAAAGGAAAAACCAGAGATCTGTTCAGGAAAATTGGATATATTAAAGGAACATTTTGTGCAAAGATGAACATGATAAAGGACAAAAATGGGAGGGACCTAACAGAAGCAGAAGACATCAAGAAGAGGTGGCAAGAATACACAGAGGAATTGTACCAGAAAGATTTGGATTTCCCGGGCAACCCAGATAGTGTGGTTGCAGACCTTGAGCCAGACATCCTGGAGAGTGAAGTCAAGTGGGCCTTAGAAAGCATTGCTAACAACAAGGCCAGTGGAGGTGATGGCATTCCAGTGGAACTATTTAAAATCTTAAAAGATGGCGCTATTAAGGTGCTACACTCAATATGCCAGCAAGTTTGGAAAACTCAGCAGTAGCCAGAGGACTGGAAAAGATCAGTCTACATCCCAGTCCCAAAGAAGGGCAGTGCCAAAGAATGCTCCAACTACTGTACAATTTCACTAATTTCATACGCCAGCAAAGTTATGCTCAAATTCCTCCAAGGTAGGCTTCAGCAGTATGTGTACCGAGAACTCACAGAAGTACAAGCTGGATTTCGAAGGGGCAGAGGAACCAGAGACCAAATTGCTAACATGCGCTGGATTATGGAGAAAGCCAGAAAGTTCCAGAGAAACATCTACTTCTGCTTCATTGACTATGCAAAAGCCTTTGACTGTGTAGACCACAGCAAACTATGGCAAGTCCTTAAAGAAATGAGAGAGCCTGACCACCTTATCTATCTCCTGAGAAATCTCTATGTGGAACTAGCACTAGCACTTTCTAAAATCTCTTTAGCTAGAAAATGAGACTTAACTCTGAGGAAAAACTGCTCTGTTAGTTACAATGCTACACCAGCTGTTGACATTATTTGAAATCCTGGATAGAAAGAGACCATCATGCTGGAAATATTAAGTACAATCCATTTGAGCTAAGAATGAGTTGGCAATGGGCCAACTCATTTACCTCAATATGACTTTTCCACTTTGCCGCTTGCAGTATCATCACATAAAAAGAAAACAGCTTACCGAACAGTAAAGGGTGATGAAGACTAATATGAGCACACTAAACTGTGTTATACCCCATTTATGGGGTTATTATGTCAAATTACCAGGCACTGTTCATCTAATGCAGACAAAAGCAGCACAGTACCTCTAACCATCGTCTGAGAGGGCTGAGTCAAAACCTTAATATCCAAGGCATTAATGATGTTTTCCTCCAGGGAAGTGCAGTATCCATCCACAACATTAGTGACCGTGCCTTTCAGTGTTCCAAGATTATAGAATGCTTGAAGAGCAGTACCAACTTGAGTAGGGTTCTAGACATAGAAGCAAAAGGAAACAGGATGGAAAAAAAGTCAGTAAGTTTTAACTTCCAAAAAGTACCTTGTTCATAGGGAGAGATATTTTTATTGGCCATGATGGTTATATGTTACCACCAGTACCAGAGAAAGCATCGCCTGCACCTTGTTGGGTAGAACAAGCAAGAAGGCACTATGGCACTTATGACCTGTATGCATGTTTTTCACAGGCATGTGGCGGGTCAATATGGCAAGAGAACACTGGATTAGAGAGGCCTTCAGAATCATAAAATTGTACGGCTAGCACTTTGAAATCACCCTAAGAGTTATCTATTTCAACTCCCCCCCCCCATTTGATTTGCTCCAGACTACTTAGCATGTTCTAATTGTTCCGCTTCCTCTCATTTGTATAGCAAACTTACTAGAGTTATGCCCTGCTTGAAGACTTGTACATGACTAATCCATCTACTTCTTATCTAAATAACAAGTTAATGGAACTTCTTTAAATGTATATGCATATTATTCAATGTTATTAAATTATTACATGTGCATATTATCAAACTTCAGTATACAGAAAAAGTGTCTTTTTGAGATTTTCAGGACACCTCACCATATAATAAATAAAGGGTTGGATCCAGATTGTTTGCTGAACTTGAGTCCCATGGAAATTGGTATCACAAATTAGCTATGATTAATTATATCCCACTGATTCCAATGGGGAACTAAGTAGAGATATTTTGGCCTAGGTGGAGGAAGACAGAAAAAGATAAGATATTTAAAAGGGTTAATCCTTCATGTGCCCTCCTGAGTCAACTTTGTTTTTTTAATTTTTCTTTAAAAAAAAAGATGTAGCCTAATCTGTTTTTTAAAGTACAGAAATCACCATTAAGAGTATAACTGAACACTTTGGTTTAGTACCACAAGTGGAACCTATAGTCCATATGCCTATATATTTACCTAAGTTGTCAGCAGTGCCTGCACTAAATTCATGTCAGTAGTGGCTATGTGAAATTCATGCATCTCCTTCTTAACATTTCAGGAATCTTTTGACATAAGAGAATTGTTACTCCCAGAAACTGTGCAAATAAATTGTTTGGACTCTGAGAATGTAACTTGGATGGGAAACTTACTTTATAAGACACATTAAAACATTATTTCATGAATCTCATCTCACCAACATAGTAGGAGCCACAAGGTCAGAAAGGAACTGTACAAAGTAGACTGTTTTTACAGATTCATTGTTCTAAGATTGCTTTATCTTCTCAAAGTGACAATACGCTGACCTTGTCAGAGAAAGAGAGGTTACTTACCTGTAACTTTGGTTCTTCGAGTGATCCTCTGTGAATTCACACGAATGGGTATAGTCTGAGCATGCGCAGAGGCCTCAGAATATTCTGGAGCTAAAAAAGCCTTTAGGACCTCCCACCAAGCCCTCGTGGTCCGCCTACCCTAGCGGTTACCTCAGTTCCCAAATTCCGCTGCTGCTGTAAGAGAGATAGCCGTGACAGAAAGAGGGGAGGACGGGCAGGAAATGTGAATTCACAGAGGACCACTCGAAGAGTAACCAAAGTTACAGGGAAGTAACCTCTCTTTCTTCTTCATGGCCTATACGAATGAACACTAATGGGTGATTAGCAAGCTTACCTCTGAATGGTGGAGGGACCTCAAGGCAAAACAGCAGAGAGGATTGCACGTCCAAACTGAGCATCTTCCTTAGTGCGGACATCAAACCGGTAGTGGGACACAAACATAGAAGGCGTGGACCAGGTAGCCGCCTTGCAAACATCTTGTAGAGAAACACCACGCAGGAATGCTGTGGATGTAGCCACCACTCTGGTAGAGTGAGTTTTAACAGAACCTGGAAGGGGCTTGTGAGCTAGTTCATAAGCCAAACGAATGGTCTGCACAATCCATCTCAATATGGTCTGAGGGGAGACCTGTTGTCCTCTGTGTAGCAGGTGAGGTGAAATGAACAGACGTGTGGACTGTCGAAAGGATGCTGTGCATTGAACATAATACGATAAAGCCCTGCGAACATCCAGCAGGTGCAAAGACCTTTCAGCAGGAGAGGACGGTTGAGGAAAAAAGGTAGGCAGGATAATAGGCTGTCGAACATGAAAGCTAGAACAAACTTTGGGAAGTAATGAAATATCTGGGTTAAGTGTCACCTTGTCTGAGGAAAACTGCAAAAAGGGTGGATCAACTCGCAATGCAGCAAGTTCAGAGGCCATTCGGGCCAAAGTGATGGCTACCAAGAACAGTACCTTAAAAGTAAGTAAACGCTCCGAAACTGTGGCAAGTGGCTCAAACGGAGGTCTTGTGAGACGATTCAGAACCGTATGGAGGGACCACTGGGGAGTAGGCAATACCTGTGGGCGGGTGTAGGTGTGCCACTCCACATAGGAATTGTTTAACGGGTGTCGAAAAAGCAGGGCAGCTTCAGAATCAGGAGGCTGATGTGTGACTATCGCCAAAAGATACACCTTGAGGGTGGAATGTGCTAGGTTGTTATTGAGTAGGTAGGAGAGAAACTCTAGGACGGCCTCCAGTGAAGTTGGAAAGGTAGGGAGATTTTTAGCAGTCATAAATCTTTCAAAAGCGAGCCACTTATGTTTATACAAGGCTTTAGTGGATCGCTTCCAGCAATGGGCAAGAACGGTGTCTACTAAGGCAGAATTCTCCATGCAGTGAGATGCAGAGAAGGAACATCTGGATGGTATGTGTCTCCATTGTGCTGGGTGAGGAGATGTGGAAGGGAGGGGAGTCTCATCGAGTCTGCAGCTAGTGTTGTCAACATTGTGAACCACGGTTGGCGCGGCCAGCAAGGCACAACAAGAATGACATTTGCCTTGTTGTGATGAATCTTTACAATGGTCTGTAGCAACAGAGGAAAAGGTGGAAACATGTAGAAGAGATGTTTGGTCCATGGGACCATGAGGGCATCGCCCTGTGATTTGACTCCCACACCTGCTCTCGAGAAGTAGACCGGACATTTGGTGTTGAACTGTGTGGCGAAAGCATCCACTGTCAGATGCCTCCATCTCCTGCAGATGTGAAGAAATACAGCCTGATCCAGTGTCCACTTGCGCATGGTTGCAGTTGTCCTGCTGAGACAGTCCGCCCACACATTTTCGTGAGTGGAAATGTGGATCGCCGATGGGAAGATGTGGATCTCCAGACACCACTCCCATAACTGGACCGCTAGGTATAGGAGAGGAGGCGAGTGTCGCCCTGTTTGTTCACGTAGAACGTGGCTGCTGTATTGTCCGTGACAATTTGAACTGCTGTGCCTCTGATGATGGGAAGAAATGCACGGCAGGCTTTGAAAATCGCCAGACGCTCCAGATTGTTTATGTGGAGCTTCTGTTCCGTTGTTGACCAGGGAACCCGGGGGAAACTTGCAGTCGCATCTTGGGAGAGTCGATCAAGGGGTTGAACAGAGACAGAAAACATGCCTGAAGGGATCTCATATTGAGTCTGGCATGCGGTATTACGGAAGTGGTGGAGGCCATGAGGCCTAGTAGTTTCTGAGTCCGACGAGCCGTGACAAAGCACAGGGGTATAAAGTGTTGGATTAGAGCGCCTATCTTGACCACACGGTCTTTTGGGAGAAAGGCTTTTTGCTTTTTGCAGACCTTCAAGGATATTGTCCATCTTTGGATCAAATAAACCAGTACCGTCGAAATGTACCGTATTTGCCGGTGTATAAGGTGACTGGGTGTATAAGACCACCCCCCAACATTCCCACTCAGAATGTAGAATTTGTTATATACTTGCTGTATAAGACTACCCCCTCTTCCGCATGCGTGATTCTGCTTTGGCTGCATCATGGGGAGAGTTCCTTTTGCCCCTTTTGGTTCCTTTTTGGAGAGAGCCAGGGTTTGCTGGAAGAAGGAACATCAGAGAGGCGGCAGCCATTTTGGAGAGGCGGCAGCCATTTTGAGAGGCAGCAGCCATGTGGTCGCATCTCAAAATGGCTGCCTCCTCTCTGCTGTTCCCAACAGTCAGCTGTTCGGTGCTAGAGTCAGGCTGTTCCCAGGCTAGGAGCGGGGCTCTACTCCGTCTTACTACCAGGTAAGTGACTTTGCTGGGAGAGACGGAAGGTTTGCTGGACATGCACCCGGCATACAAGACGACCCCCTCCATTTGGAGGCATGTTTTTCAGGGCCAAAAAGTCATCTTGTACGACGGCAAATATGGTAAGTCTAGTATCCTAGTCTTGGAGTCATCATTAATGTTCACTGATTGGAGCCATGCGTGACGTCTGATTGCCACCCCAGTCATAAGACTTCTAGATGCCTCAATAATGTGTCTGGCACTCACTCTCTCCTGTCTAGCCAGAGCCATAGCCTCCTGATGTAGTGACAGACCTCTAGGCTTAAGTTCTGCAGGCACCGCCTATAAGGATGGTAGGGCACGATTCCAAAGGTGCTTATGATAACTGCCCATTGCGGCCATGTAATTTGCAGTCCTGAGGGTGAAGGTTGCGAGGGAATATGCTCTCTGGCCAAGGATATCCATTCTCCTACCCTTGTTATTAGGGGCAGCGTTAGAGCCCGATCTTGATTTTGTTTTGAGTCACATCAACAATTATTGAATTAGGTGGAGGATGTTTGGTGAGAAGGTTCAGCGCAGTACCGTGGATTCTGTAAAGATTTTCCACCTGATGCGACATTTGAGCAAGGTTTGTCCCAGGACTGTTTGATGAGGTGTAGCAATGATGGAATGAAGGCTAAACTGAGAGGAGGATTTTGATCTTCATCTATATTCTCATAAACTTTGTCTGTTGGGATCTGAGGCGGTTGGTGGACTGACAGATCCAGCGCTGCAACTATATGCTGAATCATATTGGAATAAGAAGCAAAGTCAGCTGCTGGTGAAGTGGGATTATTGTCATCAATGTCAGAGTCCGGAGTATTGGCATTAGGTAGGGACTCATGGATAGGAGAGTCTGAAGCATCGGATTCAGACACAGCACAGTCAAATGGAGAGGTAGGGAATGGAGAATCATTGCTTGAATCATGTGCCGGTTTAATGGGTTGAGGAGTTGACGACAATCTCTTTTTCTTCCATCTGGTACTGTGCATGGTACCAGAGGCACCAGAGTGAACGGACAAATCTGAGTCCTGTGAAGGAGAGTGGCGGTGATGTTGCTTAGTGGACTTCTGGCTTCCCTCATGAAGTTTGCAGAATTTCTGTGGGAGCACGGTACTGGTGGACCCGGTACCATTAGTTGTAGGAGCACAGTCTCAACGTTTTGTTGGCTTGGCGCGTTTATCGTCCGCCGGTACCGGTTGGGAATCTAATTTCGTTGACTTTGGTATCGACAAACTGTGCAAGGGTCGGTCCTGTGTATGTCCTCTATCTCCAGGTGCCGGTACTGTGGCAGAAGAGGAATCATACTCAAAGGAGCTGGTATCTGAGGAGGACGAAGAGGAAGATGACTCTGAATCCGAGGAGCCGAATCCGTAAAGCATACGGGGGGGCGTACCATTTTTCCACTTGCTTGCACTAGCGCATGAACTGCTTCTGGCTGTATGGCACTGGCAGCTAATCATCGGAGCATCCTCGGTGTTTCTTATGTTTGGGGTGATGTTTTTGAACCCCAGATTTGTTGGAGACCTTCAGTCTTGAATGTTTAGAAGACCGGGAAATCTCCTACAGCTGGTACCAGGGGTTTGGTCTTGTCCTTTTTCCTCTTTGCTGTCCCAACAAGATCTGGCAAATGCGGCGAAGCGGAGCCTGGCTCTGAAAGCACAGGCAACGGTGATCGCGGGCTCATTGGTACCGAAGACTCTCGGGATGGAATCTCAACCAATACTGGAGTAGGAGGTACCGGGAGCACTGGAGAGGTTTGGTTAGCACAAGCCAAAGAAGCAGAGTTCTTAGAATGGTCGGTCTGAGACGGGGATAGAACAGACGAAGACTGAGACGCTGTTTGGTGGAGGGGAAGCCGGCTTTTTAAATTTTTTTTATTGGATTTGGAGGGCTTGAGTTTGGGAAACTGAACATGCATCTCTGCCAATGAAGTAGCAGTTTTGGTAGGCAATAGAGCGTTCCTTTCGGGAGGCTGGAGGGACTTCTCCCACAATGAGGCACACAAATGGAGGTCTCTAAGTTTCAGTGCCTGCTTGGTAAAACTTTTACAATGAGGGCAGGATTGAGGGAGATGAGTCTCGCCCAAGCAGAAAAGACAGAGCTGGTGACCATCCGTTGAGGGAATTGTCTTATGACAGGAAACACAGCTCTTAAAGGAGACTTTTGGGGCCATAAAAAAGGTGGGAAGGGGAAAGGAAAAACTAACACTACGAACGGGATTAACTAACAATCTTTTTTGTTTGTTTTAAACAGAGGGGAAATATACAGATTTTAGAGAAGATCCGAGGATCGCTGAATGAAAAAATTCCAGTTCTCGCACAAAGAGCTCCAAGAGAGACCTGCTGCAGCAGCGGAAGAAATGGAACTGAAGTAACCGCTAGGGAGGGCGGACCATGAGAGCTTGGGGGGAAGTCCTAAAGGCTTTTTTAGCTCCAAAATATTCCGAGGCCTCTGCGCATCCGCAGACTATACCCATTAGTGTGCATTCACAGAGGCCATGAAGAAGAAGGAGTTCCTGTCACTCTGTACGGAACAGTTTTCATTCCCTGGACTTGGGAAGGTGCTTACTGTCTTCCATTACTGCTAGCCACTTTCAGTGTTGGTAGGCAAAGGAATAAAAACCCTATAAGGTGCTCAGGTTATGGTTTCCCCTCTGCCATGGGAGGGAGGACTGGGTGACTGAGTGAGTGTTTCTCTGTTTCCTTTTAGTACACTATATTGTGCTGCATCTGTGTCATCCATTTATACAACAGATCTGCTTAGGCATCAATGGCTTTCTGTCTGTATCAGGACTAAAAAAACGGAAGTTTGTTGGGGTTCTGGCTGATCTGATTCTCAATTAGCACAGGAAATCAGCAGTATGAGTGCAACACATTTCTCCATCTGACCATTTTTGTTTGGGAACAGAATTACAAAATCCAGAATTTCCCAACCTGGATGGCTAGTTGAGACACAGCTTGTCCACTTATTCAAAAAGGGGCACCATCTTTGTAAACTTTATGTTTGTAGCTCTTAGTGTTTTAGACATCTAACTCAGAGAACCATATCCCAAGCCAGCATGGCCTGCTAAGATATAACATACTAAGTTATTTACCTATAATCCCAAAATTTATTAAATTATTCAGAAGACAACTCCCCAAAATTCCCCAGTCAGCATGGCCAATTGAAGTACAACCTATCCCATTTGTTAATCTGTGAATTTGGAACATTCTGGGGGATATTCACTTGGCTCCACCCTTCCATCATATATTCTATTTATATATATGGATATTGTCCTCAGATACACACACTAACCTCCTCAGCTACATAAGAGAATAGAATCAATGCCCTGAAGAAATGTGCACAAATCTTACATCAGAAATGACAATAAAGAGAAATCAGTTTTAGAAAATATGAATGTCCCAGTACTCTCAGTTCTGGACCTCATAGTGACTATATGTTGTTTTTTAAAGGGAATTACAAGGGAGGTTGAAGAAAGAAACAAGAGAAGTAGGCCATACGTACAAATTTCAGTGTATCTCTGGGTACTTAAAATACTACACATACGGACCTCCTTTGCACTCCAAAAGGCAAACTGCAGTTCCTGGATGCCTTCAGGAGCAATGACTTGTCTTACTTATAGTTTTAAAAATATCAGTTTTTCAAAAGCTACCTGTGGTATCCAATTTCACTTTTTGTGGGGGTTCTGGCAATTTTGGAGGTCCTTGTGACTCCTGGATGGACCGGAGGGCCCCAAGCTTTGTGTATAGGTGCAGCTGACATACTCATCAGAAGCACATGTGCCTAAAAATCCTGGAGTTCCAGCAGATACTTCAAACTGAAGTGTGCTTGCTCTTTATCTGCTTTTTATATCCAGAGAGCTCGTAAGTAGGGTCACAATCTCACACTTGACTTGATCTGTTTTGCGTGGCAAGGCAAACTCGTTTATTTTAGGACAATTTTTGCCAGTGAAAGCATCCTGGTATTCAAGCTCCATGGTCCTTAACAAGACAACATGACAAAGCTACTAGCTTTATGCTTGTCATAGTGCACTTCAGGTTTTCTCGTCAGTCTCCACATTTGAAATGCTCAGACAGCACAGCTAGTCTTTTTATTTACAGTTCAAGAAGCAAAACAGAAAGCCAGCCAATCAACCAATAAAAAGCAAGCTCTCTTCTCTCCAGGAATTCTCCACAGCCCCGCAATCATCACCCTTATAGAATATGGTGAAGGTCTAGACTGTTCACCTATACGCTATTGAAACTAAAAGCAAAGTGTCTTTTTTATACCTTTGTGAAAGTCACATCAGTGACTTAACAGAAATTGCTATTTATGTCAGACTAGCAGGAATGAATGTAGCAAAGCGTAGTTTTTCCAAGTGGGTACACAGCTGGCGTAACAGCCAAGGGAGATAAAAGGCACTCCTAATAACCAACACCACCTGCGTTTCCACAAATACTGCCAAATCCAGAAAAACAGCCAAGTGCAAACCTATTCAAAACCAGTCTTACAGGTCCTTTCAGGTCAGCAGGGTTCCCTGCCCACAGTATCTCCATCATACCAGGACTGACCCTCATCAGTCCCAAAACTACCTTTTAGATTTGCACAGCCTCCCTAGTTGTACTCAGGACAATTATAGAAAGCCAGGCTACAGTAAAGAGATCTGCCAGGAACAAATCAAAGGTGACAAAAAGAGTCTGGCCTATTCTGTACAAGGAAGGTGAGACAGTTGCAGTCACAAACCTAGGGTCATATAACACATAACAGAATGCACAGTCGGGAAGAAAAATGTCCTTCATTCCAAGTCATCCATTTGGCTGTTGTTTCAAAGTAATCAGTTCCTTTTAGGGATTACAGTCCACTTCTTCAGAACAGCAAGGTGCAGTACAGTTTCTACGTATTTTAGAAGTAGTCAGTACAGCTAACTATTTCACTTCTCCAAGTAGAGTCCAGGGCCTCTGGAAACCGTACCATTCAGCTTGCAGTGGCATACCACTGATCTGATTGGCCATCCCTCTAAGAGCTAGGAACAGTCAATAGGTCTTTCCAACCCATACATTATTGCTTCCTAAATCAGTACAGAAAACCAGATCCAAAGTATATTTTGCCACCTTAATTGGGGTAGAGCAGTGGTTCCAAATATTGGGTCCCCAGATGTTTTTAGACTAAAACTCCCAGAAGCCTTCACAACTAGCAGTGCTGGCCAGGATTTCTGGGAGATGCAATCCAAGAACATCTGGGGACCCAAATTTGAGAACCACTGGACTAGAGATTAATTGAGATAGGTCCACAGTAATTGTAATGGCTATGAACTCTCAAGTTGTCCCAGACATGGGGTACACAGACAAGATCATTAAATGCAAATTGTGAAGGGGGCTACAATCCATAAAACCTTTGGAATAATATATGCTTGGCCAAATAAACTCTGGCAAAACGTAGTTATTAAAATGGAACAATAGTCTGTTGTTTCCACTGCAATTTATAATCCTTTAATACTCATAGTATACCCTGCTAAAATAAACAAATGCACAAACATCACCAATTCAACTTGTATTCTGGGGGGAGGGGAAGCCAAATTTCTCAGCTGTGTTAATTATTAAATAAAGACTTATTCCCAGAATCATTAATCTTAGAATGCAAAAATGCAATCTTGCGTACGTGGCATGAATTTCAGCAAGAGCACTTCTGCCTCAATATGCAATTATTCAGAATTTAATGAGCAGCCTGGAGAGAAAACAAGATGGAGAACCTATAGGTCTAAAGGGGATTATGCAGAACAAGAAATAAGTAAAATCAGATTATCAACCCAAGGGAAGAAAGGAAGAGGAATTATATTATACTTCCTTTGCAGGACCTCAAGGTTCATCAGGCTCAGTTCTGACTCTGCTGTACACAGATGTTATCTATTAATGCTGTGCATGTATTCATAGCTCAACTAATTTCATTATTTCAGAACCTGTTAACAATCAAAGAGTCAACAGCACAACACACAAATGGAATTAAAAAGACTGGGGAAAAATAATTTAACACAATATGTCTTGCCAGGAAGTGATCAGCTTCACAATTACAAACCTTGTTTTTGAAACAAGGCAGAAAAATACAAAGGGTGGCCAATTAAACAGTAACCTATGCAGGAATATAAATAAAAGTTGAGTTGTACCCATTTATTTTCAAGTAAATCACTAAGATTGCATATATTCCACGGAACTGAGGGTACATGTTGCCGTGTAACATTAGAACTCATTGCATTGTGCGGTTTTGAAAAGCAGCGTCAGGACGTCATACTTATGGGACTGATGCTATAGCCCTGGAAAGGACTGTGAGAGGTACCACTGAACTGTTTTCAGTTGCCAAACACATTGCACAACATTCAAAACTGTTACAGGGTGCAAAAGTTATTGGCATTGACAACACCATAAAAGAAGCAATCAGAAGAATCAGCTATATTTGGGCAGATCCAATTATATAATATTAAGTCATACATGCTCTTGCCATATCTACCCCATCATTTTGATAGAAGACTGATGATCACACATCAACAACAGGCACATGTAGCAACAAAATGAGGAATAAAAGAAGGCAATGACTGTATATGCCAATTTATATGTATAGATGCCAAATTCAAAACGATTTTACAATTTAAACAGAAATTAAATGCATTTCCCTTGAATGGGGAAGGCAGTAGGTGACTTGTGTATCTACTGAGTCCATTATCTAGGAAGATTGACACTTTCCAAGTCTCTGATCTCTCTCCTCGCACTTCTTTCTCTTTAAATCAAACTTAAACTGGACTGCTCAGCAAACAGCAAGCACTTTTGAAAGCGGGACTATCCCCTGGCAACCCTTGAAATGGAGGCCTGCCCTCCCTAAAAGACAACATGGGGCCAGATTATTGGATGAACCAATAATAGCTAATTGATTATTCATAATTTGGGATAATAAATTAATATGAAAGGCCAGTGGCCACGTCTGCCTACTTGCCTCATGTGAGATGCCAACAGAGTTACTAATTATGCTTCTGTTTGGGACTTGGGTAAGGAGTTTTAATTTTTAAAAAGCTAACTTCATTGAATATGTAGCTGCATGTTTAAACTTGATTCTCATGTGATGCTGAGATTATACAAACTTGCTTTTATGAATATGCTGAAAAATGTGCCTGTTCATTTATCCATATATAGCTACTACTCATGCCCATAAAGGCTTTATGCTTGTAACTTTGAGATCCAAAAGATCTACTTTTAATATTCTCTAAAGTAATATCTAGCTCTAAGCTGGTCTGTAAGCCAATATTTCTCAGGGCAGCTCTCATTCTTAATATCTTTTGGGCAGCATGCCATGGCAATGTAGATTAACTCCTGAGGGGTGAAATGAGTAGATTCAGGACATAAAGTAAATAAATATTTAGACATTACTCAACATGATACCCTATTAAACCAGCTGCTATACTTAATGAAGGAGGTGGTTTCATATTTAAATAAGGATCACAAATTTTTAAGAAAATCAGATGATCAAGACCGACTCACACATTTTCCATGCGGTGGAAGGGAGAATAAAAATAAAATAGGAAAATACAGTAAAAGGTTTCTTTTTTAAATCACAGTGACAATAAGACTCTACAGATGAACACTAGAAGGAACAAGAGACATGTATTAAGCAGCATGGAAAAGCACAGACCAATATTTGCAGATGCCTGATAATACCGTCACTAAATCCTTAGTTCTAATTTTATGTTTATGACTCACAGCCACCTACTAACTCAGACATACAAACCATGCCTCTCCACCATTGTTAAAAAGTGAAATAGTTTTGGTGAACAGAATGAAGAATCTTACTAGCCTGAACAAAATACACTGCCAACAGAATCAATGCTTCTCATTTTACTCTGATGATATACAGTATGTGTAATCAACAAAACATCAGAAGAAAGGTCCAGATAACACAGGATTTTTGAAAATGTTTTTATGGTCCAGTTGAAGGTGAACAATTAGAGTGTGCAACCTAGCCTGTTCTCAACTCATTGAGTGAGATCCCATTGGGATTCCCATTTGAATGGGTGACCCCAGGATTCTTGCTATAATGTACAACACTGGATTTCTGTAGGACAAAATGCCAAGGTCTCCACAGTTGGTTTAAAGACAAGAATATCTTAAGATATTAAGCTCATTCTATGAAAAAATCTGTCTGAGTCTGGACAGGGATGTCAGTTTCAGAGACCCTTTTCTGTCTCATGTTCGGCAAGTGAGCATGAGGTGTAAGGCCATCTTTCTCTAGGACTGCCACTGGCATCTTATTCTGCTCGCCTTTCAGCAGGCATCCAACACATTTCTATTTGCATTCATGGGCTCTGGGGAGTCATAGAGTTTAATGGTGTGATTTAGCTGTTTTAAAATATTGGATTGTTTATTTATATTATAAAATTGCATTTGCTGGTGATGATGCTTTTTTAAAATTGCATTACTAGAACACATACTGTTATAATGCCTTATTTCTTGTTAGCTACTGCAAGTGCTTCTTCAGAAGAGAAACAGTTTGGTACAAAGACAGCTGGCCAGAAAAAGTGAATAAATCTAATCACAGGGAGTGCAGTCCCACATTCTGAAGAGGTGGAGCTTCTAGGAGGTGGCCATAATGGATTTGTTCAGTTGCATTAATCCAGGGAGGAAAGCCGAGCAGGTTACCATCTGCACTCCATAGCAGAAGAGGAAGATTCAGGGCTCCCTTCACTGGTTCACCAAAGAAGATAAGGGGAACAAGAATTGTGAGTTTTAGTACAGCTGCAGGGGTGACAACAGCAGCAGCAGCCCATCCCCAGTGTCCTTTCGTTTTATATATATATAAGTTTTGAACTGGCATAGCGCTAAATTGATGCAGCACTAAAACAGAAATGGGTAAGGGGGGGAGAAGGGAGAGTTTCCACTGCAGGCTACCCTGCAGTCCAAAACCCACTGTACTTGGCACTCATTCATAAAACCCCACAAACCCTATTTACTCCAGCACAGGTGATCACACACACCAAAACATGGAGGGGAAAAAACCATGACCAGAAACTATTCAAAATAAACAATCCCCATTGGGGTGTTAAAAAAAAAAACTGCTTCCTGGCCAAAAAATGCATGCTTAGCTGTAGATTTTTTAATTGCTTTCAAGCAAGACAACTCTGACACAAAAACAGGAGTATTACAATGTGTGGTAAAGCTCTCAGTTTCTGAACAACTGACCAATAATGTATATGAATGTATTTAATATGTTTTAAAATAATGTGTTGGTTAAAGATCAAGAATGAATTGCTTTGTTATTTATTTTCACTACACACTTGACAAACTGGATCCGCTTTGTTAGTTATTTTTAGTAGACATTCCAAAAACTGGAACCACATCGTTTCTTATTTTCAGTACAGACTTACATACTGAAAATACTGGAACTGAACCTCTCAGGTACTATGGTTTCTAGAGTCTGCGTGAAATGTTCTCTTTCAGGGAAATGGTTCTGAATAAAGAAGGATATTAATTCACTGTACTTTCCTTATCAAAGTACATGTTGCTATTTAATGGAGCAACACCATAGTCACTGCAATATTATACATTACAGGAAAGTCAGAAACAATATACAAACTGAACCGAATTCAAACTCATAGCAGCATAATCTTAGTCAAGGATTCAGGGAACAACATGTTCACCCATGGATTATTGGAAAGTCATGTAAAGCTGTCCTAGGCTGAGTCCAGCCCAAAGTTTAAGAAATCCTGCAGTATCCTCCAGCTAGCACAAATCACTGGCCATGCTGGCTGTGGCAAGGAGTGAGCAGCTGTAGTTCAAGAAAGTTGTTTTTCAAAGAGCTGGTCATACCACTATTTCACCCAGCCCATAATATCTATGAATTACAATAGCTACCCATCATCTTTCCCCCACTTGAATTTCCTTAATTTTTAAAAACTGGAAATAGCACAGATTTGAACCTACAGTTTTTTCCCTTTCAAAGTGTGTGTTTGAACACTGAAGCATGAAATTACAACTTGTGAACAAACTTTTCCAATCAACATGATACAAAATAAATAGGCAGCTGAGTGCCAAACCAATAACTGACATGTGGTAACATATTTTTTAACTGATATACTGTGTTCCCCCAAAATAAGGGGAAACATAGTATATCAGGGTTTTATATTAATTTTTGCTCCAAAAAATGCATTAGGGCTTATTTTCAGGGGATGTTTTATTTTACTGTCATGTCATCTTCTTCTGCTTGCTGCACAATACTGCATAATGGTGGAAGGTGGTATTTCACTTAACTGGGGTTTATTTTTGGGGTAAGGCTTATACAGTGGGGTCTTGACTTGAGAACTTAATCCGTATTGGAAGGCGGTTCTCAAGTCAAAAAGTCTGTAGGTCAAGTCTCCATTGACCTACAGTGCATTGAAAACTGATTAATCATGTAACAGGCCGTTTTTGTTCCATTTTGGTTTTTTTCTGGTCTGTAAGTCAATTCTCAGGCTGCAGGTCAAACCTAAATTTTGCGGCCAGAGAAGTCTGTAACTCAAAAAGTCTGTAAGTCAAGCCATCTGTGAGTCAAGGGTCCACTGTATTACGAGCATCCTGAAAAATCATACTAGGGCTTATTTTTAGGATAGGTCTTATTTTCGGGGAAACTGCATTAATTACAAACTATTCTCAGTTTTTCTATGCTTAGCATATAAACCAGTTTTTTAAAAAACATCACTGGAAAGATGACACAATGTATCTAAGATTATTTCGAGCACTGAATTCATGGATCACTCGGCCAAATGGGCACAAGTCACAACACTGTTGCCATAGCTGGTAATAGAGTGAATTATTTAAGTCCAACTTGGAACGTGCCATATGGTCAATTTAACATATGTTGAAACAGAATCTCGACTCTGTCGCCTAATGCTGCTTAGAGAAGGGGGAAGAGATTTATCAAGCATTATACACACACAATACTTTCATATTCCTCTCCTTCTTCTCCTGCCCTGCTGTCAACATTCATGCTGGAAGTCAGCAAGCTGTATTACATTTTAAACAGCTCATGATTCCCTTTTGCTTGAAATGCTGTTGTCGTGACAGGTTTCTGTGGTACTTACTTGCAATTGTAGCTGATTTCGCCTTTTCCATTTCTATTTTAAAATTGTAACTTGTACCAACAGCTACAAGAACAACAGAGAAGCCTAATTAAATAGTATGACAGACTGCAAAGGCAGCATGGTAAGAGAAAAGGAAGAAAACCGATTTCAAAACTGCCAGGGTAAGCTGATCACACCCAGTCCACTATTCACCAATTGTAATATTAAAAGTGTTGAAATGATTTTAAAGGTCCAGCAGATTTCCCCCATTTTCCTGACAGTTTAGTAACAGCTAAACAGAGCATTACTAAAACCACTGGCTATGAAGGCCTACCACACTAGATACTGGCAATAGGGATGATGGCATTGGTTGTTTTGTATGTTTTAGGCATAGTACAATTAGTTAAGACAGTGTTTCAAAACCTATGGACGCAATTGTGAATGTTTTGGCCAAGACTGACACATTCAAAGGCTGCTGTTTATTTTCTTTTTTTTCATTGAGACTAATTATTAGAGTGAGAAAAAAAGTATTGCAAATATTCCATGTGTCGCCTCTATTGATAGAATCACAGATTGTTGATCAGGAGACTGAAGTAGTTGAAATTGGACAGAAAGGAAGGAAGACCCATAAAGGACTGGATAATAATCACTCTTCAGCTAAAATAGACAAATCAACTTTGCTTACTATGATTATCATCTCTTGTCTTCAGATAAATTAGTAATAAAGACTAGACCAAAAGAAGCTCTCTCAATAAAAGCCTTATCTGCAACCAGGAAAGCAAACACAGCATTAGTAACAGATTTTATCTAAACATTTGTCTGTAATTGTAATTTTGGTGACCTCCCTTGGAATTGGCGGCACTGCAAAATAAGATTTAGGCAAGTTTCTTTGGAAACAAAAAGATAGTCAATTTTTTTTTTATTCCTATAATCTAAGAATGTTCTCCAAGTAAGTCATAGTATTTACATGCTATCTATGACTCCTGAAATACACTGGTTACACTGGCATCCCTTTCATACATGTATCTTGTTATGATTTCTGCATTCAATGGGAAATGAACCCAAGATTTGATTAACATTTCCTGGAAACAAATGGATGTCGTCAAACGTCTACTCAGGATGAGAAGTGTTATACACTGTGTTTTTTTTAAAGGAACCTCAGAAGGGAGGGAAAAACCACACACAAAGCATTCTTCTGTTGAGAAAGGAGAATATAGATGGACCACCTAGAAAGAAGAAAAATGAACAGTGACTCCATCCAGCAATGCAGAACAATGATCTTTCTTGTAACTGCTAGTTGGATAAAGATGCCAGATAGAGTTGGTGCATAGTCGTTCACCAAGCAAATCCTGCTTGGTGCATGACTATGATTGTACCTTACAAAGAGCAAGGATCTTTTATCTGGAGTTTACAAAGATAAGAGTAAAGAATGGATGCCTGATGCAAACTCTGAAAAAGGGTCTTATGCAGAATGAGGGAAATATTATATTTCCCCTCTGCAATACAGCCCTATGCCTCCCACCAAAACACTTTTTAAATTGCCAGAAACATTGTGGCCATGTTATCTGATTTGAAGTCATACTTGAAAAGCAGAGTGATGAAGAATTTGAAGCAGTAATACATTTTTCATGTCTGGGAAATAGGTGGTCAGGCAGTTGATAGTCATGCTAGAGAATATTCTTCCTTCTGACAGATTGTTTGAGGTGCAAAGTCAGAGCAGATTTGAGGGAGAACAATGTGCAATGACAACCCAGTTCTAGGATAAGCAGGGTATGAGGTGAGACCCATTACTGTGCTCCATCATGTCAATACCTTCAGCCTTGTGTACACTCTGATTTTTGTTTTTGGTAGACACATTTAATTTGATCCACAGAGTGTTCAAAACAACTGGAAGAGACCCACGCCATGTTTAGAGAATTTGTGCATATATCATGGAAAACAGCAAAACAGGAAGTGAAAAAAAAATGAAAAAAATCCAATTGGGATTTGATAAAGGCAATTCTGCAGTGTATTTCCCCCCTGGTGCTTGATGTCCATCATGCAAGCAGGTAAGCAACTGCATTCCTGGGCAAAGGAAGGTGAGGCAGACTTCCTTGTGTGACTGCTTACTTGCACTGTGCGGGAACCAACAGGACTCTGGCTAGTATGTGCTTTGATGAAATGATGGCCTCATATTACTCAATAGTCCTTTCTGTGCAATTTGGTGCAGTGGTTCAGTTCTGAACACTGGAGTTTCTATTACTTTCAGGAAATTATTATGGTGGTTCCAAAACTAGGCAGAGGAGTTATATCAGCCTAGAGAGGTGTTCAGGATAGACTTGCTTAATTCTCTGTTGCAGTGCACTGCTCCACGTCTTCACTTGTTTACTTGCTTCTGCCAACCACTGCTGCCTTTCCTGGGTCCATTCGGGGTACACATCAAGCTGTCTTACTCTGAAATACTCTGACCGTTGCATTTAGTCTTTTACACTATTGAATGCAGCAGCATGTTAATTCTGAAGCCTCGTGGCACAGTGGTTAAACCGCTGTACTGCAGCCAAAACTGTGCTCACGATCTGGGGTTCAATCCCAGGTAGCCGGCTCAAGGCTGACTCAGCCTTCTATCCTTCCGAGGTCGGTAAAATGAGTACCCAGCTTGCTCGGGGGGCAATGTGTAGCCTGCATTTAACTTGTAAACCGCCCAGAGAGTGCTTGAAGCACTATGGAGTGGTATACAAGCAGCACGCTTTTTGCTTTGCTTTTAACCAGAGAAATGCTCTCTGGGCTCTATCATGGCCCCAAGAAGGGGACTCTCCCAACCTAGGAACATTATCTTTGCCTGTCCACCTCTGCCAAGCACTACTCCCTGTCCGACTACCTGCCAAGCATCCATTGTGCTGTACTTTAAGCTATCCTCGAAACTCCCTTTCTTAAAAAAAAAAAAGGCTTTTCAGTGCAGTTCCTCAGCTATAAACTTGGGGATTTTTAAGGGCTTTAGAAAGGCATTGCCAGCACAAGATGGAGAGGGCAAAAGCAACATGAATGGACAAGACTGAGCACTCAACTGAATGTACATGCTTTAAATAAGTGTATTTTGGTGTGTGTGTGTGGTTTTTTAAAAAGCAAATTTTACAGGTGCCTAGTACAGTGGGGTCTCTACTTAAGAACTTAATCCGTATTGGAAGGTGGTTCTCAAGTTGAAAAGTTCTTATGTTGAATCTGCATTTCCCATAGGAATGCATTGAAAACCATTTAATCTGTATCTGCTCTTTTCCGTCCATAGAAACTACAGTGGAACCTCTACTTAAGAACTTAATCCGTTTTGGAACGGTGATCTTAAGTTGAAACGTTCTTAAGTTGAAGCAAAATTTCCCATAGGAATGGACTGAAAACCAATTAATCCGTTCTGGCTGTTTTTTTGTTATGTAGAGGTGCGTTCGTACATTGAAGCATTAGTTCCCATAGGAACTAATGCAAAGCTGGTTAATACGTATTCTACCACTAGGGGGAGAATTTTTATTTTTAACCTAAGATGACCTAAGGTTAAAAAAAGAGCAGGAAAGGTTTTTTTTCCTGTTCTTATCTTGGATTTCTGTTCTCAAGTAGAAGCAAAATTTAGCAAATGGAGCTGTTCTTAAGTTGGATTGTTCTTAAGTAGGGACGTTCTTAAGTAGAGACCCCACTGTAAAGAACCTAGCTATCTGATTTCTCCAACATATATGTTAGTGCATAATAAAATAAGATTGATTCAAACAAGGAAAGAAGACATTGCCCTGAGTCTGCAGAACCTGAGCAGGGCTATTAAAGACAGCAGCTTCAAAATGACTCGATGCCACATAACTACAAAACTGTGTTAGACTGTTGCCACAAGAAAACAAAACAAAAAACCCCAAAACAACCTTGTGGCTCTTTAAATTTTCTACAGTTATTATCCTTTTTGTATTAGTTTTTTTTTAATTTTAGAGATTATGTCCCTTGTCTGTGTTTTATTTGAATGTTGTTATTGGTTTTGTCATGTATGTTATGCTATTTTGATTTGTTCGCTGCCCAGAGGAGTGGCCTTGCCATTAGCTGGGCAGGATAAAAATCTAAAAAATTCTCAATGAGGCAGATGGGACATTTTGCTGCATAGTTGCCATGTGTTGTTGCAGAAATCACACCAATTAGATGGATATTATATAACACTGACACTTAAAACAATTTCCCCTGAGTTTCTGCCTCTTATCAAGTTTTAGATGTGCCATTTTAACAATTGTGACAAAAATGTCTTTTGGGACAATTCTTTTTCTCCATTGGCAGGAAATGTGTTGAAATTCTCAATGGGTTCACAAAACAGAAATACTAATCCTAGCCCCATCCTTAAACTTAAATTTAACTCTTGTGCTGTTCCTAAAATTATAAGGATTACTATGGGGGACAGAGTATATTACTGCTAACTGTGGGCTCCCCAGTTCTATTCAGAAACCAATGTGGTCCTCTGTGATGGTCTCTAATTTGGGCCAAAGCAATTCAGATTGCATTCAATTTGATATGTGCCTTGATCTGAATCAGCCTGTAGTATTGGATTACCAGCTTCCCATTGATCTGTAACAGGAAACTAAGAAGACTACTTTCCTTGTCTGAAAAAGCTGCACTGAATGTTGCTCTGAAAACCTGAAGACCTAGAGTATATAATAAAACAACATGAAAACATTTCTGCCCAGCTGATCAGGAAAAGAACTCTACTTCCCTTCAAACAACTCTCAGGAACCATTTGTACAGAGATTTAATCTTTGACCTTTCATGTGAATTCAGGGTGGCACCACTTTGACACATTAAGCCTCTGAGACAGAAGGCAAGTAGCCTGGGTTACCACCACCAGAGAACAGGCATGTTGAAGTTGGGAAAGGATCTCAGGATTCCTATCAGCCTTTACTGTAGGCAGCAAATTGGTAGGGGTAACCTGTCAGGGCATTACAGCACTGGCAGTCTTAGGAGCAACAACAAACAGTGTTGCTCAGAATAAAAACAGAAAAGTCCCAGCAGCCAGGCAGCAAGAGAAAGATTCACAGACAAAAACAAAAAGTGCTGTATACTGCTGCAGCAGCTCTCAGATTGCCCTGAGCAAGAGCCTGAGGCAGGCACTGATGGAGTGGATGCAACAGGAGAAGTAAGGGGCCATAATATGGAAGTTTCTGATGCCAGCCCAGGTCACAAAATGTTGTGTGCAACATAATTATTAAAATGTACATTAAAATATAAAATATAAATACCACTAAACAAAAAGCATTTACCCAGATCATTTATCCCCAATGAAAAAGCATCAATGCCTACGCCAATCAGATATATAGCTTGTGTAGATACATTTTATTTAATGCTGCCAAATAAATAAAATATTCTGGGCTAAATCAAGTATTATGCTGATGCCTGTCTGCCAACATGAGGAAATTTTCTCATCTCCCACTGGAGCCCTTTCCAGCACCTGGTTCTAGAGCAGGTTTGGAAGGACTGCAACAGGGGAGGGGAATTGTTTTCTCCCACCCAGCCCCTGGTTTGCTGGACACCTCTGGTTCCGATAGTGGAAGTAGCTTGTTAGTTCTTGTCCAATAATGTTCTTATTTAAAAGGTACAAGAACACCATAAGCTTTCATCTCAATAAATGCTAAAGCAGGAAGTGATCTAAATCCATTGCAGTTAGGATTCAATCCTGTGTTGGTCATTTTGACAGACGACCATCAGAGTGTTTGCAAAATAGGTTGAATAGCTTGAGTAAAACCAGACATGTCAAAAATAATGTTTATTTAAAGGATAACTGGTGAGCTATACAAGCCCGAGACTTACAAATTAGGCTCAACACTCCTGATGGCTTCAACAATGAAACAGAAACAAGAGAGCCTACCATCTTCAAAGATTATCACATACAGAAATTTTCCCTCAAGACAGCTTGCAGACAAAAGATAAAAATCTCTTCAGAACCTTAGCAGATACTCCAATCTGAGGCATAATCTGATTTGTTAGGAATTTTGGCAATGAACTCTGGATAGTTTTCTTCTGCATCAAGATTCCTATATACTAAGCTTTACCATGGGCTGCTCTGAATCAGAGGAGAATAGCTTCTGAAATTTCTTACCATTGAAAGCACTCCTTTAGGCAATCTGAAGGGAATTTCACATTTTTCCCCTCTGGCAGGGCTACTGCAGAAAGTAATTTCTGTCACACATTCAGATAGCTCATCCTATTTGTTTTCAATGGTTGCTAAATGATGCAACAAATCAGCAATGCTTTGACAGCACTTTAAAGAAAAACCTTTAAAAGCATTGCAGATACCTTAGCAACAATTAGAAAGAATACGAAGTCACCCATCCTTTGTTCTACAAAGGAGAGCTCAGAAGAAGTTTTCAATTAAGCGGTTTCTCCACCAGGACAACCAGCCAGCCGCTTTGGTTTGATCTCAGTGATCACACATGCTGGAATCAAACCAAAACAGAGTGATTGTACCTGAATCTAAAAAAAAAAACAGCTCCTGACAGAGAGCAAGAAGGGTGCACATAGGAATACTTTGGGGTTGGGCTGATTCACTCTACGACTTACTTCATCTGATCACCAGCAGAAGGAGCAAACCAGCCCGTCTCCACAATGGACCAAACAGCGAGCTAAATGCCCATGTAGTCGTCCCCATAGTCTGGTGTCTCTGTTTTGACAATTCCACCTTGGGTGAATACTGTTAGGAGTATTGACTTGTCACTTGTCTAGCCTCCTGATAGGTATGTCTCAGCTTCCCTAACACACTCAAACCCTCTTGCCATAATAAGATACGCACCCAAGAAGGGGCTAACACAGCTTTAAAAAGTTGTATGAACTTGGTTTGCTTCTTGTCAGACTGCCGCACTTTATACTCTGCACCCTGTACTCTGAAGGAGAAGTGTATACTGTCCTGTTTTGAGACTTCTTTAATAACTGAACATTTTCAAATTATATATACAGGAAATTTCAAGTTTCCAGGAACTGAAGAATTACCCTTAAAAGTGGATACTTTACATCAATGAGAGTCAGAAAGTGGCTCTAGGGCCAAAGTACCTTTACATTATTTAATAATGAAAAGAATCCATAAGTCTCAGGAGCTATTTTTACCTTCAGTCTTTCGATTCTATGACAGTAAAATACATTCTCTGAGAAATACAATTCCAATGCTTAAAAAGGAGTGATAAATTCCGTTCTTCTCATCCCATTTCTCATCTAATAACTACCACAGGCAATTTACTTGTCCTTTAAATTTAACCAATTCTATGGTGGATACAGATTTTTCAAGAGCACAAAGGTTAATAGCTGTCAAGGTTGACATCCTTCAATAAAAGGCCTTGGTTATTAACACTTCTGATAGCAAATCCTTTTCTTCTCAGAAAGTACTGTCACCAGTTTCTTCTAGTGAACATGTAATTCAAATATTTAACAGTTTTTTACCGATTCATTGTAATATAACTGTTATTATCAAGAACAATTTTTCATTTTAACCAGACAAGGCTTCAAGCCAGATTATTGTTACTATGTGGAGGTGGACATTAATGATGGCTGATGTGACTCATGGGACACAACACATTTTGTCTTTTAATCACTGAAAATATTTGGTTGTTAAATACAGCAGCTTGATATTGCTCAGTACATATGGCAACAGATAAATCGTAAAAAGCCATTTACTTGTTACCACTAGCAGCACTAAATTAAAGTATGATATTGCTTTGTTTAAAGCTAACACATTCTTTTTAAAATACAAAAGTTAATATATGAAGTACAACTTTACTAAAACACAGTTCTGTTCAAATTTAAGTTATTCTTATGGAGTTAATTTTGAAGACCCACAACACTATATGCAAAACAAATTACAACTAACTAAAGGTGAATAAATATAAGATGGCTATATTTTTATGATAAAAATTCCATCCATAATCCAATCTTTACCTGTACACTGGCACTACCCATGAACACTGGGACACACTGTGGCATAAAATAGGAATTTCTTGATGGCCAATCCGCAGGACAGTGCAGACTCACCAGAAATGGTCAGAAAGACTTGAGGTGGCTAAGAGAGATAAGGCATACCATGGCTATCTTTGTTCTGATAAGACAGCATGCTAATTTCACTAACATTGTTCAGCCTCCCCAAAGACTTGAATGCATATACTGGGGATCCTTCCATTCTCATGTAACCCTCTGTCATGAGACACTCTGTTCTAAAATTAACAAAATCTTTAAGTAGGTAATCACCCAAACAAAGCTATATTCCATCTGGAACTTCTGAAGAGGAAATAAGCAGTAAGGAAAATTGAAAGATGAGACTCAAGGTGTTGAATATATTCTTACTGTTTGAGACCACGCATGGTACTAACAGAAAGGGTAATGTACCCACTGCATTTAGGATGAGGTTGGTGCCATCGACCTCCAACTCCCATAGACTGAGCTTGTATAGACTCTTGCAGAACAGGACTATGTTCACAGCTTGCTGTTCATGAGTGTAATAGAAAGTTACCATTACAGTGGATGAAATCCTCTTGATTAATCACACTGGGGCAAATGGTGATGATGTTATCAGCCGGCAATGTTACTTTTTAATTTAATTTAATTTAAAGCTTCCTACCACTCCCCACCCCGTTTGGGTTCCAAGGTTCCGTAGGGGTCCCTTTTGACCTGAGGAAGTTTTTGGGAACCTCAGGATGGGAAGGATTCTTTAATATTGGAAAATTACAATTGCACCATCCAAGTTCTACTTAAAAGTCACAATGATATTAAACTGGAAGCAATGATGACACAGTTTTCCATATGTAATAGAACATGCAAAACAGAAATTGTTTGTTGGGGTAAAGTCATATAAAGGCAAAATAATTAGTGTTAAAATTAACTATTAGATAATTAAAAATAAGTGGGAAAACTTTGAAAGACTAAGCTTAAGGGACAAACTGAAAGCAGAAGACAGATGAAGAGAAAAAAAATAAAACAAGGAGAGTTGTTTTTATTTATTTGCCTATATATATAGATTTAATTTATATATTCTTTCTGGACCCACAAAAGTAAAGTAATAATTAAACAAAGTTACAAAACTAGAGGGCATTAAAACAGAACAAGAAAAAAAAGGTCACAAACAGATACTAATTAATAATTATGTGCTGTTAGGTTTCTCCTGATGTCTGGCAACCCAATCCAGGGTTTGTTGGGTTTTTTAGGTACTGTATATGGTTCTTAGAAGTCATTTATTGTTTCCTTTTTCTGGTGGTGCTCTGAGGTTGTTTAGGTTGCCCAAGACCACACAGGCTGGCTCCTCTCCTACAAGGCACAACAGGTATATTGAACTTCCTCACTGAGCTACCCAGCCAAACATAATAACTAAAGCTCATCAAAAGCCTAGCAGAACACAAATGTCTTAATGTTTTAATAGGAATGTTTACCCCAAAGTCATCAACAAGGGGACAAATCAAATATCTCCTGTAAGGCAAGAATTAAATCACATTACTCAGCCTTGTTCTTTCCCTATCTCCAGTGCTAAAATGTTTGTAGACATGAGGAATCACCATGAAAGGAAGCAGAGACAGAGATCTCAGAGACCCGGATGTGCGAGTAAGAGAAAAGGTGAGCCTTTTGTTGGCATGCCTTGTACCTTGCCAACCTTTCTTGAGGGTAATGTTTACATAAAAGGTCCCATGTCTCAAGGCTCCCTGATAATGACCTGAGTTGGGCGCTCTGTCTCTAGTAATTAGTTACTTGGTTGCAATTACCGTGATTCCCCGAAAATAAGACAGGGTCTTGTATTAATTTTGCTTCAAAAATGCATTAGGGTTTATTTACAGGAGATTTTTTATGGACAACAATCTACATTTATTCAGTCATGTCATCTTCTGGCTGCTGCACAATGGTGGAGGGCGGGGCTTCATTTAACTGGAGCTTATTTTTGGGGTAGGGCTTATATTCTGAGCACCCTGAAAAATCGTACTAGGGCTTATTTTCAGGTTAGGCCTTATTTTCAGGGAAACAGGGTAGAGACTGAAGCATAAGTGGCAGTTGCAGAGAAAGAAATGTCAACATGCTCCATCTGCCTTGGCCGCCGTTTGTTCAACACACCTCTCTTTTCTGCACTGACAAGTCAGTAACCAGCCAAGCAAGAGAGTACTCCTCAGAACTGGATTTTGCATTGGCCCTGGGGCCTTCAAAAGCAGTGTCCTATTTTACAAATTTTCTTTAACCAACCTCTTCTCCACATGCTGCCAACTTGCCACTGCTTAATTTTTCCACCTCAGTAGTGCCTGACGGAGAGAAAAACCCTCACTGGACTTCTCATCCACTGCTGGCTCCTGCTGTCATTCACCTCCCTTCCAGCTGTCACTTTTCCTTCCATGTTTGACCCTCCCCAGCACTCTTTTTAACATGGCAATTTGCAACATTAACACTTCTTCTTAAAACCCAGATTACACTCCCGTGGTCTTCTTAATGTTGAAAAAGTTGGTCTTTACCTGTCACCACACACAGTGTTAAGTCAACAACTGCGGTATTTCATATCACACACTGGCATCAAGTACAGGAGGCCACATGTACCCTATCTGGACTGCAAAGATTCTTGCAAGCTGGAGCAGGACCAGAGGGGGAAAATGTGTTGGCCTAAATTAAACATAAAACTGCAACATTTTATATTAGAAGCCTTGCCTTGTAATATGGATACAATAAAAGCAAGAAAGTTTAACAAAGCAGTAAAGCAAGATATTTTTTTAAAAAACCAATAGACAACATTTGCAGTGAAAGCCACTAGAGTGTGCATTTGTGTGTTTTCTATTTGTAGCTATGAGCCAAGTTATCTAAATGAAATCTCCACAGTCACTGGCAATATAACTCCCTGTACAATTTAGATCCAGCCTGTCTGAAAGTCCTTATTTCCCCATATGAGACTTCTCAGTGTCTTAAGATCTTCAGGGGAGACTCTTCACTTAATTCCACTGCATCTACAGGCAGATCTGGTGAGAACACAAGAAACGGGCTTCTCTGTGGCTGCTTCTAGGTTGCAGAATGCCTTCCACTGGGAGGCTAGTCTGCCCCCCCTCCCTCTTTTCCTTCTGTTGTCAGGTAAATACCATGCTTTTCAGGGAGGTTTTTAACAACCAACTGGGCAGCTTTTACTCTACAGTGTATGTGTTTTCAAAGGGTTTTTAACAGCTTTAACTAATTGTTTTAATAGCGTTATATGGTTAATTGTTTTCTATGTTACAATTTCTTGTAGTTTTAATTGGGGTTTTTTTTTTTTTTTGGACAACTTATGAGACACCATGGGTCTCAGTTGGGAGAAAAGCAGCAACAAAATGAAAATAAATAAACAAATAACTCATAGCACAAAAAGGTGGGAAAAAGAGCAAAGATGGATTATTGCCTTCATACTCTCCTTCTTATCCTTCAAGGCATATGTGATTATGTGCTAGTAGAAACAGACTGTTGGTAGAGCTTAGGGATACTAAAGCAAGAAAGTTATTGTCTTGCCTTATATTGGTTTGCTTTAAATTTATATCCTGCATTTCCTCCAAGGCATGCTGTGAGAAAGTGGACAGGGATGAGACTCCTTATGTCCATGTGCTACCTTCTTCCTCCCCAGGAGAGCCAGAGATAGAAATAACCAGCCCCCATGTTGAAGAGAAAGGGAAGGAAGTGATGAAGATTTTGTTAAAAGAACAACAAAACTTGGGAACTGAGGAAAACCTAGGAACAGAACAACTAACTAACAAAGAGGGTAAAATTAGCAGGAAAGAGGAAAAGTATAAAGAAGACAGACAAGGAGGAGGAGGGGAGAGAAATATAAGAAGAGACAGAAGCAAGTAGCTACTAGATGGAAGAAAGGAAGAAAGGAAGAGAAGAGCGAAGTAGAAGATTGGGTAGTTACAGTGAAAGAAAAGTCATGTACAGGTGAATAGGTAGAGATGAAAGCCCCCAGAGCAGAAGCCAAGTGAGAGTGGAAAAGTAAGATGTCACGTAAAGTGTCATACTGGGAAGAGAGAAAGAGAAAGAGGAAAGAAGAAAGAAGAAATTAAGGAACAGAGAAAGTTTAGAATGGATTCTCTCTATTGGGACAAACCTTAGGCAGAGGAAGTACCCACCTAGATCACAAGCAGTCTGGGGAAAGAAAGAAAGTATGGATGATTGGTGGGGATGGGCATACTTCCTCTAAAAGATGTTTCTTCACTAGGTGTCACTTTGACCTCTGTCTGAGCAGGAGAGTTAAATGACTTATGAGAAGGACTGTTACCCTCTGAATTAAGGTTAGGAGTGTTAAAAGACACTAGACCAGCAATGGTGAACCTATGGCAGGCGTGTCACAGCTTGCACGTGGAGCCCTTTCTGCCGGCATGTGAGCCATAAGTCACCAGATTGCTACTCCCCCCCCCCGCGCACAGCCAAACCTGAGAAGGTGACAGGAGCCATGGTGCTGGCGCTTCAGCAGGCGGATCTGGAGAAGCTGGTGCTGGCAGTGGGTCCAGAGTGGGGCCTTGAGGCACATCCGTGCCCAGGATTCCCCCTTCCACTGCCACTTCCAGTTCCGCCACCGCCACTTCCGGTTCCACCGCGGTGATATACCGACCGCTAAGTTTTGTTTTTGTTTTTCAGTTTGGGCACGCAAGCCCAAAAAGGTTTGCCGCCACTACACTAGACAGTTAAGAATGTTGAGCCTGTTCAGAAGGAAGACCAGTGCTACGAAATTATAGTGAACTAAGTTGTAATAAAGCCACTGGAGTACAAGCCCAAGTATGCATTAGGAAAGCAAAGGTAATCATGTGCCGTTAAGTTAACTCTGACTCACAGCAATATCCATACCACGACCCAAACTTGTTTCAACCAAGTTGCCAAAAGACTTAGTTATTCTCAGACGATATCCTTACTTGCTTTATACATGAAACATTCAATTATCTCCACAAAAGTAAATGGAATCAGCATAAAATATGACAACTGTGATTTTAGTCTAGAATTTTGACAGATCCATGGTGAAGAGTCAGGGAGAGGGCCAATTAAAAAATTATACTAGTAATTGCTTCCAATCTCTCCTAATTAATTTGATTTTCCAAAGGGAAGGGGTAAATCCTTCAAATAATACTGTTCGGTTTGCTCAGTTCCTCTAGTAAAATACCATTGAACTACAATTCCCATAGTGTTTAAAATACAGTACAATGGGGCAATATCTATGCTGAAATCTATGCTAATTTGTAAAGATTTGCACATCTACAAGCAACACATGTTAATATTAAAAAGCAAGTCATAAATGAGAACAAAATTTACCTTATGAAACTCTGTCCCTCACTAACTAAAATTAAAGAATGCTTGACAAAAACAGGACAGGGAAAGAAAAATGTCTAAAGTTTAAAACATGAATATGAAATTGCACACACTCTCATCCACCGCTCGTCTGTCCCACATTAGAGAGGAAAGTCCTCTGGTGAAGGGTTACGTTTGACTGAAAGATGAGTAATCAGAAGGAAGGAAGGAAGGAAGGAAGGAAGGAAGGAAGGAAGGAAGGAAGGAAGGAAGGAAGGAAGGAGGGAGGGAGGGAGGGAGGGAGGGAAGGAAGAAAGGAGGAAGGAAGGAAGGAAGGGCAAGGGTCCTGAACTTTCCCATCAACTTTGCACAGTTAAACTACACCACTTTGTAACAGGTTTTCCCACTATGATGAGATGTGCCATATGTGTATATGTATTACAATAATGTTGAAGTTTACACCTATACATATGAATACTAACTTATGCAATCATGTGTCTTGGTTTGTCCTCTTTTTTTGTAATGGGTAGATGGCCACATTTAGTCCACCTCCTGCAGATATTAATTCAAATCATTAACAAACATCTAGTTTGATCTGGAACTTTTTTTGTTTTGTTTCCAGTACACAGAAGTTGATAAGCAAGATTCCCTGAAATCCATTCTATCTACACTTCAAGACTCAAACATTCTATCATCTGTTCCTATGGAAACAGAAAAGATATTCTAGGTTATATCACTATCAGCTGATTACACTGCGGAGAAATTTGTGGTTTATTTTAAACCCTAGTTCGGAAAGAAAGATATTTCAGTACATAATGTCAGTCTAGTTTTTAATGCCCATGCACAGCCTCTCGCTTTCATCAGGATGAAAGTTTGAAGAATTTCAGATTATAATAGCAACTAACAATCCTCACAATGTCTAGTTAAGCTGTATGAACAATATTATTAAAGCTCTTTGCAAAACAACATGGTCAGGATCCTAAGTATACTTTTTTGACATCAATTTTCGCTGAAATGAATGGGAATCAACACAGTTCGGATCATGACAAAGATATGGTTTTGGAAACAGCCACAGCTGTGGGCTTTTCATTTTTGTTATTACACATGATTAGCTTTGTGAGTGTATGCAACCCATCCTGTGGGGAACCAAGAACATTCCTCTGTTCCAACTAGCCTATAGTATAACTTAACAGTGTTGCCATTGCACGCTGACTGTTCACATGATCATTCACTCTGAAAGCAAAGCACAACAGAATGTTCAACTCATCTGCTATAGGTGAAGTGCAGTACACAAGCACCTCTCTATCTAAAATAAAAGATTGTGTTAAATGAAGGTACACAACAAATTATAGTTGCCAGATTTTACATAAAATTAAGTTATTTTAAGACAATAAAAGCTATCAATATTCTTCATAACAATAATTACAAAACTGGAGCAAATGGGCAAACTATAAAATAAGTGTATGAACTAACATCAGCTTCACTCAGATTTTTGTAAAAACAAACATTTCTGAAAAAATTTTAATTGGAACAGCATGTTACCATGCATGGGAGCTGAAGTCATAAGGGATAAAGTAGTGGACAGAAAATAAAGCAATCTAAATTTTATCTGCCCTGCACCACTTTGCAGTTTCCATTTTCCAGTTCTGTCTGACTGACATCCTAGTCCAGTTTGTGTGCAAAAAAGATGAAGGAAGAATGGTACAGCATCATCTAAAAGAAAGTTATACAAAAATGCACAAACTTTTATTTCTTTCTATACAGTGTTGCCTTTGTTTTATTTTGTTTGTTTGTTTTCTATGCCAGAATTCTCCCAATTATGGAATCCAAGGTGACTCACAAATTATTAAAAGACAAACCAGTTAAAAACACAATACGTTATTATGTTAAAGACAATTAAACATGTATCAATAATAAAATATGTTGACACAGAATCAAACTGTTCAGAGCAATTCTGTAGATACCACCCCTGCCATATTTTGTCACTAATTTGTATCTAATAAAGTGTCAAATACTGGACATTACTGGGGTAGTATTTGCCATTTCCCATAGAACAGGGATATGGATATGCATTTCATGAAAAACAACAACTACAGTATGTATGTTCTACAGATTATCTTTTTCTCTGAGGCAGAGATAAGAAACAATGGCTGGAACTGTGTGGTGAAGTTTCACATGTGCAAAGTGAAGCTGAAGCAGTGCTACGGAAAACTGCAGCAGGGAGGAAGTGCTCTTCACAAAGCACTTCCACATGAAGGCCATACATTGGGCAAAAAAGGAGCTATGCAATTTGACTGTGCAATCTAACTGCACAATGCTGGTAGCCTGGGCACAATGCCTGACAAGCTTTTGTTGGCCTAACTTTACATTGGGCCAAAATGTTCTAGCCAAACCTCCCTTCCTGAAACAAAAGAAAAAAGTCTAACCAAACCAGATGCCCCACATTCATCTCTTCACTGGTGGACCCACATTTTGGGGGCCTTGAAGCTTGAGCTGTTATGAGGGGCCCTTCACAATCAGCAATGAGATCTGGGTAACCACTGCTATCTTCTCCAAATTTATGAATTTATTTACTGAACTCCTCAGTCCAGTGAAACTAAGGACGCGCCATCTGATTTAGTTATATTGTAACAGATTGTTTACATGTGATATTATTATTGCTATCTTATGCTACTTTTCATTGTATTATATGTTATACATTGGATATACCTGCTGGTCAGTGACTGTAATAAAGCTCATTCATATCTTCTTCAAAGGGGTTGTTTCACGACAAATCACCAATCTTTCTTTTTTTTTAAGTGAACAAAAGTTTCTTCTGGGGCCTCTCCAAGATTAGGGACTCTGGAATTTTTCATTTCATGTAGATCTGCCCCTACATCTCTCCCCCATTCTCACAAGAGAAAAACAAAGATGCAAACTGTAGCTCAGCCCTGGGGGGCCCTGGCACATTTGAAGAGGGCCACAGACTGGAAACAATTCTTCACACACCATCTTATAAGGTTCATTATGCAACTTATACAATCTTGATCTGGCCTGTATTTCTTTCATATTGTGTTTATGGCTCTGGCCAAAACAAGGTTGAGAATGGCTGCCGTAACTAATAAAACATGCCCATGACTGCTTGGCTACAATTACACATGGTAGCCTTGTATAAAACTAAAACACAATACTTTTTTCTTCTTGTTTTTCTTATGGAAGTTCCACAATTTAGTAAAAATAATAGGCCATATAGGAAACAATCCTGCACTAACAAGACTAAATTGTAACACAGACCCCTTTCAGAAGGTTTGAATAACTGGCTTAAGATACATTCACCAGATACACCTAATTTACACTATGCAAAAATCTGTTTTATCCTTCTTGAATGTGGTGAAGGGGTTGGAGTGTGCCAGTGAAACTGAGAGCAATGCCGTCAAGAGGCCAGACTCCATTATGAGCCTAGAGTCCTAGCAGAGTCACCCAAGTGGAACCGTCCACTTATATGGAGTGAGCAATGCCTGAAGGAACAGGCACTTGAGATGCAAATATCTGCTGGCTACTGAAACACAGCCATGCATTTCAGGAGAAGAATGGTCTATGCTTTATAGACTACAGCAAGGCCTTTGTGTGGATCATGAGAAACTATGGGCTGTTCTGAAAAAAACTAACAACTAAAAATAACCCCTGGATATATCGCAGCACTTGCTTGTACTGATGCATAAATCGTATTGTGGACAAGAAGCTACCATTAGGAGAGAATATGGAGAAACAGAATGGTTTCCCATAGGCTAAGTTGTCAGACAAGGGTGCATTTTATTCCCTAATCTGTTCAATCTGTACACAGAACAAATACAGAAAGCCAGATAAGACTCAGAAGAAGGTGGAATGAAAATGGGTGGAAGAAACATAGATAGTATAAGATACGAAGATAACACAATTTTACTGGCAGAAAGCAGCAATGATTTGAAATGACTTCTCATGAAAGTGAACAAAGAAAGTGTCAAAGCATGACTGTAGCTGAACATTAAAAATACAGAAATCTACAGAAGAACCACACAACTTTAATGTGGACAATGAAGAAATTTAAACAGTGAAAGATGTGTATACATTGGTTCAATCAGCAATCCAAGTGGAGAGTGCAACCAAGGAATCAGAAGAAGGTTGAGATTTGAAAGGGCTCTAATGAAGGAATTAGAAAAGATCATCAGGTAAGTGTAAGGAGGTGCTACTGGAAACCAAGACCAAGATCATCTGCACTCTTGTATTCTTGATCAGTATGTATGGGAGCGAAAGCTGGTCAGTAAAGAAAACTGACAGGGAAAAAAAATGATTAGCTTTGCAGACACTCAGGATTGCCAGAAAGATGAACAAGCAGGACTTAGATCAAATCAAGTCTGAACTATCTCTGGAGGTAAAAGTGAGGTTGTCATGCCTTGGGCACATCATGAGAAAGCAAGATTCTCTGGAAAATATAATAAATCTTGGAAAGATTGAAGGCAGCAGGAAAAAAGGAAGCTCAAATACAAGATGGATCGACTCCCTTAAGGAAACCACAGACTTGAGTTTACAAGAGCTGAATATGGCTGCTGAGGACAGGACATACTGGAGATAGCTCAATAGGGTTGCCACAAGTTGGAGGCAATTTGAAGCAGGTAACAACAACAAAACTTTGGTTATGCGCCTAAGACAGTTGTTTGATTAAAGCTATCCCCTTGGGAATGGTTTGTCAAATAAGAATAAGTTATATATAAACAGTTGCTTAATGCGCAAACTGTTGTTAATGCCTCTGATAGTGTCAAGGAGTTAAGTGGTACTGTATTTAACCAGGTGTTTTAAAAGGTGCAGTGCTGTGACCTCTGCATCTTTTAAACAAAGAGTGCAATAATGATGGGTGTTAAGTCCCATTTTCTTCCTTGGGTCACAATTCAACCGCACAAGTTATTTGAATCTAAGTCTTCTCAGACTTTATTAAAAGTCCTATTATTCAATGGAGGACAATAAGGAACTTAGCAGTGGGTCCAAATTAAGAGACTCCTATTGTATGATAAAAAGAAAGCAGCACAATAGCCACAATGTTACAAGGATAGAAAAGTGCTCTATTGTTAACAGGCCAAATGCCAGTCTGGTGCACATCAGCTTTTATAATGCTGAATTGGAGTTGAATTCTGCCATTCTATTGATTGCTAATGATGTGAAGGAAAGTTAAATACACATTTTGTGGTTCAGCCTTTGACCAAGATTTCAGACTAATAAATGGGAGATGGGGTGGACTGTATTACAAAAGTCTGAAAATTGAAACATTTAAAGCCTGTGAATTTAATAAAGGCACTACAAGAGTTAGAGCAACAAGTTGATTAGTCAGAGTGAGCCTAGAATGAAAATCTAATTGCTTTGCTAGATCACATTTTATGAGCATTTACATATTGCACAAGACAAAAAACCCCACCAAACCCAGTTTTGTCTTTTCTTTTAAATGCCAGATATCAGTCGTAGATATTGCAGTGTCATACTATAGTTATTCACAATTAAGAGCAAATTATTTATATTATTATTTGTAATAATAGCAAATGCTGTCTTACACATAAAAACACTAATTTCACATACCACTGAAATTATTCTGGCTCTAGAGTTCCTCTATAAATTGTGTGGAAAGGAGAAGTAAGACCTCGCTAGCATTTTTCCCATTATCACACAAAATTCACTTTTAATTTCCTTAATGAAACTTTTAATTTCCTTAATGCCTCGTAGCACAGTGTTTAAACCGCTGTACTGCAGCCAAAACTGTGCTCACGACCTGGGGTTCAATCCCAGGTAGCGGCTCGAGGTTGACTTAGCCTTCTATCCTTCTGAGGTCGGTAAAATGAGTACCCAGCTTGCTGGGGGGGGGGCAATGTGTTGCCTGCATAATTAATTTGTAAACCGCCCAGAGAGTGCTTGAAGTTCTATGGGGCGGTATATAAGCAGCACGCTTTGCTTTTTAATGTTCCTTTGAAAATCAGGTCACTATGAAACAGACAACAACATCAAAAAACACAGCAAACGTGGAAAAGCATCCTTTTATAAAAGTAAAGATAGCATGAAACTCTGCTTAGTTACTTTTCATTGTCACCAGTTCTGTGTTACCAAAATTTGCACACCAACATTATTTGCATTTTTAAAACAGCCATTCTGTAACTTGAAAGCACCACCTAATGACTGGGGGAAAGGATCCAATATCTGCCACTTTTCTTTCTACTAAACCATCTGCACCACAGCTCTAAATTGTTTGCACGTTTCTCCGGACTAGAGTAATGGTTCACGGTGTAGTGCAATGGATAGAATGACGGACTACAACTTCGAAGGCCAGAGCTTAAATCCACACTCAGCCATGGAAATTCACTGGGGGACTGGGACTGATAAAACCACTGCTTAAATAACTCACTTACCTTGAAAGCCCTATTAGGGTTGCTTTAAGTCAGTTCCAACTTGCCTGCACATAACAGTAAGCAAGGAACAGCCTCCTAAATCACATACTCTTGTTTAAGTCAGAAAACCAGGGAAACAAACCCAGCATAATTTCATCATGATACTACTATCTTCATTTCACTGGAGATATAATAAAAGACTAATAAAAGTCTTCCAAATAATCGTGTTGATTCGAAACAAGTCACTGGCCATACACAGCAGGCATAAACACTAATAATTTCTTGATTACAGTGGTGCCTCGCATAACGATTTTAATTGGTTCAAAAAAAAACGTTATGCGAAACATCGTTATGCGAAACATCATTTTCCATAGGAATGCATTGGAAACCGGTTAATCCGTTCCAATTGGAACGGATTGCCGTCCTTAAGCGAAAAAACCCATAGGAAACATCGTTAAACGATACAATGTTTCCTCCATTGGAATGTATTGTAGCTGACTCAATACATTTCAATGGCTTTGCGAAGTCAATTTTTGCAAAATTAAGTGTGTTATAAAAGGGTCAAAAATGGTTTTAAATGCTTGGATTAGCTTCTGCACCCTCTAAAACGGATGCAAAAGTTAATTTGGCTTTGATCTGACTTTTCGTTAATTAATGGTGAATTTTTTTCCTCCAACTTTTGACAGCTGTCAAAATCTGACAGCTCCATTATTTCCTATGGGGGAAGAAAAAATTCACAAAAAATTAATGAAGACTCAGCAACTGTTCTAAATTCTTGGGTTCGTTAGAGGACCCCCTAAGTTGTGTGCAAAGCTGATTTGGCTTTGATCTGAACTTTTGTTAATTTTTTGTAAATTGTTTTCTCCCCCATAGGAAAGCATGGAGCTGTCAGATTTTGACAGGTCCATTGGTTCCTATGGGCCAAAAAAAAAAAATTCACAAAAAATTAACGAAAAGTCAGATCAAAGCCAAATCAGGTTTGCACATGACTTAAGGGGTCCTCTAACGAATCCAAGCATTTAGAACCGTTTTTGACCCTTCTAAGACACTTTTTTAATTGAAAAAAAAACATCGTTAAGTGAAGCAGGGGACCTAAAATCGCATTCGTTATGCGAAGCATGGTCCCAAACTTCGCTAAGCGAAAATCGCCCATAGGAAACATCGTTATACGATGCATATTATTTTCTAAAAAAACACATCGTTATGCGAATTAATCGCTAAACGAGGCAATCGTTAAGCAAGGCACCACTGTATTTTTATGTACCGTCAACCGGGCTGTCAATTGCTCAAATATGGGTGTCTGTGTGAATTTCATTGTATGTGTATACTATGTATATACTTACAATGACAATAAATTTATTTGATTGATTTGACTGATTTGATTTGATTAAATAAAGCCAGATTAATTTTCCAGTGTTTCACTTGTCAGCTGCACTTCAGCATTTATTAGAGGGAGAGAAAAACTGTTAAAGGTCAGACTTGATACATGAAAAGGACAGTAACAAGAATAAATACTTCAGATAACTACCTATTGGGTAGCCACTGTTATGTACATGCACAGTGGAGGGAGGGGTTGAGGGGATGGCTGGGGAAACCTTTAGGATATTAGAACAAATGCAAATTACGTGTCTTGCAAATCCAAATTTATCCAAATCATAATCAAAAAATCAAATCCATAGTGGTGTGAACCTGCCCAGAAAACAATTTTTAAAAAAATAATCCCACTTAATTGTCTTGACTCCAGTTTTAGCTGTGTGTTGTATGACATCAGAATGGAGTTACCAGTATCATGGGTGCAAGGAAAGTTGTGGGCTCAGTATGTGGGCTGTAAGAATGTAAGTAACACATGCCACTTCGCTCCTCAATTTACAGGTTATCACTTCCAGTGATTTGATTAGTTTTTCTACTTCAGAATCTCTTCTCTTATGTCCATGATACAAGATGTAGTCACAGCCAAAAGACAAAAAGTAAATCCAAAATGCAGGTCTGAAATAAATCAGAATATTCTCCATAGCAACAGAATTTAACAAGGAGAAAAGCTAAACACATTGCGATTGGCCTTCTTCTAATATCAGATATATTATAGTACAAATTGGTTCAAATCCTGTTGTTCAGTATAGTAAGTCACACCTTAAGTAGGCAAGAACTTATGGGAGAGCTGACACACCAAATCCCCACTGATCCACTGGGTTACTCTAGTTGCAACTTACTATCCAAAGCAACAAGAGTTCATCCACTGTGTCTGATTTTTAAGCAGTGCCTGGTATAAGCAAAGAACAGAAATCTGTTTTAAACATTCCAAACGACTGTAATTAAATTCCCTTGAAAGTTTTCAAGCAGACTGCAACATACATTGAGTAAACTATATTGAGAAATAAAGTAATAATACCAATTAAACAAATTCAATAGAATCACAACATAATCTAAAATCTATTATTCCAGAACCAAAAAGTAAGACTGCATGAATTGATCTACTTTCATAAGAGTGAGAGTGTCAAACTAGAATAAGACATTTTCTGAAATGCGGGCACAATTAGGAGTATTCATTACAAAGTCCCCCCCCCAAAAAACCCCACAAAACCATCCTGACTGTTACAAAGGAAAAAAGACAATAAAATGATTGTTATCCATATAATAATAATATAAAATACCATAGACAAAATTTACACTAAATTACATAAAATTATATTATGGTTAGTGCTAGTGGAAATAGGAAGGTGGTGATTAACCCTCTTGCAAAACCTCCCATGCACATAATAAAAACTGCTCTAGAGGGCTAGGAAATGCTCTGCTGAGACATCAATCACCTGTTAGGGAGAAGACGTGAAGACAGATTAGATTCAGTTGTCCTCCTACCTCAACTAACATAACCACTAATGCTCTGGATTTCAGATCAGAGTGGTGGGAGGGGAAAAACTTTTGCCAACACTTCCTCCTCACAAAGAATATACTAGAGCTAAATAAAACACATATTTGATAGCCCATTATTTTATTGGAAGCATATGTGCAGCGATAAGCATACTGCATTGAGCTTCCCGGTCTGAGGTTAGTGTAAGGTTTTCAAGTTGTGATCCAGTGTAATCTAGGGAAGCATAACTGACTGAATATTGCAATGTTAACCACCACCTCCCATACCTGTCCATCTGTTTGCACATGAGTAGACTTATATTCACCTATTCATCTGATTTTGAGAGAAAGAAAATCATATTTTACCTGGGTCTCTATTCCTTGTTCAAGCAACCGTTTCGCCTGGTTTTCAACCTCAAGCCGAGCTCTTGCAATAAAAAGTAGGTCGTTTTCAATTACTTCTATTCCAGAAAGATCTATTCCTTGAGAAAGGTAATCTGTAAAAGCAACAATAGTTTGATGTATTATAAACATTCAGAGAACAATGAATTGGGGTGTAATCAACCATCTAGGCATTATTTCATGCCACAGTTTTATGTCACAATTTCAGACACAGAACATGCTAACAGTCTGCAGGGGCAGGATTCAGTTCCTAAGGGACAAAAGAAAATGCAACAATTTGAATATCTCAGCAGCATGTTTTGTGCATTTACTTGTTAGCTGCCTATGAAGAAAAATAATTGCACATAAATGTTTCAATTAAGGTACAAGAATAGTGGTTTGGAACCAAAGATGTGGACAGAAGTGTGTGTGTGTGTGTGTGGGGTATTTTCTGCTCCCAGAAAAGCTGTTTTACAACTAACCCTAAAAGTTAATACAGCGGTGCCTCGCAAGACGATTGCCTCGTGGGACAAAAAACACGCAAGACAATTGGTTTTTGCGATCACTATGGTGCCTCGCAAGACAGTTTCTTCTATGGCCATGCTTCGCAATACGGTTCCCCCCCCCCCCCGAGACTGATGCCTCGCAAGATGAATAAATTTCATTCGTCTTGCAAGATTCCCATAGGGAACCTCACAAGACGATTTTTTTGCAAGACAGCGATTCTTGCGGAACGAATTACATTCGTCTTGTGGGGCACCACCATACTACTGTATGAACGGTACTACCTAAACTGTGAAAGCTTTTCCACCCATGCATACGCAAACTTCTCAGAACACTGCAAGTGGCTATTCTTCTCTGATCATAGTTCTTTGGATTCACCCCAATCACTTAAACGCTAAATGCTGTGTTTCAGACAAGGGAGAAAAGAAATCCATTTTCACCTGTGACTTGTGCTAGCTAACTATCATAAATTGGGGCGACAATAACATTAGTCACTGATCAAGAACTCTTCTGATAACTAAAACACAAGCCCCAGTAATTGAATAGCAATTTCAAATCAGAGCATGCACTTCTATTTTTCTTTTTTTTAAAACACTGTTAAAATCTACAGATGGCAAGGTCTATCTCAAAGAATGCATTAATGATGATGATGATCATCCTCTTAGAACTGCAAAGCTGGAAGGGACCCTATGGTTCATCGAACCCAGCCCCTGTCAAGGAGGCACAGGGGGGAATCAAATTCCCAACCTCTGGCTCTACAGACAGATGCCTAAACCACTGAGCTATTCAGCAGTTTGTTCTCTCTTACACAGGAGGAATCAACTTCTAAGTTGATAGTTGCTTTGACAGATACATGCACTGTATAAAACCAAGAAGACTTTTTGCTTCAGAAATGCTGCTTTTAATTCAAATGCATGCAAATTCAAACCGATGACTCAAAGAGCGAAAAGATACGATTGACTAAAATTTATTGAACTAAGCTTCTGTCCTACTATAAATAAAATAAGCAGACTGTTAGGTAAGAAGTGGGGTTTCTTTTTTGAAACCTTAATAACATTCATAATTTGACTGTGGGGGAAAAACAATAGTAGAGCAATAGCATGAGAAGAATAAAACTACAGTCTCAAATTCAGTGCTGCACTAGTAGAAGTACAACAGGACTTTCTCCCTCTTTCCTCCTTCTGTGTAGCCATCTCAAAATCTGCTCCAGAGAGATTCTTCACCTTTAAGAGCTAGCTAATATTGATGGCATATATTGGGGGGGGGGGAATTACACCTCTTCATTTTCTGCTAACAGTACGTAGCCATTTTATAAACACAATGACACCATAGGATGAAGGCCATAAAATTAACAAACACTGTTTAGCCCTGCCCAGGCATTCAGCTGCTCACATGCAGTATAAAATGGATGACAGGGGCATGGGTATGCACATAAGGCTCTACTGTTGCACATGAGGGGCCACAGTCACCCATAGTTTGTGACATTTCATCATGGATCTGCTTTGCACCTTTCCCTTGGAGAAACAGGAACTTGATTATGGTTCTATGCTCTCCCACACTGAACTTTTCTGGAGGTGCTGCCATGTTCACTTTGGACCTGAACATGAAAGATAAGTTAAAATCATAGGTAATTGATTTTTGCGCCACTGAATATAGACAAATTGGCCAATAAACCCTGCAACTTATAGCTTCCTAGCTCATTTTTTTCTGGGAAAGGCTCAATACGTATCAGCACCCCCTCGTATGTCACAACTACACTTTTTTATACCTCAGATTTTTTTAAAAAAATCTGTATTTTCTCCTAATATTAATACTGTGTACTTCACTAGAAAGTGAAAACTTTAGAACTGTGCCCCATTTTGCAAGAAGATACTGTTCTTCTTCAACTACAAGAATTATATCATGACTCCTAATTTATACCTTCAATCAGAGGAGAGAGGAAAAAAGTTTGGTGATCTCCATGTGTTTTCAGGACTTTCCCCCCTCCCCCCGCCCCAGGTAGGCAATGAGAATGAGTTTTCAGGGTATTTCCTACCCTATCTTATATTTTAGCATCAATGAGACAATACACATCTACATCTAATGATTAGAGTGGTGCCCTGTTTGACGACGACCCTGCTTGATGACGACCCTGCTTGACGATGAGTTTTTTGTGATTTTTTCCTATGGGGTTTTTTCACTTTACGATGATTAGGTCCCTGTTTCTCAAACCAACTGTTCGCAAGACGACGATTAAAAACAGCTGATCAGTGGTTCGCAAAATGGCTCCCTGCTGTTTTCCGGACCTATTTTCACAAGACAGCGATCGAAAATGGCTTCCCCTATGGAGGATCTTCGTTGGACGATGAGGTATTTTCCCCACTGGAACGCATTAACTGGTTTTCAATGCATTCAATTTTTTTTTCTTGACGACGATTTTGCTTAACAGCGATTTTCCTGGAACAGATTTATCGTCGTCAAGCGGGGCACCACTGTATGTGTAACTTATATTTCTTTCTGCCATTTCCATTTGGATAGCAAGCCCTCAATATAACAGGCTGATTCTAATTCTGTGTATGTACAGTACCTGTCACTGGATACAGCTTACCTACAAGAAACTCCAACTTTCTTTTAAAAGTACAAATCTAAGCTGACTGAACCTGTGGCACAGAGTCTTGTAAGTCATGTTTTTTGAAAACATAGAAAACACAGAACAAAAATACTGCCTTTCAGAGCACAGTGATTCATTTCCAACTATCAAAATGTTAACATGCAAAGGTAAAGTTAGCATTCGGGCCTAACTGATGGTCCTGCTCACTCCCACCCTAAATACTGGCTAAGGTTACCTAATAGCGGCAATATTGCAGCAGATATCCTTGGCCAGTGGAGGCTAGACTCAAAATAGACTGATGAAGTGAGATGAAGTTCACAAAAAAATTATCCCAAATACAGGGTACTGTAGGTCTTTAAGGGGGCATGACATCATTTATTAGCCTCCTCCCAAACAATGTTATCTTTGAGCTTCAGCTCACTGAAAAAAGGGATTTAACTCTGGAAGTGAAAGGCCTATGAAAGCACCAATATTATTATTTACACAGAAAAGCTCAGTAGACACCAAAGAGATTGAGGGCTGCACCTATATTCATCTCCTGATGTCTTCAGGACAGCGGGTGAGGCAGAGGAGAAGACCAAAACTAATTACAGTGGTGCCTCGCATAACGTTTTTAATTGGTTCAAAAAAAAAAACCTTATGCGAAAAAAACTTTATGCGAAACACCATTTCTCATAGGAATGCATTGGAAACCGGTTAATCCGTTCCAATAGGCATGGATTGCCGTCCTTAAGCAAAAAAACCCATAGGAAACATTGTTAAACGATACAATGTTTCCTCCATTGGAATGTATTGAAGCCGACTCAATACATTTCAATGGCTTTGCGAAGTCAATTTTTGCAAATTTAAGTGTGTCATAAAAGGGTCAAAAATGGTTTTAAATGCTTGGATTAGCTTCTGCACCCTCTAAAACGGATGCAAAAGTTAATTTGGCTTTGATCTGACTTTTCGTTAATTTATGGTGAATTTTTCCCCCCAACTTTTGACAGCTGTCAAAATCTGACAGCTCCATTGTTTCCTATGGGGGAGAAAAAAATTCACAAAAAATTAACGAAAAGTCAGATCAACGCCAAATTAAGTATGCACACATTTTAGAAGGTGCACTAACGATTCCAAGCATTTAAAACCGTTTTTCAACATGTTAAGACACTTTTGTAATTGAAAAAATGAACATCGTTAAGTGAAGCAGGGGACCTAAAACCAAAAACGTTAAGCGAAGCATGGTCCCAAAATCGCTATGTGAAAATTGCCCATAGGGAAAAACGTTATACAAACCACAATCTGACTCTGAAAAAATAAACGTTAAGCGAAAAAAACGTTAAACGAAGCAAACGTTATGCGAGGCACCACTGTATGCTGTAGGCAGGCTCCAGTTTTCTGCTCCAGTCTCACAGTAAAGTATCAAAACTGAATTTAACACTCAGGTCATGGAAGAAATTGAAAGGAGGGCAGAGTAGTAGAAGCAGGAGAAACACTCAGAGACCTTTGTATTAATAAAATCATTTGCTAATAATGACTTACTAAGTCTACCAATCCAGCAAGGTCCAAGAACCTGTGATCTTCCAAATGTTGCTGGAATATAACTTCCATCATCCAAAACAGTCGTGGTGCTGACTGAAAGAGATTGAAATGGCAGTCTAACTGCATTTCATTTGGCTTTTTCCTTGAGATATGGGACTACTTTGGTCTCCTTGGTGGATGATCTATGTCAGGAATTGGATAAGAGGAGCAAAACCTTCTCAGTTTTCCTGTACCTTACAGCAGCACTCAGTAAATCACTGAGCAATGTATCCTCTTAGACTGCTTTGTAAGGTTGGATATTGGGGCCCACTATTACAGTGGTTCCAATCCTTTCTGTCGGAAAGGATGTAAAAAGAGATGTTGGAGGAGCAATGTTCAATATATAGACTTTGGCCTTTGCCATCCCTTATTCTGTATATTATTTAACATTTATACGAGAACACTGAGAGAGGTCATTTGGAGCTCAGTGCCACCAAGTAAGCTGATGACACCTGGCTCTATTGCTCCTTAAACCCAACACAATGACAGCAGTCAAGACCACTGAACGCTGCTTGAGTTCAATAATGGGCTGAATGAGAATGAAAAAGCTGAAACTAAATCCTGACAAGGCAGAGGTGCTGCTGTTTTTCAGTAGAAAGCCAGGTTCAGGAGTTAGGATGCAACCTGTTTTAGAAAAGGCTGCATTCTGTCAGAACATCTCAGTTTCGTATTCTTCGGAGTTCGTTTACTCTTCACTGTACTGGATTTCAAGTGGCAGCAGTGATGAGGAGTACCTTTGTACAACTTTGCTTAGTGTGTCGCCTACAACTTTTACTGAGTTGATTTGACTTAGCAGCTATCATACATGCCTTGACTACTGCAATGTGCTCAGTGTGGGATGAGTGGGATGACCCTTGAAAAAAGTCTGGGATCTTCAATTACTGCAATACGCAGCAGCTAGGTTGCTAATTGGTGCACAGAATTGTGATCATATGATTCTGATACTACAAGACATGCACTGGTTTCCAGTTGTCTATCAGGCCCAATGCATGTGTTGATTTTAACCTTCAACGCCCTAAATGGCTTGGGTCCTGGCTATCTAAAGGACTGACTGTCTCCTTATGGACCTCCCCAGATACTGAGATCTTTAGGATAGGCCCGTTTAGAAATGTAATCAGTTTAAGAGGCCGACCGAAAAAGGACATGGGAAAGGGCCTTTCCCTGTGTGGTTTCCAGACTGAGGAATGCACTCCTTTCAGAGCTGTAATCTACTTTCAATCTGATTGATTTGAGAAGTAAAACCACATCTTTTTAGACTGGCATTTGACATTGAACCTGTCCTACTGTGTTGTTTCTAACTGTACACTTTGCCGATTTTCATGTTTCTAATGTGTTTGCTTGATTTTATTGGTTTTACAATAGAGTTTACTTGATTTTAAGATTTTTTTTTTGAAAAAATTAATGTGGTTTTATCTCTTTTTATTCTTTTTTAAAAAACTGTAACCCACATTCAGTGCAAAAGTGGGATATAATTGTAATAAATAATACTCAATCAGTCAAACAGTCAGTCAGTCAATCCAGCTACATATATAATGGACACACCACTGCTATAGATGAAAATACCTTTTCTTAGATTATTTGCTAAATCACTTCACAGAAGATTATTTTGAACTAAAGCAAGACACAGAGATTCATACGGATTAGTGGCATCTGTAATCTACAAGGGATAGAATTCTGGGTCTATTAAAGGGGAAAAGATCTCTGTCATTAGAAACGCAAGTTTCTTGATTTAACAAAGCTGAACTGCTTTTTAATAATCTATGTATTTTATACCAACATTTCAAAGGTAGTCAGTTACATAAAAGGTTTGGCAAAGCTAATATCACAGAACAGGTTGTGTAATAAAACAATTTTCTGATTTGGCAAGTATCAAAACCACAGTTTTCTTACCCCAGATGACCTCCCATAATTCAACTTAAGAATCTATTAAGGATCTGTAAGATGATATAGTGAAAATAAAAAGATCACACTGTAAACAATTTACTAATATTGATCTTCCCCCACACTACAGCACCCTATTTCCCATAAAACTATTCCAGACTCTTGGAGAACTCTCCAGAACAATATGTCTTTCAGTATATAGGACTACAACTGATAGAGGTCATTGGTGAAAATCAGATGCCCAATCTTACATGAGCATAAACAGTTTCTTCAGAGACACAAAGCCAACAATGGATCCATATAAACTTTTCTTTTAATAAGCAGAGAATAAGTAAATAAAGCTTCTTTATAAGCATATTATTTTGAGAATTTAATTCAGCATTACCTTTGCTTAAATTACTGCAAGTGCTCTAGTTTTCATTTTTCAAAGTAGCAGTTCTATTACTGAGTTCCACAGAAAATGCAAGTCTCTGCCCCACTATACCCCAAAAGCACTTTTGCTACAGAGGATGAGATCCTGTTGCTTAGTATAGCAAGTTGCAATAAACACAGGCCCATTGTACCAGTGGGGATTTGGTGAGTCAACTTCTCTACAAATTATGTTGATCCAAATGGGCCTACTCTAGTGATGACTTACTTTAGCATAATTAATTAGTTTCATAATCAGTGGAACTTATGGAGGTGTTGACTCATCAAATCCCCACTAATTCAATGGACATACTCTAGTGCAACTTACTATCCAAAGCAACAGGAGTTCATCCACTGTGTCTGATTTAAGCAGTGCCTGGTATATAAGCAAAGAACACAAATCTGTTTTAAACATTCCAAATGACTGTTATTAAATTCTCTTGAAAGTTTTCAAGCAGAATGCAACATACATTGAGTAAACTATATTGAGAAATCAAGTACTGTAATAATACCAATTAAAACAAATTCAACAGAATCACAACATAATCTAACAGCAGGATTTCAGTCTGAGCATGCAGAGTGGACTGAGGCTGCAAGCAGTTGAAAGACACCTATCGGCTGGTGTCCACAACAGTATGGAGGATGTGATACAAAACTGGTAACCCACAGCGTGCCTGCCTTTTCTTTTCCTTTTTAAAGTCTGCCACATGCTTCCTCCCTCAAGCACTCTCTTGACAGATCTGTCTAAGAAAATTTATCTGCAACTGTAAAAGGACAAGTGCACCAATGGCTGCTTCAGCCCTTCTTTCCACTGCTTTACAGTTCTCATTTAGGAGCAACAGAAGCTCTAGTGATATGGAGATGGGTGAGGAACATTTTGCACAGCAAAGCCATCTTCTTACAGAGGGTCATATACTGTGTGTGGAGCGTGCACTTACTGTAGGCCTCCACTAGTCCACTGTTGTTTTTCTTGTTGTCCCGAAGTATCCTGTACTGACAACCGTTGTTGTAGTTTAGTCATTAAGTCGTGTCCTACTCTTCGTGGCCCCATGGACCAGAGCACGCCAGGCCCTCCTGTCTTCCACTGCCTCCCGGAGTTGGGTCAAATTCATGTTGGTTGCTTCACAGACACTGTCCAATCATCTCATCCTCGGTTGTCCCCTTCTCCTCTTGCCTTCACTCTTTCCCAACATCAGGGTCTTTTCCAGGGGGTTTTCTCTTCTCATGAGATGGTCAAAGTATTGAAGCCTCAGCTTCAGGATCTGTCCTTCCAGTGACCATTCAGGGTTGATTTCTTACCAGAAACTAATTAATAGTATCACAATAGAAGAGCACTGCACTACATACAGCAGTTGGCACTGTAAGATATTACATTGCACTGTTGCCTCAGGGAACAAGTAGGAACTCATACATTTTTTGAGAAACGCACCTCTAAGTGATATTTGAATCACACCGGTAGTGCATCTAAACACAGGCCTTGGTAAGCTATAGGAAGCTATGTTCAAATTCCAGGACCTAGCAAGGGTTGTGACTAAGTAAACTGGTTGTAACAAGAAGAAAGGCAAGGAAAGAGAGACTCTTTCCCTAAGCCACACAAACCCAAAGAAAGGGGGAACATTACACATGGAAAATACTCTTACATTCTCCAGGCTAAAAACTGTAGGAAGGGCTGAGAAAATTATGTCAGGTAGGTCTGACTTCAGGTTTTTATTAAATTCAGCAGGACACCTCCAAGAATAAGAAACAAGGAGCTTCAGGAAGAGATGGTGACAGCAAGCAGACTCAGGCCAAGAATGAATGTATGGCAATCGTGGGTCTCTTTTTAGAAGATTCTGTAAGACTGACAAGGTGTTATATGACATCTTCATGGTGTATCTGCCTACTCCTTTTCAACCAATCGTTGCTTGCTTGCAGCTTTGGAGATGGCTAATTCTTGTGGAGGGTTCTACCTTGCCAAGAGGAAAGAAAGTACAAGACAAAATGCTAAGGGGTCTATCCAGTTTTCTGGAGAAATTTTATATCCATACACTATTTAAGAAAAAAAAAACACCTCAGCTGATTCCTCCTCAGACCTCCAGAGTGATTTCCATGTCAATATGTAATTTATACCATAGGCAAGTCTGATTAAGAGATATTCATGACTGGTGTCTCACTCATTGTTCTTCCTACCTCCTGGGAAGTTTGTTTGGAGTTGTAGTTCTTGTTCTTTTTTGATGTCATGGAAGCTTGCTTGATAAAGTGACCAGCAAGCCCTTATCTTTCTATTCACTATTTACTGATATCTGTTCCAGGGCGCTGTGACTGAAACACAAACTATCCTTCCCCCAAAAAGGTTTCAAGTTTAACTTGGTTTTCTGTACATACATATACATACAGGTACAAAGCTTTACAGGGATAAATCTTTGCAAGGTAACATTATAATCATCTAGCCACCTTTGTGACACTACTTTAAAATAATAACTAGTATTTACATAATATATTTCTAAAATCGATCTAAAATCTATAGTGAAGGCACTGAAAACAAACTAAACCAGAATTGCAAGATCTAATAAATATGTAAATGGAATTGAATAAAATAAAAGCCAGTAACTGGTGAACTTGCTCAGATCTAGAAGTCATGCTTTATAGTAGTAACATTTCACACTAATAAAAGGTTGACTAAAACAGTGATTGACTTAACATTTATAGTTGGTTTATTCAGTGCCAGTTGTCTTCACTTGAGTCACCGGGAGCAATATTTTGGGGATACCTGGATTCACTTCTGCTCTCAGATGATGATACATCAAACATTGACAAATTAAATTAACAGAATAGCCCAATAAAGCTTTGGTAAATAATTGCTTTTTTTCATATTCTGGTTCCTTCCTTGTTGCTGGTTGTTGTTGTTATAAGCTGTCAAGTCGCCTCCAATATATGGCGACTTCCATGAATGAACGATCTTCAAAAATGTCCTGTCTTTAACAGCTCTGCTCAACTTGGGCAAACTCAAACCTATGGCCTCCTGATGGAATTACCATCTCATATTTGGTCTCCCTCTTTTCCTGCTGCCTTAAAAAATTTTTCTATCATCATTGCCTTTTCCAGAGAATCCTGTTTTCTCATGATGTGCCCAAAGCTGGACCGCCTTAGGTTCAATATTTCTCCCTCCAGATGATTTGATCTAGGACCCACATATTCATCTTTCTTGCAGTCCAGGATATCCACAAAGCTCTCAATCAGAACCACATTTCAAATGAATCATTTTTTTCCTGTCAGCTTTCCTTACTGTCCAGCATTCACACTAACACATGGCGAGTAGAAAAATGATAGTATGGATTATCTTGGTCTTCATTTCCAGTGACACATCCTTACACTAAAGATCTTTTCCAGTTCCTTTATTGCTGCCCTTTCAAGCCTCAGCTTTCTTCTGATCTCTTGGCTGCAGTCTCCATTTGGATTGATGACTGAACCAAAATATACAAAATCTATAACCTATATCATTTTTTTCCATTGTCCACATTTAAGTTGCATAGTTCTTCTATAGCCATGATTTTGGTCTTCTTAATGTTCAACTGCAGTCTTGCTTTCACACTTTCTAATTTTACATTCATCAGACATTGTTTCAACCCAATGCTGCTTTCTGTCAATAAGATAATGTCATATGTATATCTTAACGTATTGATGTTCCTTTCACCAATTTTCACTCCTCCTTCATCTGAATCTAGTCTGGCTTTCCATGTGATATACTCTGCATACAGGTTGAACAAATTAGGGCATAAAATGCACCCTTGTCTATATAGGGAACCATATTTTCCTCTATATATTCTGTCCTAATGATAGCTTCTTGTCCACAATACAATTTATGCATCAGGACAAGGAAGTGCTGAGGAACATCCTTTTTTTCCCAGTTGCTTTTTAAAAAACATCCCGTAGTTTCTCATGATCCACATACGTAGTCAAAGGCTTTGCTGGAGTCTATAATGCATCCTTTGGTGGCCCAATTCATATCAATTTAAAATTCAGGTTTTTATATGCTCTAGCTTCTAATGTAGTCTGTATTTTCACTCTTCTTCTTTTTCCTTTTTTATTTTTTTTGTATTTGAGATAAAAATGATAAACGTAATTTAAAAATTAAAAAGTTATGTTCTTCATTACAAAATTTCCCCTACTTTCTTGTGTCAGTTATTCTGATATGTAGCAGCAGATTTTTCTTGTTGAAGCTTTCCTTAAGTGTTATACAGAAATCTACTGTGTCTAGCTGAGGCATGTTTCTCACACTGAATTCAATGTATTCTTGAGGCATGTTTCTCCCACTAAATTCAAGGTACTGTATTCTTTATTATCCAAAACTATTCTAGTTTTAGTACGTAACGTATACCTCATTGTGGAGTACATTCACTGCATGCATAAGGTGCCAAGAAGAGCAATGCTGATGAATTCCTTTACCAAAGATCTCAGAGAACCAGTCAATCTAAGGTCTGACTCAGTATTTTGTCATATTCCAACACTACTAATTATCAACCCTTAGTCTCTTTCCTCCACTGTCTCTCATAATTGTAGACCCTTGGGGAAATGACATAATTGTTTCTATATCTAGTGTTTATTTGATGGCAAATAGATATTAAATTCTAGAAATAATGGACTAGAGGAAGAAAGCTAGAGACAAAAGGGCAATGACTGAAAAAATAGGTCCAAGGAACATGGCTCCCGAAAAGAAGAGACAGAGATGGGAGACAGGACAATGGAAGAGAACAAGAGACGGAGGTATTCAAGTCACAGAAAACTAAAATTTATTTGTACTGCCTAGTCTTATCAAACAAGAATTGTATGTAACATGTCATTTTTCACTTTAACAGTTCCTTCCTCCAGATAATGTGGCAGTGTATATTACTTGCTAATATCCCATGTCCACTACGTTCCCACTCAAATCTTCTGGAGAACTCCTAAGAGAATGATAAACCAAGAAGCTCAACAAAGCCTTTATACAAAATTGCAGGTTGCAAGTAGATAATACTGAGAGCTTAACAAAGGTCCTGCAAGGCAGAAACATTTGTTCAACTTCAACACAGCGGCATTCTTCCTAGAACCATTCATATAAACATTAAGCTTATCTGCATCTGTACAGGAATGAAATACATCATATTCACACAAACCTATAAACAGAAAAAACAAAGAACGATCAAATCACATTGCTCAACTTGGCTCAAGGCAAATATTTCTTTATAGGAACTCAACAAAGACTGGAAATGGGACTACATATATACATATATGCCAAGAGTTATAAATAGATCCTTTTCTTACAGAAGTTTTTAAGAATACACAAATTTGTTTGAAAGATGTTTGATTAGCTCTGTCTCAGATGTCTTCTACTATCCGTACACAAAGTAATTTGTGATATATAAGTGCTTTCTACCATGTAGTCCTGGTATAAAATTAGAGAGGTCTTTCAACTGAAATAACAAGGGGCACTGGGGATAAAGAGATGAATAATTTATCTACCAATTTCAGACATAACCCTTTAATTTTTGTTTAAAACATTCTCACCCCACCTTGCCTGAACTCAAAATAGTAATTAAAGCAGTGTTGTTTTGAAGAACCACCTAATGAAATAGTGTTAAAAACAAAGCAACCAGTAGTTAACATATCAGTGGGTAAACCTTGTAAAAAGCATGTCAAACTGAAAAGGAGAAGCAACTAGTACAACCTGGCAGCAGAAATAACATTTTCTTATCTGCAATGCCATCCACTGTAACTGAACGGCACACATGATTAATACTATTCTGAGCCTGGAAAAAAACACTTTTTTGGACAATAACTTCAGAAATCTCTCAAACAGCATGACAAAGCAAATTCTCAGCGTCTCTTGGCCATTGCACTTGGGCTCAAGTGAATGTCAACTGGCTCCCAATGGTAGGTGGTCATAGGTCCAGTTTCTATAATAACCCCAATTGTCTACATATTTATAGCTCTCGTGCATTCAGAACATTGTTTGGCCAAAATAATGCAGAAGTTGGTAAATATGAACAGTACACACCCTTTAACTCCTATAAGCATCTGGAATGATAATTTTCTCCACAAATATTAAAATAAAAATATCAGAAATATCTATAAGCACATATTGTACAAAAACTAAACATAAAAAAAGAAATGGAAACACCCAACAATATGTCATATTATAACATGCAGTCTTTCCCGTTATAAAAGAGCTACTGGGTTTAACAGAATGGTATTTAATATTTAGAATCTATTTGGCAATCTCCCTTCTTTTAAAATTAGGATTAGGGACATATGAAGCTTCTTTCTGCAGAGTCAGACTATTGGTCCACCTGACCTAGTGCTGTCTAACTGGAAGGGGAACAGCTATCCAGAGTTCCAGTCAGGGGTCTCTTTCAAGACAACAAGGAAGATGCCAGAGTTTAAACATTCTGTATGGACAGGATTTCTTTGGATGCTGGTCACCATTTTTCTGGCCAAATGACCAGAAAAAGATCAGCCTGATCAGTGCAGCCGCCAATCACAGAGCTCGTCATAAAACAGGAAAAGATTACACACTTTTAAGTACAAATGAATCTACCGCTAAAGGGACAGCTATAGGAGCGACTCCAAATCCTGGTAAACTTAATTCAGAAATAAGCTGGGACTTTGAACAAAGCAAGACAAATTCATATAATTCTGGAAAGATACAAACACCTCCGAGCACAGCATTGTTCATTAAATATTGTTCATTACAGAAATAATATTTCCAGCTCCAGAATGAGATATAGTCTTTCTCATGAACAGCTGGGTCTGAGGTCAAAGAGTCATTGTTTGAGGCTAGAACAAATTGCTCGTCTTTCTTTTCGACTGCAGGAGTGACTTTCTGAATTTAAGATGTTTCCAGGGAAGCATCTGTGGCTACCAAATGCTTAGGATGAAGTTAGAGAAAGAGAATGGCTTTCATTTTGATTAAACATTAAAAAAACACTAAAAACAACTGTGCCAAGATGATATTCTTTTGTTAAAACAAATCTACATCTGCTTTTCATATCAAATATTTTGTTTTTTCATCAGTTACCTTTTTAAAGGAGTCTGGGCTGCAGTTTCTTATATATTCTTTAAAATCTGTGGCAAGGTATCTGTTTGCTAGTTATTTTTGCAGCTGACAAACTAGACTAAGTGGATACAAAAGGAAGGAGTGAACTGGGAAGAAAAAGCAAGCAGCTAAGACTGTGTTAGGGCTTGTTTCAGGATGGCAGCAAGTGAGTGGTGCGCACTCTGCATTTCTAGCCCATCTTGTTGTGCTTTCAGGATGCAAGCCATCTATTAATTAAGGACGGGCATCTTACTAAGATCTTTTTGGGTTCAGTTCAGATTTTTGCTTTTGCAAACATTCAGGAGACATAATTTCAGTGAAGGAAGATTTCCTTATACACTACTGTACTTTTGTACGACCATATGCCTACAAGGGATACTTGTACTTTAGGGCAGTGGTCCCCAACCTTGGGCCTCCAGATGTTCTTGGACTACAACTCCCAGAAGCCTTCACCACCACCTCTGCCGGCCAGGATTTCTGGGAGTTGAAGTCCAAGAACGTCTGGAGGCCCAAGGTTGGGGACCATTGCTTTAGGGGATACTTTACTTGGCAGTACACCTAAAATAACTGATACAAAGTCATAACAGCTTGTTCAAAAGTGAGGCAGCCAGGCCATCCTCAACACTTGAACCTGTGGTTATGAAAAGCAACGGGTGGAGGCATGGCTACTCTTTGTCCCTCAGCCAAGGCAACTGAGGATTTCCTATCTTTCCTGTAACTTCGCAGGGCCCACAACCAAGAGTAGGACTTAACTGAATAAACTAGAGCCAAAATGTGCTTCCATAAATTATGCCAGTGTACGGGAAAAATGGCAGATTGTTGATAATCAGGGTCTTGGCTTTGATTCTTCATTGCTTAAACATAATTTCACTGCCTGCAAGTTGGGTGGCTTCACACATGACCTGAAATTAAAATAAGATCTCCTTAATTAGCACCAATCTAATTAATGCAAAAATCAACTCTTGTGAATTAGATTGCCACTAATTAAAGAGTTCTTGCTTCAATTTCAGGTCATGCATGAAGTCCTCCAACTTGCATGCAATGAGAGCACATAATTAACAATGTTGTTGCCTGTTTATTTCAGTAACTTTCTCATATCTCTAGCTTATCAGGTGTGAGTATATATGCACAGGCAGGGTTTGCTCCACTTCCTCCAACACTATTCTAAATAATTTTTTTTTCTAAACGAAACCAAACAAAAACCGTGCTGTATTTGTGAAGGCTTTCACGGCCGGGATCTAATGGTTGTTGTGGGTTTTTCGGGCTCTTTGGACGTGTTCTGAAGGTTGTTCTTCCTAACATTTCGCCAGTCTCTGTGGCCAGCATCTTCAGAGGACAGCACTCTGTGCTCTGGTGTAGTTTGCTTGGGAGTGGAGTATTTATGGCTGTGAGATAGGCTTTTGTCCTTTTGTGGAGATGGATGATTAGTGTGTCTTGTTGTGGGTGTATTGTTGTGATAAGGAGCAGAGATTATCTGTCACTGTGATTGATGGGAGTCATTAGCTGGTCTTTTGTGTGTAGTGATCCCCAGTCCTTGTGGCTGGGTAGAGTTTGATGATCTTTTGCATGCTGTATTTTTGAGAGCTGGGAGCTACATTTTGTGGAGTTTCAAACTTTCCTCTTTTTTGTTGAAGTTCTGCTGGTGCGTGTGGATTTCAATGGCTTCCCTGGCGAAATGTTAGGAAGAACAACGTTCAGAACACGACCAAAGAGCCCCAAAAACCTTGCTGTTTCAGATTAAGAGGAAATGGAGAACAGTATCCCCAAAACCAATAATAAAAAAGTAAACCTGACACCCAAAAGAAAGAAATCAGGAAGAAACAGAATTATTACTGTGCCCAATATGTTTCAGAAACACAGTAGCTGGAATCCTGTTGCACAGCTCCACATATGCAATCAGAATGATGCCATCAGCAGTAAGTCACTGCTTATTAAAGGCTTCCTCTGGCAAGTTCAAACTGGACATGACATCATCACATTGTGTAAGAGTCATGTGCACACAAAATCAGAGATGTTCTCCTTCCAAACATCTGCAACCTTATGCTTCTTCCTCTGCAGAAACATATTCAGACTGAAATACAGTGGTGCCTTGCTTAACAATGATAATCCATTCCAGGAAAATCGCCGTTAAGTGAAAACATCGCAAAACAAAATTAAAAACCCCATTGAAACACACTGAAACCCATTCAATGCATTCCAATGGGGTAAAAACTCACCGTCCAGCGAAGATCCTCCATACAGCAGCCATTTTCACTGCCTGTATAGCGAGGAATCCATCCCTAAACACAGCGGGGAGCCATTTTAAGCACTTGGAGGCCATTTTGAAAACCCAACGATCAGCAGTTTTTGATCGTGGTAAAGCGAAAATCAGTTCCCGAAGCAGGGAACCGATCATCGCTAAGCGAAATTCCCCCATTTAGACCATCGTTTTGCGATCGTAATTGCGATCACAAAAAGATTGTTGTAAAGCGGATTCATTGTAATGCGGGGCAATCATTAAGCGAGGCACCACTGTAGCCAGAGCTGACTGGATACCTCAGTGAGTTAGGTATCTGGCCAGGAAGTTGGGAGATCAGTATGCCACTGTGCATCCCACGAGAGTCAGCCTGTGTGGCCTTGGGCATGCTGTGCAGTCCCAAGGTTCCCCCAGAAAAAGGGAATGGTAAACCACTTCTGAGTACTCTCTATCGAGAAAACTCTGAAAAAGGTCACCATTTAGTCAGAATTTACTTGACAGCACACATTCTTAGGACCAAGCAAGTTATTTTGGCACAGAAGGCCAAAAAGCCTCTCTCCCCTCAACCCTAGTAATACAGGACTATAATAACAAATCAAATAACAAACACTTTGCTACCCTTTTATGCCACCAGAAGTCTGATACTGGCGCAACCATCCCCGTCTTCCTAACTGTAGGGCTAGACCTCAGGCAGGAAGTCAGAGGATAAATCTACACATGGAACTGCAGTTTGTTTTGTATTAAAAGGTGCAAAATACTATGGAGATTTGAGGCAACATGGTAACACAGATATGTAAGAAGACTTGTGACAAAGCATATACTGTCTAAAACCTCTGCTGACACAGACCATACCATACTGTGACTGAAGGCTTGAGGAGCTAGAAATATCTTACTTGAGTATCCTTTACTAATTGCTGTTATCCCTTTCGTAGGGCAACCCTAATAACATCGGTTCACTTGTTGGCAGTCTTGGAGGTTGACCATTGCAGTGCTCTCTCTATGGGTCTACCACTGAAGAGAGTTCAGAAGCTGCAGCAACTCGGACCCTTGCAACGCTCTCCCACCCCCACTCCCATGGGGCCAGCGGACGCAAAATCGCCAGCTCCTGGGACCTTTTCTGAGCCTTTCAAGCCTCAGAAAAGGTCCTAGAAGCTGGCGATTTTGCCCGCGCTGGCCCCGTGGGGGGTGGGGGGAGTGGCGCAAGGGTCCAAGTGAGCCTTCCAGGACCCTTGCGCCACTCCTCCCACCCCCAGGGAGCCAGCCTGGGCGAAATCACCAGCTTCTGGGACTCTTTTGAGGCTTGGGAAGCCTCAGAAGAATCCCAGAAGGTGGCAATTTCGCCCCCTCTGACCCCCGGGGCGAGGGTGAGTCTCTAAAGGGTCCTGGAACACACCCTAGGACTCTTTAGAGACTCACCCTGCCCCCCCAGGGGTCAGAGGGGGCGAAATCACCACCTTGTGGGACACTTTTGAGGCTTGGGATGCTTCAGAAGAGTCCCAGAAGGTGGCGATTTCGCCCCCTCTGGCCTCCGGAGCAGCTGGGTGAGCCTCCAAAGGGTCCTAGGGTGTGTTCCATAAGACGGACCTCTCCATAAGGCTCACCAATTTTTAGAAGAAAATAATTATTTTTTTCCTGTTTTCTTCTCCTAAAAATTTGGTGCGTCTTATGGAGAGGTGCGTCTTATGGAGCAAAAAATACAGTATTTCTCCTGTCTTGGCCCATTTGCTCTGGCTGCCAATATGCTTCCAGACCAAGTTCAAGATGCTAACAAAGTCCTGAATGATTTGGGATGTTGCTACCTGGCAGAGTGCCTCTTCCACCAAGCTACCACCCATACTACCTGCACCTCCCGGTCTTTGATGCTGTGCGCGGGCACCCCAAGGGAGGCCTGGAAGTCTACTACTAGGAACTGGACCTTCTTAGTGCTGGTTGCCTCATTATGGAATTGACTACCAGTGGAAGTGCATCTGGCCACCACCCTCTTGGCATTCAGAAGACAAATACAAACATGGCTTTTTAGCCAGAACTTTGACAACTTTCTTCCTATTTAGATATTTAATTATTTGATAGTTGGGGGTTTTTTTAACTGATTAATCCTACCATCTTGTGGGTTCATATGTTTGTGAAACAAGGGACTGTAGGGGGATATGTTTTTCCTCCTCTTTCTCTCTTTTTATTTTTCTTTGAAGGTTTAATTTTATGTATTTTATCAATGTATGCTATCCAGAGTAGTGGCCTAGCCACTAGATGGGCAGGGTAGAAGTTTAATAAATAAATAAATACTGATATGAATGCTATTTAGTTTCTTCCCATATTACTTCAAACAATATTGGAATTGTCAATTCATGTGGAAAGCATCTACATTAAGCAGTGGTGGTGTTGGCAATACTCACAAGGCAGAGTGTGATGGAAAAGAGATTGATGCTGAGAAAACAGGAAACCTTTAATTTGTTACGTTCCACTAGGTGATCTCTGTTAGTTGTAATGTCTAACAACAAAAAAGTCACTGTTCTTTCTCTGGAAAGTATGGCAGATAGGGAGAGCAGACCTGCTTCCCAGCAGAACTGCATTTCTGCTGATAATTCAACTTCCTGGTACAAGTGGTGTACTACAAGGCTCACTCCTTGACCTGGTGCTCTTCAACATTTTTATTAATGACTTGGATGAGGGGATGTAGGGAATTCTTATCAAATTTGTGGATGACACAAAATTGGGTGGAATAGCTGATACATCAAGGAGGGGGGCAGAAACAAACAAATGCACAATTACAAAGCAGGGGATGCTTGGCTCAGTAATATTACAAGTGAGAGAAGGACCTTGAAATTATTGTAGATCAGAATAGGATCATAATACAAGGCAACAGTGTGATAAGGCTGGGAAAAAAGCAAATGCTATTTTAAGCTGTATTAGCAAAGGTGTAGTCCCCAAATCCCATGAAGTATTAGTTCCCCTCTATTTGGCACTGATTAAGATACAGTAGGAGGGCCTGGCGTGCTCTGGTCCATGGGGTCACGAAGAGTCGGACATGACTAAACAACTAAACAACAACAACAAGGCCTCATCTTGAGGGCCATGTCCAGTTCTGGATAGCACACTTTTAAAAGGATGCAGACAAACTGGAACAAATTCAAAGGATGGCAACACGGATAATCAGGGGACTGGAAACCAAGCCCTATGAGGAAAGACTGAAAGAACTGGCCCTTAAGAAAGGAAGACTGAGGGGAGATACGACACAACTTTTCAAATACTTAAAAGACTGTCATACAGAGAAGGGGCAGGACCTGTTCTCGATCATCTGAGATTGCAGGACACATAATAATGGGCTAAAGTTACAAGAAGTCAGTTGCATATCAGGAAAATCTTCATGTTAAAGTAGTAAGACAAGAGAAACAATTACCTTGGGAAGTGTTGCAGGCATTCAAGAGAAAATTAGACAATCATTTGCCACTTTGATTTGGATTCCTCCATTGAGCATGGGTTTGGGTTCAGGGGCCTTATAAGCCCCTTCCAATTCCATTATTCTATGAAATAAGGTGTCTAGTTTGCCCCAAAAGAAATGCTCTAATTTTTTCAGCAAAACTGCAACATGATCAATGGAGGAATATAAAAACGACCAGGGGGGCCCCACACAGATTCTGCTACAGTGGACCCTCGACTTACAGACGGCTCCACCTGCGGACTTTTCAACTTACAGACTTCTCCGGCCGCAAAATTTCACTTCGACTTGCGGACGACCTCCGAGAGGCCTCCCATGGCAGAATTCTTCAGAGGGCTTCGGCAGCGGCGATGGCAGCAGCCGGGGACCCCCGTGAGGCCTCCGGTAGCAGCGGGAAAGCCCTCGGAGGGTTTCACCAGTGGTGATGAGGGCGGTGAGGGACCCCTTTGGACCGGTAAGGTGCTGCTTTTTGCATTTACAGTGGTGCCCCGCATAGCGAGGTTAATCCGTTCCGGATTAACCGTTGCTATGGGGAAACATCGCTATACAGAACAGAAAACACCATAGAAATGCATTAAACTTAGTTTAATGTGTTCCTATGGCTCTTAAACTCACCGTTCTGTGAAGTTTCTCCATAGCGCCACCATTTTCGCGCCCTCGGTAAGCGAGGGCAGGGCATGAAAATGGTGCGGGCGGCCATTTTCTGCACTCGGCGGCCATTTTGGAACAGCTGATCAGCTGTTCCCAAAATGGCCGCCGGGTGCAGAAATGATTGCAATGCGATGTTTAGCCTATCTAAACATCGCAATGTGATCGCATTAGTGACCCCAAAAAACAGGTCTCTATGCGGATTCTTCGTTAAACGGTGCGCTCGTTAAGCGAGGCACCACTGTATTTTCTTTTTTTGGTGTGTGGTGAGTATTTTTTCTTCGGCTGGTTACGGATTAATGGGTTTTCAATGCATTCCTATGGGAAATGGACTCTCGACCTACAGACTTTTCGACCTGCGGCCACCGTTCCAATACAGATTAATTCCTAAGTTGAGGGTCCACTGTATAAAGCATCAAGGCACAATTCAACGTGGTGATTATGACTTTAAAAAATCTCTACAATTTTTGTCCAGGGTAACTGAAAGACTGTATTCACCCACACAAGTTTACCTAGGTGTTGCAATCTTCAGCAGAGGTTGTATTCTTGGCTCTGCCACTTTTAGAAACAGAAGAGAGGGCATTTTGATGACTGCTTCTAGATTGTATCTCCTTGAGGCTGTTCACAGCCTCATTCTCAAAGAGGGTAGGTTCACTCTCTCCTTGTCATCCTTTCACTGACATCCTTCTACTCAGGCCAGCTTTTAGCAACTATCTGCCTGCTAATGGCAGGGCATTTTATGGTAATTTACATTTAGGAGACAATATAGAGCCAAACAGGCAGTAAGACTGTACCTCCCAGGAAGTCCTAGGACTCCCAGGAAGCACTGGGCATCATCATCATCATCATCATCATCATCATCATCATCTTCTTCTTCTTCTTCTTCTTCTTCTTCTTCTTCTTCTTCTTCTTCTTCTTCTTCTTCTTCTTCTTCTTCTTCTTCTTCTTCTTCTTCAAGTAGGCCAGAGCTGGGTCATGAAGCTTTCATGGTATTATCCTCCATACAAAAGAAGATCTTGCCAATGCATAAAGAAAAACATGAAGACAATACTATAGCTAGTAAGTACTGATGAAAAGAAAAAGAAATGGAAACATGTAGGCACTCAAACATTGTAGTTTTCATGCCCTACCTCCACACATATATACTTTTTTACAAATCCTGTCAGATGGCAACCACCTGGAAACATAAAGGCTGGAACATGCTAAATGATGAAATGTATTTGTAATTGACAATGAATGGTAGCCTATTAAATTGGTAGTGCAAACATACAGAGACAAGATCTGGTTTAGTAGAGGTCATGAAGGAGTTACCAACTCTCTTGACCTTCACTCATGCTGGCTCTGAGAGCTTCATTTTCCAGACCCTAGATGTACACCTGTGAGTTTATAGTAGAGCTAGGCAAAAACCTGCCAGTTCAGCGATTTGCACCAGTTTGTACACTGCCACAACAGGTGTTTGGAGGTTTGGCACCCTGGCAGGTTCCCACTCAGAACCAGCATCCTGGCTTTCGTGCCCTGTCTCCTTCAGGCGCTGTTTCTGAGTGTGTGACCATGGGAGCAGGCAGGATGCCAAACTGCTGAACACCTGTTGCAGAAGTAAATGAATCAGCAAGAACCAACAAACCATGCCCATCTCTAGTCTACAGAATCAATCAATCAATCAATCAATCAATCAATCAATCAATCAATCAATCAATCAATCACTCAATCAATCAATCAAATTCTGACTTACAGCAATGCTTGCCAAGATTTCCTAATATAAAGTCTGTACAAATTGTTTGCCATTCCCTGCTTCTGGTGGGACTCTAGGACAGTGCAGCATGCCCAAGGCAGCACAGGCTGGCTGTCCTCTCAGGAGAGACCATGAAGAATTGCACTCCCAACATCTGGCTTTGCAGCCAGGTGCTCCAGTTAATGAGCTGTCCAGCCATCTAAATCAGATATTAATATTAATCTATGCTCCTTAATACATTATTCCTCCTTCAACTAATGTAGCTCTTACGTGTCAGTTTCACAAGTTTAAGTAGAGTCACCTTCCCTTCTGAAGGGCCTTTCTCATAGTTCTCTTAAGTATGTGGTTCACAAGACAGAAAACAAGGACACTACCTGAACAATTTAACCCCACTGGCAAAAGCGAGGCTGTGCACAGTGACAATTGTAATATTTCTTTCATTCTGGGTTATTTCAGCTTCTCTTTGTTTTTATGCTTTTTATATACCATCTTTTTTACGTTAAAGAGAAAGTCTCTTTCAGGTTTCACATTTGTGTTTCTCAAACTCCAAAAGCCCTAAAGAACCCTTTAAAATTATTTTTAAAAAACAGAGACACAAAGCAACAAAAACTAATTTACTCCAGTCAATGAAATAAGGTGCAATTTTCAATAAACCCCTTAAAACCCTACAGCTCTCTGACCTCTCAAAATTTGCTCCAGAGACTTGGGAAACTTTCTAGGGAGGATACATGGAGATGGAGAATTATTTAAAATAATGGCCCGCCCAATTCTGCTTACAGATGCATTCACTGGCAGAAAGCAACAAGCTGTATCCCATCCAATAATATTAAATACTGTATATGTTTTACTTTCCTGAACACAGATTTACTTATATGTCAATGGGATATTTATTTTCTCACTTTTCTAGGTTTAACCAGGTGTTGTGTTATTTTCTATCAGCAAGCAAAGACTAAGAACCAAAACTGAAAAATATTTTATTACGACCATTCATTCAATCATTCATTCATTCATGAGCAATCATTATTTTGATATACATACAGCTCCATAGATATTTTTTCAGGAGATAAAATGTAGATTATTAAATTGAAAATATTTGAGATGAAATAAACATGAGACAAATTTGTTCATGGAAAGAAGTAGCAGGAAGTCAGACACTCATCTTCATCTTAAAACTACAGAGCTTGAAGGGACCCTGTAGATCAGTGGTCCCCAACCTTGGGCCTCCAGATGTTCTTAGACTTCAACTCCCAGAAATCCTGGTCAGCAGAGGTGGTTGTAAAGGCTTCTGGGAGGTGTAGTCCAAGAACATCTGAAGGCCCAAGGTTGGGGACCACTGCTGTAGATCATTAAGTCGAGCCCCTGTGAAGGAGGCATAGTGGGGAACTGAACTCCCAACCACCGGCTCTGCAGACAGATACCTAAACCACTGAGCTACTCACATATTCATCACTTACATCTCACAGTATCAAAAGGGCTCAGATTACAAATAACAGGACACAAATGAGTATTATACAAAAGAGAATAAATCTGGAAGGCATAATTTAAATCTTAATTCCCATCTAGACATAATTGTCACTAAACAATCTTATGCTCATACCCTAATCTGACAGCCATTTTGTAAGGAAGAAAACTACAATCATCCTTATAGCACTTGGAGAACAGGTGGGATAAAATATAATAACTAGTCAGCTAATATATAAACTAACAAAATGGGAAACATAAACTAAAGATATTGCTAACAATTAACAAATTTGAAGGATGAAAAGTCAATAACAGATCATGCAGTTTTGTTTATTTGTTTCCCCATTTCAATATGGAGAAAGGAGGAAACAGTGGTTACAAATTATAGGTTAAACCAGTTGTTGGACTTACTAAATTAATAGATGTTTCTGGTTTTGTTAAAAACAGGTCACTGTTTAATCAATCAATTAACCAGTGATCATTAAAATAAAAATAAGATGGCATAATGTGACATAATTACCATAGAGTAAAAGTTTACTATTTTACAGTGGATGGTTCAGCACCCAGATCCTTAGACACATAGAGGTTACAATAAAGCTGAGAATGTAACTGCTGTTCAATTACATAACACTTTTGCACAATAGTAGCTGATGTTCTGCAGAAGTAAAGAAAGGAGAGCACAGTAGGGAAGGGGAATGCTGACATGAGTTCATAAGACAAATCTGCAGAGGAAATGTATTATCTCCCGTGCTTTAAGAGAGACACCAAAATCAACCCAGTCAGGAAACTAGAAATTAGTATTTCCATGACAACCATATAAAATTGCCTCCTGTGCTCATACATTACAAGCATGGTTTGTGATCAAGCACCTTTCCCAGACATTTCATAGCGATATCTCTCCAACACATTAGACATGGCACCATTCCCATGTTGCTCACCTTAAATCAATTGTCAAAACTGTTTGGTTGAACTCTACCTACTACTATCATTATGCAATTATGTGCTATTCCCACACAGATTAATCACCCTGTGATCGTATCTCATTTCCAGATGCTTATGGCCAATAAGCAAAGTAATCTTATTTACTTTTATGGCCTTTATCTTCTCCCTGGCTGTCCTCAGGTGCAACACTTAAAACAAGCCCTACCCCTCTCCTAAGATCATGCACTTCATTCCCACTCCATCTCTGGCATGGCCAAAGGACACTGGAAGAATCTGCTGATTCTTCAGATTTACTACAGTTTAGAGTATCACCTGAAACTGTGGTTAATTTTCACTATGGTTATTGAACAAAAACTGCTTCAAAAGGTGAAGCTTCAGGTTGCTTAATTTATATGACCACAGTTCTATTCAGACAAACCAGTTGGTCCGGGTATGGACATCAGTTAATCAGCATTGGAAGCAAATGCTTCCAAAAAAATCTTGTAGTCATGCTAGAGAAGGGAGAACCAAGCAGATGGGGGAGTCCCTAGCCTTGTTGTAAAGTAGGGCTTAAAATTATGTCCAAAACAGCCCTCAGACTACAGTATTTCTTATCCTCAAACATATATGGACTCCTTGGACTCCTACTGTTTTAGCAGCCGCATCACGACCTAAAATTTCATAGCAGTGATGAAGGTGTGTGCCTACTGTAGTGCACTGCGGATACTTAGGAATGTATTGTATTGTTGTAAATAAAACATTCTAAAAAGGACAGAAAAGGAGAGAACACTATTAAGTCTTTGACTCATATTGGAAAGACAAACTATATTAAAGTACGATGTGCTGCAAGATTTACTTCAAAAGCTCTGCCAACAGAAATTCAGTTTGAGCCATGGCACAGCTGCTATTCCTGCCAATGCTCTGTTCTGTATTTCCTTGATGGAGGATGATCATTTTCCTTTACATCTTCCTAAATATGCATTTTAATTACACATTTCCAATTTAACACACCTGTAATGTCCTGTAAAGGAATACAGTAATCTGAAGTAGTTCAAAGTCAGAACTTCAGTAAAACAAAAGAAGACATAAATCGAAGCCCTATGATTTAAAAAACTAACTAGAGGCACATGCTACAATTATGCTATTCTTTCATCTCCAGCACAGTTACTCCTCCACCCCCTACACAACAGATTTGTAATGAAAGAATAGAATCTTATGAAGGCTGCAACTCTCAGAGGTGAAACCTACCACCACCAGTCGTCCATCTGTGTAGCTTCTCTCTTTTCAAAAATGTTTTATTTACTTTTTCCTTGGCTAGGTTTATGTGAGATACTATGCAGGGGAGGAGGAGAGTTATTTTACAAAGAATATTATTCAAATAAATTAGAATTGTTTAGTCATTTTAAGCTGGTGATACCAAAGATAACCTTCTGAAACTAACATAAATCCATAACCGCATGATTCTTTGTAAGATTCTCAATTACCTGTTTGAATGTGGTACAATCCTGTTTTTGGCTAATCTGTTCTCAGTCGACCAAGTCAATCACTTGCAAGGTGCTTAAAACTAAATTTGTATTTAAGCAATTCTTTGTTTAGCTGCTACCTGAGGATCTGAAGTAGCCAGTAAAGGAGTGGGTCAGATTGCCTTATTTGCAAATTTCTAATGATTCAATAAAGTATTATTCAACCTAGAACTGGGTTGCCCAGAATCAAGTACACATATCCAACTGAGATATGGGTCAATTTTCCTTCATGGTTTTCTAGCCCACTGTTAAGTGGGACTCCCTAAACCTAAAATCTGATTATTTCTGTTGACTGAATCAACCCAAGCTATTGGCATAATGCTCCCAATTGAAGCATCAAATGTCCTGCAATTGATAACATTCTGCTTTTGCAATAGTCAGTTAAAAATAAGACATTGTATTGTTCACTACCACTTTTTAATATCTGGCTTATATCAACAAACAAAACTGAAGAAGACAACGGTTAGACAATAAACTTATTTTATTTTTACATAATACACCTGTCTACCACACAGACAATCTGTTCTACAATTGAACATTTCTTCTTAGCTCATCTCCATGGGACTATGCATGCCCTACCATCTAATTTATAGCTCCCTCTTGCTCCTTTCTACCTCCCTGGCTCAATCGTTATCAAATAACATATGTCCCTCAACTTACCTTTGAGTACCTTTATTATGAACAAGTTTAGGAGTGCACCTGGTTTTATTGTAACCGAGTCTGCTAAAGTCATATGTAACAGCAAACTAAGTAGGGGAAGGCAGGAGAAGAGAGCACAGAGGTTATTCCTCTCCTGATACTAAAGCCTCGTTTAAGACACATGGTCTCTTCTTAAATATTTTCATCTGGACTTTGTTCACAGAATGCAAGAGCACAGATGGAAATTACCGTATTTTTCGCACCATAAGACGCACTTTCCCCCCACAAAACAGGGGGGTGGAAAGTCTGTGCGTCTTATGGAGCAAAGAAAACAGATTATATTTTCCTGTTTTCTTCTCCTAAAAAATTGGTGCGTCTTATGGAAAGGTGCGTCTTATGGAGCGAAAAATACGGTAATTTGTTTAGTATGGACCTGGGTTAAGAGAGTCAAGCTGGACATCCTTCAAAGCCATGAAGTATATGATAATGTTCCCACACTGAGGTTATTGCCATGAATATACATTGCTTTCCAATACAACAAAATAGCTTGTTCGCCTCAGGTATAGTGCTATATATACATGGGCTGAAATCCTGTTCATTTGTATACTAAGTTGCACTAGAGCAGGTCCATTGAGTCAGTGGGAATTTGGTGAACAAATTCTTCCATCATTTCCATTAATTCAAATGGACCTTCTCTAGTTACTTGCTTTAGCATTGTACGTAGCAACTAAAGTACTATTCATATAGTACATTCTACAGCATCATCCTCTTAAAGAGATCCCCTTGAAGCAAGGGCCTTGTCTCTTAGTCTTTGCAAAGAAGAGCTCTTGAAGAGTATATTGTTGTAGAATGTAAAAGAAGGGAAACAACACCAAAGAAAGTGGCCTGATTCAAACTAGCAACTAAAACTACAATTTAAGAAGTAGAATCGTGCATGCATTCTCCCTTGCTTCTTCCATACTGTACATGAATTGCCCCACAGAGCTTTAAGTATCACTGCCAAATGAAACCGAAGGGGAAAGAGATTTATATGACAGTATGCACACTCGGTGCCCCAAAGGAAATGAACTAGTACCCACAGACAATTTTTCTAAGGCAGCGTATCTGATCACAAGATGTATGCTTAGATCAGAGCCTGGGATCCATGCAAGTACTGTATTTTTCTGTGTGTAGAAAAATTATTTTTTTCATAAAATAATTAGATGGAAAATTGAGGGTCGTTTTATACACGGAAGGCAACAGCAGGAGGCGGAGATTGAGGCAAAGAAGCAGCCGCGCTGGGCTGCCTCTCATGGCTGCCCATTGACTGCTCCTCTGCCTCTGGCAAGGGTAAAAATTAGGGGGTTGTCCTATACATTGGGGGGTTGTATACATGGAAAAATATGGTACTACCTTAGAGAGCCTTCTAAGATTAAAGACAAGAGTGCTGCTCTGTTCTTTTAATTTTTTTTGCAAGCATATACATTCAATTCATTTATCAAGCCATAAAGCCACCATATACTGTAGTTTCCTGGCATACTGTTGATCTAATTTGCCGACTGCTCATATAAGTATGCTGAACAAAAACAGCCAAATTTATAAATGAGCAGAGCAAAGAAAAGCTAAGCTAAGGGTTTTGACCAGAAGTAAACCTGAATTAATTTTACTTCACTCATTCAAGGAACCTATTGATCAAGATTTTGTTCAAAAATTACTAATTTATACCAACTGGATATACTCCTAAAAGCCAAATTTAAAGAAATCCAAACAATGACAAATTCAGTTTCTCCAAAGGCTCAGATCTTTAAAAGTTTAAAGAGTTGTCAATAGCTACAGAAGCATAATAGGGGGGAAAGCACCACCTAAATCCTTATATTTTATCTTAAAAAAAAATTCTATAGCACATTTAAAAATGATTGTAAGCAGAAAGTATTCAAAGATAAATAGTAATTCAGAATTTTATTCAAAGCAACGCCCTTTGTAATGCCTCTCTCCACAATAATAATACTTATTAAGAGTGACAGAACCGCTTCTGTCAGCTGAATCACGGGTGGGCAATCTTCCCTCCCTCACTGTAGCCCACGGTGGACAGAAAGCAGTTCTGGGTGGCAAAGAGATTCCAAAGAGTTAGTTTCTCAGTAATGCCAAAGGCTATTGGAGAAAGAAAAAAGAAAGGCTACTGGAGAAGGAAAAAAAAACCCAGCACGCCACTGGCCCCACAGCATTAGTGTAATGTGCAATGTGCACTGATGCTGCGGGGCCAGTGGAGTGCTGGATTTAGGCTTCAGGCATAATTGAACTCTTTTCCATAATTGTTAATATGTTATATTTGTTATTTTCATTGGTTGGTATCATATCAAGGTCTACACAAGTTTTGCATAACTTGCCATGGCAAATTGCAGGTAATAGATGAGGTGCCATGGTACATTTAGATTGTGTAATTGGGTGTCTGACCAGGCAAGACACAGCAGGATCTAAAATGCACTGAAATTTTTACTCTTCTCAAAAGCTAGAATTAGAATTAATTCACAATTTGAGTTCTAAACAAACATCTGCCAGCTGTATGCATCCATGGGAATAATGACAAAAGCAGTCACATGTAAAAAGCTTCACCATTGTAATGTAGCTGTACATTCAAAGTATTGCCATATGTTATTCAGTTTCTAGCACTTAACATTGATTTGTCAAAACTAGATAATAAATTACTTCTTAATTCTGAAAATCTGTCCATTTTGGCCAAAGCTTCAGGCAGATATAGTATTGTGATCCATTTTCCTTTAAAAGCCTGAGGGACATGGATTATATTTATTGCACAAAATTTATATTAATATTTCACTCTGTGTTAAAACAAAGCAAGCTATGCAGTAGACATAGAGTACTCAGAGTAAATGACATTTTAGGAACACAGTGTGAGAACAGTGATGATAAATGTGGATTAACCAGTTCATAGATTTGAACTGTACACAACCATCTGATGGATAGCTTTAATTACTTTTTTCTGTTAAGTGATTAAAAAAATTCTCACACCCAATACCAGGGAAGTAAAACAAGGCACAACTTTATCATTGACAGATGCATACAAACACCATGACTGAATCTCTGGACCCCATTTTGAAGTAAATCTTAATTCTGTGTTTTTAAACAGGCACTATTCAGATAGTCCAATGAAAGCTAACAAAAGCATATGTTAGCTTGGGTTTTCTCATCTGCACTTCAAAACCATGAGGAATGACTGAGGACTTGATTTTGCAGTACGTTGTTGCCAAGGAGGTAGAGCTTAGCAAGATCTAATGTGTTCTCCCTTCCTGCCCAGTTACTGGGTACTTTACTGATTGATCTAAATGTACTGAGACAAAGAGGTGAGAGAGCTTTGGAGGCAAAGACTTTGTCAACTATCTACCCTACAAACCCCATGTTGGTCCCAGATTTGTAACCACAAGCTGATCTGGGTAGCCATTATAAATAGAGATGGGGGTATTCGTATAGAAATACCCCCCCACAGGTACAGATAATGAGGATCCACCCCCCTGGGGCCAGACTGACCACTCACGATTCCGCCGCTGCCGCAAGCTCCGTGGTCCCTTCCTATCTCTCTATTGCTCACAATGGATTAGCCACTTTTCAACCTGGCAGAGAGGCTCCTCATCCCGCCTTCTGCCAGGAGTGGCAAATCTATTGTGAGCAATGGAGCGATAGGAAGGGACTGCAGAGCTCGCAGCAGTGGCAGTATTGTGAGTGGTTGGTCTGTCGTTATCTGCATCTATGGGGGAATATTCGTATATAAATACGAATACCACCATCTCTAATTACAAAGGTAAACCTGATGTAGAATTATGACATGCTGTTCTCATGCACAAAAACACTATCACATCTCACCTGTTCATAAAAATATTTTATACTGGGGCTGTGGAGGTTTTTTGGTCCCAATGCAGCTTACGTAGAAGAATGAAACAAATTATATGCTTAATTCTTATCCTTCCACAAATTTTCATAAAAGAGAAATTCACAGTTTTCTCGATTTTGCACAGCATGCTTAATGCAGAATTGAAAAGCTGGCATTTATTTTTAAATGAAGATGGTAAAACCAAGCAATGCACGAACACATATAAGCATGCCACAAATACTGCATCTGGGGCTTACTTGTTGGTAATAAAAGTAAAGAGAGAGCTGGATCATTGCCTTGATTTTTTTTTTACCTCATGTCCTGAACATTTGAGTAAAATCAAATGTAGCAGGGGCCCATTAGAAGCTCTCGTGACCAATTTTAGCTGCACTGGGGCAAAAATCATGTGCATTTAATACCTATTTTAATCAGCTTCATAGAATGCTCTTCTACAAATAAGTTTACAAGAACTTACATCCATTACTGCGCAACTTAACATATTATGAAATACCATCACCACCAGATTGCCTGATGATGAGGGGAAGAAAATCTGACCAGATGAATCCATACACATATATGCTTCACAAGAGGCAACAGTGTCCTGCAGCTGTGTTTTTATTATTGTCTAGATTTCTAACAGTTAAAAGCACCCATACGAAAATCCAAATGGTTTTATTATCATTAAAAGCTTACTCTAATTAAATTACAGTTGTTGGGAGAATCTGTAGAGCCCTTGACACAAGGTCAAAAGCACCTTAAACCAAAGAAAATTGTTAATACATAAGGTTGGAAAACCTGAGAACCACACTGAATGAGGACTGTTTTTAATTACAGCAATGTTCAATAATTCACTGAAAGCAATATAATGCTCAATGTAAGGTTTTAAAAGATAGGGAACACTGATATGTCAGTGAAGCTTGATGCCAAAACTTTTCTTTAAAAACAATCAAAGAATAATACTCTTTTTCTAAATATGTATCTACTAAATCCTAGCAGTACATTGCATATGTTTTAAATGTTTATGTACTGCATTAGAGAGCACAAATTCATCCATGGTGGAGAGCACTCTCAAAAGTATTGTTCATCAGTGGTTCACATCACCTCAACTTAATATGATGTAATTACTTGTTTATGCTATAGCTGAGAAAACAGAGACAAGCCATCAAGTTTTCCAGTGGTACAGAATTGCTTGTGAGAAGGGAGGCAGAAAAACATTGGATTGTGATTCTTGAAGTTGCTTTCTCCAACATAGTTGCTTAACACATTTTTATCATAACAAACTTTTTCTTATTATTTTATGTGATATGTATGTCTTGTAATAAGTAAACATCAACATGAAGTTATGTGGCTTTGCTACTCATCTTTCATAAAATATTTTTCCTCATTTCACACAGAACATATTCCACAGAGTCACAATATGGAGCACTAGCTGCACTTTCCGATCTCAAATGGCATGTGGGGGGGGAAAAATCAGCCTACTTTAGTACTTTCTATTACAAAATATAAAACTGAATTTCAAGGTAAAGAAAGGGTTTTATCCCAACTTTCTTCTTCATCAACTTAATTTCTACTGGAGGGAACAACAATGCAACCACCCCAACCTATCATCTGATGTCTTAACTTTGTATATGAACTGACAAGTTCTGAAATGGCAGTGATTAGCCAAGAGATCATAATGAATAAATAACTGATGATACCATAATGGAATCATGGTGTTGCAGCAACTGAAGCACTAATTAGTTCTGGTAACCTGTCTCAGGAAGGATATTGAAGGCAACAAAGTGGTCATATGAGGAAAGGCTCACATTGGGGAACATTTAGCTTAGGAAAAAAGATGCCTAAAGTAGGATATAATTGATATTTAAATCTCTTGTGGGGCGGGGGAGTTAATAGTCAAAGGTCACTGCTGGATCCTGCAGCAGTTTTTTACTACTTCAGGCTCTGCCCCTCTATCCCAAGGCTCCCAAAGTTTTCCCCAGGGTAAAAGGGAACCCTAGGAAACCTCGGAAGCAAAACAGAAGGATAGAATGCTTTCCATGGGTTTAAGTTAATTATTTCTGGTGCCTGAATCTGGTTTATGTCAAGGCAACTATGCAGACAGGATTTTGCCCATTGAATTCATGTGACAGACATTGCGCCTAACTAAAAGGGAAGGGGTTAATTACAAGAGATGAAATGCAGATTGAAGTATAGAGAGAGGACAATTGTATGCTGTATCATTATCACAACAGAAGTCAATGTCCTATGTATTCAGCTTGCTGCTAATAAACATGAAGCATAATCACACCTTCAGAGAAAATGCTGAGGCAAAACTGACAATTGAAAAAGGGACACAGCTGTGAAACTCAACAGGAATAAATAGAAAAGCAACAAAAACAGTTCCCTCTAATTTCAGGATATATTGAAGTGTCTTCTGAAATAGATCTGGAGTAACTCCAAAGACGGCAGACAGCAGAATTTATTTGTTTGCCAGTAAAAGGGCTAGACAAATGGTTCCCTCTGAATTCTACGCTGCATGATCCCATTCTGGATCCTTTCCTGGCAACTAGATCAGAGTGCCATCTCCAACAAATGCTTGTTTATTTGGTTACTGCAGTCAGTGACCCAGAGATCTCCTTTAACTCACAGCAGTTGCAGAAATTCAAAGCTGGGCTGGATTCTTCAATTCTGAGCGAAATACACTTGCTTCTTGTAATTACATGTTGTCCTGTTTCACCCACGCTTCCCAGACAGGACAAAGGCTCTGCTACTAGTTTTCTGCTATGGTATTCTCTTGGCCTGAGTTTAGCTACTAGTGACTTCATGCTCCTCCTCCTAAGTGTTTCAATCTGCGGAAGTCTCACATTCCTTTCTTGTCTTTAGCCTCTTCTGCAAGCCACTAACCATCTGCCTTCTCAGACACCTCTATAACTGGTGATGCCCTTCACCTCAAACTCATGAGCCAAGCACTAAATGTGTCCTTTATATTTCTCTATCTTGTTAACCATCTCTGCCCTGGGAAAATGATGACGCCAATGTTTCCAGTGCCACTGTTCAGATAGCCTCATCACCCATCCCACTAAGGCCTGTATCCCCACTTCCCCTAAAGTTCCCTCTACCTTCCTTGTTTTCTACAGAGATAAATAAGAACAAGGTAAAAGACTAAACAAGCTTTACCAACAAGCTTGTAGTCATAGTAGACTTTTGACAGAAACTACAACTACTTTAAAATAATACAGGAGGAACAGGGTTTGTTTGAAGGGAATGCAGATGAGGTTGGTTTTATTATGTATCCAGGTATGATTATGGAGGGTAGAATTAATGAATTTATAAGGACATTTCATTCGGATCCTAAACATGTTTGTATACAACCTAACAGAGATAATGTATATGGATTTAGTGCTGAAATAAAACTAAATAGTCACGTGTTATATACAGAGTAACAAAGTACGTATATGTGCGAATTAGAAAAATGCCACAAAGGTCCTCAGAATATTGTGCTAGATTATGAAAGGAGTTCTCACCTATGACATATTTTGGAGGCCCGTAAATATGCATGTTATTAACCAAACCAGCACCTTTGTTGAAATGAGATGTGGACGGACAGGAAGAGATATGATGGTTCCACCCTGCATTCACACTTTTGGAAGGAGGGGCAGAATTAATAGGAATTACAGATTGTGAATACCTAGAGTCCTGAAACTATTAATTGCATGAAAATTTGGCTATATCAGTTTGATAGTCCAGTGTCATAAAATTAACTATGAACAACTGAGTTTAACGACTACATTTAGAATCATACAAATAATTTGCTTATTTTCCAAAATTAAAAAAAAAAACGTTTACAGATGTCATGGCTATAATTATTATTTATCAATTCTTCCAACAGAGATAAGAAGTCATTTACATACATGAAGGATGCCAAACCTACAGTCAAAGCTATCCGTACAGGATAGTGTTTCACTGCTACAATTTCTACAGCTAAAGCGTCAGACCTCTTGTTAAAAATGGATTTCATAATGTTCCCACTGGCTTGAAAGCTATCTATAAGTAGATATTAACACATTATTTTAGACTAATGGATTCTTAAACCTAACAAAAGGCTTGTATTTAGATATTTTTAGATATTTATTATTTTCATCTAGAAGAACTTTCCTGACCCAACCAAAACCCATAACTTCACCTCTTGGCTTCACAACTCATCACAGAATACAAGTACTGTAATGATGTTTTTACTAATAAGTAATAAAACATTAAATATTATTTAAACAAATATGCACAAAAAGAAAAATATCCAGAAGAAAGGATTTAAGAAGAAAACTGCATGTGTAAGCATTCATTTGCATCCTCCATCAAAAGAGAAATAATATTCACACAATTTTATCATTTGTTGCACTGCTTGGAACAAGTGGTAAAGCTGCACCAAACTGGAATTCATGGAAACCACAGCTGGTAGGACATATATTATATATCAAAACAATTAAACTAAATTGAAATGATCATCCACACAAACCATAACTGAACTGATCTCCTCTATTATTTCCTCATTGTGCTGTTACCATTGCTGGAAGTGGGCATCAAAAGCTGATCTCCATATTAAAAAAAAACAAGAAAAGGCTGAATATCACCAACTGGAAAGGACAGACACCAATTGGGAGTCATAGAACAAAGACTCTAAAATACACATCATGTAAGAAAAATATACTTGTTTAAACATAATAAAGATATACATTTCACTTGTTCCTCCTACTAGTGTTTTCTTATATAGCACATGGCATTTATTGTATGAGCTAGAAAAACACTGTATGAAATGGTAACACTAAAACTAACGTTCTTAATATATCCAAGGCTTTATGTATAAATTGTTTTTAAAAATCAGTCCTCTTAAAAAAAGAATCTTCCTGTCAAAAAAAGAAAAAGAAAATTCACTCCCATATGCATGAAGCACAGCTTAAGCCCAACATCACTGACCAATCAAAATTAGTGAATGCACTGCATCTCTCCGCAGTGAAGGGAAGCGACAAGGTAGGCTGTCATTCTGCACAAGCTGCCCAGAACAAGATTTCCTAAGCAGCAAAGCTGCTCCTCTTCAGAACGGCTGAACCTCTGTGTTGTGTCTCTGGAGACAAGAAGCCTTCAGTATGTTAAATTACTTTCATTATGCATTTGCAAATGCTTATTGATTCTACAGGGCGAAGTGGGGGACTGCAGCAAGCTCTAAGAGCAGCACTACAGGCTGTGTGCATGAACAAAACGCTGAAACAATGGCACAGCACAAGCACAAATTTTCCATAAGGTCTTATTTTGGAGAGATGCTTTTCACCCTCTTCCCCCTCTACTCTGCTAACAAGTGAAAACAAAAGCAAAAGCAAAAACAAAAACAATGAATCCCTCCAACCTGGAACTGCTCCACCACCTTCGGGAATTTATTCAATCCTCAGTAGAGGTAAGGTACATTCCTTATTATGGTATGGAGCCTCGGCAGCATTTAAGAAATTACTTTGTAAAGAGGAAAGCTAATAGGTTCAAGCTAAAGTTCTCATTTGACTTTGTGTTCTTATGTGTGATGATGACACATTAACACTGACATGCTGCTTCCATTTAAAAAGGTATCCATAGTAAATGTTTTGCCTGTAAATGCCTAAGATGTGCTGTGTTTCTGGTATAGCTTAAATTTCTATGTGCTACATATTTTGTAATGGGGGTTGTGAAGGCAATTTTAAGAAGACCAGACAGAGACATATATTGCAAATAAAATGAAATACTCCACAAAGGATCACAGATACTTCTCTGTGGAGGATGGGTTATATGACTAATCCCTAATGGTGCCACTTTCTTAGATGTCTTGCTACTGAAGGATATCTGAATAAGTGGAATGTAAATAAGATTACATGAAGTAAGGAATTCAGAAGACATGTGCAAATTAGGCTCGCTATCATTCCCACAGAGCAGCTGAGGCTCTTACGTGGTCACATGAAGTCAAGACAGTAATGTTTAACTCGTACTGTATCTCACTAAATTTACTATCCATACTATCTATGAATGTATATTGGAGCAACATTTCCTTCCCTACTGCTCTCATTTCCTTTGCTTTCAATATTTAAAAAAAAAACATCTAGTCTAAGCAGAACCAAGTGAAATGACAGGGGGTGGGGGAAGAAGTACCATATTTGGAAATACTTAGTAGTCTTGTTAATGCTATATGCTTCCTGACAACAAGCATTTTTTTTTACATTTTCTCATAGAAGCCAATATTTATGTGTAATCAGATTAAAGTATTTTTACTTGTTATTTTATTCATTTCTCCCTAGAATATCTAACATGTTTTATTTTCCTTTCTCTGGGTACACAGCACCTAATACAGTTTTGTTACTGAAAAGATGAAGAACACAATTGCTTGGGGATCTTCATAGCACTTCGTCTTACAAGCTTCAGGATGGGCTTATAATACATATGTTTAAACATAAAGGATTGAGAAAAAAATGATGGTTCACATTTCCCCTCAAGTGATATATAATTCATTTGCATAAATGGAAGACTAAAAAGATATTTGCTAAATAACAGAGGATTTATTCAATGGCTTGTTGCTAAAGCAAAATGGTAAGCATCCTCTACAAATGGATTTATAAAACAAAACTGGAATTATGGATATGGCTAATGAATGAAGAAACTGCAAAATTCTTCCCTGACAGAATGTCTGGATAACACCAGCAAACCAAAATTAGGATCCATGGAAGTTTAAATACCTCTATAAAGTGTTATTTCGGTCTTTTGGTACAGTTACTGAAGTTCAAGGAAACTGCCACAAACAAGCTGATACAGATAAAGGCTCCAAAGGAAAACACAGGAAATGGATTAATAAAATACACTTATTTATGTGGCAAACTTGTGAGTCCAGACTAAGGATCAAGAATATCACCAAAATCAGTGTACATCTGCTACAACAGGAGATCTAATGGTTCTTGAAGTCAGTTAACTAATATTGATTTTCATTTTGTTATTAAAAATGGTGCCAAACAACACAGAAGGAATGAGACGTGATGAACAACTTACAGAATTGTTGCTATTGATGGATGGCTTTAAAAATAAAAATAATTCATATACATTGGACTCTGGTCTCTGGAAACATATCAGACAAACAAATATCGTTATTTAATTTGCTGCTGAAGTGTGGGAACAAAAAAGAAAACTAAAATACTCTGCAAGGCAGGAAACAGATCACAGCCATCTCTGTTGCCAGGTGAAAACGCATGTCAAAATCTGTCAGTGACACCATGTATGAATTTATGACAAGCTGCTATAGCAAGCTGAAAGCCCCTTGAGGCAACAGAAAACAGGTAGGTCAGAGGCTGCATGCACCCAAAATCAGTTTAACATTTACAACAGAACAGAGCACAGCTCTGATACATTTTGTTTTAATTATCTTCGCATCTTGACATTTCTGGTTTTATTTAACTGAACATCTAGCTGATGCGATGAAGACCTGATGTTTAATCTGTCCGTCTAAAAGTTGGCACATGGAACATTTTCCATTTTTGTAAGATTTCAGTTTGCATTTTCTTATAGCTTACTCGTGCAGAATAAGCTATCATATGGCTTGTTTCAGCTGACCAACTTTGGATCTGAGTTTCTTGTTAACTAGTACAAAGCAATATAATTTATAATATATTTGAAATGACTGTTAAAACTGCTTGTGACTTGAGATTGTACATGCGTAGATAAGATTGCCATATAAGCCATCATACCCTTGCTTATAGTGAGAGATCACATTTTTACACTGTAGATAAAAGAATCACAGTCACTCTTCAAATAAATATGTTGATTATTTGGTAACTCAGAAAAGTCTATTATTGACATTTCCAACGGAAATAATGCATTTCATGATCTCATCTGGTTAATTTTTAAGGGGTTTATTTTGTGAAGGGTTCAAAAATATGTTGATACATCAAAATTTCTTTCAGATTTCAATTCTATGTATACCTACCTAAGTGAAAAATCCTGTAGGACTTCTTAGTAAATATGCATAGAATTACACCGCAGAATCTCTACAAGACTGGAAAGGGTTCATTTTTCAGAAACAGAACAGTATAAAGCATCTCTCATAAATATTTCACACTGCAATACAATGCTAAGGGTGTGGCAAAAAAGCAAAAGTCATAAGACCGCAATTACCATTATCCCGCTCACTTGCCCATCTTCATGACAGAAGTAATAATACAGTATTTCACAGAACACCCCCTCACAAACCATCCACTTAGATCAGTCTATATACATATGTATTCTCTTCCAAGCAGAATGTGATTGTATCTTCTTGCTTTATGAATGTTGGTAACTTAACCATATAAAACCATTTTTTGCTGGAGTCTACAGGAACTGAAAATGTAAGGAAACTCAGGACATATACAATATACTGAAAAACTTTCAGAATTAAAATCAATGAATGTGTGCATGTGTCCAGCTTTGTGTATATATTCACAGAATTCATAATATACTTAACTGCACTATTTTACACAAACAGCATAGACACAGACATACACATTTTATATAGTCTGGTCATCTGAACACACACTAATTACAAGAAAAAAGTAATACAACACTGAAGCATCTCAGTAAAATTAGAGCTACAAGGGAAGCTGATGTCAGACCATTTTCATCTACACATGACTGTCAGGATAAAGAAATACCCACAGGAAAAAGAGGGCAAACTTCTGCCTCTTTCACATATAGTCACCTCATTTTTCCACGCAAGTCATATGTAAAATAATCCAACTTAGTTTTTCAGCAAGCTTGGAGGCCAGAACTAGACATGCATTCAGTTTCTAATACAAATGTTGCCTTTGTTACAACTTCTTTAAAAGAACAATATTACTTTCTTTTGCACACTTAAGTTCTGATAAACTAAACAGAATCCCAAATCCACTGTATGTTAATCAAAATGCAATGTAAACCAAAACCTGCTTCTCTATAGCTTTGCAAATTATTAAGAGCATCCAGAATCAAGTAGGTTCATGTCTTCTCTCTCATCTTTCAGGGCAAAACAAACTTCCAACAAAAGAATGTGTTTCTCTTCCATTCCAGAAGTCAACATGCAGTCTGAATCTAACATTACAGTTCGAGATGCCATTGATGACATCAACACCAATATGTACCAGCCACTGTCTTATCCATTAAGCTTTCAAGTTTCTCTCACTGGATTTCTGATGTTAGAGATAGTATTGGGACTTGGCAGCAACCTCACAGTATTGGTACTTTACTGCATGAAATCCAACTTAATCAACTCTGTCAGTAACATTATTACTATGAACCTTCACGTTCTTGATGTAATCATTTGTGTGGGATGTATTCCTCTAACTATAGTTATTCTTTTGCTTTCACTCGAGAATAACTCTGCACTTATCTGCTGCTTCCATGAGGCCTGTGTGTCCTTCGCAAGCGTTTCCACTGCAATCAATGTCTTTGCCATTACTCTGGATAGATATGATATCTCTGTGAAACCTGCTAATCGTATTTTGACAATGGGAAGGGCTGTAATCCTCATGACATCAATATGGATTGTCTCTTTTTTCTCGTTTTTGATTCCATTTATTGAAGTAAATTTCTTCAGTCTTCACAGTGCAAATACTTGGGAAAATAAGACACTCCTGTGTGTCAGTGCAAATGAATACCACACAGAACTAGGCATGTACTACCACCTCTTAGTACAAATCCCAATCTTTTTCTTCACTGTTATAGTAATGCTAATTACATACAGCAAAATCCTCCAGGCCCTTAATATCCGAATAGGCACAAGATTTTCCACGGCACAGAAGAAAAAGGCAAGAAAGAAAAAGACAATTTCATTATCCACACAACATGAAACTACTGAGGTATCACAAAGCAGTGGAGGGAGAAATGTTGTCTTTGGTGTAAGAACTTCAGTTTCAGTTATAATTGCTCTGCGGCGGGCTGTAAAACGACATCGTGAACGACGGGAAAGACAGAAGAGAGTCTTCAGAATGTCACTGTTGATCATTTCAACTTTTCTTCTCTGTTGGACACCAATTACAGTTTTAAATACTACCATTTTATGTTTGGGCCCAAGTGACCTTTTGGTAAAGTTGAGGTTATGTTTTCTAGTCATGGCATATGGAACCACCATATTTCACCCTCTATTATATGCATTTACTAGACAGAAATTTCAAAAAGTTCTGAAAAGTAAAATGAAAAAACGTGTTGTTTCCATAGTTGAAGCTGACCCTATTCCAAACAATGCTGTAATACACAATTCGTGGATAGAGCCTAAAAGAAACAAGACAATTACATTTGAAGACAATGAAGTAAGACAGAAATGTTTAGTACCTCAGGTTGTCACAGACTAGATTTCAGTATTCACTGTTAATTTCAGAAGTATACAAAAAAGAGGAAGTAAATGTTGCCAAATAAGTATATTTAAAAAGACAAAAAGAATGGGCTAAAGGCTAAACTGTAAAATGTTTGATATGTGATAGATTAGGCCTGTATATTCTATTTCTTCATTAGTCAACATGTGTGTTGCATGGCAGATTGTTAAGTAATATCATGGGTATATTTTGTCAATATTCTGTCCTCTATTACATACTTAAGTAAACATTTTCTTTTTTAAAAAGCCTTAAAGTAGTATACACTTTTTAAAAAATACACTGGAGCTGTTGTAAATGTATAAACCTTTGTTTTGAAGCTTTCTGACATAGAAACAGTTTATGGGAAGTTATATGACATATAGAGTTTTAAAATCTTATTTCCTCTGTCCTGTCATAATAGCCAATTTTCTGTCAATGGATTACTTTTTAAAAAAAAACAACTAGAACAAGAAGCCTGGTACTATACATATGTGGCCAGTGCACCCCAGAGATGTTCACTGTTACCAAATAATGCTTCAACACATATGTTTTCTGAATTCACATTAATCTGATGGGGGAGACAGTTGTTTATTTGTTTAAGTTTAAGTATTGCCGCCCTTACAATGAATTTGTCAGGTGAGTATTATATGAAAGAAACATAATGTAAAATGAGTAAAACATTAGGGTACGTTAAAAACAGAATTATCACTGCAGGGTTTCTTTAAAAGTTTGTCTAAGCTCACTGTGTGTGTATCCATGATTGCATGTCTTAAGGCACTCATCATATGAACATAGGCCAATGTTTTAGTCCAGAAACTACAAGTACTCTAATGCACTGCTAAAATGTGTGTCGACATGTTCAGAACCCAGTGGGGGCTAGAATGTCAAGGTTGTTAAGGTACATCCCCATATTTATAATTTCAAAACTCCTTAAAATTACTGTATGTTTTGAAAAATTAATTCTGTACTCCACAAAAGTTCTGGAATTCAGAACATGGTTCGCTATAACTTTTTGAGGGACACAAGTAAAATGGTTCAATAATCCACCATATTATATAGTTAGTATCTGAACTGAACTGAGGAATTTTCATCCCTTGATTAGAGTAACCAGATAAGCCTCACATTATACAATTTAATTTTAATCTTTTTCTATCTTGTAGCCTTATTTTTAATCAAATGTATTGAATGATCAAACTTTAACCTTCCTGACAGTTGTTCTGCACAACTGTAACACTGAGCAACACCACAATTATAAGCCTGTCCAAATAATCCATGTGTAATGCAGCATTTTCTCACTTGATTTATACGATCTAGCTATTCTCTCTGAATAAAGAGTTCAAGCATATTGCATTCCCTACCTCTCAAATCAGCACTATAATTTGTTGAGTAATTCCATAACGAACTTTTGGAATTCTGACAAAACATTGCTGGAATGTGTGTTGGACGAGTAATAGTCTGACTCAGTTGTGATATGTACTTTATGTTCATAACTAACACCTTAACCCAAGCTGGGAAGAGAGGAACAACCAGTCATGCTGCTCATATAGCTAACATGAAGATAATTTATATTCATAAGTACTAGGCAATACTGTACATACATTTCAAATTGACTTCGTATACATAAACCATGCAAGAATTGTAAGGCAGATAAGCCATTGCTACTCCTTTGCTACTTAAATTTTTGATAAAGCACCACTCTCATTCAATCTGAATGCTACAGCTGTAGCAGTACAAAAGCCCAAGGATTCAAAATGTGTCACTTTGTCATGTCACCTTAGATCATCTGTAAACTACAGTTCCTGACAAAGTGCTTAGGGCTGTCAAGATCACCACTGTAATCTGAATTCTTGACCTCCCAGGCTTATAAAGGGCAAGATCATCTGTGCCTTTTGGAAAAAGGAAAACCATTATTCTCTCAGTATGTAATTTTACCAGTTTTTCCTCTTCATAAGGCCACTGTGTATGTGAGAATAAACTAAGAAAATCCTAACCCTTCTATAGGGACAAGTAAAACTCAACAAATGCTAGTGAATCAACTTCAGATATTGCTGAATGAGACCCACCTTTACGCTTAACTCTTTTAAATTGTTTAAATATGTATCAGAAATGGCAAAGAAAGCATAAAGGGCAGTCGATCAAGTGGAACAGAGGCGGGATCACCCCATTATCCTCTATTTACTATAGCTAGATCTGTCTTGGTGTCTCAGTGGAGTAGTATTTTGTTCATCTAATAAGTAAGCCAGTTATCTAACCTTAGATCCATAAGACCTTTTCTGACTCCAAAAGCCCTGAAATAGCCACTAGGTGTCACTCCCACCTCTCAGTCAGAATCCTTGGGCTTTACAGCTGCCTAATTTGAGAGAAGGAAGAAAAACCCCAGAATTCAAAACAGCATCTTAAATGTAGCCATCTAAATCTATGCTATAGAATTTCAAATGACAGTCTTTGAGTACAGATCAGTCAAGAGGTTTCAAATCTTCTCTCATGACAAATATTTCTGGTTTCTTATAAAACACAATAAGGATTCCCCTTCAGTTTGAAATCACAATGATGTCACTGAATGGATCAAGGTATGAGAGATTGTGTGATGCTACGTTTAGTCAGATGCACACTGCAAACACCTACACACAGCCACTTTTAGTTTAATAGGGATGACATGCAGTGGTTTGAGCATGAATGAATGGATTCCAATCACAAGTCATAAAATATCCATTTAAAAGCTTCCTTGCTTCCATCCCTTTTATGTCAGAGGGCAGAAATTATCTGACCACATAGTCTGGCTATTTAGTTAAGCCAAACTTTACCTCTGTTTTGCTTCCTAGATTCCTAAGCAGTTACAATAAAAACAGTCAGTTACAAACCATCACCCATCTTCTCATGCAATTAAAAATATCACAAAAGTAATATTGAAGCAGTGACTTGATTCTATCCCAATATTCAGTGTCAAAACTCAAGTGGCTTAAACAACTGGCAGAGTAACATGAGCACAAGTCAAATCTAAGTTTCTGGAGTTCTGCAGATTTTACAGTAACTTGGAATTTCTTGAGAGCCTGCAAGCAGGCCTCAAAATCAAGAGTTATCAAGCTTCTGGTAGACTGTCAAACTTCTTTGGTGGGCTATATTCTGCGGTTGGTCACAACTTGTAGAGAACAGCTTTTAAAAGCTCTACACAAAAACTATTTATAAAGTAAGTAGCTAATCTAAAAACACTAGACAAATGCACCAGAAAATATTACTCTTTATATTTTACTGGAAAACCATTGGAAATGGGATGAAACAACATATCTTAGTCTAAGATGTTTAAGAAAAACCTACAGGCAGTTGAAATGACTTTGCCATGGTGTATTTGACTAACACCCTAGGAAAACTGTTTTGAACTATGTCTTTAAGTGGCAATCAGAATGGGTAAAGCAATAAAAACAGATCAACTTCGATCACTGCATGTCTAAACCAACTTCAAAGCAACTCTGAATTTTTCCTCCAGTAGAATGAAGATAACATCAGCTTATCAGATATCCAGGAACTAGGGTAACTTTGATCATTTTAAACCTTATGCATCAGGATGGGACATTTTCATCCCTTACAGTCACACTTTGTTGCAAAGTATACAAAGACTAGATCTATGAGGTCAATATTCTAAGGCACTGTGACCTGAATAGTTATTATAAACATGCCATGTTCCTTTTCTTTTTCCTTTTACAGCCAAAAAACAGCTGAAAAAATAACTGTCCTGATAAATGTATTCCTTTTTGTGATTCTTCTTGTTGCTGTCCCTCTCCTACTTGAGGATAGGCATTATTATGGCTTAACATTAAAGCATTCCCCCACACACCCCCATCCAATGTAATATATTAAGGAGCAGAAAATGCTGTATGACATTTTTAGTGAACTATGAGTCTAAGCTGGGTAACTCAATGAGATGGTAACTGGTTGCAGGGCCAGGGCTCTGATATTCAATTGACCACTATGCCTTGTAAAACAGCCAGCTTGTGTGGCCTTGGGCAAGCTACATGGTCCTAGAGCACACCTGGAAGGGAAGGTAAACCACTTCTGAGTGGTCACCTAAAAAATCCTAGAAAGGGTGGATCAACTTAGCCCCAGTGGGAAAAGGGCTCTGGAATTCTCAGTGGGGTCAGGAAATATAAGACATGTAAATTTAATCCAAACTCATACTCAGACCCAATCCTACTTTTTTAATCCTCAAAACACTGTAATTTCCATGGAGTCAAAAATGCCTCAGAAATCACTCCAAGCATTGAAAAAAAATCCTGGTGAATAGGGGTCAGTCCTCCCTACTCCATCTCTAAGACAAATAATGTCGCTGTCAATTTGAATCCTTGAACTAAATGGGGTGAATTCATGAGATATATGTTTTATCTTGAAATAACAAGCATATCTGCAGATATCACAAGTTAATGTGCTGTTGTTTTTTTAGTAATAGATGGAATTCAAAATAACGGCTTGTAAAAAGGCTGCACAAATGACATTTCTTCCATGTACTCAAATGAAGTAAGCATAATCAGATACATGTTTTACAGAAAACTGGAGAAAGTGTAGGTAGGGAATTGATTGTACTGTCAACAGTATATATATTGAATAGCAAAAAGTTGAATATGGCTTTTTTTCTGGTAAACACCTTTTTCCTGTGATGGGATTGCTTAACCACTACTAAATATTTTCTAGAAACAGAAGATATAGGAAGTATTATGGTTGATTGGCTGGCTAGTTTTACAATTGTGCAGGAGTAGCCACACACAAGACTTTATAGCTTCAATCCTGATGTACATCTTTGAAGTTCACAAAGTGCCTGTCCCCTTACCCCTCTGTAAGGGCCAAAATAGGGCCATGGGCCTTCCTGAATTGTTTGGGATATGACACAAGACGACTGCTGTAGGAGTGATAAACACCCTCCAAAATGGGTAGACTCTGCCTCATTTGGGATGATGCCTCCTCACCCAGAGCTCCCTCTTGCTCCATTCTCACTGCATACGAGGGCAATCCTTTAGAGAATCTGTTCAGGAGACATAATTGTCCTATAAATTTGGGACAGGAAATTCTCCTTCTGTGAAACCGCTTAATTTAAAATCAAGCATATGATGCCAATCCTGAGGGCCACTTCACAGAAGACTAGATTCTCCCTCCATAGGAGGAACATTTACACTGGGTGAATCTTTTATACAGCTTGTCGTATACATCACGTATAATACAAAGACAGGAAAGTGGCTGGTAAGCCATGATGTTTGGTGACATTTCTTTTAATGATGGAATATTTCTATGGGCTTTTGCAGGGGTCACAAAAATAGCCTGGGGTACACATGATGTCCACCTTGACATACACATAATGGAAAATGACACTTTTTTTTTGAAAGCAACACTTTGAGAGGGTAAAAAAAATTAGGCTTTATAACAGCCATTGTCTCACATGTGCATTTAACACTTCTTCATAAATCAACCATTATTTGAACAGGTATTACCGTACTCTTCCTCAGTAAGTTAGGTATTTGGCTATAGGGCAAGAGGCTGCAAATTCAGTTCTGCAATGCGTATCCCAGAAGAACCAGCTAGTGTGGCCTTGGCCAAGCTGCACAATTCCAGGATGCCCCCAGAAGATGGGAATGATAAACCACTTCTGAGTACTCTCTAGGTAGGAAAACCTGAAAAGGGTCAGTGTAAGTCAGAATTGACTTGATGGCACACTTCTTACTCCTCACTTCTGCAGAAACATTAAAACTCTATTCACGTCTTTCACCTGAAAATAATAAAGGATATCTCCAGCAGACAGAGAACTAGTGAGCATTTGTGATCAAATCAAAGCTAAGCCATCTAGCCTACCTTGTCCTGGTGAAGAGTGAAGAGTGGCAATTTAATCTTCACTTAAATTAAGCATTACTCAAAATGCTTCTGAAACATGTATGGAAATTCATGATTTAAATCACTACTTAGAAAGACTTGACTGAACCATGTCAACTCCCTCCCAAAAAAAGTGTACTGTACTCTTCTTTGCTATAACCTTAATATATACTGTATGCATAAAACTACAACTCAGAGATATAGTTTTTGTTTCTAGGAGGCCCTTGCTATACATTTTTTAAAAATGATTTATTCTGAATTTTTTCAGATTAGTTCTCTGATTACATTAGAATATGAATTATTGTTTTAGCTACCAAAGCTCACTGAAACAGGTATTTGTGAAGGCACTGAAAGTGAACAATCTCCAGTTCAACAGATTAAACATGAATATTCAGAGGAGTTTCTTACGTTACTCTACTTGACCAATCACCAACTCCACACAGACATATGAACTATAATACTCTGTTCAATGATACTGTGAGAAGGATTTTTGTTTCTCCAACAATGAACACATAATATTTAACAAGCATGGATTTTCTGGTGTTTTTTTTTATTTTAGTTAAACATTTAAGTTCTAAGTATTTTGTGATCAACTTTGTTTTTAACCAAAGCTGCAGAAAGCCAAAAGCTAGGGTTGCCATTCTAAAGGAGTTAGCATTACTTAAGGAAATTACTCGACACAATACTGAAGAAAAACAAAAGCTCCAGGACTGGAAAAAACTTCAGTTAACATTGGAAACAGGGCTGATCAAGTCTGTTATTTTTCATATCGATGTACTGCATACATTTCTGGAGATAAAAAGCCAGTTTGAGAACTGCAATTCTTTTTCATGGTGTGAAGGAAAGCAGGAGGCAAGTGAGCCGTCCTCACCAACAGAAACGCCCAAAGAGGAAAAAGGAGCCTGCAGGGGGTGAGACAGGAGAGATGAAAGAAGCCTTCAGTAGAGGAGAAAAAAGGGGTAGAGGTTTGCCTGGTGGAGGAAGGAGAAGGAAGGAAAGGGGAGGAACTGAAGCTCTCTATGTGGGAGGAGGATATAAAAGAAGGGGGAGAAAGGAGTTTGAGTGGTAGATTAGAGAAAGAGAGAAAGGAGAGCAATGCCGTGGCAGAGAAAGAGAAGAGCTAATTAGAATATGAGAAAGCGCGGGATCTTCTAAAAGATTTTCCTTATCTAAGAGTCGAAGGCTTACTACCTGACCCAGAGACAAAAGGAGAAGGAGAGACTGTCTCTGAAACGCAGAAATGGACAGTGATTGTCTTTCCTGGGGGGGCAAGGACGTGGGAGGAAAGGAATACGCCCAGACCCAATCTACAACACCCCGCCGAAGGAGGGCAACTGGGCGCATCACCCATGCTGTGGAACGGTTTGCGCGATGCGGAGTGCTCCCCTTCACATGATTACAGATTGCGAACGGTTTGGTCCAGCCCCACAGTAAATCTTCGTTTACAAGAACAATCAAGGCTGTCAAGTTATGGACAATTAACTGATCTGTCATGTTTTGATCCTGTCGGTGTCACAGTTGAGACACCACCAGTTAATAAAGTTGAAACTGAGAAAGATTTAAAAAGGCTTCCGTCCTTTCTTCGTGCCAAAACAGAGGAATTGCCACAACTTTCAAAAGAACCCAATCACACATAGTGTCTTATAGATCGAGAATTAGAGTGAGTGCTTGGGAAGATAGAAAGATTGATCTAAATCAGTGGTCGGGGAACAGGGGTAAATTACCCCAAATGGGATAAAAGGGGAAATCCTGGGGGTAATGAGCAGAGTGCTACCCCCTCCCTCCTACCCCCACCCTCTGCAGCCAAACCTCAAATTGTAAACCACCTCTCCCTGTTACTTCCTTGGTGGTTGTAGGGCACTTGTAAATCCTCCGTTCTTTCAAAGATTGGAGATAAGCATGCTTGATTGGTTACAGCTGTGGATTAGCCCCAGGCAATCAATCAATCCAGGGCTTCTGAATGACTGCTTCCTCCGGAAATGACTGCAAGCACGCAGGAGGGAAAGGATCAAGATAAGGAGGGAAGGAAGGTGTGAGAGACCGAGAGCTTCATCAACCTTATTTAAATGTGGATATGGATATGGATGTGTGTGTGTGTGTGTGTATGTGCGTGTGTGAGAGAGGGGGGGGAGAGAGAGAGAGAGACTCAAAACTATGAAAAAGACCAGGCAACCAAAAGAGAAAGCTTGAATTAAGGCAGGGGGGAAGAGTGGCTTTTTAAGGTGCTGTCTGGGTTTATCATTGCTTTCCTTCCAAGAAGCAGGCATCTTTGAATTTCTTGGCTGCTGTCACCCTCTGCAGTGATCATGGAGCCCAAGAAAGTAAAATCTGTCACTGCCTCCATATCCTCCCCTTCTATTTGCCAGGAGGTGATGGGACCAGTGGCCATGATCTTAGTTGTTTTGATGTTGAGTTTCAGACCATTTTTTGCACTCTCCTCTTTCATCCTCATTAAGAGGTTCTTTAAGTCCTCCTCACTTTCTGCCATGCTTTTGCTTAGTCAATGAAGCAGAAGTAGATGTTTTTCTGGAACTCTCTGGCTTTCTCCATAATCCAGCGCATGTTAGCAATTTGGTCTCTAGTTCCTCTGCCCCTTCGAAATCCAGCTTGTACTTGTGGGAGTTCTCGGTCCATGTACTGCTGAAGCCTACCTTGGAGGATTTTGAGCATAACCTTGCTAGTGTGTGAAATGAGTGCAATTGTGTGGTAGTTAGAGCTCCCATTTTGTCAGGGAAGTCTTTACCTTCTGGAAATTACCATGGCTTTCAGAAATTAAAAATGTCCCCCCTCCAACCTGCAACCCCTAATGGTTTCCCCATGACAAAGGGACCCCATGGGAGTCTCAGGAGCTTCAGCGGGAATTGGAAAAATTTAATTTCAACCATTGTCTCATAATCCAGATTCCACAATGAAATATTTGAACTATTGCACATCTTAAATTAAAACCTTTTGATTTTTAAATCATTTATTTTCATCCAGCCTTCTAACTTACCAGGATAGTTTAAATAAAATTCTGAAGAATATAGTTAAGGTTGGCAAAGCAATTGGAATTGCTTCCTACAAAGGCATCACTAGCAGGCTGATCAGCGAAACTAGATTAACCTTCCTGTAAAATGTAATACCATGTAATATAAATTATGTTTAAGGGGGGGGAAATATCAAAATAAACCTCAAATTCAACTCCATCAAATCTAATGATGAGCATAGGTGAATTTCTTGTCAAATTTTATCTCATCATTACATTTAATGTTTAACCATGCACAGACTTTCCAAACAGAAGTTACAAAGAAAGTGACATGTCCCCACTCACCAGCTGCTCAAACTGCTATTTTAATGAAATAATGCAGAAGAAGGTTCCCTTCTACCTGTCTCACCGAAGCCCTACTCAAAAATTAATATAAGGCTGGTGACACTTCCTTTGACTAAGAGTTCCACACATCTAGCCCACATATTCTAAATTGTCAATGTCCAAAGCAAGTTTCATTTCAACACAGATTCACTATATATAATCTAAACTACAACACAAGCAATTCAAATTGCTTTGATGGTATAATGCTGCAACATTCCTAATTGTAAAAAAATTATTTTGCAAATATTAAAAAGATCGTTTTTAGAATCCTTATAGATTGACAAGAGAATTTACGCTAGCTGTCAGATGATGCAGTACTAAAACACAGTATAGATAAAAGTCCTAGAATGCTACCATCTGGATTGAAAAGCTCTAAGATGTTTGATAAATGTGTTATGGTTGCAATGTACTTCATTTACTGTACTTCATTTCAGCATTGCTTTTGCCTCAGCTACTATGCAGTCACTCAGGGCAGAAAAAGAACAATGCTTATATCAGATAGCATGTCCTAGTTCCTCTTATCAGTCAGATTAAGGAAATAATTGATTGCCCTTCAGTTATCTTACTACAATCTTTAATTTGTATTCCTTACCCCTCCACGATGGATGGCTTTAACTCGATAGTGTAACCTACATCTTGTATTTTACTACCAGACAGTATTATTTAAAGAATGTTCTAAAGCCAACTTCCTAGTTTTAAGTTTTCTAACATAATTATCTTAGATATGTCTACTCACAAGAAAGTCTGACTAAGTTCAATGGAATTTACACTGAATCTGCACAGGACTCTGGATTAAGGCCAATGTGTATTGTGTGACAGTGAAAGGGTAGAGATAACTGCATCTCAGCTTAATAAACCAACAAATGGACCTTCTGCATGTATTCACAGTCCATTCACTTCTTCCTTCATGCCGGGAGTAAAAAATTATAGATATGGAGATTGTATATGGATCTACTTCAAGGCTTAGTTTAATAACCTGACTTGTTACAAAGACGTTTTGGTGTAGTCCCCCAAATCTGGACAAACTGCTATTAATTAAAGGCTGCATGTTTGTTCATTTTAGTTGAGACGTTGGGAGTTCAATTTCCCCAGTACGCCTCCTTGACATTGGCTGGGCTTTTATGATCCACAAGGTCCCTTCCATTTCTGCAGTTCTAACTTATTAACTGCCCTAATCAAAAGATTTATCAAAATGAACCATTACAAAAAAGGTCTATGCACAAAGTCAAAAGGCTCATTCCTCTCTCGGTTTATTAAGCCAAGATATGAATGCTGATCTGACACACACTGCAGAATTTTCAGGGAATCCAAGACAGTGTTTTCCCTCATACTGCAAATTGCTTTAGCTGCAAAAGCAGGCTACAATCTGACAATATGTGAAGGAATGCTGTGCCTGCATACTCTCCCACTTCCCTCTCTCAATGCTCCATCTGATTAGTACGTAACTTCCTTATTTTGGCAAATCACAGTACACTATTTCAGTATCCTCAAAAACTAGAATTGCAAATCCCTTTTTTCTTCCCAAAATGGTTGCACAGTTGCAAGCCAGAAAACATTAACTGTGGTATTTTGAGCTGCTAGAATGGGACAGGGAATATTCAATGTGGTATCGTAGACAGAGTAATGACCTGGGTTCAAATCCCTCCCTGGCCATGGAATCTCACTAGAGGTGTGCAGAACTGGTAAAACCTCTCCTTAAATATCTCATTTACCTTCAAAATCCGGTTAGACTCATTAGAAGTCATTTAACGCTGCACAATCACTGCCCTTCTCGTGAACAGCTTGTTCATACCATACTCTGCCCACCCAAAGACAGCTCTGACTCTTCAGAGCTCTCCAAGCAATGTGTAGGTTGTTTAATAGAAGATAGGATGGACTCAGTTCTACAATCCAAACATACAGTGGGGTCTTGACTTACGATCTTAATCCGTATTGGAAGGTGGTTCTTAGGTCGAAAAGTTCGTAGGTTGAATCTGCATTTCCCATAGGAATGCATTGAAAACCCTTTAATCCGTATCTGCTCTTTTCCATCTATAGAAACTAATAGGAAGCTGCTATTCTGCCTTCTGCCACTAGAGGGGGATATTTTTAATTTTTTTTCCCCTTAGGTTCAGGAAAGGAGGGGGAAGGCAGGGAACAGTTTGCAAAGCACATTTGAAATCTTTTTTTTCAACGAAGCCAATTTTATAGCATGTTTTAAAACATGTTGTGCTGATTTTTTCAGCACAAAGAAACACAGGCAGGCTTTTAAAGTGCTGAGCAAGCCTCCCCAAGCCTCTTCAGAACCAGCCGATCAGCTGATAGGCGGGGAGAGGAGAGGGCAGGAACAGGAGAAAAGCACAAAATGGCTGCCAGGCTCCCTTCTGGTGTGGACTTTTAGCTGTTTCCTGCTCTTTTTCCTGCTGTTTGGGGGCTAACAAGGCCTGGTAAGTGACTTTCTTTTATTTATTTTTAAGTTTCTGACTTTTTTTCCCCTCCAGAAGCCTCTAAGGGGAGGGAGGGGGCACTTTTTTTCCTATTCCTAACTCGAGGGAAGTTCGGATGTCGAGTCCTTATTTTCCCTATAGGGTGGGTTTGTAAGTTGAATTGTTCACAAGTAGGGTCGTTCATAAGTCGAGACCCCACTGTACTAGTGTTTGGATATAATATGGTCAAAAAAATATTTCAGCCATATAAATATGGTATCTCAGCACTTTACATATTACTGTGATGTACACAGCAAGGGAGATTGAAAAAGGCATGCAGAACCCAAGAACCACTCTGCAAATCACTGCACATAGTGGTCATGAAAAATGATAATGTACAGGTATGTTGAGTGGATTTTACGAAGCATGCGTAATATGTTTCTGCCCTGGATGAAATTAAAGCAGCACAAACATCATACGGGTTAAAATAGAGAGTTGGCACTAACAGGTCACAAGAGCTCATATCTTGGTGACCATCTGAAGTGCATGAGCAGAAACATGAATGGCTGCCTTTCTCCGAAAACAGTGAGCGAACCAAACTCCAAGCGAAAAAACAAGGGGAAATGGATTCAAACCTAATGTCAGCCATGGGCACACTGAGACATTTGTATAGGCCCATATGTGGCTGATTAGCAAATCAGACGCTACTGCTTTGCCTCTCACCAAGCCCCTAGTTTGCTTTGCAGCCATGCTGCTATATTCCCCAGTCTTGAGTTCACCTAGTCACACTGGGAGCTGCTCAGCTGTCCAGACCACTGGAGCACACATCTACTGAGTAAACCTGCTCATGCCTTGGGGGCAAGTTGTAGCTGGTGAATGCAACTGCTACCAGAAAGTTCAAGTGGCACCTAGTCCTGGAGGGTGCTGAAAGACAGCTTACTTCAGATTTCGGGAGCAAAATCTGCTAGAAATCCTGCTGCACTAAACAGACTTTATTGCATCCTGAGTCCTACACTGCACTTGCTTACGACTGCATGACATTTCTCTCTGCTAAACCTCATTTTGCCTCTTTCCAATCACAGAAATCTGTGATGCAGACTCAACCCCACACATAACCCTTATTTGTTGGAAAGCTATCATCTGCAGAACATACCTAGATGAGACCAATGCCCTTGGTCCGTTCCACTCTGGATGTAGGCCTCATCATGGCACAGAGATGGCCTTGGTCGCCTGTACAGTAAACTTCTGAGGGAGGCCAACAGGGGCAAAATATCCCTGATGGTCCTCCTTGACATCTCAGCAGCATTTGATACTGTCAACCACAATACAGTATCCTTCTGGGAAGGCTCTCAGGATTGAAGAGCCTGGCATTTTCCTGGCTCCAATCCTTCCTCAACGACCAGCCCCAGAGAGTGAACCTTGGGGAGATGGTCTCTGATCCCTAGACTCTAAACTGGAGTGCCACCCAGAGACCTTTGGGTAGTTTGGTCGGCATATTAATTAATTAATTAATTAATTAAATCATTTCTCCTTTGCTTTTTAATATCTACATGAGACTGCTGGGGGAGGTCATCTGGAGATTTGGAGTATCGTGTCATCAGTACACTGATGACACCTAGCTCTATCTCTCCTTCCACCCTTCTGTAGTGGATGGCGCCCCATCCTTTGAGTGCTGCCAGACTGCAATACTGGAGTGGGTGGGGGCAAACAGGCTGAGATTGAACTTGGACAAGACGGAGATCCTCTGTGTGGGGGCTCCTGCAGTCTATGGACTGGGTGACTCCTTTTCTTCTGGGGGGAGGGACACTATCTCCGACCAAGGATGAGGTTCGCAGTCTGGCTGTCCTTCTGGACCCAGCAATACCGATGGAATCTCAGATACTGTCTGTGGTCCGGTCAGCCTATTTCCATCTCAGGCATATTGCTCAGCTGCGTCCCTAGCTTGACTGCAGGTCTCTCATCACACTGGTCCATGCTTTGGAAATCTCAAGGTTATATTACTGCAATGTGTTCAATGTGGGGCTGCCTTTGAGACGGATACGGAAACTTCAGCAGGTACAGAATGTGGTAGTCAGACTCGTTACAGTATCATTTAAGCATCAGCATATCACCCCAGTACTGGCCTCCCTGCACTGGTTTCCAGTTCGTTTCCATATCAGGTTCAAGGTGCTGGCTTCGACCTATATAGCCCTTAATGGTATGGGACCTCAGTACATGGCTGATTGCCTCCTTCCAAGTGGAACTGCCCATACTACCCATGCTTCCCAAGAACGGGTAACATGGGTAGTACGGGCAGTTATGCTTTGAGGTTGCCAATCTCTAGAGAAGCCCAGAAGGAAAGAACAAGAACTCAGGCTTTTCTATGGTTGCTGCCCAATTGTGGAATGTAATTCTCCTGGCCCCTTCCTTGGTAACATTCAAGAAATCTTTGAAAACCTTTCTATTCAGGCAGGCTTTTCAATCCATTTCATTTAATAGCTGCTGATTATGCATATTTAGCATCTGTCACTGCCCCCCGTTTTAAATGTTTAAAGTTTATTAATTTTGAATTTTATTTGTTGATTAATTTAATTTACTGTAGTTGTGTTTTGATACCTTGTTCAGTTGTTTATTTTATTTAATGATGTCATATGAATTTGTCATGTTGGTGTTTTATGATTTTTAATTGCATTTTGTTCTCTGCTGTAAAAACCATCCAGAAGGCATGGCATAAAAGTATAATAAATAAATAAATAAATAAATAAATAAATAAATAAATAAATAGAGAGAGAGAGAGAGAGAGAGAGAGAGAGAGATTTGCACAGCAACCATAATTTTAAAAAGAAAAAAAAGCATTTTTATAGAACAGTAGCTGAAATATACACAAGATTCATTATTTAAAAACTGAAAGTGTAACAGACTTGCAAGCCATGAGGTGCATGAGAAAGAAAAACTGTAGGGAAAAAGATGAGTCAATAAACTTAAAAGGTACTCTCTCCTGATAATGCAAATATGGTAGAATGCAGCTATAATGACAAAGGTAAAGGACATTTATCAGTGGGTATATTCATTCATACTTTTACAAAAATACAATATTGTGTGTGATCTGGAGTTCATCAGTGTCCTTACTTCCTGACAGTGCATGCATAGCAAAATAGTACTATCCATGCATAAAATACGGATATGGTCGGGTTTGCAGAAATATCAAGAGATCTCTAAAGTGAAAACCCCCCGAGGGTTATCCAAATGAAGATTGAGCATCCTTAATTGCCACAGAAACTTGACTGGTAGGAGGAAAAAACAGGGGAGAGGGAAGAACTGAACATTGTGAGCAGGAATACTCTAAACTGTAACACCCTGTTGCAGGTCTCTTTTCTACAAAGCTAATAATGGCTGGTTTTCTTTCATTTGGTTTATTTTGAAATGTGTAGTGTGTCAGTCTAGATAAGGATACAGAAAGAACATGCTGTGGGCTTATTAATGAATCTCTCTGTGCCATTTTTTAAAATGCAACATTCATTGAGTAAACTATAATGACTGTAACAGTTTCCACTACACCATGGAAGATGAATTAAGGTAAAGGTAAAGGTAAAGGTTCCCCTTAACAATTTTTGTCCAGTCGTGTTTGACTCTAGGGGGCGGTGCTGATCCCCGTTTCCAAGCCACAGAGCCAGCGTTTTGTCCGAAGACAATCTTCCGTGGTCACATGGCCAGTGCGACTTAGACACGGAACGCTGTTACCTTCCCACCGAGGTGGTTCCTATTAATCTACTCGCATTTGCATGCTTTAGAACCGCTAGGCTGGCGGGAGTTGGGACAAGCGACGGGTGCTCACTCCGTTGCGTGGATTCGATCTTACGACTGCTTGGTCTTCTGACCCTGCAGCACAGGTTTCTGCGGTTTAGCCCACAGCGCCACCACGTCCCCAGCGGAAGGTGATTTACAAAGCCCTAATTGTAGGATTGCCCCTTGGGAAGCCCACAGATAAACCAAAAAAAAAATAAAATCCAACTGTTCACAGAAACAAACTCTGTAGCATTTAAATGCCAATTCATCTTACTAGCTATATCAACATGACTTGCTCCAGCCATTTAAGAGATGGCATGCTGCTGACTCAAGGACTTAAGACACAGTTTCCTGGAAAAACAACTTACTCTTTTAAGATCAACACAGAAATTAATTAGCAGTTTTACATATTCAAGTGCATAAACATTTGGTCTGATTTTCCTAATCTTTGGATCCTAAGCATAATAATACCCCTTAAACATTTATAATTCACAAATAGCCACTGATAAGATTCTCTAAAATCAGATATAATACTGGCAATTACTATGATTCAAATATAGTCCACTGGAACATAAATCAACTGCACCAGCAAGCTGATGGCAGTCTTCCTCACCCTATTTCCTTCCATATGTTTTGTATAAAAAATCCTATGAACATCAGCCAACATGGCAGAGGGTGAGAGGTGATGAGGGCTGTAGCTTGAAAAATCTAGAGCAATGTTTCCCAGCCTTGGATAACACAGCTGTTCCTGGACTTCAGCTCCCAGAAACCCTGGTCAGGAGAGCTAGTGGTGAAGGTTTCTGGGAGCTGCAGTCCAAGAACACCTGGGTTACCCAAGGTTGAGAACCACTGATCTAGTAGACACCAGGTTAGTGAAAGATGCTATATAATCTTACATCAATGCAAAAAGGTGTGCCTTTTTTTAGGATCAATTTATTTTGCCAATAAATTAAAACACTCAAGCACCAGCCCTCTTTAAAAACAAAGGCATTCTGTCTCAATATCACATCAAACATTCAGTTCAGAGACATTAGCTGATATTTTGGGTGACATCCACACCTTAGGGAATATTTATAATAATGCTTCTTTCAAATCCTTTGACACTGTCTAGTGTGAAAATGGGCTTTCCAGCAGTTACGCACGGAAACATGATCAGATTAGGCACTGTTCTGGAATAGATGGAGGATGCGGCTAAGCCTAAAACCAATCTGGTATGCCATCTCCCGTACAATGATTCTTTTGGTGCCTGAAGAATTCAGTAACGGCAACAGAGAAAAAGAGGATTCGTTTCATATTTGTCAGTGGAATATATGCTCTCCTATAGAGAACTGGGAATTTTAAAGAATAGCATCTTTGCACCTATCTTAGCAAATTATTTCAGCTCTGGAATATTTTGTGTAACATGTTTAACACCTCTCATGTCTAAGAAAGCACACATCTCTAATCTCTCTCTTCTATGTTCAGTGCAATTGTAATATAACTATAACAACATGCTGTTAAATTGATCCTGACACATGGCAACTCTTTCCAGGATTTTCTAGTTACAGTGTACTCAGACATGGTTTGCTATTCCATTCTTCTTGGGCACGCAGGGACTGTGCAGCCTGCTCAAGGCTAACACAGTCTGGCTCTTCTCCCAGGAAACACTGCAGGGAATTCCACTCCCAACCTCCGGCTCCACAGTCAAGTACCCAACTCACTGAGCTACTCACCCAACACAACTTTAGCACATAAAATATTATTGAGCCGCTATAAAGCCAGGAATTCAGAGGAATTCAAACACTTGAACTGAGATATCTCAACATACAGTACAAACAGAAGCCACTTACATTTAATTTTCAAATTTTTGTTAGGCTCTTCATATATAAAAATAGACCTTCTTCTAATGAAAACAGTAGATAAGCACTAAAATTATTGTTCTTAAGCAACCATGAAAGCTGAAAGACTAATCCTATGAAATGGCCTCAGTCTCTCTCCACTACAGAGCTGTAACTGAACAATTAATCATTACTTAGCTATGATAAATTATTTTCATAGGTTTTTGAAAGAAAATTAGATACTAAGTGAATTCATTAATAACAGGACACTCTGGTTTTAAATTCTATAAAGAATTATTTTTGCATACATAAAAGAGATTTTCTACAGGATACACTTTGGGGTTGCACAGGCACCCAAAGGAGCTTCTGTGTTTAGCCTGAAACAGAGGCTTAAACATTTCAGTTCACAGGAGAACAGGCTTACACATTTCAGTTCACTGGATATTAATGAATATATATTACATTGACACTATTGTGGCTTAAGCCAGCTGCTTCATCTTGCTGAATAACAAAACCATCTTCTCTCTCATTAGAATGAATTTAAAAGGTTTCAAATGATTGAGAGTGCTTCAGAGTACTTAGCGTACACATAAATGCATCGGTATTTTAATCCCACAATGGTTACTTTCAATAGTCTCATTAAAGCACCAAATAAAACTTGTTCGCTGGGCAACATTTGCACCATAAAATCAGGGCTATGCTACTCAGGCCTCTATGAAATGTTACAGGACCCTCCTTGCAACAGGATTTCAGCCAAAAACTCATGACAGCAAGTGTAGTGGCTGAGAAAATAAATGGCAAATCAGGATACCATTGTACCAGATCTTCCTGCTTCCATGGTAGGCATTAGGTAAGCCATGACCCTCTCACTTTCAGCTCCACCATCTACAATTTGAAGTTAATAGCACTTCATTACCTTACAGCACTGTTGTCCAGATAAGACATTGGCTGAAATCCTGTTGTTTAGATTAGTAAGTCACATGTAGTGTAGACTCAATGAATCACTGGGTATTGGGTAAATCAACTCCTCCATAAATTCTAGTGATTCAGTTGGCCTAATCAACTTGCAACATACTACACTATGCAACAGGATTTCAGCCAATGTATAATAACTACGCTGAATATTCCCATTGTTTTGTTATTATTAGTATTAAAAATAAAGGTCGAAATATTGTTTGCACAACTACTCCCATGGAAGACTGCTGATGCCATCAGCAGAGAGTTATTTTCAGAAATTAAATTCTTCCTATTTCTATCTCAGGGCTCCCATAGTTCCCACGTAATACATTCCATCATTTGGAAGGTAAGGGACAGAAGTTGGAAATGTTTAATATCCAAAGATTACCCCTACTGATGACATCATCAGCCTTTCATGGGTATAGTTGTGCAAACAGGATTTCAGCCAATGTATCATATACAGTCATATTTTGTAACTGTTGACTGCTGATTCTAGGCAGCTTTTACTATCATTTATGCTGTTCTTGAAAGTAATGAGTGTTTCAGAAAATGCAGTATCAGCACAGAGGTGAGTAGTACACATTCAAAGGACGTTTATACTTCTCTTTCTTTAACATTACTTACCCAAATATATTGAAAACCCTATTAGGATCACTATAACTTGTTTCCTATTTACTGTATCTACTTCAGTGATGCAGAAGAAGAAGCTCACACCTTAATTCAGTGTGAGCTTTTGTAGATTACAAGGCATTTCCTCAAATAAGTGGAGCATAGTAGTTATACAGCTACATGGTAGGGACAGGGACCAGGCAAGATGGGGGGAAAGGGTAACAATTATCTTAGCGATTGGCTTTTAAAACAGCAACACCATTGCCATTTTTAAAATAACTTATCTTCTCTTCTATCCATACTTGGTCCCCACCCCACTACCATGACCTCCATGTACTGTATATAACAATTACACTCCATGTGGCTGAGGAAGAATCCCAAAAAGTTCACAGTGAAATACATGTGTTAGGTTTTAAGGTACCACAAAGCACTTTTTATTTTTCTTATACTTCCTTTTTCTTTTATCGTTTTCTTTTCATCTTCTACATAGGGCAAGGGGTGCAAAGAATACTCTGTTGGTGATCAGTTCCTAGTGTGATATTGGATTTTGCCCTTATATTACAAATTCTGCAGGCGATGCCTTTTGTTTTGTAAAGCAAAACGTTTCTACAGACAGTTAGGAAATTAGAAGAACACTGTGTACTATGAAGAGGAGCACACTAAATCTATTTCTATTTTAAAAATTTAAACTGTATAATCTGCAGGAATGTAGCTATAACTAAGGCTCTCTAGTTATGTTTAGGAGTGCTCTGGGGTTGATTTTATCCTGGGTTGGCAATAATAGAATATAAGAAGAAAAGGAAGCACAATCCTATTGTCTGCTCCTTGTCTCTGAACCCCAGTTCGTTTTTTTTGCACAGGAGTGATACAGTGTGTTTGGATATTAGTCATGTAATGAGCACATTGGAATAAAACACTTTGGCTCAGGCACATGAACTTCAGCCTGGAGATCTTTCAAGAATTCTTTTATCCAAGACTCCTGCAGAGCAGTAAAATGGCACTTGCGATCAAGATATTTTGTAGTCACAGAGGCCAGGGATGCTAGCATATAACTTGGCACTGGTTCAGAACTCCACACAGCTAAATCAAAGACAAAGAATAGCTAAGAAACTATCATACAAATCAGTTTCGTGCAAAGGGCATCCCTTATTCTTAGTGTAGAAGCTGATTTATTCTTAAATTAAAATTAACAATATGGCACACAATGATCCTCACAATTTTCTTAAAAACGAAAGAGAGAGAGAGCATTTGGGAGTCTGATGGAAATGAGTACATATGAATGCATGTGTGCACATTTAAACAGATTTTAAAATATAATGTGCAGAAACCATCAACACTGACCTCTTGAACCTTTTTATTCTACAAACTCTTCTACAAAGGGAAACAGTAAACATACAGGTATGTACCATATTTGCCGGCGCACAAGGCGACCGGCCGTATAAGACGACCCCCCCCAACAGGAGGAGGAAGAGGGGAAACGGGCGGGTGGTGGGCGAGAGCACGCGGGGCTGGCTCAGTGGCGCGGCGGGCAGCCCGGCGGTGGCTCAGGCATGGTAGCAAGAGGGCAAGGAAGAGCAGAAGAGGCTGAATGGGCGGTGGCAGGAGGAGGAGGAGGAGGAAGAGGAAAAGGGAAACGGGCGGGTGGCGGGCGAGTGAGCAGCTGGTTCAGCGGCGCAGGGCGGCGGGCAGCCTGGCGGTGGGCTCTGGCCGCTCAGGCATGGCAGGCTGTGCTTCCCTCCCTCCATCCAGACCGACTGCCTGCCTGCCTGCCCGCCTGCCTTCCTCCCCGGCCACTGCGGCCCTGCGTCATTCAGTGCACCCAGCATACAAGACACCCGCCCCCTACTTGGAGGCATGTTTTTTGGGCCCAAAAAGTCATCTTCTACGCCGGCAAATACGGTACAGTGGTGCCTCGCTTAACGAGCGCCCCATCTAACGACGAAATCGCATAGCGACGAAGATTTTGCAATCGCATTGCGAAGTTCCCTATGAGGAAAAATCACTTTGCAATGATCGGTTTGCTGTTTCGCTTACCGATTATCGCATAGCGATGATTTTCCAACAGCTGATCGGCGGTTCCAAAATGGCCACCGGGTAAAAAAATGGCTGCCCGCTGTTTTCTGGGATGGATTCCTTGCTTACCGGGCAGCGAAAATGGCCGCCGTATGGAGGATTTTCGCTTTAAGGTGAGTTTTAAGCCCATAGGAACGCATTGAAGGGGTTTCAATGCATTCCTATGGGCTTTTTAATATCGCATAGCGACAAAATCGCTTTGCAGCGATTTTTGCTGCACGGATTATCATTGCTATGCGAGGCACCACTGTATATGGACGTGTTTCTCTGAAATTCTGCTTAAGGAATACTGATGAATAGGCATGGAATATTTGGAATTTGTGGGCTACAGATCCCAGAAGTCTGCAGGAATTATCCTCAGATTACTGGGATTTTTAATCAAGCCATCAACATCCTGACAGGTGTTTTCGTGCTCTTACAGCTAATGAACTCTGGTTACAGCAGCCATTTTCATCCTGTGGAGAAAACAAGGTACCCTATTTTCCATATATAAGATGCACCCATGTATAAGATGCCCCCTTTTCTAAATCAAAATTAAGAAATAAATATTTAAAACATAAAACAGAATACATTTTATTTAGTAATTAGGTAACATTTACATACCAGTACTGTCATATTATTCATCACACTTAGCTTTGAGCATATCACTTTATTCAGCCTCTGGGCTCAGAATGCTTGGACATTACCAGTCCCTGTTGCATCTGAGCACTGTCTACATGCTCCACCTCCAACGAGGTGTTTTCCAATTGGTTTATTCAGCATCAGCTGACATCAGTTACATAAGACTTGTGATTGGACGAAGCTAAGCCTCGTGATTGGAGGAAGCCTGTTTGCAGAGGCAAGGTATAGACAGTCTTGCAATTGCACAGTTCTCTCCTTGGCTTACTTCCGTGTAAAAGTTGACCCTCAATTTTTAGTCTAAAGATTTTAGACAAAAATATCATCTTATACACAGAAAAAAATATGGTAAATGGGAAGGCAGGGCTCAACTCAAAGGAATCTGCAAGGGATGTGGGTCTGATGGTTGTTTGAAAAGCATGCTGTGCTGAGCCATAATCGTTTGCAACTCCCACAGAACTTAGCCCTGCCCATCCATTTCCCCTGTCTTCCCCATAGAATGAAAATGGCTGCCTGAGTCTAAATTCATCAGCAGTAAGAACATGAAAACACCTGTCAGGACTTCTGAATACTTAATTAAAGTCCCCAGAAGTCTTGCTGGGGAAATACTTTCAGACTTCAGAGGGCTGGAGTCCACAAACTCCAAAAATCCCACATCTACTGTACCAGTTTGTTTTCACCAGATGTGCATTTTTCATCATTAAATCTTATTCAGGATTTTATTATGATGTACCCCACCATCTCACACATTATTTTAACATTTAAAATCTGTAATGTGCAGATTTCAAGACTTATCCAAGAAAAAACTCAAGTGATACAGCTTCTACATTTTTTAAAGAATATTTGATTTTTTTTTACTTTATAGATACTAAACAAAACAACTGTTAGAAAAGCACAAAGAGTGAGATCCCGTTGTTATTCCCGACCAGTGTAGATCCAAGAAAACAATGTAACTTACATAAGAGTTGACTTAAGAAGTCCCACTCATTCACTGGGTCTACTCTAGTAGGGAATAGCAATTGGATTTGGTATAACAAATTGTTTTGCTCCATAGTGTGAAAAATCATAGTTCTCCCCCAGCACAACCTTTTGTTAAATGTCTCTCTCTAGCTGGGCTAAACTGAGCACTCACATTTCAAACCAAATACATTAATTAGCTTATAAATCCTCTTGGATCATTATAACAATCATATCCAAAATTCAGCTGCATGAAGAATACACCAGCTAAGCCAGCAAATATTATTCATGTGATAATCACTGCACATTACAGACATCACTGTAGCTTTGGTTCATTGAACAGCTAGCAGCGTAAACTTAATTTTTACACAATGCTGTGTTAATTGTAAGGCACACTTACTGTTATTTCCTATGACTAAAAAAAAGTACAATGATTTTTTTCTACCGCTAGATGAATAACTCTCTTGTTTTAAACAATTGGACTTACTAAGGTTTTATGAATGTAAAATATTTGAATGGAGACGAATTCATGGCATTTGAACAGGATGCAAGAAAAGACTTTCGTTGGGCTCTGCAAGGAGAGTTAGGAAGATATCCTAGTTTACATGAAACATCATAGCTGAAAAGAGAGACTTAGGAATAGAGCCTTGATCAAACTAAAAGAATTTCTCTCAGGGTTGACAACACCCTCACTAGGAGTGTCCAGAAGGTAGACTGTAGATCATCCAGTTTCTGGTGTATTGCTCAGTGCATGCTGGGATTCCAAAACAAGAAGTTTGTTCCTAGCACTGCCACATAAGCACTGGGAAACACTGTTCATGTCACTTCCTCTATTTACTGGAGAAGGTCAGGTAGTTAGCTAGGTGTTTAGAACTGTATGCAAGTAGCACTGCATTGACTATTGTCATGTTCATTCTATTGGCAAGAAACAGAGGCTGGAGGCTTCCATTCTATATTAAGCAAGGGAAATGTGATTAGGGGAAAATAAGTCTACCTTACCAACCTCCTCCCTCATATTATGCAGCTTCTCAACTACATCACCAAAAACATGGATTGAGGACTGAACTTCTGCTTCACGTAAGCTGGCACATATGGACATCCACCCATTCTGGAACCCTGATTATGCAGGGTCTATGTATATAAGGTTCCCAACTGCAAATATCTATAAGTTGGAGGCACACTAGTCACACAATCCTGGGATTAGGGCCAGAAACAGAGTCAGCCCCCTCCCCCATTATGTGAAATGTGGGCCTCTGCAGCTAACTGAAAGTGTTTGGGAAAATAACAAGTAGCCCCTTCGAAATAAAAGAGTAGAACAGTTCAAGGAATTAATGGGACTTCCATACTCAGAGGAGTACAATTTTAATTACAGACACAAAATTACTACTAAATTAAATCCAGTAGCAGCAGGCCTCATTATTATGCCGTCTCTGTAAATCTTTCAAAAGACATTTGTCTGTCCACTGTGGAAAACAAAATGCTGGACTAGACAGACCTCCATCTAATCCAATGGGGCAATTATTATGCTCTAACAAGAGCACATAATTAGACTTAACAAGAAAGAGACCTGCAACATCTTAAAAACCGACAAATTTAATATACCATGAGCTTTCAGGATCTATAGACCACACCACATATCTGATGATGTGGAGCATGAAACATTTCAAACTATAAAACTCATTAGCTTTTATGGGTACCACAGCTTTAACTGGTGACGTCCCATTCAGTGCTTCTCTAGCCCTTCCTTGCCCTGTCACCCCACACATGCTCTTCAAGGTAGTACTTAGCTGTTTCAAAATGTGAAGTGAAATTTAAAGAGACCCGGGTGACTTATGTAACCAAACCTGGTTTGAGCTCTAGACCCCTACTTCTAATTTTCCATGCACCCCAACACTTGGAACTATGCACTCTCCAGTGCAGTGCCCAACACAAAACCAAAAGGCTGCAGCCACAAGCAAAACAGACAGCAAAGTCCAATACAAAAGTAGAAGTCTTTTAGGTGCATCTACACAGAATGTTTCAGATTCTAGCTCTAATCACATCACAGACTTGAGGCATTTGTAGCATGAAATGAAGTAACATATAAAACTCAGTATCTGAAACTCATCTGACCAATTGAAATTCATTTTTTTACCACTAGAAAGCTAAAAAAAGTAATCACTTATAGGTGTTTTCATCACTACTGAATACCACTCAAAAGAGGATGTATTTACTATGTGGTCCACTACTATTATAATAAACAGAATAATACATTTCCATGATGAAAGCTTTTTTTTAAAAAAGGAAGAAAAGGATTTTTTCAATTAGTAAACAGAATGTTACTACAATGTCCAAGTCAGCTCACCAAGCTCATTGAGGCTCTGAGCAGCTTTTGTTATCTCTCTGCTTCCTCCCTGCAGCTGCCCTTGAAGTCTCTTGCTGAGATACAGGATGCGTATTATTCTCCGCAGCAAGTCACAGGCAGCCTGGGTAGGAAATACAGCTTCAGAATATATTCAATATGTTACATTATTCTACAGTGTTAAGTACCAGCTGTGGAAACACTGCATATATTTACTGGGCTTGATCATATTACAGTTCAGTTCATGGTTTGATATTATCTGGAACACACAGTCATAAAAACACATCACAGAAGATTGTAACTACAAGCTACCCTGCAGGGATGGAAAGGCATTTAGTCAAACATACACAATGAGAGAGTGCTACAGAATAAAAGATGCAGTGCTGCTCAGTTTAAGCCACTTGAAATACTGCTCTAAACTTCAACAGGAACATGACTGGGCCCCAAAGTTACAATCTTTTTCTGAACCACAGTGGTCCATCTCTGCTTTAAGACCGTACACATAAAAAACTGAACCACCAAAAGGGTAGGACTGATTCTCCAGGCTGAATTTTACTAATCTACACAAGATATACAGATTCACTTTCGACTCCTTGGTCTAGATCAGGATGAGAAAATGTGGCCTCTGAAACCAATTTTTGTACCCCCTTGGCTAGTTGAAAGTCCTAGGCTGAAAAAAGGGAGAGGAGGTATTTTTGCTTTAGGAAGGTTAGGAGGATTCCCCAAGCACCCTCAAATTCCTCAACTATCTCCCGTTAGAAGTAGCTATCTTGCCCATTCTGTGTCTTCCCCCCCCAAACTAATTTTTGCCAATACAGTGGTGCCCTGCATAGCGACATTAATCTGTTCCCGATAAATCGTCGCTATCTGGAAACGTCGCTATACGGGGGGGAAAACCCCATAGGAACGCATTGAAACCCATTGGGGATAAACTCACCACTAAGTAGAAATCCTCCATACAGTCGCCATTTTCGCCACCTCGGTAAGCGAGGAAACTGCGCGAAAACGCTGCGGGTGGCCATTTTTTCTTCTGGTGGCCATTTTGGAACCGCCGATCAGCTGTTTTTAAACATCGTAATGCGAAACGCTTACCGATCACCACAATGTGATGTTCACCCATTAAAAACATCGCAATGCAATCACTTTTGCGATCGCAAAATCCGCATCGTTCAACTAGGCGCTCGTTATGCGAGGCACCACTGTATGTTATAACTCATGGTGGTTGTTGGGATTCCAGCCTTGTCAAAAATACCTACACTTAGGTTAAATTAATAAACACATCCATATACAGTGGGGTCTCGACTTACGAACAACCCGACTTGCGAACAATTCGAGTTACGAACCTGCCCTATAGGGAAAGTAAGGACTCGACATGCGAACTTCCCTCGAGTTAGGAACAGGGAAAAAAGTCCCCCCTCCCTCCCCTTAGAGGCTTCTGGAGGGGGGGAAAGGGTCAGAAACTTAAAAATAAACACTGTACTGTTAAATAAAGTCACTTACCAGGCCTTGGTAACCCCCAAACCACAGGAAAAAGAGCAGGAAAGAGCTAAAAGCCGACACCCAGAAAGAGCCTGGCAGCCATTTTGTGGTTTTCCCCGCTCCTCTCCCTGCCTAACAGCTGATCGGCTGGCTCTGAGCAGGCTTCCGGAGGCTTGCTCAGCACCTAAAAAGCCTGCCTGAGTGCCTTTGTGCTGAAAAAATCAGCACAACATGCTTTAAAACATTATTTAAAATTGGCTTCGTTTAAAAAAAAAAAGAGTTATAAAGTGCTGCCTTTAGTGTTCCCTGCCTTCCCTGAACCTAAGGGGAAAAAAGAAAGAAAATATCCCCCTCTAGTGGCAGAAGGCAGAATAGCAGCTTCCCATTAGTTTCTATGGACAGAAAAGAGCAGATACGGATTAAATGGTTTTCAATGCGTTCCTATGGGAAATGCAGATTCGACTTAAGAACTTTTCGACTTGAGAACCACCTTCCAATACGGATTAAGTTCTTAAGTCGAGACCCCACTGTAAACATAAAATAGATAGCAATCAGATTCATAATTTTTAAATTTAGAATCATACAGGTTTAAAATTATATCTGAAGCAAACCATATTAATTTCATTGCAGATAGCTGCTTCAGTATTTATGTGAGCTAAAAGGGCCAATAGGTCTGTTCCAGAGATGACTGTAATTGGGAGCAGCTCATCATGTATACTTTCAAATATACTTAAAGATGAATCTGTAACTAGAGCCACAACATGTCTCTAAATAAAGCTACGTTTCTGCTACAAGTTGATCCACTTTCAACACAAACTATCAGGCAATAAAAAGATTTCCTTCAGAAAACAGAATTAAATAATAGTAGCAGTCCTAGCACCAAACATAATGATCCTAACATATCAGTGGCCAAAAATCCTGTTGAACAGTTGTGATGATGCCATTAACCACTGCTGTGCTGCAGCAGGTTTTTTTTTTGGGGGGGGGGAATTAAAAGTTTCCTATTTTCCCCCTCCAGTTCCTGGGATCTCTAGGGAACCTCCTTGTCCTGGGAAGCCTTTGGGAGCCAGGTGATGCCTGGAAATTGCTGCCAGCAGTCCTGGTTCCACTTGCACAACAGGATTCTGGCCAATGAGTTCAAATTCAATTTCAAATTTCAAATCAATTTATTGTCATTGTAAGTATATACAAGGTATATCCAAACAACAAAATTCACACAGACACCAGACCCACATGCACAGACATAAAAAATTCCCGAACACTCCCCACCCACTAAAATCCCCCACTAAGAATACAAACATCTACACTGCAGGCCAAGTAACACTGTCAAACTATTCACTATTCAATGAGTGAACTTTTACTAAATTAAAAATCTGGTAAAATTGGAGATGAAAACTGAAGCCAGGATTATTTTGTGTACCCATGCTCCACAGGCTGGATCTCTTTAACTGTTTTGTTCTGGAACTACCATCCCAGTCCAGCATAGGTAATTGTTAAAGATAAGAATTACAGCAAAGAACATCTCAGGGGGCTTAAAATATGTAAAGACAGCTGAGATATGTGCTTCATGTAAAGTTGCCTAGTGACAAACTCTCCAATTTCATAACTGTTTTCTATATTATATAATATGCACATCAGACATTTTGCCTCTCAATAATATTATATAACAGAAAATGGGTGCAAATGTTTTAAATTATGGCCTTATACTGTGGCAGGCATGGTCAAGAGGGCCTACAGTGACTTTTTTTTCAAAAGGGCTAAAAAAAAAGCACATCAAAGATTCCATTGGCTGGATTCAGGATGAGGCACAAGCAACTTGGCTGCTGAAAACAAGACTTCCTACTGTCATTGCCTCATGATAGCACTTCTGGATCCCTCAAAGTGTTACAAAGAGAGCTGGGAGACCCCACTGAATGGGCCTAGGGGAAGGAAAAGATGGGGAGATCCCAGAAAGCCACATCCAGCACACATCCAAACCTGGATTCAACTCTCAGAAGATAATTGAAAAGTTTTCTTTCTTTTTCTCTACTCCACAATATGTACAGAAAAGCACTGACAGAACTATGTCCACAAGCTGCAGTATAACAGTGTTTGGACAAAAGCCTATGAAACTGCAGAAGTTTGAACACAAGTCTGAAATAAGCCGTGATTCTTCCCTCTCTTTCTCTCTTTTTAAACATGCCTCAGATGTTATCACTGATTTGATAATAAGCACTCACCTTTTGCCAAAGGAAAAAGTTTGAAAGGAATGTTTACAATTCTGAATCCTCTTTCATATTTCAAAGTCCACGGCAAGCAAACTGCATCTTTGAGGTATTGCAGCCAGTGGAGATGAGAAAGAAAGAGGCATTCAATTTTAGGCTTAAGATGCTACCAGGAGTCTCAGGAGAAAGTAACCCCACAAAAATTCTCATACTTAAAATAAAAAATCATAAAAAGGGGAGAATGCTATGTGGAATACAGAGGTCCATTTTACAAATCTGTATTGAGATATCTCTTTCTGCTTATATTTACATTTCCTCTTTTCCAAGAGTTTAAGTGCTCAGTATACATATTCAGCGGTTTCAATTATTTATTCTAGCAGTGTTTCCCATTCCAACCAGTAACCATAGCAACACTATATCTAGCCAGAAGAAAGACTACACAGTTATCTGTGGCCACCATTAATTCCTGTTCATCTATCAGCTTAAAAATGGAAAGTGCAAAGAAATGCACTCCAAAATCTTTTTTAAAAGCAGGTCTTCTCCTTCCATAACGATTATATTCCTTTCTACAAAATGAAAATCTTCTCCCCTCAACTTAAAAAAAAAATTAAAAAATTTCAGCAAACAGCTCTTTGAAATATTAATCTGCCATCAAAATGTATTTCTGGAAAATAAAACATAACTTACCTGAAGCCTTGCTAACTGTGCCGTGCGAGACACTATTTTGTTGTATGGGTCAACAATTTTGGCTCTGATTCTAATGAAAAAGAAAAAGGAATACATTTTAGAAATTATGACAGTACAGAAATATTAAAACTTCTAACACCATTATTAAACTGCCATACCTGTCAACAGTACTTTGCAGGGCACTAATTCTGGTCTGCATCATTTGAAGAACACCTGAGTAAGAGATTGTTAAACAGAGCAAAATCAGTATTTCCAAAGCAGAAATCTGACATAAAAGATGCTTCCATTGCCAGTTGAAATAAACATGATGGAAATAAATTCAAAATATTTTAGTCTTTGCTGGACAGTTCAGTGGTTTAGATATCTGGCTGTGGAGCCAGAACTTGGGAGCTTGATTCCCCCACTGTGCCTCCTTAAAAAGGGCTGGACTTCATGATCCACAGGGTCCCCTCCAGCTCTGCAATTCTATTATTGTTAATAATAATTCCTACAAAGTGTGCTCTATTGTGACTACTTTTATAGCCTCATCTTCTATTTGGTTACTCAAGGGCAAGCCACATTCTTTTCAGTGGGACTTATTGCCCAACTACATGCTGCTGGTACTCCATGGTTAGAAAAGAGAATTCCTTTAGCACTGAAAATATGCAATTGTCACAAAAGGAGCTTTTCATACCTATCATTGTTCACCGATTAGCTTGTTTTGTTCTGTGATTGCTGTTTGGAGGTAAACAGGGGTGTGATGCTCACCCAGCTTTCTCTGTTCAGTATGTGCTGCCATAAAAGTAACAACCACCCACAACCTCTGGGCTATGCTTACAGTTACTGTTCAACTTCTAAATAGGCAAATCTTCTGGATCATCCATCCCTTCTACCAAGCCAGACAAATAGTCAGTGGTGCATTTTTTTTTACTGCTGTTTTAATACTGCCACAGCTAGCAGCTAACCCTAAACTACCCTTTTAAAAAAGAACAGGAACAGTTCTGGAGAAATGCACACCTTTGTTATATCAGTGACACTGCACAGGCTATGTGTCCCAGCACTCGCCAGCAGTATGTGTTGTATAATATCCTGTGATGGTTACTGCTGAAAATAATGAATAAGAGGGGTGGTAAACCAAAAAGATTACTTTTTTTAAAAAAAAAATAAAGGAGTAAGAAGACCCAATACTACAAGCTATCTAATTCTTATACACCTAAAATCTCTTTTACTTTACTTGGTCTTTAAAGGGTAAACATATTCAGTTCTTTATATATAGATGGATGCTTGTTTTTACATAAGTGCCAATGAGAACACACTATTTTTCACAAATACTTAACAAAAATAGACACTTCAGTTTTTTCTAGCAGCTTGTCCCTTAAGTACTGTACCTCACAGCTCAACACACTTTCCCTCACTCTTTCACAGACTCTGACTTCTTTGTAACTTTGTCACGCCTGAACTCTCATCTGACTACCTCACAGTTCTGACTCACCTAAATAATAGCCTTCTTTCTCACACCCACACCCCTCTTATACCAAACAGCCAATCTCCAGCCAGGAATCAATGAACCAATCAGCTCATACTTATACTCAGAGAGATTTTATCATACCTCTTAACATTTTTTGCTTGAATGTCCTGGCAGACATCCAACCTACAACTGTCAATCAAACCCCATTCACCATGCAGATCAGTGCAAACCTACATAGAAGCACATATACAATGTGGAATTGCCACAAGCAATTAGTACAACTGATTGGTCACAAAGGTCTTCCTAAATCTCTGGCATTTCCAGCTTCTAATAAATAAACAATGCTAGACTAGCTGTAATGTGACATTTGACCTTTCATTTTATTAAGTACTTTTAACATTTCAGCATTACAGAATAATCCAATATATATTGACTGAAAAGTAAGACCTATTGGCTGGGATCCTACTGTAGAAAAGCAGAATGAAAAGCACCATGCACACAGTAAAGCAGGATAGTCTTACTTGTTGTTGTGACTTTTGAAGCAATGTGACTTCTACTTGTACAACACTGTCCTGGATATCTCAGTGAGTGAGTGGCAAGCATGTCAAACCATCCACATGGTCATAATTGTGCCACCTTAATTCTGACAATCCAGCAGAATCCTGGGCAATGAATTACATCACTATAACTTCACAGTAAGCATTTAAAGCAGTGGTTCCCACCTTAGGTCTCCAGATGTCCTTGGACTACAATGCCCAGAAATCCTGGCCAGCACAGATAATGGTGACAGCTTCTCGGAACTTTAGTCTAAGAACATCTGAGGACTCCAAATTGAGAACCATTGATTAGAAGATTGAAAGCTAAATTAGACAACTAACATTATGAAGGTCAGATGCAGAAATGGTGACTTCACCAACACCACCTAGTGATCTTAACTCTTGAGGTGGAGTGGATCCTGGTCTCACAATCCCAAATTTTACATACCACATCAACCTAGTGTCTGCTTTATTACAATGAAATCTGAATCCAGTATTACATGGCATTTACAAGAATGCATTATCTCCTAGAGTGCTGATCAAGAGTATTATCCAATAGTAACTACTAAAATACAGTAACTCATTCAAGACACAGAGGGAATACTGATTTCCCTTCTGTCATGACCCACTATCCAAATTCAGCAAGTGACACCACAAAATGACTCTTTACTACAAAAAAAATCCAGTATTCTTAATACAACATATTGAAATGTATGGTTTTATAATTTTTATACTCCAAACCTAAATATGTTTGCTAGGATGGAAATCCTGCTGAGTTCAGTGTTGATACTGCTTGATGCAAATGACATTTCCTCTTGATAAGATGTAGCGATCCAACTTGGATCATTTTAAAGGAATTACAGTGGACCCTTGACTTACAGATGGCTTGACTTACAGACTTTTTGAGTTACAGACTTCTCTGGCCGCAAAATTTAGGTTTGACTTGCAGACTGAGATTTGATTTACAGACCAGAAAAAAAACAAAATGAAACAAAAACGGCCTGTTACGGGATTAATCGGTTTTCAATGCACTGTAGGTCAATGGAGACTTGACTTACAGACTTTTTGACTTGAGAACCGCCTTCCAATACGGATTAAGTTCTCAAGTCAAGACCCCACTGTACAGAAATGCCTAGAGTAAAAGGCTACCAATAGTGACCTGTTATGATGGCTATATATAATCTCTAACATCAGAGGCACTATTCCTTTCAGTGCCTGCCACAAACAGGGTGCTGATGTTGTACCTGTATTCTGCTTGTGGAGTTCCCACAGGTATCTGGCTAGCCACGGTGAAAAACAGGACTAGACAGATTAACCATATCTGAGATGTTGCACACGTCTTTGATCTGACCCAAGGAGGCATTTCTAATGTTCTTCAATGAGATAAGGTTCAAGATAATTAGTCCTTGCCTATTTTCTGTACATATTTATTTATTTGTTTATTTAACTTATATGCCGCCCACACTACCCAAAGGTCTCTGGACGGCTTACAACATTTAAAATACAATAAAAAGATAAAACAATTACAATACAATTAAAATATATAGTCTAAAATTGCCATCAGGACCCACAGTTGATATTATTTCAATTAAAAGCCTTCTGGAACAGGAGATTTTTGACCTGGTGCCAAAATGTCATCAGCATCGGCGCCAGATGAATCTCCCTCGGGAGGGCATTACATAGTCTGGGGGCAGCTGCCGAAAAGGCCCCTTGTTTACAAGCCATCCCATCCTTGAGGGACGCCTCTTTCAAAAGGGCCCCCTGGCTAGATCGTAACTGCCGGGTGTGACAAACCCAGACCTATTGGGATCTGCCACACGTTAACTAAGCTGCCACCAACCATTCCCTATAATAAGTCACACAGACCAGGGATGGATTTTCAACAAATAAAAGAATAAGGTTTATTTAAATACAACACACAGGGAAAATAAAATGATCAGGTGAATAAGATAAAGTAACGTGGCTCATTCTCATTCATACATGCATACAGTTTGGTTCACACAGAACCCTTAACTTGAAGCACAGACCCTGAACCTATCAGTTCTGGCTAACCAACAGACACCTGAACCTATCAGGTTGGTACTCTGACACACAGTAGTACCCTGTCTGACACACAGACTCCCACACCAGCTTCTTCTTCCCAGCTGCTGCTTCTTCACATCCCAGCGTCTGCTGAACTTCACCACACACGCTCCACATATATATACAGTACAGCCCCTCCTCCTGATGTCCCGCCTTCCACTCCCCATAGGATGGAACTTTCCCTCCAAACCCATGACAGACAGGTAACATCAGTGCTGTATGTAACACCTCCCCTCTTTATAAGTTGTTTTGTAGGGGGAAAGCTAAGGTGCTTTTTCCCAAAAAACAACCTGGATAAAACACACAAAAACAGTTATACATACAATATCATACTTACTTATACTTACACTCTAAGTTAAACATTTACCATTTACAATACATCAGGTTACCTTTATTCATACAAATCAATCATGTTTAATAAACAGACACATTTGACTTTTTGTCATCAAAATATATACATAGTCCATGTTTCTTTCGCCGTCTTCATTCTTCAGGTCTTCTTGACAAGGCGTCAGCAACACAGTTCACTGACCCTCTGACCACCTTCACTTCAAAGTCATAGTCTTGTAGGTTTAAAGCCCACCTCATAAGTTTGCTATTGTGGGTTTTCATTGTCTTTAACCATTGCAGTGGTGAATGGTCAGTGCACAGAACAAAATGTCTTCCCCAGATGTAAGGCTTGGCCTTCTGGATCGCGTAGACTATGGCCAAACACTCCTTCTCCACGGTTGCCAAATGTCTCTCACCTTTTTGGAGTTTCCTACTCAGGTAGGACACTGGATGCTGGTCACCATTCTCATCCTCCTGGCAAAGAACTGCTCCTACCCCGCTGTTAGACGCATCGGTGTAGATGATGAACTCCCGGTCGAAGTCTGGAGCACACAGCACTGGATACTGGACGAGCGCCTGCTTCAACCTCTGGAACGCCGCCTCACAGTCGCTGGTCCACGGGATGCGGTCATCAGTCTTCTTCCTCGTCAGATCGGTCAGCGGAGCCGCAATCTCGCTAAACCTCGGGATGAACTTTCTGTAGTAGCCCACCAACCCAAGAAATGATTTGACTTTTTTCTTGGTGTTGGGTCTGGGCCAATCACGAACAGCTTCTATTTTGGCCTCCAGGGGTTTTATCACTCCTCCCCCTACCATGTGACCCAAGCACTTTACTTCTGGGCTACCCAGCTGCAGTTTGTTTTCTTTGCAGAGCCTAGGCCAAAGCACTCCCTCCCCTGGGTTAAAGTGCCTCTCCCCGGCTTTCTGGTCATCCCAAGCTTTCTTTCTGACCTTTTGAGCTTGCAGGGTCTCTGCTGCTAGCTCTAGGTTTCCCTTTAGGTCCTTCCTCAAAGAGTCTCTATCTGTCACAACGTCTTGTGGGTCATCCTGGGTGATCTGCTCCCAATTTTGTTTGATCAAATCAAGGGGCCCTTTCACCCTTCTCCCAAATAAAAGTTCAAATGGACTGAACCCGGTACTGGCTTGTGGCACTGATCGATAAGCAAACAAAAGGGATTGCAGCTTCTGGTCCCAATTGTTTGGATTCTCTGCCAAGTAAGCCCTAATCATGCGCATTAGAGTCCCATTAAACTTCTCAGTTAACCCATTACTTTCAGGATGATAGGCAGTGGTTTTCTTGTGCTTAATTCCACAGATTTGCCATAAGCGTTTCATGAGCTTGGATGTGAACGATGCTCCCAAATCTGTGATTATTTCTGAGGCAAATCCCATCCTGGACATATACCCCACCAAGGCATCTGCCACTGTGTTAGTTTCAATGTTAGTCAAGGGTATGGCTTCAGGGTACCTCGTGGCATGGTCCACAATGGTGAGAATGAACCTGTTCCCCCTCTTTGTGGCCTTGGGCAAAGGTCCCACAATATCCACCCCTATGCATTTGAACGGAGTGTCAATCACAGGCAAAGGGCACAACTTTGCTTTGGTCCTGTCACGGCTATTCCCCTGCCTTTGACACACATCACATTGTTTACAGAACTCCCTGATCTGCCTCCCTATGTCAGGCCAGTAAAAATTCTGTGTGATTCTCTGCTGTGTTTTGTTCACCCCTAAGTGTGCAGCAAACATGTCAGAGTGCCCCCTTTGTAAGATCATGGGGCGATACTTTTCAGGCACCACTAGCTGACTTCGGATCCCATCTCCCCCTTTTGAGATATTCCTCAGGGTCTCTCTATATAAAATCCCCTTTTTCTCTAGAAATCTCACTGGGGTTTCCGGTGTTAGCTGGGCATCTGTCACCTGTTCAAAACACTTTTGGAGAGTGGCGTCTGCCTTTTGCTCTTGTCCAAATCTGCTGTCTGTGGTTAAGGTTTCCACCACAGCTTCGGAACTCCCCTCTGCTTCCGTCTCTGGCTCATCATTACCCCCCTGAACTGTCCCCGTGGTGGCTTGTGAACGTGTAATCACTAGCACCCGTTTCACATGTTCAGCCAGGTCATTTCCCACGAGCACGGCTGCTGGCAGAGTCGATGAAACTGCTAGCCGCCAAACTCCCCTCCAGCCTTGAAAGTTGACAGGTACCTCCGCGACTGGCAGAGAGATCACCTGCCCCTCAATCCCTGCCACCTTCATGCTCTCATTTGGGATTACATACTCCCTAGGAATAATATCTGGATGGCACAGGGTCACCTGAGAACAAGTGTCCCGCAGCCCCCGATACTGATGGCCAAGTATTCCTACGTCCACCCCTGCTGTCTCAAACAACTGAGAATCCGTTCTCACCAGTAGGCAGCGCCTGACCTCTACAAGAGGACCATTTTCCTCAGCCTGATCAGCAGATGTAGCTGTTCCAGATTGAGTAGCCATGGCAACAGGCTCCCTCAGTGACAATGAGCCTTGCTCTTTCTGGACACAGAACACAGCTTTTGGCTTGGTCCCACTCGAATCCTGAGGCACAATTCCTTTTAGCTGCTTTAATTTCTCACACTCTGAGATTAGATGGCCCTTTCCCTGACAGAAATAACATTTTCTGGTGTATTTTGATTCTCTCTCATCTTGTTTTGGTTTTCCCTCCAAAATCTGAGGTCTTGGTTTCATTTCTGAGGGCTTCCCTGCACCATAGGCCCCTTCCCCCTTGCTGGCTTTTCCCTGGTCCCTGAGAGTACTTGCTGTAGGTTTCTTTGGGTTTACCTACAGATTTCCCCTCACCCAAGGGCTTTCTTGTTTGGGAAATAAAATCTGCAATCTCGGCTGCTTCTGCCACAGATTTTGGTTTCCTTTCCCTCACCTGGAATTTCAGTTCCCCATGCAGGACTGAATAGAACTGTTCCAGCGCTATCAAATCTTTAAGCTGCTGAAAGGTCTCTGTCCCCTCCTGAGATAGCCATTTCTCAAGCAGCCTCACCAGTTGAGCCCCCACTTGGGTAAAAGTCTGCTCTGGTTTCTTTGTGAGGGACCTGAATCTTTGCCTCAGCTGTTCCGCATTTATCCCATGTCTGGCAAACACCAGTTTTTTAAACTCTGCAAAATCTTTCAACAGTTCCTCAGGCATCTCGGCATAGACTTCGGCCAGGCTACCACTGATTAAAGATCGCATGATGGTCATCTTCTCAGTTTCCCTCACTGAGAAGTCCACAAACGCTCTTTCCACTAAGGAAAAGAACACCTCAGGACAATCTCCCTTGTGGTACACAGGGAATTTCTTCAGGTCAGCTTTAGACAATTGGCCTCCCTCAGAATCCCTATTGTTATTATTGTTCTGGTTCATCATTTCCAATTTTCTTAATTCAAACGCCATCCTTTCTTTTTCCAGAGCAATTTTCTCTCTCTCCATTCTTTCTTCCCTCTCCATTCTCTCTCTCTCTCTCTCTAATTCAAATTGTCTTTGCCTCTCCCTTTCCTCCATTTCAAATTGCCTTTCCCTTTCCTCCCTTCTTTCTCTCTCTCATCTTTCCTCCACTTCAAATTGCCTCATCCTCAGTTCATGCTGTTGGGCTATGAGCAATTTTCTGAGTTCTGGGTTCTGCTCTCCTGTGCTGTCACCCTGCACTGAGCCAAATTCATCCTCAGAACCTTGGTCAACCTGGGGGTCTTTCACTTCACCCATTTCTGCCATCTGGCTTCGAGTCAAGGGCATAATCCCCCCTCAGAACAAGCTGCTTTAAAAAGTCAAGCCTCAAAATAAAACGACCACTTTTTTTTTCTTTTCTCTTTTGCCTCAGAACCAGCTTTCCCTATAGATTGCTGCTGTCCTTCAGCACTACTTGCAACTGTAGCGAGTTAGAGTCTACCCCCCTCTGCTGGGCCTCTCAGCAGGCAGGCTAGATGACTTCTACTTTACAATTTTGCCTCAGCTTTTTCCCGCCAAAACAGGCTGCCTCAGAGCACCCTAATCTAGTCTCCCCAGTTGGCACGTTCTTCTACTAGCGCACCTCCCCGTGAGGTACACCTAGAAGATTACCTACGCGCCTCAGATTGTCCCTGACTAGACCCCCCTTGCTCTGGGCACACTTGCCAAGGCTTTGCTGGACCGCTGGACAACTGGACCAGTCGTATCCCACACGCTGGACACCAATCAATGTGACAAACCCAGACCTACTGGGATCTGCCACACGTTAACTAAGCTGCCACCAACCATTCCCTATAATAAGTCACACAGACCAGGGATGGATTTTCAACAAATAAAAGAATAAGGTTTATTTAAATACAACACACAGGGAAAATAAAATGATCAGGTGAATAAGATAAAGTAACGTGGCTCATTCTCATTCATACATGCATACAGTTTGGTTCACACAGAACCCTTAACTTGAAGCACAGACCCTGAACCTATCAGTTCTGGCTAACCAACAGACACCTGAACCTATCAGGTTGGTACTCTGACACACAGTAGTACCCTGTCTGACACACAGACTCCCACACCAGCTTCTTCTTCCCAGCTGCTGCTTCTTCACATCCCAGCGTCTGCTGAACTTCACCACACACGCTCCACATATATATACAGTACAGCCCCTCCTCCTGATGTCCCGCCTTCCACTCCCCATAGGATGGAACTTTCCCTCCAAACCCATGACAGACAGGTAACATCAGTGCTGTATGTAACACCGGGTAGGTTCATATGGAAGGAGGCAGTCCTTCAGGTATCCATGGCCCAAGCCGTTTAGGTCTTTATATGTCAAAACAAGTACTTAGAATTGGCCCGGGCGTTGTATGGAATAAGATGTGGCACAAGCCCAAAGCCTTCTCAAGGATATTGGCAAATGTATGGAGGACAGTTTTTTTTTTCCAGTGGCTATTAGGCATGACACTGTTTGGAACCTCCACATTTAGAGGCAGAATGCCTATGAATATTAATAGGCATTCTCAGTTAGGGGGAAACAACAGCAGGAGAACAGGAAGAACAACCTTCAGAACACGGCCAAAGAGCCCGAAAAACCCTGAACAACCAACAGCAGGAGAGTTACTGCTGCCATTATTTGTGCGTAGGCTTTGAAGTGGTATCTTCTTGGTCATGGTGGAACACAGGATGCTGGGATAAATAGGCAATTCACACCAGTATTGCCCAACTGTAGTCAGTACAATGAAAAATGAAGCAAGTAGGAAGTTTCTCATTTAACACACATTTGAGCTGCTGAATTAGCTACAGATACATCCTCAATGAGTTTCCAGGGCTGAGTGGGGATTCAAAGTCAGGTCTCCCAAGTGCTAGCCTGTCACTCTACCCCCTACTGCAGCCATTTTCATTGGGGACCATATGAACCCCTGCCACCCCCCGGCATATTTGAAGGAAGCCACAGACTGAAACAACTCTTCACACACTTCCTTATAAGGTCCGTTATGTGATCTATACAACCCTGATTCGGCCTATACTTCTTTCATATTGTGTTTATGGCTGTGGTCAGAAAAAGGTTGAGAATGTCTGTGCCAACACCACACTGGGTATCTTACTAAAACATACAATAGAACTGGGCAACATCCCAGGTACAGTTAATTACAGCAACATATAGGAATACTTAGGATACAAAAAACCTAATTCAATACATGTATGGTAAGTATGCAAATAGGCTAATAAAACAGCAGACAGATCTTTCTGATTTGGAAGGATGGAAGCATTTCCTACTGGACCAAACCGACCTGCCTTTCCAAGAATTCCCCAGCCTATTCCTGTGGACAATTTTTGTGCAACCACCAAGAGATTAGTATTAGCACTCATAGGCTTGAGAAGGAATTACTGGAGGAAAAAAGGAATCTTTTTTTATGCAAAGAAGGTTGCTGCTGCCATCTTCACCCTCCCATTCTGCAATACGTGGACTCCTGACTTTAGCAGGATTTATATGCACATGTGCACAGAGACCTAAAGTCTTAGGCAACAATGTGTGGTCTGCTCTTTTAAATCCCACTGACTTTGATAAATGAGTAAATGGCATTAGCTACACTACAGATATTTGGCTCATGAGGAGTTTATTTTTCAAGATTATCTTCCTAACAATTAACCACAAGCTATTGTGGTTAGGAGAAAATGTTCTTTAATAACAAAAAAGATCTTAAATCCTAACTGACATGAAAAAATATCTGCATAAAGCAAAGCAACACTGATGTAGCTCTGAGGTTACACTATCAAAAGAGGAATTTTCTCCCAAGCAGACCATATTAACTACATTTCAGCATATTTAATGCAAGGCTGATCTTTTATCACCAAAGTAAACAGCACCTCTCAGATTTTTATATTATCAGTTAAAATCCATGTACCAAATCATATGTCTGTAGGAGTCCAGTTCTATATATGGACCTAAGTAGGCTTAGCATCCAAGGGTGACGTAATGGGAACTTATCAACCCACAAGTTTGTCAAGAGTTAGTCATCTATAGATCAAGGAGTTAGAATTCAAATGAAATTATACATTGTTTGATAAGAAGAGCATAACTGAAATAGTGTTCCTAACTCCCTTCAAAATCTTTACTCAGTTCAAAATTCAAGAGTTCTGTCCAAAACAAAAAGGTTCAGAGCTATTTTCTGAAAGAGCTTTGGTCACCTCAGCAAATACCCTATTATCAGGACCTAAACAGGAGATACGTACTGATATTTCTGTTTTGACCTCTTGTAGCATTTGATACTATTTATGATATTCTTCTAGATCCTCATTAGTCTTGGATATACAGGGGCACTCTGTTTGAATTCTCTTTGGTCAGTATTCCTAGAAGGTGATGCTGGGGGATAACAGCTCAGGCTTTTAGCACTCAAGAGTTCATCAAGGCTTGATTTCATTCCCTTTATTTTTTAGCATGGCCATCACAGTGGGCATGGGGGGGAGACACGCATGGGCCACACGTGGCCACCAAAGCCATTGGTGCAATCCTCAAAAGCCCTCTGGAAACAGAAACACTAAAATGCGGTGCAGGTTGCAATGCTGCAACCCTCAGGAGCCCTCTGAATATAGCAAAATTGGCCCTCAGTGTCATCAAAAGTATCCACCTCTGATCTGTCTGAAGCCACTGGAAGAGATCATCTAACATTTTGGTACTGTATTAGGTTTCAGCACTATGCTGATGGTACCCAGCTGTTTCTTTTCCATCTTGCATCAAGGAGGCTGAGGATACCTTGAATTGTCTGGATGATGTTATGACCTGCACATCGCTTTATTTTTTGTTCTGTTTTCTTAATGGTCCAATCAAGGTATCACCTGTTCCTGCATTTGTATTGTTTCGGGGAGCATATGGTTTTGTCCTGATTTTTTTCTAAACATTATTAAATGTCATATGGATTATTTTCATTCTATTAAGGGCAGCATATAACAATCCATTGCCCTGCTTATTCTCATATCACCGCAGTAGGACAGGCCATGGTGAGAGAAAGCAAATGGCAGAAGATCACAAGCTAGGTTTAGATCTGATCTGAAACTTCTCTCTGGCTTAATTCCAACTCTCTATCACTACATATCAACTTATGTAAGACTTCCCCATATTGACTTCTACATGCAGAAGCCCCAAATACTGCATTCCATTCTTTAAAAATGCATTTGTGAAACTGAAATTGTCTCATACATATTTAGTGAAATTGCTATAGCAGTAGATTATAACAATCACTAGACACTGCAGATCACTAAATCCTTGTTTAATAATAATATAGAAAGAGATCCAACATGGTACTGCATTGAAGGCTGGAAAGAAGGAGGGAAAAGTGAACACTGAGGTTACTGTGCACAATTCTTCTGCTGTGGAAAAAAAAGGAGGAAATATTCCAAATCATAGTGGTGACATCCTCCAAGACTGGCAGGACATTAAAAGACTGACCCACATTTGATTGGGAATAAGAAATCTTGACTTTAAGGGCATTTTAATGCAAAGCCAAATTGGGAGCAGGATTGTATCATATGAAACAACTGCATGCAACGTGAATCAAACAATGGATAGAGGAGAAGTGTAGTTCCAGCTTTGGCTGGAAACAGTCCCTTGATGTTCTTTCCACTTTGCCCACCAGTACAATAAAAGGCTGAGTGGTCACAATTTGCCAGGTTAAAAGATGACAACCCGAAATAGAGAGTATTAATAGAATATATATTTGGAGAAGAGTGCATGACTGTAAATGTTTTGCTTCCTGCACAAATACAGACACTGGAAAGTCTTGGGAGGAGGGGGCACCTTGTCTGTCGGAGGGCTGATGTCCTTCCTCAGAGATGTATCAAGTGGCACATAGAAAAATGTTCCCAGTTCTATACCGCCTGACATTAAA